>NC_058030.1:3334573-3968873 GCF_019176455.1 Solea senegalensis | reverse complement strand
TATTGTATGTTGTCCTTGATGACTTCAAAACACCATAATATAGCATGTCGCCCAAAATCAGTCAAAAAAGTCATAGTATAGTATGTCGTCCAAAATCAGTCAAAAAAGTCATAGTGTAGTAAGTCGCAAAATCTCAAAAGTCAGTCCAAAATCAGTCAAAAAGTCATAGTATAGTATGTTGCCAAAATCAGTCAAAAAAGTCATACTATAGTATGTTGTCCAAAATTTGAAAAAATGTCATAGTTTAGTATGTCGTCCAAAATCAGTCAAAAAAGTCATAGTATAGTAAGTCGTCCAAAATCAGAGAAAAACGTCATCATTTAGTATGTCATCCAAAGTTTAAAACAAAAACTTTATACTAAACTTTATATAAGATTTTAAAAAATACAGGAATCTCACTGTCTAACATCTATAACAGCTTTAATCTTTAACACGTGGAGCTTTGACGTTAATTAGATGTTTTAGTGTCTGACTGGTATATGATGATGATTATACAGTATGAATGATCATGTGTTTCTTCTGCTCTAGTCTCAGGGAGCAGCTGGCTGATCTTTACCAGACCATTCATTCCTCTGCCAACATGACTCTGCTCCAGGAGTACGAGAAGACCATCCACACATTGATCACTCAGAGCCTGGACTACAGAGTGGAGTGTGAGCAGCTGGAGAGCAGCATGAAGCGGTAAGAGGAAAAAATACAGACATGAGAAATCAATGTTTGTGTGAAAGGATGACATCACATCTCTCCGTCATAACTACTTTCCAGTGCTTGACGTGCTTCAAAATGCGATGTTTGGATGAAAGAAAAATGCAAAAGATATCGTTTTGAAATCACTCATGCTTATGACCAGGTCTGGAATGATTGATGAGTTTGTATGTTTTTTTTTCTATAAATAAAAAAAGTTTTCTGATTTTTACAACTGGTTAAAATGTGAACATTTTCTGGTTTCTTTGCTCCATCTGACAAGGAAATCCTTAAAACTGAATCATTTTGCTTTGTGGACAAAACAAGACAATTGAGATCAATCAGTTATGAAAATAATCATTAGTTTCAGGCCTTCTCCATTTTAATGTGAAAACCTCACGTGACTCAAACACCAGCCGTGAAAGAAAAGCTCCATTAAACCTTCTTATTTTTTCAGTTTCACTTTCACCTCATTGTAGGCCTCCTTACATAAATCATTGCTCTGAATGTTCAGTAAAACTTCCTGAAACTAAGCAAACAACAGACAAACATGGCAGACATTAACTTATCTTTGTTTGTCTTCATGCTCGAGAAACAACTTCATAATGAAGCTTTAGATTCTTATGGAACTTTGTTTTGGTGTCACTCACTAAAAGAGATGTTGGTGGTAGCAGATTACAGATTACTCGTGTAAAACGCAGATCATTTTTTAATTTAAAAATGAATTTCTTTTAAATAAAAATATAGCAGCATGGATGTAGCTTATATTTAGTAGCAATATATTCTTGGCGAAATCAATATTTGGCCACGAGGGGTTAAACAAAAAATAAAAAAAACTCATTATTCATTATTTTATTACCTACCACTTAACTTTTGAGAGTCCTGAGTAGGGTATTTTGGAAATATTTCAAACTGGAAACTTTCCATAGGAGTTAATGAGACTTATCTGGACATTTTGGATTGATTTTAAAAAAACTGTGTCGTATACAAAATAGTGCAAACACCTTTCTTTATCAATGCTTCACTCTTTCATTGAACAACAAAAATATGATTATCGATAAAAATATATTGCTTAATTCCCATGGAACGTTTTCAGTTTGGAAAATTCCCAGAATTACAATCAGCCTGTTAAGAAACCTATTGAGTAATATAAAATGAACATTTTCTCTTCACAGTGAACATGCTTCACTTTTAGCTTTGTTTTGGTCTCCTCCAAGATTTTAGATACAATAATCGTCAGGTAGAGTTTGTTTTTCTGGAATTCTGTCATGGGGATTGTCTGGTGTAGTTGTTTAAATGTAGATTTTTCAATTTCAGTTGCACACACGTGAAGAAGTGTTTTTGTTTTCTTTCTGTGCCTGACTTAACAAAAGGGGGACATTCCTTATTCAAGGAAGTAGAAATACTAAAAGAAAATGTTCTGCCTTTCCTGTTCTTGTAATAATTTACAAAAAGGTGTTTTTTTTGTCTACCTATGTTCCCACGATGAAATCTATGGACCTTAAGTTGTTGTTTTTATTCACGTAAATGTGATTTAAACTTCTATACTTAGCGCACCTCTGGAATCTGCTATTTAAAACCTGGCCCTCCCTCGCCTCTGGGTGCTTGTCGTACTCTCTGATGAGAGCGGAGCAGAGTCACAACTCTGTGTAATCAGGCAGGTTCAGTTAAATGTACATTTTGTGCGCACACACAGAGCCGAGGAGATAAACAGCAGTCATCTGGCAGAAGTGGAGGACGACATACAGCAACAGCTCGTCAGAACTGAGGGGAGGGTGAGAGAAGAGGTGAGTGAGGGGGTTTATTGTGGGCGCAGTAAGAAAGCGACTAAAAGATGTTTTGTTTTTTTTCAAATCTTTCTACACATTACTCTGTTTCCTTAGTTAGTTAGTTTTGCAGTGCACGGCACACGACGCCCGCTGCAGGTTACATGTCAAAGACCTCACAAAGAGCCTCTGTAGAGTTCAAGGCCTCCCTAACTGCTGCCGGTTTCATGTTTGTAGGAGCGAAAGAAAATGGAAGAAGCTATGACGACCATGCAGAGGAAGCACAGGAACGAGGTGGCAGACCTGCGAGCGACTGTGGACAGACTGGTAAAGGTGTGTGTGTGTGTGTGTGTGTGTGTGTGTGTGTGTGTGTGTGTGTGTGTAACCCTAACCTAACCAAACACCAACTCTTGTGCAGTGATTCTTCTCAGGATGCTGCATTGACTTCCATTCATTTGGACAGAGCCTTATACTTAACCATAACCTGTTGAAATCAAATTTTTGCTGTGTATGTATATATTTTGGTTACTCGCTTCATATGCTTATCTATTTTTTTTGTTGTCATTTTAATATCGGGTCAAAACATCGTATACTCTGAAGTATCCAGTCTTAATAGATGCTGTTGCTAGTGTCCTAAAACTTTGAAGGAAACTTTAGTCAGAAACAAAGACTAACAACAGTCGCCCGGTGATAATGTGGACATTCTTGTTCTTCAACCACCAGCGTGTTACAAAGACTCTTTTACTGTAAGACACAAATGTCAAGAAAAGTGCTTCCAACAAACTATACAGTATGTTTTCCTTTTCGTACTTTTAATTCTGAGAATTACTCCTTCTTATTTTATTTTTATAAAAAAAAATCCATTTAATCCATTGCAACAGCAGTGTTTTTATTTTTATATATCAAACCAAACATTATGTAGCTTAATTGTCAATTCTAGCAACATAATCTATTTTTTATTCTTTAAGTTCATTACATTCATTACTGCGTTTACATTAAAACATACTGTATTACAAATCATATTTCCATTTAATATTAGTTCACTGAGATAAACAGCAGGTGGTGCAAATGTGCAGGTCACCACAGATGATAATGAAGATGGATAAATGTCTTTTATTGATCCAAAAACAGCAGAGATTTTGTCTTACGGGAACTCTACCATTCAAAAAATATAAATAAATGTACAGAAACACATTTCTGTAAAATGTAGAAAGATATAACTAAAGATAAAGTAATAAGCAGCTGTACAGAGGACTAAAATGTGAAACTATCAGAATGAAAAGCACAGATGCATGACATTGGGACATGAGGACACGAAGAGACGCTTAACTTGTGTGTGATTTCTAAACATCGTCCTTTATTCCGTGAATTTGTTTCCATTGCACTTATTCACAGTTAATAATATGAAAGTCTGCTTCACAAAGGCCTTAAAACGCTTTGAAACTGTGTTTAAATGCATTTCAAACTGTGTTAATGTAACGTGTGTGTGTGTGTGTGTGTTAGACAGTTAAAAAAAGACAGATAAACCAGTTTGGCCTATGTACTGGGCTATAATATTTACCTAATGCTGTTATTTCTGCACTGACGTGTTTAAGTTGGCCTGATACGTTGTACAGTAAGAGATTCCATTGATGCCAGAGGCGGTGACACGTTGTTTCGGTCTCAGTCCTTCTGCAAAGTTCATCGCAGGGATCGGTAAATGTCAATGTTTATTTTCATGCAAAAATAAAAAGGCTATTAAAGCCCTGGGAGGTGACGGCACATAACGTTGCCGGGCAACAGTCGGAATCAAAACACAGACATTGGTCACATTTTAAGCGGCGTATTTTATACCAGGCAGTAAATATGTCGGGCAACTCGTCTCGTTTTCACAACTGTTTACATAAAAAGTGAAGACGGGGGTTAGATCACTCCGTCTCCTATGCTCTGCTGATCTCAGGATCTTTGGTGATCCGGTGAAATCCCCGACCCCCGTTTTGTTGTCCTACAGCTATCCACATCTTTCCTTTTTTATAAAAACAGAGAATAGACAAGATGTGGGCGCCATAAGGGTTCTAGTCTGGTTGACAATATGGGTCCCAAGCAGGTTTGTCTGTGGTTTCCAGAGTAGCCCCACCAGTGTTTCCTCACTTCAAGCCACTCAGTACCCTGTCCACACTACCTGGGTACAGTAACATGGGCGGGTGATGTCCCCATGGAAACCACAGACAAACCCACTTAGGACCCATGATGTCAACCTGAATAGAATGGTTCCTGCCAAAATGGCGTTGTTTGGTTCCAAGTCTTACATGACGTCAACTATCAGAGCCTCTAAATAGTGTAACTAATACCTGAAGCTCTACACAGGGTTCCCACAGGTATTTGAAATCCTTGAACGTTTGTAAAAAAAATGTCAAGGCCCTTGAGACAATTCTGCGCGAGAAAGAAGTTGTTATTTGGGTAAATGTCTCGCTTGTGTGTTGCGACGCCACCTGGTCCTGCTCTCCCTCTCTCTCTCTCTCTCTCTCTCCCTCTCTGCCGTTGACGTGAGATTCCGTGCAGAACAATGAGCGAGTAAAGTTAAGCAAGAGAAAGACTGACTTTGACCGAGACCCCAAGGACAATCGCTTGTCCAGATGCGGAGCGTGCTGCAAATCAATAAAAGTGGACGCCGTCCTCCCGTCTTAAGCTGTGTCGGTCCTTGAATGTGAGGGCATTGGTCCTGGAAAGTCCTTGAAAAGGCCTTGAATTTGATGTTAACTAAGGTGTGGGAGCCCTGCCTGCCAAATATGACGTTGTTTTGGTTTGGAAGTGTTGCAGGATGGGATTGTGTGACATCTAAACTGCTGCTTTGTTGGCTAATAGGTGAAAGTGCAGGTCTGGAAATTCAGGTCTAACACAGTGAGTCTGGCGTTGCTTCATCCGCCACCTAAGGAAATACTATGTGTCTGTTCTGCAGAGTCAGCAGGACACCGAGTCCAGCCAAGCGAGGGAGGAGGTGGTCAGGCTGAACAGACAGATCGCTAACCTCTCCATCGTGAGTCGCGTTGCCGTTGATTTAAAGTCAATCACAATCATGTCTGCGCGGGATGTTCCACTTATTCGTCCATTGTCCCCCCCCCCGACAGGAGAACGAGCAGCTGCGCTCGTCTCTGCTGCAGGCCCAGACGGACATCGCCGTCCTGCACTCGGAGCTGGACAAGCTGAAGAACATGTACACGGACCAGAAATCTCAGCATGACAGGTCAAGCACTGTTGTCAGAGAATCATCCACGTGCACAGACTGGGATCCAAATTGCAATGTTTCTCGTTTGTTTTTTTTCTACAGAGAAAAAGAAGATTTGAAGACGATGTTGATGGAATACCAGTCGTACTCGAGTCAGATTCAGATTCTCCAGTAAGTCTGTTTCCATGGATACTGAATAAACATGCAACTACACAACTATACTCCATTTATAGTGTGTGTGAACCAACCTCAGACCACCAGAAACATACAGTGTGTTTAGTTAAAAATCATAGTAAAGCTACAGTTTGAAGCTTTACTATTGTATTTTTGGTTTGTCCTTCATGTATTATAAGAATAAAAGTAAGAAGAAACGTTTCTAAACAAGGTTACACAGTGCTTCACAAGGTTTGAAAGAATAAAACCAAGCAACTAAAAAACAAATTATCTATATAATATAATAATAAAACCCCTCCTCTTTATGCTTCTGCCTCTCGGGGTCACCACAGCGGTATAATAAGAAGTTATAATGTCAACATAAGCAATTAAAACAATCTTCCAATAAGACAGTTTGCTAAAATTAAGATTACAAAAGACTTGAGTAAGAAAATAAACATGATTTAGTGATTTATTATAGTTTACCTAAAATATTCAATCTTGATTATTGGTCCTTTCTTTGTCGTAACGGTCTCATAATGTCTTTAAATCAACAATATTTGTTTACTAATATATCAGTATCAGACATTTATTTACACCCCTCCCCCCAAAAATGAATTAATAAATTAAATTTCACTTTTCAATTCATTATTATGTTAAATTAGTTGCCAATACAACAGTTTTACACACACACACAAAGTCTGAGTTGGACGTTATATTGACTTAGATTCATTTCCTCTTAACCTTAACTTAACCCTGTCCTCATCCTTAAACCACATGTCTTCACCTTGACGTATAACAATTGACGTTTTTGTCCCTGTATAAAAACTGCATGTCTTGCTTTCATTTCCTTGAACTCTTTAGGGAAATGAACCAAACGCTGTACGACAGTAACGACGGGCTTCGCTCGGCGTTGGCCACTGAAGTCGTTGCTGCTAAACGGAGGGTAAGTCAAACACAAGCTTTACTTTTACTGACTTAATTCAACGTTTTCGGTTGATGACGTCGTAAAAATCTGCTCTCCATAGCTGCCGCCCCAAAATGAAATCCCCGCCCGAAAGATGAAACCCCTCCGACAGAGCACGCTCAACCTCAGCAGGTAAATGAAGCTCCTGTCTGTTTAAAGGTGCAGTGTGTGGGATTCAGCAGCCTCTAGTGGTGAAGTTGCACACTGCAGCTGAATATTCATGAAAACATGAACGTGAACTTTAAAATAAATCTAAATAATTCATTTATATTCAGGGTTTTTTTCACCTGAATCTTACACACTGGACCTTTAACTTTAACTCAGTGGTTCTCAAAGACTGGGTCGGGATCCACACATGGTTCGCCGGCTAATTTTTTTGGGTCCCCAAACACATTTTTTCCGGATTTTGCCAACTTTTTTATTAAGAGTCATGTGTGAATGTTTTAAATAACATGCATCAAATCAAGTTTTAATTCATTTTTGTTAACATTAGGGCTGCAACTAACAATTATATTCAAAATCGAGTACTTGTTTGGACCGTAAAATGTCAGAAAATGTTGATCAAACCTGGAAATGATGATGCTCTCAAATGTCTTGTTTTGTCCACAAGAAACCAGAAAACATTTAAGCTGGCCTTAATTATTAAAAAAATACTTGGTTAATTTACTCGATTAATAACAGATTAATTGAATAATCGTCGCCACCCTGGTTAGCAAAGTTCGGAAATGATTCATTTAAAAAAATCTAAAAGATATGCCTGTAAATGTGGTCCTGTCACATTTCGTGCAGGTCTGAGTCCGATCCCACCAAAACCACGTACTCCCACGTGGCCACCTGGGCCGATAAATACCTGGACAGCGGAGTGTCTCTGCCCATGGACACAGCAGATATTTTAGGCAGCGACTACGACAGCGACGACAGCGACAGAGGCTCAGCGCAAACGGTCCACCACAGTTACTCCTGCGTTCCGTCTGATGTGGAGGTCAAAGCACAAACGTGTATGAACGTCAGTTTGCCACTCAGTTAAAGACTTGAATCAATTCTGTTACATTTCCTGTGACAGATATCGGAGGTCAAATCTGAGGCTGCAGTATCGATGGCGCCCAGCAGGGGGACCTCCATCACGTCGTCTTTACGGAGACGTCTGTCCGTGTTTTCCTCAAAGGTGAAAAATAGAATAATAATAATTGTTTTTTCAGAAGTGGTGGAACATGAACATGTCATGGAATCAAAGGAATACTTGGTGTTTTTCTCCTGACGTCTCCAGATCACAAAATAAAAACTATAAGACACAGCTCCTGACTGCACGGAGTGATTTTACCTCTTCTGATCTGTAGAAAATGTCGACTCATGGTCCATTTACTGGATTTTTGCAGAGGCTTTCAGTTACATCTCATCGTCCTCTTTCATCAATGGGCCTTTTTACCACAGCAGACACGACAACACGCTTTAGCGGGAAAAGCACAGGTGTTACTGATACCATTGACAACGGCCGCTGTGTTCCGCTCAAATAAATCAAGACAAGTCAAGTGTTAACTCTGAACTCTATTACAGGAATAGTTTAGTTTTTTTTGACACAGCGTGACACACAGACACTCGTTCTCACCTAATAAAAGCTATAAATGTACAATTATATCACAATGTTTTCCACTTTTTTTTCGCCATTTGACAGACTTTTCTTGCAGGAAACGGAAGTTTGTAAACGCACCAAAGTCCAGCGAAAAAAAACACAATTTTTTTCTGTGGAGTTTGGTGCAGGAGCGTGAATGTTTCATAAACTTAATTTTCTCTGTAAAACAGTTGGGTTAAGCAGCAAATATATTTTATTATTGCTTATTGACTTTACATACTTGAAATGAAAGAATTCTCACATCACATTTGTCCCTTTTTTTAAACCCATACAGCCTGTGGAGGCAGACGTAGAAGAGACCGAGGGGCCCGTGCCGATGTACCGCCTGGTTTTAGCCGGAGACGCCGGAGCAGGAAAGTCCAGCTTCATGCTGAGGCTGACGCTCAACGAGTTCAAAGAGACCATTCAGACGACGCTGGGTGAGCGGCGCGTTCAAACACTGGCACGTACTCAAACACTGACACCTTTCAATGTACTGTGTGTGTGCTCTTTGATTCTCAGGAGTCGACTTCCAGATGAAGAGAATGTTGGTGGACGGAGAGAAGACGAGCCTGCAGATATGGGACACAGCCGGGCAGGAGAGGTGCGGTGTCAGCCAGTTTATAACCAGACTAGTACAGGGTTCCTTGAAATCCTTGAAAGGTTTTTGAAAACTGCCCTAAATAGTCATGGGTTGTTGAAAGTGCTGGAGTTTTGAATTTAGGTAAATGTCTGCCTTGTTTGTTACGACGCCACCTACTGTTTCATGCCCCACAGCGCTTGATGTTGGAGTCTAATTTCTGTCTCGCTCCGCCGCTGTTCGTGAGATTCCGTAACGCTAAGCACGAGAGAGCAAATGACGAGATCCAAGATCTCTGTCTCACCAAAAAAAAGACTTCCAAGATCCCAAGGACAATCACTTGTCCAGATGCAGATTTACGTGCTTCAAATCAGTAAAAGTGGATGAAGTGGCGCCTCTTACAAGTTGTGTCAGCACATTCGGCCCTTGAATTTGAGGGAATTTGTCCTGGAAAAGGCCTGAAATTTGATGTGATGCCTGGGAAATTATAATTCCAAGATCTGTCTCACCAAAAAAAAAAAAATTTCCAAAGAGTGATTTGTCCAAGATCCCAGGGACAATCACTTGTCCAGATGCAGATGTGCGTCAATCAAAGTGGACGTCATCCCATCTTAAGCGCAGCACATTGTCAGGCCTTGGATTTGAGGGAATTTGTGCTGGAAAGTCCTTGAAAAGCGTGTGACAAATATGTCTCTCCTTCTTCAGGTTCCGCAGTATCGCGAGGTCCTATTTCCGTAAAGCTCACGGCGTCCTGCTGCTCTATGATGTCACTTCAGAAAGCAGCTTCCTGCACGTCAGGGAGTGGGTGGATCAGATTCAGGTGACTATAAAAATCTGTAAAAAAAAAAAAGATGAGGGAAGCAGAAATATATACTGTATATATATATATATATATATATATATATATATATATATAAATATATATATAAAAATCCTCCTCCTTTTGTTTTTAAACAGGATTCAACGGATGAGAAAGTCCCCATGTGTGTTATTGGAAACAAGGTGGACCTCCGAGAGCAGCTCGCGGGGGGGAGGTGTGTTAGCACTTCGCATGGCGAGAAGTTGGCCAAGGTGCGTAGCTTTCATTCCAGCTATTGAAAAAGAAAAAAGAGTGTTGACACAGACACCCTGCCGCCCAGGTGGTTAAATAAACTGAGTGCACACAGGTATGTTGATGCTTTCCTCGCAGGAATACGGAGCGTTGTTCTGCGAAACGAGCGCCAAGGATGGAACCAACGTCGTGGAAGCTGTGCTTCATCTAGCGAGGTAGGAGGTCACAAGTGGGGGAAGTCGGGGGTTTGAACGTGTTTTTCTTCACACTCGGTGGGTTTCTTTTTTCTTTTTTTCTTTCTCCACAGAGAAGTCAAGAAAAATGTGAAACTGCAGGATCAGTCGGATTCTCACGTCAAACTGAGTCAATCCAGCCCGAAGAAGACTCTCAACAACTGCTGTGGACTGTAGACGTGTCGACAGGAACAACCGAGCGATGGAGGACACAGCGTTTTTTACATTTTCTAATGAAGAGCTGAATGAAGAATTGTTTTAACCTTTTTTAAAAAAAAAAAAAATATCTCATCTAAATCTTTAATCCTTAAATATATACGTTTATGAATGCACACATTTGTAATCGTGCTCATGTTTGTCTCAGGTTTTCTACTTATTTTCATAGGGATTTTATGACAAATAAATAAAGAATATCAACGTATAAATACTTTTAAAAGGTTCGCAGAGATAAATAATAACCATATACTCGTAATCAATGCACTTTTCTCTTTAAAACAAAACCACAAAGACCAAAACGTTTTAAAAATGTTTTTTTATTTGAAGCATCAGTGTAAGCCACAGGGCAGCTTTACTGAAAGAAGCAAAGTACAAAGAATTGCATTGTTGTTGTTGTTGTTGTTGTTCACTAAAATACATTTTTTTATGAATTTCCAAATAAAATATTTCACCCGCAAAGATCTTTGCTGCTATCGTGAAATAAATTCACCCCTGCAATGTCACTAATTCCTCATTTACATAAATACTGCAACACAAAAGTAAACACACACGTAAATAAGAAAGATTTCTTCAGACTTTTCTCCTGTCTTCAAATCACTCGACTCAACAGAGAGAGACACGGAGCCTCGGCGCTCGCACAGGACCGCGGTGATGATGATTTCCAAAGTGCGACCAGCGGAAAATCTCATTGTCTTGCAGTGATTATCACCGACGTCACTAAGCTTCCCAAGGCCACCACCAGAGCTCCGAGGACAAACTTCCAGGAAAACCCCTAAGAGAAAAAAAACAACAACAATGCAGAAACAAAAACACACATGGTTCACACAGTCGCACACCGGCCTGGTGTTTATCAGGATAAGATTTTACAGTAGCTGCAGGCAGGGCCGGACCAAGGCATGAAAACCTCCAAGGGGTGGGCCTTGAGCTTAAGTTATTTGGATTTATTTCGTAGTTAAAGATTGAAGATATAAAACCAAACTCATTAAACTGGTTTACTTGTTTAATTCTAAGGTTTAAAAAAAACAATAGTAAAGCTCTGGCTACTCTGAGGTGATGGAAGGGGCTCCCAAATCAAATTCAGCTTAGGGCCCCATAAAGGCTTGGGCCAGCCCTGGCTGCAGGTGCTATTTCTGGTTTGGACTTACAGGTGGCGTCTTCTTGGACGGCATCACAAAGGGTGGGACATTTTCTCCAAGTATCTTTGCAGGTTTGGACTTCCACTCCTCTGTGTCTTTGTCTCCTAACTGTCTCCTGACGAGTTTAGATAACTCTAAGTGGATCGCCTGAGGAAGAAAGGAAAGGAAGGAAGAAAATAATAATGGAATATTGACAAAAATAAAGGTGGTGCAAGATGGTGCAGTTTTAAAAAATGTCCAGCAGGTGGGAGCAGAGCTCTGAAATACAAAGCCCCAAAGACCAAAGCTGGAAAAAAAAAAAGAATCATACCAGTCTAAATGTCTATGATTCATTTCAAAAAAAGCCCTTTATATCATAATTTGCAAACGCTTCGATGAGACACAGCGGCTCGTAACTCGGACTTCGCCTGTTTTCCGATCAGTGGACAATGATGTCCTCAAGGGCCGACTAAATCAGGTTTCTCCAAAGTATTTTATGCAGCATTGAGACAAGGGTGCAATTACCAGAGCAGCAGATATTTTCGTTTTGTCTAGACAAGACCAGACATACTATTTGTGTGTGCGCTCCATAGGTCAGGTCATGTTATACTGGAAGCAGTGCTTTGTAAACAGCTGATAGAAAAGTGGAGCGTCACACAAGACAACTAACACACTGTCCGGCGTGTTATTCTATTATTGTTGTGACACTTAATCTTAATCCTATAGCACAGAGAGAGAGCCTATGTTGCAGCAGGGCAGGACAACTCTGTCTTTTAGACTCCACGGTGACACTATTTAGCTCATCCTTGTGCTATTTCTACCACGTTTGCCAAACGGCTCCGAGCACTGCGGTCACATCTGTCGACTGCCAGATGTGTCGCAGTGCCAGATTCTCCGCGGAGGATTTGGCAGATTAGACAAACCGCACAAGCGAGACAGAACAGGCCCTTTGGTTTGGAGGTGCAGGGAGCAGCTCGCTGGGATCGCTCCCGTTCTCAGGCTAATGTGGCGGCAACGTTAAGTGTGAAGAGGTGGCACGCACAACAAGTGTTCGACAACAAGTTGGAAGACGTCGGTGAGGATGGATTCATTTCTGAACCTGGGAATAAAAGGAAGGAATTACCTTTTGTACCTGGACTGCAGAGTTCTCCTTATCAAGCTACCCTCCACAACGACAAAAGCAAAGAGAGCATTACATTCTTCTTCTTGGGCAAATTATGTTGAGGCACAGAGCAGCTGAAGACTTCAAAAACAAAACTCAGCTGCACTCAAGTCTCTCAAGAGCAATGTGGCCTCAGAAATGACGTTTGAAACTAGGAGGACTCTCTTTGTTGCTCGCTGTGAGACCAAACTAACCATTTGCAGCAGAAGGGCCTTGAACATAGATGATTAAAAATGTGATGGCACTGTAGCTGAGACAAGGAGAGACAACAAACTAACAAAGAGACAACCACTGATGTGGCACTTCACTGATCTACAGTAAGTGAAAGACACACAAAGGCCCACTTAGGTCTGGATTAAGCTTCAAATCTGACAGAAACTTAGGGATGAAACTTCAAATTTTGGAGAAAGTATTGTATCTACTATAAGTATCCTTCCAACCTACCAACCAATATATCTACCGTGCTGCTAACCAATCTACCAACTATCTACTGTATCTCCCAATCTAGCTACCAATCTACTTACAAATCTACTACCAATCTACCCACCAATTTACCTGCCAATCCATTTACCAATCTATCTACCAATTTACTTACCAAACGATCTAGCAATAAATCTACTTACCAATAAATCTACCAATCTATCTACCAATCCATTTACCAATATATTTACCAATCTACCTACCAATAAATCTACCAATTTATTTACTAATATATTTATATACTAATCCATTGACCAATCTATTTACCAATCAATTACCAATCTACTCACCAATTTACCTGCCAATCCACTTACCAATCTACCAGTTTACTTACCAAACTATCTAGCAATAAATCTACTTACCAATAAATCTACCAATCTATCTACCAATCCATTTACCAATATATTTACCAATCTACCTACCAATAAATGTACCCGCCAATGAATCTACCAATTTACTTGCCAATCTATCTAGCAATAAATCTACTTACCAATCTACCCACCAATAAATCTACCATTTTACTTACCAATCTACCACCAATACATCTGCAAATCTACTTACCAATCTACCTCGCAATATATCTACCAATCCACAAACCAATAAATCTACCTACCAATTTATTTACTAGTATATTTATGTACTAATCCATTGACCAATTTACTTACCAATTTGTTTGCCTACTGATTTACTGCACTACCTATTTATCTCTCATTAATTTCTTCCTACCCACCAACATGTCTCCACTTCCTTCCTACCAACCACAGCCATAATGATGATAATAATAATAATAATAATAATAATAATAATAATAATAATAATGATAATAAGAAGAATAATACCACTTATAAAAATAATAATGGGGCCTATTTCTAGAAAAGGGATTCACAGACAGACGAGCTCACCCACATAAACTCACCTTGGTGGCCGGCTCCAGCCTTAAGGCCTTTTTCAGCAGCTCCATCGCCTCCTTGTATTCGCTCTTGTCTGACAGGAGCTGAGAGGAACACATAGACATATTCATTTACGGGTTGATAGATATGAAGACCAGATGCACCATGTGGTCTCTCCCTCACCTTCCCGGCCCTGTACAGGGCCTTGACATTGTTTGAGTCCAGGGTCAGGACATCCCTGCTGGTGTGCAGCGCCTCGTCGTACTGTTCCAGTTTGATCTGAGCCGCCGCCAGGTTGTTCAAACACTTCACCCGGGAGTCCCGCACCTCCTCCTCCTCCTCCTCCTCCTCTGCCTCCGCGCTGCTGCTGCTGCTGCCGCCGCCATCTGCACAGAGACGGAGCAACATGGCTGACGTCTTTGTTCTGCGCCGTGGACAATTTAATCTGGAGGACGACTGACAAATACCTACATGTTTATCTGACTGTAGTGTTTTTATTCCTTAATCCTTGACTTTGAGAACCATGTGTAATGTGGTGGTATCTGCATGGACACGCATTATTTTTATCAGAAGATTTGTCCCACGGTTCAAGTGTTATTAATTAATGGTGCACTCATGAAATCCTGGTGCAGATACAGAGAATTAAAGTAAGAATTTGGAGATATTAATGTCTTATTTGTTTAGGTTTGGACACAGAAACACTTATCCAATTATCTTTAACAATACATTACATACATTATCCACTTACTCAAAATGGATGGATGGATAAAAAAGCTAGAGTCCAATAGTTACTTGTAAAAAATACTGCTAATGGACGTTAGTGAATTAAGCTCAGAATGAGCCAAAAATGAGTTCAACTGCCGCCGTCTCTGCTTCATTATACTAATCTCTTCTTTCCTGGCCACCTTCTCATCTGCTAATTAGAGGATCTCGATGCCCTGATGAACTCCTCTCTTCAGTGCCACCGCCAGTTCACTCGCCGCTCCTCCATCATTGACGCATTATGAAGCAGTTCATGTTCCTCCCTCCGCCGACTATGTTTGGGACACAGTTTCCTCCCGGGCCCACCCCTGCCTCGTCAGTGATCAGAGTCATTAAGAAGGTAGAAATAATACGGAGGCTGATTAGCTTTAATTATGCTCTAGAATTATGAAAAAAATCAGTTTTTAGGGCCCCCTAGTGTGGTGGGGGCCTCGGGTGCATGTGGCTGTGCATGGTGATGGTGTGATTAGCGTGATGGCAGACTGGAGAGCAGCACAGGGCTTGTTATGTCACTCTGGGCTGAGATTGGATGTGGAGATGCTGCGACTGAGCTTCTGCGTCAGACGTCGTGTTTTGGTCGCACACTTTTATCCGCTTTCATTTCCACCCTCTCCTGGGAAGATAATACTCACATCAACTATCACTACACTTTCCAGGTAAAGCTGACACTATGGAAATTCTGTTTTTTTGTTTTTTTTTTTCCTATGAATAAATTCAGGTTTTGACGTGCGTTACCTCGGCCACATGTGGTTAGCACATCCAGAGCCATACAATAGGCCCTGGCAGCCATGCAGTACTCCTCTCTCTGGAAATGGACGTTTCCCCGCTCTCGTTTCTGGTGGCCGATGCGGATGCGGTCTGCGATGGGCAGAGTTAATGGGTCTGGTTTCTCTCTAATGTCCAGCAGCTGCAGCTGGTAGAGTAGAGGAGCCCAGGCTGGAATATCAGGCTGTCTGCACACACACACACACACACACACACGCACATGCACAGAGATATGAATAAGACCATTCATCACAGTTGAAATCCATCAAGGAATCAATCTGTTTTGTGTGTGTGTGTGTGTGTGATTTTGCCTGATAGAAAAGGAGAAACAAGCCTGGTTCACATCGTGCTCACAAAACCTCATTTTCAACGGTGACACTTTACCAAAGGTATACTGTTGTAAAAAGGAATATTGCAATTTCTTCACTTCGCATTTGACATGGTTATATGAACCTTTGTTATTTATGAAATGAAATAATGATGAATTAAATCAACTAAATTCTCCTTTCTCTCACTTAAATTAACCCCCCATTTGAAAAAAGAGAAAACATAACTAATCACTTTGGATGAGAAATAATAATTAAAAACATGTTATTAGGTATCTTATAGTCCTAGAATCAAATTTTAACTATCACATTTTTTAAACCCAACAGCATTTTCAACATCAATTTCATTCATATACACAAAAAATGCACCGCAATAATGCATGTATGTTTAAATATATAGTCATTTTGGAATCTCTCTGTGTCCGTGTGCAGCTGCAACATCTGACTGAACCTCAGTGAACCATGTTGTATCTCTGCCCTGAATCACACAAATGTATTTTATTTACAATTTCCCTGTTTTTTTAAAAAAACAACAAAAACATCAGTAGGTTTTTTATCTCGCGCTCAGACCTTAATAAAGACCACACTATTGCATCTGCTGTGGTTTTGCTGCAGCTAAGAAATCCTCGAGGAGGTTTAGGCTCCTAAGTTTTCCAGTTTGATTAGAGGCAGACACTCTCTCCGACCAGGAAGTCTTAAATAGATGAGAAAGATTTAAAAGTAATACAATAAATGAAGTACAGCTTCTATACTCGAGGCCTCTTCAACGGTATCTCCTCAAAAACAAAGTAATATTTGTGTTTGTTGTCTTTAAATGAGCTTTGACAGCTGCTCTGCTCCGGTGTCGATTCAGTTTCGGTTGCATCCAGCCGCTCACGCGCCCGCCGCGTCTTAAAAAGCAACAGTTGATGGAACCCGAGTGACAGCGGCTCATTTGAGCAAACAGAGAATTTGAAAGTGATACGACGAGCCTGCGAGCGAGTCATTGGCTTCGTCTTACTCAGGAGTCACTCAAGAAAAGAAAGTTAATTGGGTTTTCAGTCGCTTGGCCGCTTTAACCACACGCCACACACGGGTCTCTGCGGTGAGCGAGTGAGAGTAAATGAATAGGTTTGAAAAAAAACACAAATATGACTGAAAAATATGGACAAATGAAAGAAAACGGATTATCTTTCATGTTTAAATGTAGTGTATTTAAATCTAAAGTGTCAGAAACTGACAGAAATGTAACATAAGTATGTTTGTGTGAGTGTTCAAATAAAAACAATTGTTTTTTTGTTGCCTTAAAATGATTATTTTGAAGCCGAAGCTCACGGTGGGCTCACACGTTCATGTCGATGCTATCGGAGATTAGCATCATAGTTAGCCAGCTAGAGTTGCTAATGTTGCTAAAGCTATGGTGACGTGATCGCGATTTGTACGGCAACAAAACAATCATCAACAGGGTTCCCATATGTCCTTGAAATCCTTGAAAGTATATGAATTTGAAAAAACGAAATTCAAGGCCCCTGAACGTTTTGGAAAATTGGGTCATTGAAAGTGCTTGAATTTTCCTTGCAAGAAAGAAGTTAAGTTGATAACTACCACAGCTGTAAGGTGCATTGAAAATAACCTTGAAAGTCCTTGAAAAATGCTTGAATCTGACCCTGTCCTTAAATTTAAGTACATTGGTCCTGGAGAGTCCTTGAAAAGTCCTTAAATTTGATGTTAACCACGGTGTGGGAACTCTGCTTTGACTGAAAGATGTGTTTGGGTTGTATAGCTGTGTCGCGTAATTTGATTGGCTTTCATAGAGATATTAGCATAACCTGATTTGATTATAAGCTGATATGCACACGCTTTATGGTATGTACAGGCCACCGTAGTTCCCTGACATGCTTGTGAAAGGGAGTGCGGATGGAAGTTGTCTTTTTTTGACAACTTCCTGCAGTCTCACCACTAGATGTCACTAGTTTGTGCACACTGTACTCAAACAGGATCCTGTCGTTTTCATGGGTTCAACAAAATAAAGGTCTAAAAACTAATGACGTTGGACTTCAACCTGTGACCAGTGTTTCCTGCAAAGCGATAGTGCTGGGAGTCGTGTCAAGCCATAAATTATTCAAACTGGTTGTGTCAGTGACACAATTTTTGCCTGTCAAACAGAATTAGTTGTATCCTTAGTTACTGCGAGGGCTTTGTCAGCAGGTGGGATGAGGTTACCCTTTCACCTTTTCTCTCTGGAGACGTGGTCCACTGTCACCGGAGTGTGAAACCAGCAGCTAAGCCCAGGTCTCAGAAACCTGAGCCAGATCCCTGCACCGGGAACGTTATCTCTGAGAGCTGTGAAAGCGTAGACGTGAGTCTCCCTCGGAAGCTGAGCGAGAGACTCACAGCTGACAGCAGCTTGTTTTCTGCTGCATGTTTTTACAAGGATCAGAGAGCGTCTGCTGTCAGAGTTGTGTAACAGGCTTTTGGGAAGCGGCAGATGTGGATTAATTTAGGAAGAACATACAGAGGAGCACACGGTCCGACTCCCAACCCCGAAATAAAGTGACACTTGTGCAGTAAAATGCACTTGTGCTGTAGCTTTGTGTGGTCCTTGAATACTTTTGTCGTATCTGAAACTCTTGCGCAATATTCCAAAGGCTGCATGTTATGTAACTACATACAATAACAGTGCGGTGAATAACACACACAGTGTCCTGCGTGTACTGTGTAACGTGAACTGCAAGTTCTGCAAATTCACTGCGGACAGAATAACTTCATATATACGAAAGTGTTTCTTCTTACTTGCTTTCTTATGATTCTTATCAGTGCAGACAAATAGGAAATGTTGGCTTTTGAGTAAACAACTCTTTTGCTTCACTCATTAATGACAATGTGTTGCATCTGAAAACACAAAGATTTAGATAATGTTACATAGCACTGGTAGTCCTCATGTTTAAGATGCATTATACTTGAGTCATCATCATCATCATCATCATCTACCGCTTTATCCTCCACTAGAGGGTGGGCCTGTGCCAATCTCAGCTACATCGGGCGATAGGCGGGGTACACCCTGGACAGTCCGCCAGTCCATCGCAGGGCCACACACACACAGATAGAGACAAACAACCATTCACTCTCACACTCACGGTAAATTTAGAGTGTCCAATTCACCTAATCCCCACATTGCATGTTTTTGGACTGTGGGAGGAAGCCGGAGAACCCGGAGAGAATCCCGCGCACACACGGGGAGAACATGCAAACTCCATGCAGAAAGGCCCTTGTTCTCGCTGCAAGGCAAGAGTGCTAACCACTACACCACCATGTGGCTACTTAAGTCATACATTGCATTAATTTATATATAGTGAAGTAACATTGCCATTGTATCAATGTCAAGACAAGGACTCAAATCGATATCTAAACAATATTATTTATTTATATAAACTATATACAATAAAAGAATCATGGGATGAACGTGACGACCTTACGCCGCTTCGAACCAGCCATGGTGCACTGACTCACACTTTTGCTGCTTCTCAATCCTCTGTATTTCTCTCTCCCTGTCACCGTCGCGGCCAGCTGTTTTCCAGCGCCTCTATTCAACCTAAGGCCCGCCCTACTCTGCCTGTGATTGGCTGACTAGTACTGGCCAATCAGAGACAGGCAGGATGTCCCCTTCACTGAGTAAAAAGAGTTGCCGGTCCAAATCTAATCTCCGCCAAAATGGATCCAAACTCAATGACATGTCGGTTCCAAACTATTGGTGACCTATGTTATACACCCTTTTACTCTTTAACACACAACCCCTTTTTTACTTGCTTTAACAATCTTAGAGACAGAAAAATGTCCTGTGAGTAAGTAACTTTTGCCCGTTTTTCCCAGAATAACTTCCAATATCTGTCACTTTACTGCATGTTAAAATAGTGTATTAACAATTTGAAATGAAGAACAACAAAAAGATATGCACGCATGTTAAATTAGACTTTTGAACAGTATAAAACATATTTACCATAACATTTGTTTGAGCCTTTGTCTCATTGTGTAAAAACAGCCTGATTCTCCGGCTTCCTGCAACCGCACAAGTAAAATTACCGTAATAACCACATGCTGACTTTTGTGAAGTATCAGAAAAAGGAAAAACTGCAAATACTTGCAATCACTTTTTCAATTTTGAGGATTTAAACACAGTAAATATCGTGCGAAATAAGCCTTGAAGACACTGTATCTGTTGCCTTTTACATGTAAGTAACATCTAAAGGTGCATCAGCGCCACAGTCTAATTCAAACATGACAGCAAGGATGTGTTACAACCACACCGTCATGTTTGGCTGATTCTGTTTCCATACGCACGGAGCGTAGCCGCTTCTGCCGGCTCGTGACTCACGCAGGTCGGACACATCAGTGGAGAAGTGATGAGTCATTGCTTATTAATGACTCTCGCAGGTACAGCTGCTTCAGTGCAAACAGACTGAATGTGCCCGCCGGAGAACGGAAACAGAACATCTCTGTATCTCACACACACACACACACACACAGGATTCAACAGGTGACACTTAGGCATTACAGTATATTGTTAAGCTCAGCAAATAAACAAGCACTGCAGGACCACAGAGTGCAGAACACCCCGTTACTTTATCTGTTCTTTTACAGTATGTTGATGTCATCAGTCAGTCACAACTCTATAAAGGCATTAAGGCATGAAGACAGGGTCAAGACCACCTGGCGGCTTATAGACCAAGGTGATTTAAGTGACTTGCAATATGGGGATCACGTAAATTGGTCACTATAACGTGACCGTAGGTGTAAATGTGAGCGTGAATGGTTGGTAACCTGGAGGATAAAGCGGTAAAGAATGGATGGATGGATGGATGAGCAATGTTGTTGGTGCCACACAATCATCTCTAGGGTTGACCAGAGAAGGATCCATATATATATATATTTTTTTTATATATATATATATATATATATATTTATATATATATATATATATATATATATATATATATATATATATATATATATATATATACATATATACATATATATATATATATATATATATACATATATACATATACATACGTATATATATATATATACATATATATACGTATACATATGATATAACAACCAAGTTAAGACCTTCTCTGAACACACAACACATTACAAACCTTGAAGCGAATGAGGTACAGCAGCTGAAGACCACACAGCCTTGCCGTGCACAGGACACATCAGGTGACCTGTGAGTCATAATGTCATTAAGCTCAGCAGCTAATTAACAAGCAAACGGCACAAAAGGCTACAGAGTTCAGAGCGACCGATGAGGGTCGACTGATCTGAAACGAGTTGAGAAGATGAGCTTCTGTCATGAGAAGCAGAGTCAGCGCGAACGATGGATGTCAGATCTATGAGGTTTGTGATTTTCATGTGGGTCACTCAGTGATCAGTGCCACACACACACACACACAAAGGGAGCTCAGCCAATGAACCCCCAGGGTCCTATTAGTGCAAACAGGAAGCAGAGTTCTGGTCAGCAGAGTGAGATCAAGACAAGATCTACAGTGAAATATAAACCTGCAACTTGATCTCGGGTCCTTGTTTTAAAAGTGAGCCGTGGAGGAGACGGCTGCCTGCTGCAGTCAGCTTCTGCTCACTCATGACACAATCTTTGCACACAAATACATTATTTGTCATGGAGACATGTTTGATAAAGAAGTTTGACGTAAGCACATTGGCGGCAAGATTCCTGTTTTTCTGGGCACTTGACACTTGGGGCAACAGAAGTAGGTCTTTATTCACTCTGTATTAATAAGTACTGAACATCCATCATCCAAAAAGAAGCTCCTGAGTCAGTTAATGAAGGACAGGAACAAGTGGCAACAGGTTGTGACGTCACCCGAAGGAATCCTTGAGGAAAGCGCAAGGCTGAGGTTTGGCAACCTGAAGTTCACCTGAAGTTCACCTGAAACCAGGCAGTGGTCAATGACACACCAGTCATCTCATTTCTCTAAACAGGAACATCATTTACAGAAGTGACATCATGTTCTCATGAAGAAGAACCAGAAACTAGCACCGTTGCCTCACAGCAAGAACCAATTAAATTCTGGTTTGAATTAAAAAAATTTTATTAATCCCCTTAGGGAAAGTATTCTTCTGCATTTGACCTTTTTTAGGCTGGGTGGGGATTTGAACCGGCAACCCTCCGGTTACAAGTCAAGTTCCCTTTCCACTTGGCCACGGCTGCCTTGAATGAACACCATGGTTTGCATCCAAGTGGGTTCTGTCGGGTTTTCCAGTTTCCTCCCAAAAGTCCATATATGTGAATGTGCGAGTGAATGGTCATTTGGTCGCGTCCCAAGTTGGGTATTTCTGTCAGGGTCCTGTCCAGGTTCTCCTGTTTCCTCTCACAGTCCAGACATGCAGATTTGGGGATTAGGTCAATTGGACACTCTAAATTGGCCGTAGGTGTACAGTAAGTGTGAGAGTGGATGGTTGTTTGTCTCTATATGTGTCCCTGTGATGGACTGGCGACCTGTCCCCGCCTTCCACCCTATGCCAACTGGTATTGGCACCAGCGACCCTCATGTGGAGGATAAAGCGGTAGAAGATAAATGAACATCATGTTCTCTTGAAGAAGACCTGAAACTAGCAATTGAGTAGATCAAGTATTTACGAAGAGCTCGTGCTATTGCCTCACAGCAAGGAGGTTGCCGGTTTGGTCCCATGTCGGGCTTTACCGTGTGGGTTCTCTGCGGTTTTCTGGTTTCCTCCCTCAAGTCCAACACATGCAGAGATTAACTGGACACTCTTAACTGACCAACTCACCATTCAAAACCTCTTTTTTAAATCTTTGGGCTGAGAAGTCCCCGCTAGTTGCCACCTGAGCCTGACCAGGGTTAAAGGTCAGTGAAGATGACACAGAGAGCAGAGATTGATAATCTTGTGACTGCAAATAGCTGGAGCAGCTAGCTTACTTTAGCAGAAAGCCAGCCTTTATGCTAAGCTAGCCACTCCAGTTGCAGCTAGCTTAGCTAATAGCTAACAGGAGGAAACATGTGGACTGAATCTACAAATATTTCAAAAAAATTCAACATTTCTTTAAAACAAAGGTCTCAAACTTGCGGCACACGGGCCACATGTGGCCCTCCAATAGATTTAATTTGGCCCGTCACATAATATCAACCTATAATGGGTTTATTCCTGTATGTTTTTTTTTTTAATGAATAGATCAGTTTTGCATCATAAATATGTCAGTATTATGAACTATATCAAAACAAGCACTTTCATTTTGAATTAAAGATTTTTATAATTTTACGAACCAAACAAGTATTATTATACGTAATTGAGAAAAGAAGTTGAATCGATTATGAAAATAATTCTTAGTTACAGTCCTAATTGTATCTCTGGGACACAAGATAAAACTATTTCTCCAAGGTCAGGAAAGGCAACAGTATTAACAACAGTATTACAGTATTTTATTTGCTGGATAAATGGGCTGAAGGGATGTGGCACCAGTTTAGACATGAAACATAACAAAATAACGGATGGGGTTATCAAGATAGGATTATCTTTTGACTGAATAAAAGCGCATAACCTCATCTTTGAGGGCAGAACAACTTTCAATAACAGACACTCGCTGTGTTTTCTCGACTATGAACAGATCAGATTTCCTGTATTCGCATGAATGACGTGATAAGGAGGAATCGCTTTCCCCCATTGTGTCATGGGAAGTTATGCAGTGATTATAAACTTCCTCATTAAGGTGCACATATGTCAGTGTGGCTGACTCACCCTGTTATCTCTCACAGACCCCACGCTGCTCTGGCTGAAAGGAAAAAAAGTCCCTCAGAGGGAAAACAGTGGTCACTTTGACGTCATGCGCTCCATTTTAAAGGATGGAAAGGACAGTGATCTACCTCGTAGCCGTTTCTATGGTTACTGACCGAGACAATACACTGATATGCCACAATAAATGTGGTGTGCAGCCAAAACCCTGGCAGATTTATGAGCCTGTTTATGTTTTTACAGCGGTGACAGCCACTCTGCTGCTGCCGTCGTTCAGCGTTGTCTGTTTTGACTCCAGGACGGACACGAGGCACGGATGCAGCCGTGGAAAGCAGCTTAGCTTTAATCCCAGCATTGGTGAGACGTCACAGCTGTTTTCCCTCGCCTGCTGCCGTACAGCAGCCAGTTAATTTGCAGCCTCCTATTACAAGTCAGAGACCTCAGAAACGAACAGCGAAAGGCCTTTCAGCTGTTGCCTCGTGTGCTTTTCCTCCCCTGTTTTGTTTTTATTTCCTCTCGCAGCAATGGGCCAATGAAAGTGTGCTCGCCGGGGATCAAGGGCAGCTACACCCTACATCCTGGCTGTTGAGCTCCTCAAAGGTCCCCACATAATCAGCCACAGATTTCCTCAGCCTGTTAACATGAATCCAATCTCACCCTCAAATGGCTTCGGGGCAAATAAATGGTAGCGCTTTTTTTTTTTTTTTTTAAAGGCAGGGATGTGTAGCTGCTCGTCTGCTGTGCCATTTCAGAGCAACTCGTGAGGATGATTTAGTTACACAACTCCAAGTAGAGAAAGCACACTATTTACTGTAGCTGTCTGCAGTAGGCAACAAGAAACAAGCCTTTTCTTCTTAACACAGTTATTCTTGTGTATTCTTGACATGTTGACGAGGCGTGAGAATCACAGGGTACCTCACGATACACGATACGTGCTCCGCGATACAAATACTATCGCGATACATCGATTCCGTGATAATCAATATATTGCGGGACAATCATATAGCGATACATCACAACATCAACAGAGTGCATAAAGTCTGTGGTGCATCTCTTAACGCAGCATCAAATAGCGTAAAATATCGATATTTACCCTGGCGTATCGGAAAAAGACGGCGATACATCACTGAATCGATATTTTGATATCTGCATCGCTACAATTCTGGACGTGCGAAAAACACGCTATCTGCTCGTCATTTCATTTTTAAATCACATTTAAGAAACGTTTAAATCTTAGCTTTTATGACGCGCTTTTTGACACATAGTCAAAGACCGACTCTTTAGATCAGTGGTCTCAAACTCAAATGACCTGGGGGCCACTGACTGTCTCGTCTGGTCAGTCGGGGGCCAGTCACGCCAGTCAGAATAATGGATAAAAGACTTCTTCTGTCTTTTATCCATTATTCTGTTTTAAAGTGCTTTACAAATAAAGTTGAATTGGATTGGATACTTTCAAAATATAAGGGCTTGTTTTAATATGCAACAATAAAAAAAAAACATATTTATGATGCAATATTTATCTAAAAATAAAAACATATAGAAATGACTTGTTACAACTTATATTATATTGTTTGGAGGGCCACATGAATCCGATTGGAGGGCCACAACTTTGAGACCACTGCTTTAGATCCATATAAGACGTCATCTGCCTCCACACCTGCACTCCCGAGAACATACAGTGTATCACGTAACCATTGGCGTGTCAGCGCTAACATGAAACATATGATCCACTCTGCAGGTATTTGCTTTGGAAAAAAAAAAGAATGAAAACCTATGACTAAAAAACAACAATGGTAAAAAGAGGGAACTGAAAATGAAAGCCAGTGTTATGTGTGTTGTCATTCTCAGTGGTTTGCAAGTGATAAGAACTCCTGCCACTAACCTGCGACACTTAAAAACTTAAAAGTAGCACATGTCATGTTTGTATTTGGGCCAAACTAAAGGAAAGTAAATATTGAAGCTTGTGAGATTAAGGTGATGTAATATTGTTTGCAACAGCAAACCAGGTCATTTGCTTTGGTTCTTCACAAATAAGGAAAGATTTAATCTTTTGGCACCACATTAACATTAGTATCAGACTCACAGAGGAAATCCTCTCTTTTGTGGAGGAGGAAATGGCCAGTGGTGGTCGACTGCAAGACGCTGACGCTGTCGTTACATCTGTGTGCGCCTGCGATAATTAACATTTGACATACATCGATACAACAGAGGCTTTATGGCATCTTAATTCTTGTGATAAACCAAAGTCCTATGGCAGTGTAATTAATTGCGTTGATGGAATTAGCCAAGGCAAAAGCCTTTTGAGGCAAAAAAAGTTGTAATATTAGGATATTTTCCTCAAAAACAGTCAAACAATGAGATAAAAAACATCTTAATCGGCTCAAATCAGGATATGGATGCTTCACTTCCGTCATCTGATGCAGCTTATTATAATAAATCCTAACAAGACACTGGACACGCTCAATAATGAATGGTGTGAATGAATGAATGATTGAATGAATGACTGCTATTCAAAGCTCTACAACAAAAACAACACCTTTGCTCTGACTCATAGCTCAGCTATCCAGGACAGGTTTTTGGTTTCTACCTTATGCAATGATCTGAAATCTCTCGCTCAGGTTTTTGTGCTCTGAAAGTGTGGCAACGTGTTCACGGAATTGTTCCTCACAAAAAAAGGTTTCAAAGCTTTTTGCTCCCATGTCACTGCGGTCATAATCTGACATATCAGCTATCAGCTGTTCTATTCCATGCAGGAAAAAAACGATAAATATTACATCATCAATATCAACAGGGGAAAAGGGAAGGTGTGGTCAAGAGGCGATTTCTCCCAGGAGAATAAAGGTTTAGTTTAGTTACCGGGGATTATCTGAGAGGTAAACGTTAACCTGGTAATTCTCTTTATGCCAGTAGTGGCTTTGCCTTCTGAACTTCAAAGCTCTCTCTCTCTCTAAGTTATGACAAATTCTCAGCGAGCACGCCAAAAAATGTTGCTCTTTAAAAGATGAAAGTTCTCGTCTTCCATTACTGTCATACCTCACATAAATGGCTGTCTACCTCAGCCATGAGCAGTAAAATGAAAAGGAAAGAATGGAAAAGAGAAAAAAGGAGGCCAGATGATGGAGACGTGACTCCTCTCTTTTTTGCTCTAAACATAAAGTCATTGTGAGACGTTGTCATTCTGCAGAGTGGCTGTTTGTTGCCGAACGTTTGTGACCACAAGCTGTGATTTGTTGCTTTAGGAGTGATATTCAGGTCGGGAAATAAATGTCATAAAGAGATACTGATCAGGAATTAATTTCCCTTCTCAGGCCGAGCTGTCGCACACACACACACACACACACATACATGTGCTGCAACCAGATAACTGCCGCTGAGAAAATGTCACCGTTTCTGGAATATCCTTTTACAAATTGAGCAACATAAGAAACAGCGAGTAGTCCTCACGCTCACTGATCGACTGGGTTTGAATTTGAGTTTCTGCTGCACCTGGCCTTCACCCCTTTAATGCCGGACATTCACTGTGTCGCACCACTTGTGCACATCAAGCAGAAGCGTGATTATTATTCACGCTCGCCCTCCCTGTCACACGACGACTGTAATCTAACCAAAATAAAGATCCAGCTTGCGTTCAGCGGCAGCCGGCTCTGTTTCCCTGTGCAGCCTGTGAATCGATACCAGCACACTGAACTCTCCACTTATTAGTCAAGGTGTCAGCGAGGGAGGAGGCAGCCGGAGTAAAGCGATGGGCCATTAGCGCCGTCCTTTTGTCTCTCTCTGACCTGGAGCATCGACGATAAGGCCGTCACGTTTCTTAAAAGGAAAGGGCACGACTTTACTCGACCACAGGCAGCAGCAGCAGCGGCATAAGGTCACGCGCTGCACAGCAAAGAAACACAAGCCACGACTACACACAGAGGGCCTGTTTACGAGAAATGTCAGGCTGTTCTTGCTCATGTTACGGTGTCAAACTGATCACTTCAACAGCCCGTCGCCATCTGGAACGACTGTATTAAACACATAACCCCGGTGCAACTAATCCCATTGGTGCTATCAAGCAACTGCCATCTACTTTGTTAATTCCTAGAGCCTAAACACTGCACATCTGACTCTGATTTTGCAGGGAGCCTCTGCCAGTCATTAACTCTGTGAGCAACATTGTGAAATTCTCTGCGTCTGTGCGTGTGTGCGCCTGCAAGACACGGCGGTCGGTGACGTAGCGCTGACGTCTCAGCGGGATGAGTCACGCTCCACGTCCTCACCGACGGAGCCTCTTCATATTCCCAAAACACACACACATACTCAAGCACACACACACACACACACACACACCAGGGCCACTCGTCACTCTGATGTACGTCTCCTCGGCTTCAGGCAGCATTCATCACCTCACACCCCCCACAGCAGCAGCAGCACACACGCTTGTTGGCTCCACGTGTGCCAAACTATAAAACATGGCACATATGGCACATATGGCACATGCAGTTAACCTGTAGATACACCTCTGGGTCATATTTCACACATCTCATGTCTGCAGAGCCGCTATGCATTTACCATATTCTGAGAGTCAGGCATCCAGTTCTGCATATTTGATGATTCATTAATGTATCTGTCATGATAAAAGGTCTTTTTATACATATGTGAAGTTGACCAATAGCATAACAGTAAACTCAAGATTCAAGATTCTTTATTGTCATTCCAACACACATTAGGACGTGAGGTGGGAACGAAATTGCAGTCTCTCCAGAACCCGGTCAGCCCAAACAAATAAAAAGAAAAAAAACAAAAATTTAAACTTAAAATATAAAATTAAAAAGCTGTGTGACTATAAAAGAATTAAAAAGATTAAATATGTGGTGCATCACATTGCCTCTTGATGGAATTCATGAGGGTCATTGGATGCATCTCGTAGCTGCTCCTCTTAACTCACCTCTAATTTTCCAAAAATAAAACATCGTTCAGAATCAGATAATAAATAAAACAGAAATAATGTAAGTTATGTATTCTTTCTGTGCGGCCTGGTACCGGTCCGCGGCCCGGGGGTTGGGGACCACAGGCCTAGATGATCCGGTCCAGACGCAGGACCAAACACTTGGCATTTAAATCAAACTATTTCAGAGAGGAGATTCCTCCAGGGGGGTTTGGGAGGTGACGGTTCTAAACAAAGGTACGCAACATCCGTCCACATCCGATAGCAAAATCACGCCTGCGAAGGCCTCAGACTGGCGGATAATTTGGCCGGATAATCTGTTCAAACCAGCCCAAAATCAGAAGGTACCCAAGATTGTCTGAAGAACCACATTGGAACCAAAATTGGCCAATAGTTCTCTAGTGTGGGGCAAGCTTAACACAGCTCCTGGACAATCTCCAGTATCTGTTTGCTTAATGCTCATTCCGAGCATGTATACGGCTGCAGTTCCATTCACATAAATGGAAGTAGGCATCAGTCTCTCCCTGCATGCTTACGCAATCTCTCATTCCATTTCAGCAGAGGTGATTTCTCACCAGGACTCTACCCTCGTTTGTTTGGCCTTGTCTTCTCTGAGTGATGGATTGTACCTCAGTGGAAACGGGTGGACTTACACAATATCATGCAAGCATGTGTGCTAGCTGCCTTATTTTTTACCAAAATAAGAGCGCAATACATGTGCTAGAGAAAAACCAATCCCGAACACTGTTAGATGTCGCTCAAACAGCGTGCTGCATGCTTATTGGCTCACTGATGAGATTAACTCCTCAGGTACTCAAATGACATATTGAATTACATTTTTGAAAGAGAGGAATTTCATCTGACCGCAACACAAGGGTACATGTGCTGATAATAACATTTACTGCATCACATGGACCATAGTGGACCTCTGCAGTCACAGATCTGCTCCCATTCCACGGGAGTCACAGCTGAATCAAGTGTCTTCATGACACAGCATGAATTAAAGCCCGCATAGACCGGAAGCTCCAATTAACGCTGCGTTTGTGTGTGTGTATCTGCGTCATTACCTCGTTTATGAAACTCTAAAGTTTCAGAACAAACCGTTCAGCCACTGCTGAGAAAATAGTGTTGTATTGTTTTCCTGGGCTCTGCGAAGCGGATCGGCACTTCCTTAATTTGATGTCGTCATCAGAAATCCTCACCACTCCTCTCACCACCGTAGCGCCTCCTGGTGCGGGCACTAGTCCGGGCACATCCGGTTGCGTACATTCAACCGCAGAAGAAGAAGAACTACTCTCGTTGTAGCTGCTGAGATGCAGAGCATCCACCGTGCCAGAGGGGGAGCTGTGTATCTGAGAGCTGGCCTATCTATTACGTCACTTCCAGGTACCTGGCCAATCACAGGACAGTAGGAAAGCTCTCGTTGGCTGGCCAATCACAACACAGTCCATGTTCTGGGGGTGTGGTTTTGGTCTGAAACAGCGCGGCTGACGAGAGCGTCAGTGAGGAGATATTTTGATCGGCTCGTTTGCAGCGATTAGGAGGTTTTTAACCATGAAAACAAGTTAATATATGTAAGTAGACCTCCATAACTAACATATATGTGTGATACAAGCATTCTACTGTATGTCACCTTTGTTTGATTACTTTTTCTTATTTATTTTTTTTAACACTTCCTGACATTTTATGGCCCTAACAACTCGTTGAAAAGATCTAAATATCCAGAAAATAATCAACAGATTACTCGATGATGAAAATAATCCTCAGTTGCAGCCCTTCTCATGATTAAGAGCCCAGCTTTTTGGCAGATGACGCGGCTCTTGGCTTCAGCAGACACTGTGACACTGGGGCAACATGGCGGTGAGTGTGAAGCCGCCAGGATGAGAATCAGCACCTCCAAGTCTGAGCTCATGGTTCTCTGCTGGAAAACTGTCCCCCGCTCAGAGAACAAGGGTGAGCTGCTGCCAAAAGTCAACATCTTGGTTACTTGTGGTGTGATTCAAAAGCCTTTGCACGATTGTCCAACTACACAAAACAAACTGATCTGCTCCTCTAAATCTGAATCTACATGAAATCACTCTTTTGAATCACAGAAAGAGTTAAATGTTTTCTGTGAACCACATGGCTTTTCCTCAGCAGGCTGCTATGACTACACTGGCTTGCCCTTTTCATCCATATCTACAATTCTTTTTTTATATTTATTGACACGATGCTTCTCTTATAGCTTCCGTACATCAGTCACACAGGATGTGATGAAACGGTTTGTTATGATGTTGTCCTGTTATCTTCTCCTCGTCTACTGTGTGGTAAGAGCTCTTACGTGGACATGGTTTTAATCATTTTGTAACCTCACATCCCTTCTGTTAAAAGCCTTGTGCACCAGCCCCGGTGGTGCCGTCGCAGACAAGAGAAGTGCAGGGGGGATAGAACAATGACAAAGCTACAACCACTGTGGCGTTTCTTCTGTCCTCGTGTCCTGTCTTTTTCCAAACCCTTGAGGGACAATAAAGGGTCCTAAACTGAACTGTGTTCCTATCTAAAAGTCAATGAATTTAAATTGAGATTTACTGTCCTGACTCACCCACCCTCAACCATGAAAAGCAGAAGTAAGTGAGGGACAGTAACCACGGCTGTTACGATGACAGAGATAAACCAGAGATAAACCTGTTAGCGGTAGGAAAAAAAGGTAAACAACCGGGGAGATTAGGTGCCGAGGGGGGGGCCGGGGGGGGTGACATGCACAGTTCAAACCCAGACTCGAGAAAATACTGCTGTGGCACCAAAACAAGGCATAGTCTACTATATTAATGCTCAAATTTGATTAGTTTTTTGTTTTTTTTCAGTTGAAGGTCGAGCCATGAAACTATAATGAGGCGCCGGGTCTGACGAAGAGTTCATGTTTATTCAGAGAGCAAAGAACCCTTATCTGAAGCAGCGTGCTACAGCTGTAGGTGCAGGCTGGGCTGCTCGTGCAGCATGAGGTCTGGGTGTGGCTACTCAGCCTGCTGTGTCATAAATAAAGAAACATGCAGAACTCAAACTTGTTTAGGTCACATAACACGCACACGGCCAAGAGTTTGGTTGTTGCAGAAGGAAGAAGAAGAAGAAGAAGAAGAAGCATGTTAGCATTTAGAGGTGACACAAACGCAGGGAAAGATTCATGGCTGTGTTTTCCACAGAGGAGAGTCTCAAAGGTCATGTTCTTCATTTGTCTCAGGTGGTTCTGCAGAGTGACTCACAATGTCTTCATCACAGAGAGGAACCCCACCTCACTGATTTTCCTGAGTGGACAACGTTATGTACTGTATCCGGAGACAGGGGGATGGGCTCGGTGTGCATGAACGTGACAGACACCAGCGCAGCTCTGTGGTGAGTGAGTCATTGTACCTGTCTACTGGCAAGTACCGACGTAATGAAAAGCAGAACTGCCAGTTCTCGGGCTGGTGTCATGTCACACTGGGTGATAAGAGGAGAGACTGGCTTCCAATATGAGGAAGAAACACAGAATAAACCGGTGGGTCACAACGTCATTAAATCATATTTTATATCGGTCTTTTTCACCGTAAAATTAATTTTTAAACTGCGGGAGAAGCCGCTGAAAGAAGGCAATTAACATCATTGCTGTTGCCAGTGGTTTTTCTGCTCTGTGGTGTTTTTTTCACCCATACGGGTAAACCACATGAGTCAGGAGAAGAAGAAAAAACAACTCCATAACCTGCATTAACACAAATGATTCAGTGTTGCTATTTTGCATCTTTTACTTGTGTTTATTTAAAGCAGAACTTTGCAAGTCTTCTCTACAGAGCTCTCCCTACAGTTGCGGAGTACTAGCTGCCTTCGAGACTGTAGGCAGCTAGTCTACAGCTTCGCAAGACCTCCTGATTCTGAAGACTCCGGATCTCAGGGACTGGTGCACCGCTAACAGACAGTTATCGGTTGATCTCCCCGCATCAACCCATTTAACTTTCACAATGACTCTGAAGCTGCGGTACAAATCCTTCCTCTTCAAATCAATCTTTCAAGATTATCCGATTGATTAAATAAATGCTATTGAGCATTTAAAGTAAGGATCACTACGAATATTAATGCTAAAACAGCTAGTGTATGCACGTACGCTCCCGCTGATGCCAAAGTGGATAAAAAGTCATTTGACGGCCATTAAAACTCATTTAAACCTGGTGGGTTTTAAGCAGGGTTTTGTTTGACCAGGGTAAATGGGGTATAACTGATTACTGATTATTATAAGTGATTACGCCAACAGGTATTCCACCCCGCCCGCCAGCCCGCGCCACACACACACACAAACAGATGACTCCGCTGATCACTGACACCCTCACGCTGACTGCTCTCTGTGAATCACTCGGCCTACCTGCCCGTCTGCTCAGAGAAATGTCACTGTTACATGTTTCAGCCGCATTCCTCACTGGATATGGGTGTGCCTCCATACGGGAAGAAGGCCTCTGTGACTGCCAACTTCTTCCAGGATGTAAACAAAGATTCCCCTTGAGCGCTTCACCCAGAAGTCATTTCATTGGTCATTGTATGCTTTTTCAAAACAAAAAAGTAGACTGGGTTTATATTATTTGCACACTGATGTTTTATTTAACAGCTAGATTCAATATACTTTCTGGATGTGCTGCGGGTAAATAAAATATGTGAACTGAAGTGAACTGTGACCTTCTCAACCTTAGTCTTAACCCTTACCAGAGAGCATTTAGACTGCTGCTTTTTTTCATTATTATGTTAAAACATACAGTAAATACAGAGGCTATTATAAGAATGTGCAACATACAGTGTCTTATATCCTTTTTTTCAGCACAACTGTGACAATCTGAGGCAAATGTTTAAAATTGGATTGAATTTGTGAAATTTGAAAATAGGTCAGAGTTGGCTCATTTTTATAACCAAAAACAAAAGAAAACCAGTCTCATTTTGTGACTTCTGCACAATTATTGCTACTTTATATCCCCACTAAAAATGCGATATAAAATGAATTGACTGAACAAACACATAGCAAGATGAATATAACCCTGAATATGTGACCTATAAACACACACACACAGGATATTGTGTACTATTCCCACGGCAATTTACCATGGGCATTAAGGGTTTAATAACACACACATATGTGATATTGAACAATCAACCCATGCCTCTACTTTAATACAAACACAGTCCATTGACATTATTTATTCATATCGATTCATTAAAACTACAGTTTATCCGCTGTCTTGCGTTTTTATGTTTGCACCACAGAGTGGCAATTTTAATGATGTCGTATGAACTTCCAATCACATTGACACTTGTATGTTATTGGGTAATATTTCAAAAACACTGCCAATATGTCAAATATAAATCCAAGTCTTGCTGTATCTACATCTAAATTACTACTGTTTGTTTTGGACAGTGAGCGCCTGGCAGTCTGACAGAACCAGACAAGTAAGGATCAAATAAAACTGCAGGTGATGAAAATTACACAATAACAATCCGTCATTGAGGTTAATGTCACTGTACTTTCCCATGAAGCATCAGTCAACAACAGGCTTTGCCCTGCCACTATAAAGCCAGATCAGTAAGTCTAGATTAATCACGGCTGCAGCAGCCATCAGACCCACATCCCCTGAGGTCAAAGAGAGGGAGATTCCTCTCTCCCTGTCGCTCCCTCTCTCCTCCTGGTAGTACTTGTTTGTTTTTTCCTCTCAGTAACTGACAGTGATAGCCATCTGGTGTGTCTCCACACAGTCTTTCTACGGCTCCATTAAAGTCTATAAGAGTGCAGGGCCTGTTCCAAACATGCCTGTCGGAGTGGCCTACATCGGTTTACCTTACAACTTTTGTTAAAGAGACAACTTCACACACACAACACACCACTTCATCAGGTCCTGACCAGCACAGCTGCCACAACACAGCATGGAAAGTCCCATCGCAATTGCAATTTCAGCCTTTCTTGATATCTACTGTTGTGGTAGTAGGAATTCTGGTTCTGGCGCTAATATGTAGAGAGTTAAATGGCTTGTTTTTCAAGAACCTGATGAGAGGTTCTCCAGGGAACACAAAGACAAATGGGGCTAATGGGCACTTTTCAACTATACAGTTCCAGCACTACTTAGCTGAGACGATACTAAAATATGTCGTCACATCAATCTAACCCACCATTTTTAAAACCCGCCAAGAGCGTTACAGCGAGAATACTGACCACGAGGTGCAAGCGTTCCTGTGTTTGGTGGCTGGTGAGAGTCAGCTGGTTTGAGGGGGTTATATGAAGTAATGGAAAACAACATGTCTGATACCCAAACTAAGTCAAGTCGAGTCGAGTAGAGCCAAATATTGGTAGAACTTTACAATGAAAAAGCTCCATAAAGTTCTCCCAGTTTGGAACAATAGATTAAATAAATGATCTGTTATACTTGAATGTTGCATTTTTAAGCCACTTTGGCAAATGTGCAAGTTATTTTGTTGTCGAACCTGGATTCTTTCCAAAATGTAAGATGTAACTACTGCTATTATCAAAACAACATTGCTATTTGTGAATTCCCCAGACTGACGTTTCCGCGTGCGCACAGAACCTGATCCTTGCCTTTGTGAGTTTCCCCCGTTCATAATCGGCCGCTTGTGATTAAACATCTTCATCATCACACACTTGCTAATGTTACAGAGCTACTAAACTGGCCCCCTGTGGTGTGTGTCATAATGACATAACGCAATGATGCAAACAGATGAATGATTAACGATGAGTCGAAATTGTCCATATAGACTTGGATTCAACTGTTGATTTAACGATGACAGATGCCAGTAATTCAACTAATTCCACTTCAGCGTGCACCATAGAGCTTGTTCTCAAACGTGCCAAGAAGAGTACACTAACCTATTTGCTGCCAGCACCAGGGTTTAGGACCGCTTTTAATTTGTTGACATGCGGCCAATGTAACCATTCAGCGAGTGCACTAATTCACTGTGTTGTAATGGAACACTGAATGTGTAGTGTATGCTCTCTGTATAATGGAGATAGTGCAGCCGCTCTTGGCTGAGGTTTTCTAGTTTTGCAAGTTTGGTTTTGTTGAGATGTAAATAAAGCAGCTGCCTGTGACATTTAATGTTGTTGACTTTGGGATTGTCAAGTTCTGATGAAGCAAACTCCCTCTGGCCTCCTTTGAACATTTATGAGTCAGTACTTTCCATTCTCAGCTATGCCAGTTCACCTCCAGCATTGTCCCAGTATACTAACACTAGTGGGGAATCGATTAACTGAATGAGCTGTGTCTGCCTCCGCTACACTAGGTGGCGATAATTCCCCCTTCAGCTTGTTCGTATTAGGCTGTTTCTGGTTTTAAGCATTCCTACCATCCATGAACTTTAAAAAAACAAAATGACTTGGATCCAACAAATGAACCGGCATGGATTTCACCATGTTTTTTTGCCTTTGTCTGATGCTCAGTTTCCATCGTGATACAGTTTGGTTTGGTACAGTTTGGAATGGTAAAGCCCTGAGTCAGGCTTGCATTTTGGCTGAGAACAGAACTGTTACTTGGTAGGTGTGACTGATGGCCGTTTCAGCGAGACACATGGCGTGATGTCGTACCGGTGAGACAACAACAAGCGACGACCACAGACAACAATGGCTGGCAGTTATTTTCTGGCATCTTGCACCCCAAGGGAAGAGTGCCAAGAAATGGAATGGTAGGGGCCAGTCATTTTAGTACTATCCCTAATGGAAGCGCTAAAAACAGTTCCACTTGATGGAAACACAGCTTTGTTCTTCTGTGTACTGGCTTGTTCTATAGATCCGTCCCCCCCAAGCCAGCTTGAGTCCGATTCTAGTCCGACGTAGGGTGCATTCACACCAGCTCCTTCTTAATTGAACCCCGGTTCGTTTGCTCGGAAATTCTGGTTTATTTGGGGAGCAACCGAACTCTGATGTGCACCAAAGAAGCGAACTCTGGTCCGCCTAAAAATGTAGGTCTCGGTTCACTTCAAGTGAACCAAATGCAGGAAGCAGACAACAACGCAGGGCATTGTGGGTATCTATCTATCTATCTATCTATCTATCTATCTAGTATGTTCACATAAAACAAAATTAAAAACCCAAGATTTGATGTAGCTCCATATGTGCTGCAGCGCCGCCTCTGGTGAGGAGGGGAATACGTTCTTCAAGTAGCGGACTACCAGGTGTGAAAATGAATTATCGAGGTGTGTTATAGAGTCCGACTTTGAGAAATTCGATTTAGTCCGACTAAATTGTTATCTGTATTTTCTGAAAGTCCAGTTTCAGTCAGGCTGACACATCAACTCAGTTTGTTTTCTACCGTCATGTAAACATACTTTAAATGTTTAATTCGTGACTGTCCAGAAACAGATGCGAGTTTCCACTTTTCTCTGATCGTGACCTGCCAGCTGCAGTGATACAGTGCATGCCTCTGACTAAGCAGTACGTCTCAGTGGGGAATAGTTTTGACGCATGCTGCTGTGCCTTGTAAAGACAAGCACATTTAGTCATCACTGCTTTCCAAGTCATGGGGCTTTAATGTCTCACAGGAAAAATGTCGCAGTTTCTTGATGTCGATTTCGTCCTGACGGGCATGTCTGTTGTAATCAATCAGGTAGATTCTAAAGACTTTTCCATTAGTTTCATTATCATTAGCACACAGCAGCCGGCCCATCCCCCACTCACCATGCAACAGACCACTCCACTGAGCAGTGTTGAATCTAAGCGTCTGACAGGCTTTACCCACAGTCTGATAAATAACTGTGAAGTGCTCTTAGCGGTACTGTTTGCAACAGGCGACTGACAGAGTTCAATCAATGTATCTCCCCCGAAAACAGAGAGAGGCTAATGAGATTTTCCCTCATTGTGCTTCTGTCATTTTACAGCACAGACACACTGAGCCTGTCAAATCAATTCTGAAACATGATGCCTCTCTCTGCCACTACTTCTCATCTTTGTCTGCTCATACGTTAAAAAACTTCTTCCTTTTTTTGAAAGTAGAAAAATAGGCTTGAACACGTCGACAAGCCGTCATTGACAAAGAAGTTCAGCCCGAGACATCCTGAGAAAGACGCATATTCCCTATCTATCCAATAATTTGAGGATAATGTGTGTGTCTGTTTGTTTAGCACGTTCAAAGCTACAACAGTCTGGCTTTAGCCATGTTTCCACCAAGCAGTTACCACACAGTTCTCTGGCCACACTATGGTTTGGTACACTAAACCCTAAAGTAAAATAAAAGGTGATCCATGATCTAGCTTCAGTTTTCATCGTAGGTAGATCAGTTAAAGTTCCAGTGTGTAAAAATTGGTGACATGTTAAGGTGATTGTAACAAACTCAAGCGTGTCAGGGAACTACGATGGCCCTTCATATACCTTTGTTTGCATTGTACGCCTCCACTTTAACGCACACGCTGTGGCTGTGACAAGAAAGTCCCTTGTGTACATATAAAAGGATTATTCAAACGACAGGATTATACACTTACACAAACATAATTATCAGTGGAATATTCAATATCTGACATTAAATTCACCTTCAGTCCTTCAGCTGAGACCTTTAAGTTTGCAACATGGCATTTTGTAGCATATTGTCTCTATTTTCATATTTTATATTGCACATTTAATGTACGTGACGAGAGAAAGTCCGATCCGGGGCGACGAGCAACCCCCGTGAGTGAATCAAGTTTAAAGACCTGGCATCGCTGATTGTCTGACACGCAAGATCTGACTCCACAGCACACAACCCTAATCAGCTGCATCAAAACAATCATTACCTAAGCTCCCACTGTCTCCCCCCTCCCCCTTTTCTCTGCCTCCCTCTCCACTTAAGACCGAGGGCGAGACTCCAGACACACACACACACACACACACACACACACACCTCCCACACCCCCAACTACACACACACACGTCGAAACAAAGTGTTGTGAAAGCAACAACATCATGTTTTCAGAACATGTGAGCATTATGCTGTCAGCAATGTTTTTATATGCCTTCGCCCTCTGCACAGCTCTGCATGAGTTGTACAGCTTGGCAGTTTGGGTCTATTGAGCTTTTATGTAAACTGAGAACTGCTGCACACTCACAAACCACACATGGCTCGACACTGAGTGTTTGTAAGTACTGCTGTACCTAATATTGTTACACACTAATGACTGCAGTTGATAGCATCTATTTCGGAGTTACATTACTCATCATAATTTGGCTATTTATATATATAAAAAAAAGCTTCATATACAGTCTGAGAAGCGTTATACAGTAGTAGCCGCACAGAAGTACAGAAAACAACCCGGCTGTGACAATCTGCAGACAAATTAAATCAAATTACACACATTTTCTCTTGCAACAGGTCTGCTTTTGTAAACCAATGTTTTTAATGGTACATTTACAAACACAGTTTCATCAAATCACGACACGGTGGCGCATGCAAAGCTCACGTGCCCACATCTTGAGTCAACACAAAAACTATAAACAATAGGTTCTTAACAGCGACACACCTATCTCCACTGTGTTTATACTGGCTCTTAAATGGTGTAAAGGTTATAAACCTAAGCCATTGGCTGTAACATGAGTGCTCTCCTCCCATAGGTTGCAAGGTTAGACACACACCGTGGATAGGCTGCCTCTGAATGGTGTCAGGAGGAAGCCATCTGCTCCTGTTTATGGTTCATTAACCCCACAACCCTGGGATAACCAGGCTGCACCCACAGCGACAGGTATAAGAAGCCTGCTCTCACAAACTGAGATTACAATCAGATAGAAAAAAGGAAAAAAACATAAATGGCCAAATCTTGCCTCGACTTGTACTTCGTCACAAGAGCTGGAGAGTACTTACCTTCCCAAACGCCCATACGCGTACTGTGAATCCGCCAGCAGTAATGTGATCTCACCCTTCTGCATGGATATGGCACACTCCTCCAGGGCCTACAGGTGTCAAAGTCGCAACGTGTTAATTAAAAGTGCCTGCAGCTCTTTCATATCAATACACAAAATCCTGTGTGTTCCACATTGTTATTGCTCCTTAAAGCTGCTGCCAGGGAGGCAAATGTCAAACCACTCACTGTCAGACGGGTTTGCACAACGTTGATAAAGTCTGTCAAATGAATACACATTTCTGCGTGTGGGTCTTAGTGTGAACACAACAGTATTTCCTCTTTTTCTGCTTCGTTTTTGGCAGCAGTGCAAATTCTATGATACGTGCGTTCGTCTTCCGGCCATTAGCACAGTCGTTAGCCATGAATGGTTATAAAAGAAACTTTTTACAACTTGGTTCAGCAATCACTAGATTTTATCAGCAGCTTAGATGCTCCCTCACCACCGAGTATGATTAACCTTGACACTGTGTATGTTATCTGGATTGATTGTCCCAGAATATGATACACACATTTGGTTTATTCGGAACCACATAACTACCAAAATGTAATCATCCACCATGACCTTGTTTTGTTGATGGTAGTTTACGAACATTTTTATAGTCTGAATGTATCAATAGCACAAAACTTGGGGATTTTGAAGGACTCACCTGGTTTACATCTCTGTCGCCGATAATAAAGACAAGCTTACAGTCCTTCTCCACCACAGTTCGGTCCTCCAGTATGCATTGCATCTTCATGGTGACCTCCTGGCCCCAGGTGGGGCGCACGGCGTGCGGGGCCACAGGCTTCAGTACCTTCTTCCTCAAGAGCCGGTCCTCTGCGTTAGGAAAAGGAGAAGGTCATGCAGGAGAGGAAGCGGGGTCAAGATGTTGGTGATCAGAAACATTCACAAGCACAACAAGTTTGATTTCAGTCACATTTTCTTTAGTGAAACGAAATTAAAAGCAATTAAAGCACTAGTCTGTCATTGATGTGTCCTCACCTGTGATGTCCTGCCAGTCTTCTGCCATGAACAGCTCCTCAAAGGTCGAGGAAGTCCACTCTTCCATGGCATAATCTGGAAAGAGACCCTCTGCTGAGCTGTCCCTCTCTGACACCTCGTCGTCTTGTGATGGGTCTTGAAATCGTACCATCTTCCAGCTGTTTGTCTTTTTCAGTTTCCTCCTCTCCTCCTCGCATTCTGTTTCACCACCTTCTCGTGCAGGATCAGAGACGGTTGTTATCTCAGTCTCCTCTTTGCTCCGTAGCTCGTTGCCTTTTTCTGAGGGCCCACAGGGCAGCTCAGTGTGACCGTCCTTGTCCACAGACTCAGAGACGGCTTGCCTCACCTCGGACTCTGTGGCCTCCATTGCAGGGTCTTCATGCTTTTCACAACGTGGCTCTGTCTCCATTTCACTGCAGAGAGCGATGGACACCATCTACGAAAGAGCTAATCCTCCTTGTCGAACCAATCTTCCACTACGTGTACGATTGTACTTCTGTTGTCGATCAATTTCTACCTCCTACACTCTGTAAAAATTAAAAAATATCACCGTGGAGCAATATTCACAAAAATCCATGCTGCGGTCCTTTAAATCCCACTCAGAATACATCCCTAAATCCCGGTTTCCTTCACAGTTTTACAGCCGCGTCCCACTTGCAGCTCTGTAGTTTGCAGAGCTGCAAGTCGATCTGCACTTTGACCTTCTCTGTCTCCCACTTGTGTCCGTCTTAGTCTACGTGGTCCAAACGATACGACAGTGACGCGATAAATTATCAATGCAGAGAAACGTTGAAGCACAGTGCAGCAGCACTCTCAGCCAACAGGCTTGTGCAGAGGTAATCTGCAGGATTAGAAGAGAAAAACCTAATCTGTCAGAACGCCTGTAAGCTTCTTAATGACTTCACCACTGCGTCCAATAACGCTGTTTCCATGAATGCAATCGAACAGGAAGATCTCGGGAGATACAAGCACTAACTTACTTTGCTCTGAACTACAATGGGGGATTCTTATATTTTCACTTTTTGAGAACAACACTTGAAGAGTGCACACTGTAAAACCAAAACGGGATTACAGATTACACAGTGTATGCTGCATTGATGGTGTAAACGTCTCGGAGAATCGGATTTTACATGATTTTCATACTTAATTCTGGGATAGTTTGGATAGGAATTGGTGCAGGTTAAACATTTACACATTTGTAACCTGCCGGCCACTTTATTAGATACATCTCATCACTTTATTATCCATGCCATCACATGGCAGTAGCTCAAACCATGTAGGAGTGTGGGCGTGGTCAAGACCACCTAACCCCCTGAAGTTCAAACAGAGCATCAGAATGGGGGAGAAATGTGATTTATGTGAATTTGACATAGTTGTTGGTTCACGGAGAAGGGTCCAAAAAATGGAAAATATCCAATAAGCAGCTGTTCTCTGGGCACAAATGCTTTTTGCGGGGTAACCAAGGTAAGCATTTAGGGAGGTCTTCAAACATTGAAGACCTCCCTAAATTAGGTGCCCCTTGTACCTAATAAATTGGCCCCACATATATAGGATATTCTTAAAGCTGAGGATTTTTTTTTGGCTCCAAACCATCTGTGTTGGAGTCAACAAAGGTGATCTACAGTATAATCCTCAGCAATATCAGGGAGCATATTTTATTTCATTTCGCATTTAATGCACCAATACTCATGGCGGCACTCATCATATTTCCATTTCAGTGCAAACATTGACATTCTCCTTGTAAACAAACACTCCTTTATTGGCCGCGCGGATGTGATCTTTAATTCACTCTCAAAGCATGTGTTCCATCTGGATTAAATTAATCCAGATCCGTGTTTGCCTTTTTTTTTTTTTTTTAAAAACAACCTTTAAGTTGTTTTGGTATTACTATTTCTGCACAACTACATATCACAATTTCAGAGGCGAGTATGAGGCTTTTCTTTTACTCTGCGGCTTTCACTCGACAGATAATTTCAGATTAGAACGCATGATGATGATGTGAAGCACAGTATGGTACGTTCCTAAAATCATCAAGAAGGATTATACCAGTGTGGAAACTAGCCTGAACCAGCTCAGCCAGATAACGTAAAATGCCACTCAAACGTATATTAAATGTCAAACTAATCAGTTAATTAAATAAGAAGATAATCAGTGTATTAATTACACTCAGAATAATAATATTACATTTTGAAAAATGTATGATTTCTTCTTTAATTTGAGTACTGTTAGTTAAATTAGTCCAGATACTTACTCAACAATCACTTGTGGATAAAAGCAGGTATTCATGGGACGTGATTACATTTTCTACACCCAGAGCTGCACATTTGAATAATGCCATCTACTTCTGTTCACGACTGTCTGCTGCCGTATGTTTAAACATCCACGTCTGTCAGCTTCAAAACTACAGCGTGTGTAAGGGCGAATTTTCTAAAATGCAGTTGGAAGAGGGAGACTTATTTTGGATTTAACACAGGGTGAAAAAATAGATCAGAGACCAGATAAATACAGCCTGGAAACTCTGGGGACCCGAGTGGCCAACGAGGGTGACCTGAAAAGCTGAAGTCAAAGTGCGTGTGCATGTGTTTATATCTTTGTGAGGGCCAAAAAAACCCATAAAAAATTAAGTTTGAGAGGCCCCAGAACGTCGAAGGGCTCTTTCAGGGTAAAGACCTGGTTTTGTGAATAAGGTAAGGGTTAGGAACTTAGTTGTGATGGTTAAGGTTATGGTAAGGGGCAAGGGAATGAGGTGTCCCCACTTTGTGTTTATGTACTTTATATTTGTTACCTCTTAAGGACCCTTTCCAGCACTGACATTGTCAGGACCAGTAGTCCTCATAGAGACTAAAGCCTGGTCCAGGTGAGGCAGAACCTCATTTCTGAGGAACTGGTTAATTTAAGAGATAAGATTTGGACTGTGGTAATTGTTATGGTTAAGGTAAGGGTAAGGAGATCAGGGGTCATAGATGATGTGTCCTCACTAAAGTATAAAAACAGGTTTGTGTGTGTACTTGTATTTGTTACCTCTTTAGGACCTTTTCTGCCACTGATCTTGTCTGTACCAGTAGTCCTCATGGAGACCAAAACCTGGTCGTGGTGAGGCAGAAGCTCATTTCTGAGGAACCAGTTAAGTTAAGGAGAAAAGATTTGAAGTTAAGTTAAGGCTAGACGCTTGGGATTGCTCTACGATTTGTCCTCACTAAAATATAAAAACAAGTTTGTGTTTCCGTGTACGTACTTGTATTTGTTACCTCTTAAGGACCTTTTCCAGCACTGATCATGTCTGTACCAGTAGTCCTCAAGGAGACCAAAACCTTGTCCTTGTGAGTTCTGTGGAAGTGGACGAGTAAAGAGGTTGAGGTTAGGAGCTAGGGAATGTGTCCCCAGTAAAAATAAAAATATAAAAACAAGTTTGTGTGTTTGTATTTGTGACCTCTTTCGGACCTCATCAGGACCAGTAGTCTTCAAAGAGAACCTGGTTTTAGTGAGGCAGGACATCATTTCTAAGGAACTGGTTACCCTCAAGATCTCAAGTTTGTGTTTATGTGTGTGCACTTGTATTTGTTACCTCTTGAGGACCTTTACCCCGCACTGACCTTTTCAGGACCAGTAGTCCTTAGTTGTGATGGTAAGGACTAAAATGTTGTGTACGTGTACTTGTATTTGTTACCTAATGACCTTTTATTCTCAGGACCAGTAGCCCTAATTGAGACCAAAACCTGGTCCTAGTGAGGCAGAAGCTGCTTTCTGAGGAACTGGTTATGTTAAGAAATCAGATTTGAATTTCTGGTGGGTTATGTCTTCAATATGTCCCCACTAAAATATAAAAACAAGTATGTATTTATGTGCGTGTACTTGTATTTGTGGCCTCTTGAGGACCTTTACCCGACCAAAACCTGGTCCTAGTGAGGCAGAACCTCATTTGTGAGGAACCGGTAAAGTTAAGAAATAAGATTTTAATTCCGGGTGGGTTATGTCTATGATGTGTCCCCACTAAAATATAAAAACAAGTTTGTGTGTGTATGTATGATACTTGTATTTGTCACGTCTTGAGACCTTTACCCCGCATAGACCTTGTCAGGACCAGTGGTCCTCATGGAGACACGGGATAATGCTATATTTAGTCTGTCCTAAAGGAATGGAAGTCAATGCAGTGTCCTCAGAAGAATAGCTGTGCCAATCTGTGTGTGTGTGTGTGTGTGTGTGAGTGCGTGTTATCCCCGCCCCCCCCTCTCTCTGTGTCTCTCTCTCTCTCTGTCTCTCTCTCTGTGACGTCTCAGGCTGAATGTCACCAGTGGGGCTCAGTTGTAGAAATGGCAGCGCTCACACAGGAGCATCGGTATGGGCTCTCCTGTGGCCAAATCAACAAAAACGCTCCGAACCAAACTCTGTACCACGTCAAACTGACTGACACCGCCATCCGGACCCTGGAAGCCCACCAGAACCTGAAGGTACGAGAAATGACTCAACTTTTGGAGCGTTGGTGTGTGTGTGTGTGTGTGTGTGTATTCATTTTCTCTCCGTATCCACTGTCTTTAAGTCCGGAGACTGGAAACACAGTTGCCTCTTCTCCTTCTTCTTCTTCTTATTGTTGGAATAACGAAGTAAAGTTGTGATACTTTGATGTGGACGGATTATGTCTCGCGCACATACGCGCTGGTCGCAGCACGAAGGCTGCGCTGGTTTATTCTGGCTCTGTTACAATAGAAGGCAGCGCAAGCTTGATTTATTGTCCACTTGGATTCTCTGCCATTAACCAGAGAGAGTGTGGATGCATTAAATGACACATTAAGCAAAATAATAGTATACATCTTTTTTTTATTTTGGAGCTGAGAAGGAGAAGGATTTTTTTTTTATGTCTGTGTTAAAGTTCCCATATGACAGTGGTTTGTGATGATGTCGGCTTTGGAAAGCATGTTGTTGTTGTTGTTGTTGTTTGTTTGTTTGTATTTACATACAGCTATTATTTCGATTATACGCATCAGTGTTGGAAATGTTGGGAAATAAGTGGTTGTTGTTTTTATTTCTGCTCGGGGAATGAGCACAAAAGCAAGTGTAATTGTGCTCCTGTGGATCAGGAGACTGTTTTTTATCATTTGCTTTTATGGTCCATTAGATTACACTGGAATCATTAAATCTACCCTCGCTTGCTATCCCAGAGAAACGCATGATAAGACAGTTTGTCTCGCAGCAGCAGCAGCATTTGCTTTGCTTTTCGTGAGCCGTCAAAACAAATAAGTGTATTATGTATTATACAGTCTTCTATAAATTGCATTTAGGCGGATACTTGAGTAAAAGTACAAGTATCTTTACCAGAAAATGACTTTTAGTAGAAGTTGAAGTCAGTTTTTTTTTTAAATAATATTACTATTATAATATATAATATTATATATTATTATAACTAATTTATATGACATGTACTGCACTTGAGTATCAAAAGTGATGTTGATACTTAACGTTATTTATAAAGCACATTGAAAACAACAGAGTTGCACCAACGTGCTGTACAGTCTGAAATCTGTATGCGCACAAAATAGATTGAAAACAAATGTGTCTTTAAAAGAGATTTTAAAGAGAACAGGAAGAGAAGAAGCCTGCCTGACAGTTAAGGGCAACTTATTCCAGAGCTTGGGAGCTCTGTAGTGTAAAGCAAAGCTCTCTATAAACACTTACCATAATACCAACTCTTCTTCTGATTTTAGTTGGTATATAACGAGTAACAAAGATAGCTAGAGGAAATGTAGTGACGTAAAAGGTAAAAGTTACTAGAAATATCAATAACAAAGTAAAGTACAGATACTGTAGGTGAGTTTTGCACTTAAGTGGAGTAACAAAGTCTTTGTACTGTGTTACATTACAACACTGTATACATGTGTGAACGTCTGTGGAGACTGTAGTTGGGCCGCAGGGCTCGGCAAGTTGCTGCTCAGCCCTTGTGTATAATTGTTTGTTGCCCTTTACACGCCTGGAAGCCCGCCCAGCTCCAGAGCTCATTGGTCTGTGAAGAGAGAGTAAACTTCAGAGCTCACATGGCCTGACAGCTCCCTTCACGGCCACAGCAAGAAAAGTTTCCTTGTAAAAGAGTCTCGCTGTGGTGTGAGATTTCATCCTGCAAGGAGCCTTAAACCTGCACAGAGTCTCTATTAAAAATGATCATGGCTTTGTGTTGTCGGCGAGTGCAGAGAGACTTTTCATCCACATTACTCTGTTATTGTGTAAAAACACATAAATTCAGCTCTGGGTGGTGCGCCTGCCGTCCACATCACCGCAGTGTTTTTGGAATCGGGAATAGTTTAAGAATGCCGCTGGCCCAGTTTGTGTTTGAACACTGCGTTTTAGTCTGGACCAGTGTGTGAAGTGGAGAAAAAAACCAAGTGCCAGTTCTCCCCTTTATCCATATGAGGCGTGTACTGTACGTCTGTCAGTATTACAAAACATTATGCACATTTTCTGTGAGCTGCAACTTGTTTGGTCCATAAAATGTCAGAAAATGTGGATTAGTGTCTCTCAAGCCACGAAATGATGTCTTATATTGTCCTAAAAAAACAGTCTTAATAGGTTTTAGTGATTTCTCTGTTATATGGAGCAAGGAAACAAAAAAATATTCACATCTAAGAAGTTGTAAAGTCAGAAAGGTTGTCAATAATCAATAATCATTGCAGCCCTAAATAAAAGATACCAGTAGATGTTCACAATATCTATTTATTTAAATATTTGCTCTGTAAAAAAACAACAAAAAACTGGACATTTTTCGTACATGATGTACTCTTAGATTATCCTTAACATTTCCAACAGTGAATTAAGCACAAAATTAAATCATATTTGGTGTTATTATGTTGTTCCCCCAGGACACAAATGTGTCAAAAAGTATAGAAAGAAACAAAGTATTAGCAACTCGTGTACAGCACGTAACTGTGTGAGAAAACAATGACTCTTTCACTTTCTGGTCGGTTCTTTCTGGCCAAGACTAAACTATCAACCGGGGGTGTGAATCGCAGAATACCTCACAATACAATACACGATACATGGTTCACGATACCAATAATATCACGTCACAACGATTCTGTCACAATCAACATATTGCAAGGCAATCGTATTGCGGTACATCACGATATCTGTCTAACTGAAGAAAATAAAAAAATGTTATCGTGAAAAGTTAAAAGTGCAGGATAAAAGTGTAGCTTTCGCCGCCATTATCCCGCTGTAAACTCCCTCTTCTTCAGCCAGGTAACTTCCTCCCACCCGGCACATTTTGATAATGGTATATGTCACCAAATCGACATTTAGAAACTAAGGCTTTGTATTTAAGGAAACAGAACTTTCCCTTTAAAGCTTTCCAAAATGACTGTAGTATATATGCCAGGCCTGTATGTGGCACTGTAACGGTTACATGGCGTGTGTTTCTGTGGCGCTAGTATCAATGCAGACTGTTTTCTATCCAAAAACATTCCCTTTAAATGAAAGTTTCACTGCATGTGTGGATTTCTGATTCTCAAACAAATCATCATATGCATTAATAATCCAAAATGGTGGAAAAAACACCAGCAAAAGTGATTCTTAAATCCCCAAAATTTCAATTATTAATTGACATCGAGAAATGTTCTCTTGCAGTTTTTCACACTTCTATCAAGGGAGTCTTACAAATTAAAATTAGGAGCACACAAATTGACCACTTATTTCAGCTCGAGCAAATACTGTGAATTTATTCTCACATTATAACTAATCATACAAAATAATTTTACCTGCTAATCTCAAACCCTCTCATGATCCAGGTTTTATTGAGCCCTACAACTGTGTTTGAAAGAACCCTCACAAACATACAGCACTATATGACATCATGTAATATTTATTATTCCATTCAATATTAAATCTGCAAAATCAGAGCAACGCTCCTTGATAGGGGAGATATTTCCCCCCAAACCATTAATAATAAATTAAGAGTGCTATCAGTCACAGGCACAGCTAATCACAGATCATACTCTCTCCCTAGCAACCAGGTATCATGCCAACACTTTATTAAGGATTTTAAAGACAGAACCAGGTTCACTGTGGTTCTTAAGACCAGTCTTTCCACTGGGATCCGCTTTAGCTTTTATTTGGGCCCATGGACGAGGTCAAAGACACAAGAACTTGACCTGTGTGGTCTTTAACAATAAAGAGAAATATGATAGTACTTATTCATCGTGGTGTTTTGGCCTTTCATGAGGAAACTTATAATGTTAATATGATCTCTTGTAATGTTTGACTTTCCCATTTGATTATCACTCTTTCTGAATCAATGACAGGTTCCTTCTTTTCTCTCCGTCTCTCTTTCCTCAGGCATCGCTATCGAGTCAGCCAGCGATTTGCTTCAAGGGGAGCCAGGGGGTAAGATGTTTTGCATGCTCTTCCCTTAATGCCTCAGAAATTGAATGCTCTAATTGGGTCTGATTTGCTGTGGAGCGCACTTGTGACAGTCTCCCCCTGCACGTCTCTATTTGACTCTCGAGTCGCGCGCTCACGTGCGTCCACGAGGAGGAGGAGGAGGAGGTCGACCTTCCAAATGTCAGGATGAGTTTAGTGTTTTCAGACATGGTGGAGTTGCTGTGCACATACAGCGGCCAAACTGAAAAAACAAAGTCACACACTTGACTTTTTTTGTTTAGACTACCTTTTAGTTTTGGATGCTTTCCTCGTGGCTTCAAAATGCTTCAAAATGTCACAACATTTAGTTCAGGCCACAGCGGCATTCATGTTTTTGGACTCCTGTGTTAAGGTCTGGACTCTGTGGTGGACAATCCATGGGCGAAAATTACACCTTATGTTCCCTGAACTGCTCTTTCACAATTTGAGCCCGATGAATACTGGCAGTGGGCCACACGAAAGGGGTAGTGGCTAGCACTGTTGCCTCACAGTAAGAAGGTCACTGGTTTTGAATCATGGTTTGGCCTTTCTGTGTGGAGGTTGCATGTTCTCCTCTCTACGAGTAACTCCAGCTTCCACAGTCCATTTATTGGACACTCTCAATTGACCGTGGGTGTGAGTGTGAATGGTTGTTCGTCCATGTGTTTTTGGCCCCTGGGATGGACTGGGGGACCTATCAAGGTTGTACCCCATCTTTTGCCTTATGTCAGCTGTGGTTGGCCCCAGCAGACACGGCAATGCTAATGTGGAGGATAAAGTGGTAGAGCTTGAGTGAGTGAGTGAATCCTGGCATTGTCATTTTGGACTAAAGACCTCATTCCGTATATTTTGGTAGTCACCTGTTCCCAGCACATGACATTTGCTGAACCTAGACCTGACCAATCCCAGACCATAATAGACTGTCTGGACACTGAACATGGCATCATTTCAAGAAAAAGCTTCATACGCACGGAAATGGTACAAACTACCGATTATCTACTGATATCAGTACAATTCAGTCATTTTAGACCATTTATGAACTATTATTTAACTATGAAGCTGTTAACAACACGTCTACTATCACAGAAAATGATTGATACCATTTTTAATAAAGATTGACTGATAGACACTTGGATATTATCCAGAATTTTAAACGTATGTATGTATATTATAATATGGAGCTGACAGGAGAAGCTCCTGTAGCGTGTTCCAAGCACCTTTTGTTGACACACATTTGTACAATTTCGGGGGAAACATTGGAATTTTAGTGAACGCGGCTGATGGCAAACAAAAACCGGGATCCCTGTGCCCGAGCCCAGATCCTGAGGGGAAGGTGTCACAGATTTGCTTAGTTATATTAGGTCTTGTCAAATATCCTGGATTGCATAGTTTATACAGAAAGCAGGTACACGGGCTACAAAAACCCACAGGGACATTCCTGTGGAGCGGACGTAAAGAAAGACGCCAGTGTCGAGGCCAGATTAGCCCGACCCTGCCTGCCATTGCTACTGCTACTGCACGTTTACCACACAATCCGGGCCCCGTCTAAAACGAGCTGTTCTAATCCCTGCAGGAGCCGACTAAATTGACGAAAAGGACTGTACACAAATGTTGGCACTGTGTGCTCACACGAGCCCTAAGACGCGGTACTCTATACCCTCAGGCTGCTAGCCAGGTTACTGGGTCAGGCTCGCAACTGGGAAAGCTTTGTTCAGGGAGGGGGAGGAGGAGGAGACAGGGGAACTGGCAAACCCCAGGGAGCCCTCATGTCTATCTACGCCTGTTGTCTCTGTGCATGAAAGATTTAAAAGACAGTTTTCATACCGGAGGTGCAGGTTTTTTTTTTTTCTTTTTTAATCCAGGAAAATTTGAAAAAAAAAACACGTCCAAAGCAGAAATAATCTATATGTTGTCATGAAACATCTGTGAGGCGGATTAACCTGCTTATGAAGTGATGGTAAGTGAGTGCAATTTAAGTGTGCTTTAATCATCGAATGGGATTGGGTGATAATATCTCAGCCGGCACATTACATATTCAAATTGCTTTGCAGAATTCAAACATGGGCTCCCTCCCCCCGCCGACAAGAGTCCCAGAGCTGGACGATTGGGCATTAATGAGGTAGCTGCAACCACTGGTGGTGGGGGAAGCCAGATTAAGCCGTTAGTGGGGGGAGGATGTTGGTGAACATGGCAGTCTGGCATATAACAGACGAGAGGATAACCAGTATCTGTGTCTCTAGGTCGGAGGGCTCCGGCATCACAGGCGTAGATGCTGTTCCCCTATTTTTCTTTATTCGCTGAAACAAGTGCTTGCCCAGAGCTCATCCCTTCCCCAAAAACGCAGCGCGCGGTTCAAGAGGTCACGTGAGGAAGGTCTCGTGTCCGTTGACAGTTGCCAGCTGTAGAGCTGCGACTGCCTCTCTGTGATCTTTCTTCTCGCTGTGGGTTTTTTTTTTAGTCACATCGCATGTAAAGAGGGCACTTCAAGGGCCACGGAAACCAGAGGAATTCTTCAAATCACTGTCCTGGCACGGCTCCAGGGCTCAGCGGTATCGGGGGCCAGGGCTCCTATCGAGAAATAGCACACTGAGGTTTTTGGGCCTCTCTCCCTGACCCTGCGGCATTTAGTGCTACAATTGTAATTGTCTGCCAGTATGCCAGTTATAACTGTGCACAGACACTGAGAAACCAGCGTTCAAGGCAGCTCTGAGACGGACGCGTTCAAAATTTCAACTATTTCTACAGAAGATTTTACTCTTTTTACTGGATAAATAAAACGAGTGGTGACGCAATGATAAAGAAAGAAAAGCAGGAGAGAGAAGTATTTTCTTGTAAAAACTCAAAGCTGAGCAGACATTTTCATTCTGTATTCATTTGAAATCACCAGAGGAGATTAAGACCAATCATTCCCCGGAATCACAGGAAATCTGATGTGGTCCGTCAAGATATTGGCAGATATTTGTGTGCATAGGTTGTAATTAACATGCCGAAAATTTAATTGAAACATACAAAACTCTAGGAAATTGCTAATTCATCTGTTCAACATAGTATTATACAGTTTTCCAGTAATTGCCCATATTTGGCATGATTTATATCGGGAATTGCAATAGTTAACACTAATACTGACATTAGAATTAAATTTTGTGGATGTAAACATCACATTTTTCTTGGTGATTTTTCACTGTGTTGCATTTTAACACGTGATGATTTGTTAGAACGTCAGAAATCCATACATGCAGTGAAACTTTCATTAGCGCCACATAAACACGTCACGTAACCATTACAGTGCCACATACAGGCCTGGCATATATACTACAGCATAGCCTTGTTTAACACGTGAGTCTCTAAAAGGAAATGTCCTGGAATGGCCTGGAATTTCACATCCTAGTGCCGACCTATTCATATGGGGTGGCGCAGCCTGTGGTCCCACCAGAAACACTGAGAAACAATATATTTTACTGTCCCTCAGAGATTCATTCATTCATTCATTCTGTAGAACTGATGAATGCATGCAGCACTCTGCATAGCCTGATAGGTTTAAAAGCATTGATCGTTCTTCTTTTGTATTGTTTTACATGCACTTTGAGATGTGCCTGGGTCAAATAGGACAAACACATTTATATTTTATATTATATAACCTTTTTTTTATTATTATTATTTTATTTACAGCTAATATTGTGCAAAACATTAAACATTAAAACATTATTGCTACTCTCTCAGATTCTGTTCAGGTACAGTTCTTTTATTCTATGTACCAGTGTCAGATGTGTCCAAATTCAAAGGGGGAAGGGGGGGTAAAAATGACTAAACATTACTTCTTTTTCAATATGTGCTGGTTTAAAATGATCAATGTGGCTCAGGTGGGTGTGTGTTTAAACAGCTCTGTGACAAAGTGCTTCATTTCCTACCTCTCTGCCTTTTGGCATGATCTATAATAAGTTAGCAGGAAATTAACCCTGGCGTAGTCTTGTATTTATTGCATGGTTCAACATTTCTTGCACCACAAACACAGTCATTGTGTGATTGTCGTGGTAAATATGGACGTTAGCTTTGAACGCTGTATGTTTTGCTGCGTCAGGTGTGAAATCGGCTCCCGTTCCTTTCTCAGTTCATAAACGTTAACCTGCAGTTTCCAGTGTAATTGTTTTTTTTGTTGTTTTTTTGTGTGTTTCTTGTTTATGACACTTGTCTTTTATGTGCGCAGCTGTCACATAAAGGCAGCCACAGCAGCACTGGGACGAGGGGAGTGTAGTGTGCTTCTCTTTGAGACATGCTCATGACGACTGTGTGTGAATGCTCAGCTTCCTTTCAGCTCCCACTCCCCCCCCGGCTCTTGATTATTGTGCCATTTCACCCCGTGTCTTGGCTGAGAGGCATCAGGGCCTCTACCTCACACAAGGCTGCTCTAACTGTACACAACCCCCCCACCTACACCACCACCACCACCACCACTTTCACCTCCCGCTCACACACTATAAATAAGTCTTTTGCTCCGTGGATGTGTGTCTGTGCATGCACGCATCATTTTCTTCCCCCCTTTCTGTTCTTTTTTTTTTCTGGAAGCTAATTAGAATAACAATAACAGGAATGCGGTCGGAGAGCTGTCCTCTCCCAGTGGCACAGCAGCGAGAGGGAGCGTTGTCCCACGTGTTTCTGAAAGGGCACACGCCACTCCATTCATCCAGATGTGTTAAGCAAGGCAAAGTCTGTGTGTTCAGCGCTCGGGCCGAGGCCCACTGTGTTTACGCAGAGGCGCTCGGGCCTTTTGGATTTTTTTTTTTTAAGATCATGCGGTGTATTTTCGGGAGAAGCCTCATGGGATCCCTATGGTTTCAGACGAATCTTTAGTTAGCTCCTCTGTCATTATTGTGTTTTTCAGCTTCACACAGGGGATCCTGAAGGATGCCATGGCGACCGTGGGAGCTTTTTACGAGGATTTTATGGTCACAGGAGTGCTGTAAAAGATCAGACGTCAATGGCACAAAATTGGGGCGGGCAGAGTGACGTAAATTGTGAAATGTGTCACAGTCGAGCATATTTACCAAGTTGTGCACTCTTGTTGTAGTTGTCATTTATTATAGCTCTGTAATAATCACATATTCCCAGTGATGTTATTAGATAATTAAGCCTTCTGATCAAACCCTTGCACACAATGCTGATTAAGCTCATCTCAATATAACGGCGTTGTAGAGACAGTTGTCAATCTTTTTGTCGCCTGGCAACCATACCTTACGTGCTACACAGCGTGTTAAGCAGACAGGTATGGACTAAAAACACACAAAAAACGTGTCTACGAAAAGTTTCAGAAGTGAATTCCACCTTCTGGAAACGACAGCAGTTTTGACCGCACACTTATTGCCCCTGCGCTACTGCTGTATACACACAAATGCTCCCTCAATCAGGTCACCAAAGGTTTACGAACTGCAGCTTTAAAGTAAGGAACACTGACCTTGAAATTGCATCTAATAAATCATTACATGAGAAACAACTGTTGATTCACTCTGGACAGAGTTCATACTAACATTTGCCTCGGTGTCGGCTCTGAGCGAGACTCTGAGGAGCTGTTATCGCAAACGGTTTCTTCTCTTGGACTTAAAAATGCAGAACAACAGGATATGAACAACGTAGACAGTACTGGCAGTGTTCATGTGTGTGTGTGTGTGTGTGAGGAGCCTTTAAAGACTAAGCCCCAGAGCATTAAACCCACAGCAAAGACAGAGCTACTGTTTAACCTCAAGACATGGTGATTTGCCATGGTTATGTAATCCTTATTAGAATAGTGTTCGAAGATGCACTCTGGGTAAAAAGGACATTATTTTCGTTACTCTATTTTAACAACAGCTGTCTTTATATTTCCCCCTACAAGCATGATAGCAGATTTGGAAAGTCTATATTTACCCAACAAACGCGTTTGTTTTCATCAACGACGCAGTCAATACTGCACATATGCAATATATGTATATAAAAAAACACCTAATCAATAGTTCCCGTCCTTTTCTCGAACAGCAAATGTGCTTATGCAACCTCATTTTATACGTCTCATCTGAGTGGGGCTGCAATGGATTTTCCCCCTCTCTCTCCAAGTTTGCCTCCAAGATAATCAGGCTCGGACATATTTTCCAACACACAATCTGTGAATTGTTAAAGGATTACAGAATGCGTGCTTGCATGGAGAGAAACGTCCAGTAGTGGGGAAGAGCATGCAGCGTTCCAAGTGGTTTTTAGGGGGTTGCCACAGTGAAACGGAGAGGTATCAACAAAAACCTATTCTTGGCGTCGGTGCATCTGAGGGCCAACAACAAGTACAGCAAAGTGCAAAGGGAACTTCCAAACACTGACACCATCAATTGCAAATTAGGAAATTGTAAAAAAAAAAAAAAAGAACAATAGGGGGCATCCTTACAGCAAAACACAGTCTATGCTTCATCTATAGTCCATGGACACATTAAGGTGTCACCCTAAAGACATAGAAACAATTCAGAACACCCTATTTTACATTAAATGATACTAAAAACACTTATTGTTTAAAATATGTCACACTCTGTTTAGTCAAGCTAAGGTCATAGTCCGACTAAGACAGGAGGAGAAAATTGAATTATTGTCTGACGCCATCTCCATAGGTGGCGCTGTATTTCTTAGCTACTGCATTGAATCAGTTTCCTGTTGACCTTTACATCACAGAAAACAAACAGTGAACATGGCATGGCTCTTGTGGTTGCAAAAAGACGCAGTTAATACGTCGCCTCTTTCCAATTCTGGGTCAAAGACCGGGGAGGAAATTCTGGTACATACACAGAGCTATGTATCGCATTACCCAGGTATGTTAGTCCGACTAAGACTAGTTCAATTTTAGTCGGACTAACGTGTTTCCCTGACATTAAGAAAACCAAATTATTATCTTAGTCTGACTCAAATCAGACTTTGCATGCATGTAAACACACTGACAGTGACTGATAATCCAAGACAACAATTGATGCAACATTTTAAAAACGTTAATTGAAAAAAGATTACAAAACAGAAGCACAAGAGACAGCAAGAGACTTTAAACATCAAATCAAAGTAGACGTATTTACAATGGTCGTCTTTTAGTCCCTGTTCCTCTGTGTATAAAGAGGAAGGCACTTACAGGAAGGAGGGGTGGGGTGTTTGGGGTGAAAGGAATGAGTGTTTGTTAAGGTTGACACATTAGCCACAGCTTCTTGGGGGAAAAGGACTGATTCTGCTTGGCATAAGAGGCAGTACCTTGGGGGATCCTCCACAGTTGCCCATCCCCATATCCCCACACTTACTCCTGTCAGTCCCCACCCCCCATCTTTTCCCATTCCTGTCTTTACCAACCCCCCTCAATGAATAGAACCCAGAGCACAGGAACTACCACACACACACACATCCAGGCTCACGCTGAAAGCATGATTTAAACCATGAGAGGTGATGTCACGTGCTTTGTTTTTAACAAATGAGTCACAGTGGAATCGTGGCTCAGAGTGTGCAAAGCTGTAGGACAAAGAGTGGGACAAATGGACCTGACCCTTGCGCTCCCTTCTACTTCCAACCACTTGACAGCATCCGACACTGTACTTGTAGAATCTGTTATGTCAAGTATCAAATCTGCCCTAATACATTAACCTACATAAATGAGTGAATCAGGAACAATTACACTTGCTCCCGTCAGGATCCTCCTACCCCCTCTTCTCTCCTGAGTTGCACATTCCTACAGGAAGACTATTTAGGACAATCCCTCATCTACTGGCTCCACTGGGAGCCACAGCTGACCGCCCCCCGCCCCCCCCTTTAATACACACACACCCAAACCCCCATTCCTTGCTTTACCCCCCAACAACACACAGCCACACGTCCCTGCTGTTCATGAATAATCCAGGCAGACCGACAGGCCACTGCACTCAGCTTTGTGGGGGAAGAAGCAAGAACAAAAGACGGGCGGCTCGTAGAGCAGCTATGGCTGAGTAGGCTAAGATGAGAAGACAATGGTAACTAGTGTCAGTAGAGACAGGGCCAGGAGGCAAAGACTTCAGAGTAAATCACATATCCAGGCGCCTGCGTCCATAGCAGTGCTGCCATGCCAAATACCAGAGCTGGGAACCCTGCCTTCTCGCCTTCGTCTGCAGCGCAAAGACAGAAAGAGTTGGAGAGAAACTATCCCCTCAGCGTTCCCAACATCTGCAGGGAAAGCTGGAAAAAAAGAAGCCCACAGGATGAAGGAACAACTAGATTTCTTTTGTAAAGAATTTCTTCCTTCCTCACTAAATAACAGGGCAAAGAACAGTTTTTAACCTCATCAGGCATGAACACTTTAAACACGCTTAGATAAATCATGCAGGAGCATCACAAATAGTGCCCGTTGTAGTCGTTCAAATGCCGAGTGCCCTGCTGAGATGTTCTGTTCCAGTCCAGTTCACACCTTACAACAGCTTGAAAGTATTTGACATCTCCCAAACACAGGAGGCCTGGCTGGGAGTAGCAGATGTGGCTGGGCCAAGGCCACAGAGGCAGTTATTCCATCAGCCTGTGGGCTCCATGGGGGGGCCGCACTGACAAGGTGCTAAGGATCGCTGTTCTGATGCCATTTGGTCGCTCTGACTCACTGTGTTTCCATGCACAGTGAAGTCACGCTACAGTTTTGCGTGTGTCTTTTGGTGTCTTTGTACCATCCGTTGACTTCAAGATTCTTTGAGCTAGTCGTCAGTCTGAAGGCCCTGTACACACCAGGATGAGTTTAGGATAATCCACAAAGTTTTGTGTCATATCGGCTTCTTATCCACATGGTGCTGGCATTTTAGGGGCCATAAAATGTTTTTGGGAAAATGGGCCTGTGGTCATTTCCGTGGTAGCGCCACATACAGGCCTTATATTACAACGTTTAGAGTTGTTTTGAGGGGTTTTGTGTGTATGAAGGAATGTCTCGGAAACACTGTCGTGGTTTTTTTGGAACAAAAAGAAAAAGATTGTAAAGGGAAAGTTCTGTTTTCGTGTGGATAAGACAATAAAGATGCCCTGGTTTTGGATATCACCATTTTTTTCTCTCCGTCTGTGTAGCAGCTTATTCTATTACTTCTTGCGTTAAAGCTCGATAGTGGTACCTCAGTGGTAGAGTCAGTTGTCTTTCAACTCAAAGGTTCTGGGTTTGATTCCTGGCTCCGCTAGCCTACATGCCAATGTGTCCTTGGGCAAGAGACTTAACCCCATGTTGCTGCTGACAGCTGTGCCGGCGGTGTGTGAATGGATATGGAGTGGTCATCTAGAAAAGCACTATATAAATACAGACCGTTTACCATTGTATATACCATTTAGTGGGAAACGCACAGAGCATCTAGGCCTGTCTGAAACCAGTCAAACGTATACATGCAATAGTTATTTAGACTCATAAACTCGTTAGTCTGACTTTAAGAAATTTGATTTTGTACATATTCAGTCTGTCACATGTTTTCGCACATTTTAAAAGTTTGATTTTCATTGAACTAACACAATGATTCGCGGCACGCCAGCTCTCCTCTCACTGCTGTGCGTTTATGAAGCTTATCAATTTCATTACGGTAATGGCAACAGTACACTGTAATAATTATAATAATACCACATTAAGCCTCTGTCTTATTAGTCATCAGAGGAAATAATGGACACAGTCATAATTAAAAAAAATCTACAGAGCATAAGGAACTTAATGAATTCTGCCCCTCGTGCAAATTTAATAGTTATCCGCGTATGAATTGGAAATTTAAATTACACACCATAAAATACTAAAGTTACTTATATAAGTTTTGTGAGAATTCATCAGAAGTAGTTAAGTTATTCATCAAATGAGTTAGTCTGTTATGCACCACAAAACCAAGAAATGATTAATACTGCATGGATGTTAATTGTAATGTACACACTAATATTGATACCTTGAAGATATATAATGTCACTTACTGCATGTGACCTCTTTAGATTGTTAAGCTTCCTCTGCCTAAAAAAAAAAAACGACTAAACAGCAAAACACAATACTCGCATCAGGAGCCTCAGGGGGATCAGACCAAAGCTCCATATGTAGATGACCATGACTCAGCATTTCCATGTAAATCTACACTCACTTGATTGACAGCAGTTTCCGGATCTTTGTCCTGTTAGCACACATTGAGTCACAGACTAAACACAGTTAATTTGGGACCAAATTGGCTGCGATGGTTACTCACTGTTTTAAGTCAATCTAGTCACTTGGACTAAAACTGACTGTTCTGGCTGTTCAGTTTGTTCTTTTCAGTTTGTTCTTGGCTGTCTGCAATAAATGTCACTGAATGAGCACGTAATGTGATCTTGGATGTTTCCTGAAGTGGTGAAGATACAAAGCGATGGCATTGTCAGTCGGTGACTTGATAAGCAAGAGTGAGACAAGATTCTCCAGCGGAAGTAAAAAGAAAAAATGATGTAATTTAGAAACAGACTGTAACTCAACGTCCCAATGCTTCAATTATGTTTGCGCATTTTACATGAATATGGTTTTGCCACTTTTATCATAACAGAAAGACATGATGAGCAAACCATTGCCTTAGTTACTGTTAAATTAACACGCTGACTTGGCTCAAACCTGTTACACTGCTCTGTTGTATCGACTTCTACCCATAAATGCTCTGTTCTGTAACACTGGACTAGTGGCTGATGTTCGTCTGTAGTTATAAAACGACTATGTTTGCATGGATATTTAATCTAATTCTTTATGAAAATATTATAGTAATTAGGAGGGGCGGGAATCACAGGGTACATGGTCCACGATACCAATAATATCACGATACAGCGATTCTTTGATACATCACGATATCTGTCAGACTGAAGAAAACAATTACAGGATGTCTCACAACATAGAGAACAAAAGGGCATCTCTTAATGTAGCTTTCTCCACCATTATCCCGCTGTAAACTTCCTCTTCTTCAGCCAGGTAACTTCCACCCACGTTGCCCTCATTCATTTGAACAGCACTGCCGTGAGGAGACATGACATAGTAACACCTGGTGGGGGAAACTGGCAAGAACTGTTTACTTTATAGCACCTTAATTTGTTAATTAAAATAACGATATTTGCTCTGGCGTATCAGTTAGGGTATTGCATGAGGCAGGACGACGATATATCAGCAAATGGATATATTGACCCACCCCTAGTAATAAGAGAAATGTTGGTTTTGCTAGCTACTCTGAGCCAGGTTAGTTTTTCCTCCCTTGTTTTTAGTCTTTGTAGTAAGTTAAATTAATACCGATTTGCATTTAGCTTTGTATTACTAGAATAGAGGTAGTATTTTTGAAAAATTGTGCTTCCCTACCTCAGTTTGCCCTGAGTTGAGAAATATCCATTATTTTCTTTGTTACGTGGCCACCAGTGACACTTGGTCCTGTTAGCGTAGCTGTTAGCAAAGATGGCGGACACTGTTTACAAAAAAAGAAATGAAGATGGAAAGGGGAAACTGAGGTCGGGAAGCACAATTTTTCAAAAATGCTACACCTATTCTAGTAATATAAAGCTAAATGCAAATCAGTGAAGTATTCCTTTAAGCTTATCCACCTCACTGACTAGCTACAGCTTGTGCAACACTTGGGGGGCTGTGTGTGTTGTGATCCCAAGTTTAGACGGTTGGGAGTCAGGAACTGTGAGTTAATGGGTTAAATGACATATGGTTATAAAGCTGGAGAGGCAAGCTGTGAATAAAACGGGGACAACCTCTGAAAAGTCTGACCTGAGTGACATCGATTAGAATGTGAATGTGAAGTGTGCATGGTGGCATGGATCGGGGTGACAGGCAAAAATAATGCATGGCCAGAGGGGGCTCGTAGTGCTGCCATGGACAGAAGCAGGAGACGTGGTGGCGCTATTGCAATGCTAATGTTTAAATGAGCACTCTCATTGTATTGCATACTCATTCTCCTTTAGTTGAGCACTTTAATTTAAGAAACAAATCCAAACGCGCTTCCTCAGCGCATCGCTTTTGGGTGACTGGTTTCTTATAATTTTGGTCAAAGTGGCGTCTGCTCAAAAATAACGTAATAGGTCTTGAGGGCACGGCTCGCCTCTTGTCCGTGCTCACGCTGATGCTTTTTTGATTGATTGCTCCTAATTAGCGTAAAAAAACCAACCCGGAGCAGACATATGCATGACTCCGCTTTACCACTCCATGTGAACGGTCAGACATAAATAGGGCAGAATTAATGGTCAGCTGTGTTCCTCAAGTATCCATGGCCTTGTGGGCTGCTTTGTGCTTTATGTTGACACGGATGGGCTTGTGCACATGAAGAAAAGCTGGAGGCTGACGGGGGGAGGGTGAATGGCATGCTTTGGGGTTTAGGAGAGGAGGAGGGGGTTTTGGGGAGTTGTTCATTGGCCCCATGCTGCAAAAAAAACTGCTTATGGCTTTGCTGCATGACTGGGCATTTGTGACAGCTATAGCCCTGCCTGCCACATCGGCCCGCAGCACGGCACTCTTAGCCGGTCGATTTATAATCAATCACTTATGACCGATAACTAAAGAGACAGCTTCAGCTCCATCTCACTGACGTTTGGCTTCTTCAGACCTGTGCTTAAACACGCTTTGGCCTGAGGTGGTGAGACAAGGCCTGCTGTAAAAAGAGGACAAAAAAAACGTGAGCTGTTGCAGGATTCTCACATCGAGTGTTACTCATCATTAAGCACATACTCATGCTCATGACGGACAGGGGATAATAATTGGGGTTCGGGAAAATCTAGGACATTCTGGTGACAAAATCTAACTCCATTTTCAGGCTGAAACACAGCTGCGGGCAGTGAAAAGGACAGCAGCTAACAAATGGCTTTTAAAGGCACACATTACCTGATAGTGATTTTCAATGTTGAACTGTCCTTTGAGCGGAAGTAGGTTTTTGGGTCATTTTACGTAACCGGTTTCTGGCCGAGGTAGACTTCACCTTGTTGTCTTGTTTGTTGCTACAGAGACACGGACAGTGTTTGACGGAAGAGGTTCTCATAACAAACCAAAACAAACAGCAATTCAACATTGTTCAACATTAGTTTCTATAAAAGTTGCTGATACAGATTTTTTTTGTTTCACTTTCAGGTGAGAGTAAAATCCAATTATTACATAAAGGTCCAGTTTGAAAGAATTTGCAACAAGGGATTGTTAACCCCTCCCATTGCTAAACCTTGTCAAGAAAGTACGGTGGCCTTTGTATGCCAAACATAATGCTGCACAATGATGTTCTTCTTTGTTCTGCTGTAGAAAGATGGTGGCTGAAGATAGCAGCCTCCATAAAGCAAGCGTAAAAAAGGCGTATTCTAAGGCTTCAAAGACCAAAAACATTTGGATTTTAAAGTAATTACACAGTTAAACAAACATGGTGTTGTATAATCACTCACTTTTAACATATCACTCAAATTGGCAATGCTAGCAGATACAAAACTGCACCATAGAAAAGTACAAGTTCACAAACTTGCATCGACTTGGGTTTTGTAAACACAAACAAACGACTTGAAGATGTTTTACTTCCTTCTTCCTCTAATTTCATAATCCCTGTGTTTGTGTTTGACAGTATATAAAGATCCCAGCACCGACCCCAGAGTCTCCCGATGGATTGAGAGTCTTCTCCTTCTACCTGTCCAGCGACAGCAAAGACAAGCCTCAGTCCAGCTTTGACTGCATTCACCAGTATGTCTCGGGGTAAGTAAGCAGCACACTCAAGTCTTTCCACAGTCGAAATGGAATATGTAGTAAATTTGGTGTGGGACTGAAACCACACGCTCTCACTGAACACTGGCCTCTCTCTTTCATACAACAAGCGACAGCATCACTCGTCAGACTATGTACAAGCAACACTACAATAACACCCAAACGCAGTAATGTTATGACTGACCTAAGAGGTGTGACCTCTAATCATTGAGAACAGAGAGACAGTGTCTGTGGCTATGGGAGATGGTTAGAGAGTCACATTTGCACCACTTTATTTGTAAAAAAAATAAAATAAAAATAACTGCACACTTATTGATAAGAATTAAGCTTAGTGGAACAGGACAAGTAATCGCACGCAATCACAAGTCCTAGTAGTCAGGGTTTATCATCCAGTACTTTTTACATAATGTCAGAAAACAAAAGATATTATTGTGTTACTCCAACTAAAACCAGGCTTTTATACTTCATGTAAAGTGAAACTCTGAGATGTTGACTTACTCAAAGTCGGACCAACACACCCAGATAATGCAAGTGCGAGTCGGATTACTTTTGGATGTTCATGTTCAGTCAGACTCAAGCAGGCATGGTTTACAGATGGTAGAAAGACACATGAGATGATGTTAGCTCGACATGCTAATGTCTAGCCGGCCTTAGCAGGTCATCTGCCATGGGAAGATCATCTTCCAACTTCCATGGGATATTTACATCGATTGCAAGGGAGTGACATTTTGCTGTCTCTGGTACCCCAAGGGAAGGGTACCAAAGAACGGAATGGTTGGTGCCAGTTATTTTGGTACTCTTCCTAATGGAAACGCAAAACAACATGTACCATACTTTACCAAACCACTCGGTGGGAATACTCTCTAGTGTAGTAGCAGAGGCAGACACACTTTATTCAATAAATTGATTCCCCGCTAGTGCTCGCAAACTGGGTCAAGGACAATAGTCCAACAAAGAGGCGCAGTCGAGCTGCAACAGTAGCTTCACATAACTATGCATGGAATGGTTTAACAAAATGTTACCTAATTGAGTTGAAAGTTCAAAGTCCTCTTGCTTACTCCACACACAGGGAGGGCAGGGATCACCTGGAGGGCCAGGGCAGCATTCAGGACAAGATCACGGTGTGTGCCACAGATGACTCCTACCAGACAACCAGGGAGCGCATGTCTCAGGTGGAGAAGGACATCTGGAGCCGCTCAGCAATTGAGATCAAACCGGGCCCAAGTAAGCTTTCGCCTAATGGCTGTAACTACTTACTGTTGTATTTCCAAGCCTCAGTTTTGCATGGCAGCCTTCAAAGCACGTAGGCATCAAGGACAGATAAACGGCAGACTTTTCATTTACCCGTAAACCTTCTAAAGCGTTGCCTCTCACCATGTCATCCTGCTGATAATTGCCATATGGTGTGGAAGTTATCACATAATTAATCAAAGTGCTGGGTTGCCATTATTCATGTGTGCGGGACGCGTCTCTTTCTTGTAATTTTCCTTTCATTTTGACCAGATTGCTCAGGCTCTGTGCCAGCTTGCCTGCCAGCATCATTAATGTGATTGAGTTTGCCAGAAGTGTGCCCTATCAAGTCTCTCACTGATGTTTTATCTAATGTTTAATTGCACTGAAAAATAATTTGGTTTTTACTTGATAAACTATTTCTAAATAAGATCTAAAAGAAGAGGCCACACTTAACCTGGAGTAATGTGGGCCTTACATGTATGATATCATGTATACTCGCTGTCCTAGCTCCCAAATGGTGGAACAAGCTCCCCATCGACATCCGGACAGCATTTTCCGCCGCTTATACAACCATACAACACTTGTGTTTGTACTCTATAAATAAATAAATGCACTTATTGTAAGTCGCTTTGGATAAAAGCGTCTGCTAAATGACATGTAACGTAATGTAATACCAGCCTTAGCATTGCTTGCCGTGCACAAGCCTTGGTTTTAGTGTCACTGTCAATTGAATTGACCATGCTCCATCTATAGATGATGAGGCTTCATGATATTTACAAGTCTCACGAGTTTAAACGCTTGTGTAGAACATTTAAAGGCTGGAAACATGCCATGTTTAGCATAATTGCAGTAGCCAGCTGTTATGAGCATGTAGAGGGGGGAGTCTCTGAGAGGCTTTCACGTGATGCCTTTAACATATCTGTAACACATGTGTCTAACAAATCATGGCAAAGGCATGAGCTGACATGAGATGTCCCATTTAACTTAACATTATTCACAAGCCGCCTTTCACTTCTCTTGAAAATTAATGGGTTATGGATCGTTGTGTGTGTGTTTGTGTGTGTGTGACATGCAATGAAAAGCACACAGTTGTTGTTATGGTACTCAGCACACCAGAAAACCTCCAATTACAGGTCTCAGAGTGGAAAAATGCCCTTAATGTAGATAACAGTGCATGATTTAGTGTTTGATTGCATTCGGCGGAAAAGCAGCAGCAGCAGTCCGTGGTCACCAGGTGTTTTACAACCTGCCTGGAATTGAATTCTCCTGAGTCATAATTGTTTTTTGCTCCATCACATTGCGACGTCATTGAAAGTCATTGTCTTTTTTCATGTTTGGTCACTGCCATTAAATAAACACACATTACTGTAAAGCGCACCAGTTGCTGTAAGTGAGATATTACAGTAACTACGGGAAGTATAATTAGAATTAACTTTGAGTCCAAACTTCCTTCAAGCTACTTTTAATTTATTACCGTCAAACAATGGCTCTAGTTGCTGCTTGTTTGAAATGTGGCAGTACAAGTTTTTTAGTGCAGGAAGGATACTTGCTCAAAAATCTTCATGTCCTTGTTCACGACATGCTCATGCAAGACTACGATTCTCCGCAGGGCAGATTTAAAGGGACTTATCTGCAGTTGAACATAAACGTAAAGTTTTAAGAGTATTACCGTACCATAAAATGCCGTAGACACACATGAGTCTGCTGCGTTGTCTGCGTGAAAGTGCTGCCAGTGTTTGACCTGTAGCAACCTCAAAAGTAAAGCTTAAAGTCGTAATGAGATTATGCTGTGCAGATATCTATAGTTACTGCCTGTGCAGGGCCGAGTGAATTAGTGCTTCGACGGAGAGAAAGGGCTTCTCTGTGTTAGCTGGTTGAGTTTCCATTCTCAACTGTTTACTCAGCAGCAGGCTGTAACCCTACTGTCAACCCTGTTCACTGTTTTCCTCTTGCAGAACCCTGGCCCTCTTTATGTAAGCATAATGCCAGGTCCAAAGTATTTACTGCACATGTGTGCACTGTTTTTAGATACTTACTGTAAGTGCTGCACATACTGCAACTGTTGTGTTTGCATGAAGGCCATTGCACAACAATAGAGAGATGTAGGGAAAATAAAAATGTGCACGGTTAGCTCTTGCGTGTGGAGCCGTTTTTCATAATCAGCATGATTTGACTGTCCTGAGGACTGGATTAGGTACGGTACACAGGCTGCACTGTTATTGGATACTGTCATCATATGTGAATCCTGTTATCAGATCAGTTATAATCTCTTTGCTCCTCTAGGTTTATGTTGGGTAGCAACTGTCCTGCCAATCGGAATCTGCTTTTGATTTCTGCTGTGATAACTTTGTGATTAACCGCCACGGAGCGTAGGAACCTGCCCTCATCACCTTCCACACAAGTCATGTTGAAACTCATCGGTGTGTCGCTTGTTTTGATCCAGGTAAGTGTGTGAAGGTCCAGAGGAAGCAGGGTCTAGTATCGGGCTCAGATTGCAGCAGCAAACACTCGCCCAACAACAAGAGGAGCCTGATTCCCAGCCCTGTTGCGCACCGCCCCCTGAGGGACCGCATCATTCATCTCCTGGCCTTAAAGCCCTACCGGAAACCTGAGCTGCTACTGTGGTTGGAGAGGGAGCGGGCCAGTCCAAAGGACAAGACTGACCTGACCTCCGTTCTAGATGAGGTGAGACATCTGGCACATTGCCACTATGTATATTACGTAACTTTGGGAAAGAAAATGATTGTGTTAGTCTAGTACAAGTAGAAATAATAAGATAAGAAGACGACAAGGGAAAAAACATGGCAAAATCTAAGCTGATACATTTTTTGTACTAATGTTTATACACGGCCAGCTCAAAAAATGGAATAATTTAAAGTTCATGAATGATAGGAAGTCTCAAAATGGTGTTTGTCACGCAAACCGGAAACCACTTATTACAGAAAGAAAAGCAGAAAGGGGACACATCGCCACCTAGTGTCTTGGAGGTGGACACGCCTCTATAAATACATTACAGCAATTACAACTACAACTGCAGCTCAAATGAAATATTGTCACGTTAAAGAATCTTCCACGTGAGCAAAAACAGCTCTTTAGCACGACTAGATATCAGGAAAAATGGTTTAAGCCTCAACAATCATTTAGTCCCCGCTCACTTGCTATGTTGTATTGTATAAATAGTGTCCAGCCGTCTGCTGTGCAGCAGCCAAACCTCTGCTTTTCTGTAAAGGTGAAGTCAGTGAGTTTATTTGAGGCGCATTTCCTGTGTTCACAATGTTTCAAGTGTCCCTCCAGTGGAGACTGTGTCGCCACTGGTAGCTGTAATTAGGGCTGAGCTGTAGTTATCTTTAGAAGAGAGGATTGTGTTTTGACAGGAGAGAGGCAGAGTGTCTCCAGCTGGGATCTGACTGCTTTGAAAATTGAAAGTTGTTGATTTGGGCCGATTTCTATCAGTCGTTTATCATCAGATTAAGTTGTGTAGAGGCAGGGTTAAAATGTTAGTAGCTGCAGAAACAATACAGGCCCGAGCAGAAAAACGTCCTGTTTTATTTGAATACATGCGTATGGAGTTACCGTGTTAACACAGTTATACACAGTCCTTTTTTACAACCTCAGCTGGCCTCTTTTTCTGTCCTCTTGTCCACTCCCTGTTGATTGAGTAACATTGTGAGTCGTCGGTGTTACAGGTTGCTAAACTCAACCTGAAAGACCACAGCTACTCTCTGAAGGATGAGCTGTACAGACACGTTCAGAGAGACTGGCCTGGATATCTAGAAGAAGAAAAGCAGCTCATCCATAGGCTCCTGATCAGGTGAGTCAAAAAAAAAATCTCTGGGAATGTTTAAAGACATTATATATTCACCAAATATGACTGCACCCATTTTGGAACACAAATTATCTTTGCATAAAGACTGGAAATCAAGTATTATGTAAAGAAAATCCACTATTGGCGGTTTTCCATTATACAGTTCTGGCGCTACTCAGTGTAACTGAATCATTAGAATCAGTTCATTAACAAGATTTGTTCACGTAATCGTTCAGTACTTCCTGCATGACCGTCTGACAGACAGGTTGTTGTGATCCGGCTCACGATCGCCGGCTATCGGCAGTGCTGTCGCTAAATACACCGGACTCCTCTGTTCAATACTGAGATTTTAGACATTTCCTTGCTAAATGTTGGAGATTAACGCATGTGTTTTGGGTCTTTTTAACTGATCTACAGTTCAGCATCGTTTGGTTTGATTCTAGTGTCAGACGTCGCGCCAGGTTCTATCCCTAATGGAAAAAACAAGTGGAGTCGAGCCGAACTGTATAATGGAAAAGCGCCAATTGTCCAAGCCCCAGTACATGCCATGGTTTTTCTTCTATTTTAGTCTAAATGGAACAATATTTGCTGTCTATAAGAAGACTTGAAACTAGCGATCGACTGTTCACCGCTGAGAATCCAGGCTTTTGACACATTGGACCAGGAGATATTGTCTTTACGCCGAGCTGCATCTCCATGTTTGAAGTATTTGCCCTGTGCTAAACCAATAACCCGGCAGCTACAACTCTTGTTTTCCCAGCACATAAATGACAGCGGTATCCGTATCTTCATTCGACTCTTGGCGAGAAGGAATACAAACATATTTTCCAAATTGCCTGTTGCGTAAAAAATTCTTTTAGACGTCTTTTGAGAGTCCCATGCAGGCAGATAATGCATTAAGGACTGCGGGATGAATGCATAGTGACAGTGCTGCCAGTAATAGAGCGAGAGATCAGAGAATGAATGTGGACGTCTTCTATGATCATGCTGAAAGAGCAGCTTCAGAAAGACGACTGCTCTGCACTGATGAATCTCTTAATGGACACATCAAAGCGCAGGAAAGTATTCCGTGCACAGCGTTGCCAAATGGCATTAGCATGGAGGAGTTCAGAGTAGCACGGCCCGAGTTTCAGGGCGAGTCTCCTCCCCCTCCTGTGTTCTCTCTGCCTGCCAGTAAACACGCAGGCCATGTGCTCCGCGAGTGTTTTGGAAAAAAGTGCAAATCCCCACTGCTGGCTGATTGCGTAACCCCTGCTGTACGTGTGAAAGACGTCCATTTGTTGTTGTCATGAAAGTTTCTTTGCCAAGTGTGATGAATCCGTATGAGCTCCACGTTTATGTCCTGTGGATTTTTATCCCTGTAGTTTATGTGTGACTTATAGTTTTAACTAAACGACTCGTTGGAGGGTTGCGTGGATTTACAGGGTGTAGTTTTTTTCTTTTTTTTTGTAGGGGCGTCTGCATGAGGAAGAAGCTGTAGGAAGCAGATTAACTGAGAGGGTTTGGTCCCACAGAGGTTAAATCTGCTGCCATTGTCGTGCTTTGTTCGGTCTTTGTGGTTTCCTCCTGCAGATGATCATCAGAGACACGAAACAACAAAGCTGACTCACACAAACCTGCCAAAGTCATTTGTAATGCCAGTGTTATTATTCCTTCCACAGAAAGTAATATTTTCTTCTTCATCGGAAAAAAAAAAGCCGCTATCTGTGCTTTTTTTTTTCCTCTGGAAGTCGTGACGCTTTATCAGCTTGCTCATAAATCTGCCCGACCAAGATGGATGACTTACACGCTGCCTCTTCCTGTTAAGCTTTGCAGGTGACTAACCTTCCAACTCATGTCCAACTGAACGTTCTGTGTTCCCAATCTTTCCTCAGGAAACTCCAGCCAGTCCACAGTAGCCAGTTGAAGAGTCCTCAGTCCAACAGTTCATTCCACAAAACACCTGGGGACTCTCCTTCACAACTCAGCCCTGCCAAGAATCTCTCTGTGGTAATTATTCTCCATCGATTTGAAAGAATTCTACTTTGTGCTATTTCTACTTTCTTTTAAAGCTAAGAAATGTACTGATTTTTGCAGACGGACAGAGAGTAAAAGCAATTTTTTATATCTTTGTGTAGATAGTTCTAAAGTTCTAATCTAGTCATTAGTCATTGGAATTGGTCCTGGAAAGCCCTTAAAAAATCCTTGAATTTGATGTCAATCAACGTGCAGGATTACAGTTAACTGTCCTTATGCGTATGCTAAGGGTATGTTTGGCTAACAAATTCACTATGTTCTGTTTTGCCCCCAGAAACGGCCATTACCCTCAGACACATCCAGCTGTCAAACCCCCAAAAAACAAAGACTATTAGACCAGCAGCAGTCGCCCTCTCCTGGAGACTGCGGCACCAACGGTGCTCGTAGCGCCTCCAGTCACGGAAACTCTCGTATCCCGGTCAAACTGGAGTTTGACAAAACCAGCAGTCGTCTCCACGGGAGCCCGAACGGCCTGCACTCGCCGCACAAAGCCAGCGTACCGTCCGCTGTCCCCAAACTGCAGAGGACAGAGCCGGCGCCGACCGCCCCCAGCCCCAAGCCCCCGCTCACCGACGCCTCCATTTGCACAAACCAACAGCTCAACAATGGCCAGCATAAAAAGAAGAAGTCCAAAAAGCACAAAGACAAAGAACGCGAGCGCTTAAAACTGGACTGGATCGAGACCAGTCCAGACCTGAAGCAGAAACAAGAAAACCTCAAAGGTGAATAAAACTCTTGTTTCTTTTTGTGCCGTCAAGAATCTGCACGTTGTTTGCTCAGGTCGTGAATATTATCAGCTTATTTCAACAACAACAAAAAAAGGGGGGGTTGGAATAAAAATCTGGGTCGACTCGCTGGGAGCTGAGAAAGAGCAAATATAGAGCACAGTGAATGTTGTGGGGACTGTAACACTTTCTCCACCCTCCCCACTCAAAGTCTGTTGATGATTGACTGTGGAACAGCTGGGTGACCTACGGTCGACCGAGTCAGCAGGCTGCTCTGCCTCCTGCTCCGGCCCTGTTGACGTCACAGCTTGCCTTGGATCAGATCTCTTATCAGAGTCTGTGATAAATGATCCCATCAGCCTTGATATGATGGACATTTTATCTCTTTTGCATATGGCTAATTGCTTTAACCTTTTTTTTGTTTTGTTTTTTTTTATTGGTCCGTGTTTTTCCTCTCTCCATAGACCACGAGGGAGAGAAAACACCTGTCAACAGAACGCCAGCGGAGGAACTGCCCGATTATTTAATGTAAGTGATGTCACAGCCCGTGCTCATGTTATATGTGCACATTTAGAGAGGGGTTTTTATGGCTCGGGAGGGAAATCCAAGTGTCGTGTAACCAGATGGGTGCATTTATTGTCGTTGTTGATTTCATCTGTCACTGACGAGTTTGCCTTTTATGTGTCCAAACCACAAACGTAGAGGAGAGAGAGTGAATGAGAAAGGGTTTAGTTTCAGCTTCTAAACATTCACATAAATACAGTGGGAATAAAACACATGTTTAAATGAGCTGTCACGACGCATCACCGAGAATGACTTTGAAAGACAAATGGTCTGATGCCTTTGCATTTGTACATCTGGTCGACACATCAGGCTGTAAAATCAGTGACGTGTCAGTCCCCTCTCTCGGCAACGACCTGCACTGCCACCTGCTGGAGGGACGGGGTCGGGAGGTTCACAGTCTGCTTTTCATCAACAAGCTGATGGTTTTGGGTTTTTTTTTTCTTTGGTAGAAAATACAGCACCGTAACAGCACTGGACCAGCGTCAACAGTACAAGGACGACTTCTGCGCAGAGTACGACGAATACAGAGTTCTTCATGACCGGATTGGGGCAATCACGGAGATGTTTGTTCAGTTGGGGTCAAAGATCAACACTCTCTCCCCGGGAACACAAGAGTACAAGGTACTTTGTGGACCAGCGACATACGAGCTGCTCTGCGTTTCACCAAAACACGAAAACACATCTGACACGTGGCTAACACTAACACTTTCTTTCATGTTGCCCTTTCAGCTCATGGAGGAACAAATACTACAGAAGTACCGAAAGTATAAAAAAGTAAGAAACTATTTCAATCTTTTTTTTTTCTATGTAAGCCTGGTGCAAGAACCACTCATAATATCAATTTGTCACAAAGGAATTTGTCACTTTCTTTTCAGTTTCTTCAAAGAAATCAGATTTGATGGAACAATAATGGAAGAAATTGCCTGTTATAATATGTAATACTGCATGGAAACTAACTCCATATGAACATTTCCTGTCACAGTATAATTGTGATTGTGACATATTATTGTAATAACTGTAAACATAGAGAGCTTAACAACATAATACTAATAATTATCAAAATTATTTTTCTTATATTTCTGTAATGGTTAATAGCCCTTTAACCAAAATGATATTTTTAATGCTAACATATAATTATTATTGTTTCAAATGTACTGTTTTACAAAAAAAAAATGAAAAAATATTAAAGCACATTATTATTTCTTGATTAAGATGTAAAATTATAGTTATTTCATTGAGGTCCTGAACAGAAAGTTTTGTTTTTTAAAGTATTTGTTTTGTTAATTGTTGTTTTTAATGTGCACAAATACCGACAAGACAGAAAAAGACGGGGAAAAAAAAACTCCCCCATAAATAGGAGCATCATTTCCTGGAATGACTGGAAAGATGCAGGCTCCCCCTTGTGGCACTTCAAAATAAATCCCTGAGACTGAATTTGTCGTCCCCTGAGATGTTAATAACTTCTAACCATGATCAATCAATTTAGCGTGAGCACGTTTTATCATAATAATAATATATATATAATAATATCGTAAATAGTCCAGTCCCTACTCCATGTGATTCTATTCTTGCTTCATTTTGACTCAAAATTCAAATTGTGAAATACTGAAAAACCTTGAAAATATGTCATTGTTTTGGATTTTGAATAAAAAAACTCACAGGTTTTTCTTCCGTTTCACTTTCTAGAAATTCCCCGGCTACCGGGAAGAGAAGAAACGCTGCGAGTACCTCCATCAGAAATTGTCGCATATCAAAGGCCTGATCACGGATTACGACCGCGCACAGGGGTTGTTGTCGTAGTAACTGGCGTTGCACCCCCCCGTCAGGAGAGGGCTGTCATGTGACTGGACCAAAAGGCTCCGAAAACAGACCCAAAGACTGTCCAGCAGGGTCCTGGAGTCGCCGAGACACTTTTCACTTTACTGCTCCTGATAATGGATTCCAGGTCAGGAGTGAGGTTCTTCTTCAAAAGTGGGCTTAGACCACCGACTCGTGACCAGATGTTGCCCTTTAACACTATCTATGGTTATTATTATTATTATTATTATTATTATTTTGAAATATTATTGCTGTCATGGCTGGATTTTTGTTCTGTTGTAAAATGGTCACGTGACACAGTGAAAAGCCAAAACCGATTTCTTTTTTTTTCCTCTCCTGAAATGCAAAAGCAGATGCGATCCTTCTTGTCTAACTGTATTTTTATTTTATCTTTTATCTCATCAGAGCTAAAAAAAAAAGAAGAAAATAACAATAATAATAATGATAAAAGTTCTGATTTTTGAAATAGTATTATGAATTGATGGTACAATCGATCTTACGGGAGGGAACAAATGCGACGAAAGCATTCAGAAGAGTTGGTTTGTGTATTTGTCATGTCGGGCTGCAACGATTTTTCAATGAAACGATTAATAATTCTTCTTAAATGTCAATATTTCCTGGTGTCTTTGTTCCATTTCAAAAAGAAATCATGAAAACTGAATCAGTTTGGTTTGTGGACCAAAGAGTTTAAGGTTTGGGAAACACCAGTCAACATTTTCTGCGGATTTTATAATCTACAGATTCATCAATTATGAAAATAATCCTTAGTTGCAGCTCTAACAACATGACGTTATGCCCTCAGACCACATCCAAACCGACAAAGTATCAGTGAATTGAAATTCCGCTATCATGAAGGCAACGTGAAATGAAATGTATCATCTGTACAAGAAGCCATATATCTGCAGGATTAGGACCAAGATTATTTACATCGACAAAGACTATATCACAAAAACGACTCTTCATATGTGAAGTTTCCTCAAAAACGCTCGACTTCCTACTTTGAGCCCATTCTGATTTGGTATGAACATCCGTCCTGAGTGATCTGATCACATCCAGACTGCACAACGTACAACGATGGGATTATCACACACATTCAGATTTGCTTGGAGGACGCACGTGTGTCCACATTCCTCAGGCTGCATGAACATAATCTGTCCTCAGATTACATTCAAGGCCGTGGTGGTTAGCCCCTAATCCAGTGGTTCTCAATCGTTTTAAACCCAAAGTAGCTCTCTCAATCTCATCCTCCTCTTCCTCACATAATATACTGAGATTAGATTAAGACGGGGCGAAGGAGAGAAGGTGACTCTTAAGTATTATTATTTAATTTTTTTATTTATTTTTTTTCCGACGCACTCCGCTTCAACATTCCCATTCACATACCCTGGTATATACAGTAGAACAATATTTCCGGTACGTACCACTGATGGTACACGCGCCCCAGTTTGAGAACCATGGCTCTAATCAGCTCTCACACGCACGTTGATTTATCCCCGACTCAATATCAACACTAATAGTCATATCAATGCCTCTCGATGGGTATTTTTTGTGTCGCGCGTGTTTTTTACGCGATCATATACGGAGATGCATCCGCGACACATTTCAGTACCGAGTACAGAGTATTTAGCACTTTCCACATGTGATCACATGACTAAGGATGGATGTTTATCCCTGGGTGCTGGTGTTTTCTCTCTGGCCTCAGATTATAGGGACTTTTTTTTTGGTGGCTTTTCTCCAAACAGCCCGTTTGAATTTTTAAGAAAATACTGGAACGCCACAAAACAGAACCACAACGGCTGAACTGGAGCTCCTCACACATGTCGCCCTACAGTATCACAAACTAAACTGCCTTGTCGCACCACAACATGAAAAACAGTACTTATATAGTAACGATGCAGTATTTTCATTGTTGTTCTAAGACGTCTTTAAAGTATACAGGGTAATATTTCGACCAGTGATTCCCCAAAGACAGATCGGGGGTCACGGAAGAGTTTGGTTGTTACAAACCTTTTACGCGTGCGTGTACACATGCCATCTTTACATAGTGGGTTATGGAAAGTTTGGGAAACGCATTATTTACTATGTATGATTTTTTTTTTTTGCCTTGGTTGAATAACAGTAATTGACATTTCGATGTCCGTCTGCTGACTGTGGCTTTAAAGACTTGGACCTTTTCAATTCTTAACCCTGTGTGAAGTGTGTGGATGGGTCGCTCCGATCAAACCACTCTTTTATTTTATTTTACTGTATCAGCAGGTACATTTGAATTACTACAACCTGTGATTTTTATATCACGTTCACTAGCTGTGGCCTGAAAGTGGAAGGGGAAAATGATGTCTGGACATTTTTGCGTCGCCGTGTCAGTGTCGCTGCGCAAGGGCTGGGCGATGACGGGTACCGCGTTCAAATAAGTTGATATCCATAATTATCGCGATAAATGTCGGATCACGTCCCCTTTTTCCACCAACATTTTCATTACCAGGAACGTATTTACCTGCGGGGAAAGAATTCCCGGTAATCTGTGCTGTATTTCCACCGCGGAAAACAATATTTGGGTGGGTAATTTCGGTGGAAACACGCCAAGGTTTTTCCAAAATCCCGGGTAAATGAGAATCAAGTTCCTGTGGTGGAAAAGGGTGGAATATTATATATTATATAATATATATACATTATATCGATCCAAGTTAAGTGTTTGTCGTGTTGTTCCAGCGAGAAAGCGACATTGCAATAATATTGGTATTGAATTAAGTCCCAGCCCCTGAGTGATGATATTCAAGACTCTTATGTCTCAATAATGGCTTAAAATGTGAGAGTGAAGCTAATGCTGTATTTGCCTTAACGCGTGTGTATGACAGACATTTCCAGGAGCACGCTCGGTACTTTTGTCTGTAAAAAATGTCTTAAAAGTTTTGAAGGAGAGTTCAGTTACTGGATAGTTGTTGCGCAACAGTCGTCTTAATTGTTCATATTTAGCTTCCTTTTTTTGTGGAATAATCGTGTTTGACTCACAGTTTCATCCTGTAAGGACAACCACTCTTGAAAGTAAGAATCATTGTAGAAATCGAACCCAAGGGACAAAAAAAAAAAAGAATAATAATTTGCTTCGCTTCTCTGCGTCAACATATTCAGCAGCTCTGTTTTGTCGTTTGGTCGTCTGGGATTTTATTTTGAAGGATTTAACAGTTGTTCCGTCTTGGCACATATGAACGTTTCCAAGAAATTTATATTTATTAGCACTGAATACAAAACAAAAAAGGATAACTGTGTTTTTACAAATTCCAAAAATTCGGCACATACTTGTATTTTTCAGCCTGGTTGATTTTTTTTTTTTATTTAAGCAAAATGCGTGATTTAATTGAAAATATAACGCTACTAAAAACATTTTTAATGTCACTTCAGGACAAACAAAAGACCTGTAATTACATTTAAGGGCTCCTTATCCATTTTTATCACTATAGAGTCATATTGATCAATTGTGACAAAACAATCTGCGTCGTGGTGAAAACCCTGATCTTAGTATTAATGAAGATAATTTAAGTGGATTTTTTTTTTCTTGGGGACCAGACCCTTAATTAAAGGGAACTCTTAAGTGCTGACTGACTGTGAGCAAACTACTGATGGTGCCTTTTCAATCATACAAAGCAGAGCCACTGTGTCTGTAACTATGATTGTTGTCATGGAAAAATAATAATAATAATGATAATAACTTGTGCCAGCAGTATTTACACCTGTGTAGTTTCACACTGTTCAAAGTGCTTTTATTATTCAAGTTGATTCCAAAATGCCTTGTAACATTATATAAGGTATGTTGTTACTGTACAATTTTTTTTTTATTTAATAATTAAATCACCTTTTTTTCCAGTCAAAATATTATTATTATTATTATTATTATTATTATTATTAAATTTAGATCAATTTAACCAGGACAACACTTCACTCAACTGCATCCGATGTTTGCTTACGTGCATTTCTTTCACATTCCTCATATTTCATACATCATGTGCTTCTTTCACGTTGGTACTGAAAACAAAAGAGAAATAAATCTATGCCTCCATTGAAATGTGAAATAAAACTTTTTTTTTTTTTTGCTGCAATCTAATCAACCCACCGACGAGGAGAAGTAATTTATTTATTGCTTTGAGCGTGCGTTTGTTCTTTTCTTTGAATGGGATGTCATGTCTGCAGAGTCTCGTCACGCATGTTTCAAAGTACGGTGAAAGGGAAGTGTGGAATATATTTTTGCATTTTCCGACGGCGAGTGTCTTATATCACATGGTCATCCGCTTCGGAAAAAGAAACAATAAATGTATACTGTATATGTTCAGTAAAACTGGAAATTAAAGCTTCTTTTTTTCTCTCTCTCTCTCTCTCCAGTTGCGTTGTATTCTGTCATTTTTCCACAAGAGGGCGGTGTTACTTCATCTCTGAATGGAGCCACAAATGTAAGAAGACATTTGTGTGTTTATTAAATAGAGTTTTTAGTGTGACAGTGGACACTTTATAAAGTACTTAATCAACAAGATTAACCGGTGTCTGATCTTAAATATAAATAAATAAATCAACAGCATTACTTACACATAGAAACCCTTTTAAAACCAGTGTTTTAAACTGAATCATAGACAAATTCAATTATTGCTTACGTTTGGACTTTGTGTCCTAACATAAAAAGTCACAGTATGTGCTCGCAGTGCGTCGTCTAATCTCATCAGATTAACTAATCCTCTCTAGCGCTCGTGACCAGACCAGAGTCGACCTTCTGCCTTCTGCTCTGCAGTTTATCGACACCTTCGTTATCACGGCTTGATACTTAAACTGGGCTTTGTGTAGGTGATAATTCCAATCATGGAGGACACCAGACCACAGAACGCAACTGTTCCTGCATTCGACGAGTAAATGCCCAGCTTGTCTAAGGGAATGAAGAGATCACAAATGTTTTTCAGCGTGTCCAGGGCGACCGCCGGATGTGATTTAAGGCTCGCCAGCAGCAGGAACAGCAAAGCGTCCAGATGGGGAACGACAGCCTCGGCCACTTCGGGACCCTCGTTCAGATGCCGCATCATTTCCCGTCTGAACTGCTTATCTTTGGCTCTCTGCACCATTAACTGCAGCACGACATAAAAGTCTCTGGCCAGGCTGATAATCAGCGAGAGGAGGTAGCAGCGGGAGGCGCTGGTGCTCCACGACTGCTTGTCGAGGCCGCGGATAAGCCCAGCGTTTATGGCCCAGAGGACGTTGTCGCAGATAAAGTAGAGGGCGCGGTTGACGTTGGCGGCGGTGAGGCACAGGCTCAGCACTCGGTCAGAGAGTTGCATGGATCGTTTAGCAGCCTCAATGGAATTTACTGTGTTCCCCAGCCTGAAGACTGAGAGAGAAAACATGACAGGGGCAGGAATTAATGGCACATCACACGGCACAGTCCACAGTGACAAAAGAAAACACTCAAAACAATAACTTCTATCAATTAAAGCAGAACACAGAGGGGTGCTGTGCCAATCTTAGCTGACATAGGGCGAAAGACGGGGTCACACCCCTGACAGTTCGCCAGTCCATCACAGGGCCACATATAGAGACAACCATTCACTCTCGCACTCACACCTATGGTCAATTTAGAGTGTCCAAATGACCTAATCCCCATATCTGCATGTCTTTTGGACTGTGTGAGGAACCCGCAGAAAGCGCACACACACACACACACGGGGAGAACACTCAAAGTCCTGCTATCAGGGCAGAAAAAAAGAAGCAGAGAAAACCGTTGTCGGAGGAGGAAGTGAGGAAGAGGATTTAACGAGGAAACACGCAGGACTTTCAGTGTAATTTAACAGCTTTGGAGGTCGGTGTGAAAGTTAAGTGGCTTGTTGAGGGGGAGATTGGGGAGCTCTCTCCACCACTCCCCTAACTGTTAGCGGGTCCTCAGAATCAGTAAAACGGATGCTGACCGGCATGGACCAAAGACAGGGCTTGTGTTCGCCGGCTCCGTTGAAAGCAAATGGGTAAGAGAGGGGAGTTTTTTAACGACAGTGAGGATAAAGTGGTAGACAATAGATGGATGTATGGATAAAAAATATGTACTTTAGAAATGAATGGCCAGACTCAAAATTAGAAATATGCCAGTTATGGTCTTACTGAGTAAGAAATGTATAAGATCAAGTCATAAAATCACCCTGATGTATCATCAAACATTAAGGTTTTGGTCTGTTGCTCCACACAAAACCTCATAGGACTTCAAAAACGCCAAATGTTGCTAAACGTAGAAAAACAAATAACACCCAGAACCCCATCGAACACGGCTCAACGAAGGGAGAAGAAGAAGAACGAGAGTCAGTGATGGAAAGAAGTTAAACTACAGATGAATGAGAGCAGAGAGTTTGTTAAAGACAGACAATGTTGTCAGAAGTTATTTAACACATATGATTATATTTTTACAGCATGCTATTGTGCTGCCTCGTCGTCTCCTCTCTCATCTCGTCACGTGTTCACTCACTCCTGAAATGACACACACACTGTCTCACTCTGTCGAGCTCCGCCTGTTGCTGACATGCAAAAAATTAGGTTCAAGTGTTTATAAAAAATAAAACAGACGAACGTCAGTGTAATTAAAGAGATTTTTCCCCTTCTCTCTCACTCATTTTGTTTGTTTTTCATTTATTTATTCTATCTATGAGGATGTACAAATATTTAAATAGGAACGTGTGTATACATGGGATTATATGTATATTATTTAATTTGTTATATTATGATAAGGATTGTTATTTATTTTCCTGCCTGAAAAAAGGCGCCGCATTGCTATGAAAGTTTGTACTATTACACGTCTTCCTTTAAAATGTGCTCTGTTGTGAGTGAGAGGAGCAGTGGCAAGCATTGTTGCCTCACAGCAAAAAAAGGTCACCGGTCGGAACCCGGCTTCCTCCCACAGTCTGCAGACATGCGGTTTGGTTGTTTGTTGCCTGGCTCCAGTTTCCCGTGACCCTCGTGTGGAGGATAACGAGTGAGCGATTGCTCTGTTTATGAGTAACGTTTTTAAAATAAAAACAAAATAAACAACGTCGGGACATTTGTGGGCGTGCCAAGTGCAGCTCCCGCGGAGACTTTGGCAACGACGCTCTACAGAGTTTGAAATTGGGATTGCAGTAAATGGTTGCTGTAGCATAAATCTTCATAGTTTGAACACATTACATGTATGTTATCACACTGGTTCCTTTAAAAGGAAGTGATCATTTGGTTACATAATGACTTAAACCCGTTTTCGTTAAGGCTCCTCTTTGCCTCCATTTCTTCAGAAAAGCACATTATCATTGGTTTGACCTGCGAGTAAAAGCCCTTTCACCTAGAGGCAGTTGTAACACAGAGGATTACCACACCAACAGAGGGCTGACCTGTTTCACAATGGCCCAGTGAAGTCCTCTTCTGTGAACAACATCAAGGTTTTGCCTCACAATGCTGAAAGACATCGCTTCAGCCGCTATTTTTATGAAGAGATGTCATCGAGTCAGTCTCTGAGAAACGTTAGAATTCATCTAAAAACCTTTTTATTATCTATATACGAGCTGTCAAGGCCAGACTTACGTCAGCAACGTAGGTGCATCAAGTTCGGCACACCGTGCAGTCAACCAAACAGAGACTATCTTCACTCAAATAGTAGAAAATCATGAAAGACGTCAACGGCCATTAACCGGATCTGAGTGCATGAAGACGTGTCGATGGTAAAACTACACAGCACACATACTTCTGATTCTTTTTAAATATGAGTATTTTCTAGTGTCTCGTGGCTCTATGTGACGGAAAAATCATTACGGGGACAAAACTAGACAAATTGACAACATCACCCTTTCACTTTTGGGAAAAACCAAATCAATATTTTGTGACATTTTATGAACCAAAACAACACATCGATCTATCAAGAAAAGAATCAACAGATTAAGCCGTTTTTTAAAGAATAAATAAAATAAGGCTTAGTTGCAGCCGGAAATACAAACGTATTTATTCACAACACAAAAATAATGACTGAAATAGAGTTTAACTTTAACACCAACAAGACTTCTCCTGGCGCACACATTTTAAAGGTTGTGTAAAACGCTCATTTTAAAACACCTCACTATTTATACGCTATTTGATTTAGAATTAAAAATACACTTTCTTTTCCCCGAATGGTATTTACTTTTACCATCTTAAATGGGTCATATACTGTATTTAGACACAATCGCTCAAATCACACAACTTTTTCTTTGTATTATTGACGATGGAAACTCAGTGTTATGTAATTATTATCTATTAAAATGTATGAAACACATAAGGCTTAGGGACAGAAATCCGTATCAGTCTGATACTGGTCAAAATCACGTGATCAGACATCGGACAGATAAAAATGTAGAATTTTTGCCGAGTCATGTATGGGCTGTTTATTTCTACTTTTTGGGATTAGAATATTTGTTACACAGTTGGAAAATGATGTCTTAGAAATGACTCAGCACAAATGTGTCGGTATAACGGCTTCATACGCTCATAAATGGTCTAAAATGACTGTATTGGACGGATATCGGCAGATACTCGAGTTTGTGATATCGAACAACAAAAGTGGTGTGGTCCCATCGCTAATAAAGTTTATACATATTGTGTGTAACCACAGATTTCCCTTTTCCCCTTTACAGTAGAGTCACACTCACCTTTTCGTCCAGCGTTCAGATTGGCCTCCAGACTCTTGAGTTTGGCCACCAGGTCTTTTCTGTTGGAGTTGCTCCTGAGCAGATGCGTCGACAGCGCACACGCAAACTGAGCCGCTCTGAAAAACCGGAAGAGGATGGACATGAAATGTCTTAAAGACACGATTCTTAAAAGGAAGGTGAGGCTGGAGGACAAGCAGAAACACTGTTCTACTGTTTACACCAGGGTATGTGACCGGAAAATGAAACAAATAGCAAAAAATAATACTAAATCAACTTATCCCTCGCTCCACCATAGTCTAATTTCACTATAAGTGTGTGTGAAGTATATGTGAGGAAGAAGAGGATGACGAGACAGCAAATAATTGTCTTAATTTAATATAATCTGCCTCCTGTGAAAAGTCAGCCCAATATTTTCTCAGGCGTAAAAAGTTGTTTTTTTTGCATTTGTCAAAATTTAAGTCACATTCTCACAGCTCTTGACAGTGTCGGTAAAAAGAGAAGTTTTTAACGATGAACCCAATCGTGAACCATTTATCATTGCTTTCACACGGTGACATTTGTTTTTAATAACACACACTCCCATTTACTGCAATATTTTCAAAAACAACAACACCGATTCGCAACTGTTAAAAATAACTTCTACAACAAGTTGACAGCTGCCGCAGTGTTGGGAGAAAATGTGACAACATATTTATGATAACGAGTTTAATCCGTGCTGAAATCCAACAATCTTATAACCAAAATGGTCACGCAGGGAGCATAAGAATAAGAAAAAGAAGTGAACTCCTGTGCTAACATGTACATTATGTTGTTTACTGCGTCCTAACAGACCTGACTGAGGGAGCGTTTGCGTGATTATAGGGGCAGCGCATGGACGGGCGGGGACAAGAGACGTGTATCCCGTCAAATTGCTGAACGACTTCTGAAACGCTTCTTTGTGTTTTCAGTCGTACTCCAACCTGTTTACAGTTGCCTCGTTTACGAGCTCAATGTCGCTCTTACTGGATTTTGTTAATAAGAGGGTTCTCACACCTTGGTGGTTATCAAATTCAAGGACTTTTCAAGGGCTTTCCAGGACAAATTCAAAGACTAAATGTGTCAGCTTAAGATGGGAAGTGCAACTTTCGTTTCGCCCATGATGGAGTTTTATAGATTAGCAGCACGCTCCGCATCTGGATAAGCGATTGTTTTGGGGATCTTGGTCAAAGTCAGTCTTTGTCATTTTTCTTTGGTGAGACAGAGATCTTGGAATTTGCATTTCGCAGGCATCACGTCACTCCCTCTTCTCTTGCCCAACATTACTCGCTCATTGTTCTGTGTGGAATCTCACGTCGATGGCAGAGAGAGCGAGAGACACCACAGCAACGCTAGTAATTACAACTCAGGGCATGAAATAGTAGGTGGCGTCGTAACAAACAAACAAGGGAGACCTTGTTACCTTTAAATATCAACTTAACTTCTTTCTTGCACAAAATTCAAGCACTTTCAAAGACCTGTGCCTATTTAGGGCAGTTTTCAAAAACTTTCAAGGGCCTTGACAATCACAATCTTGACAAAACCCTGTTAATATTTAAAAGTTAAATGGCCATAAAATGATTAAACTGGGAAGCTGACATTGAAATTATCTCTGTGAAGGTTTTCAGTCATCCAGGTCACTGTGTCTTCAGGGTTACACACTGGTCACTTTGTTAGGTACACCTGTTCAAAAGCTTGTTAGCACATACGCCTAATCAACTTTAATGCACTTAGGCATGAAGACGTGGTCCAAACGACCTGCAGAAGTTCACACGGACATGAGAAGAGGGAGGAAAGGTTTTATGATTTATGGTTGCTGTGTTCTTGTTGTCAGATCTGCTGGAATTGTCACACACACCGTCGTCTCTAGGGTTTACAGAGATGTGCAGAACATGCTTTGCAGAAGCCCGAGGTCAGGGGGAGAATGACCAGACAATCATTGAAGATAAGGAAAGACAACAATACCTAAAATAACCACTTGTTACAACCAAGGTTAGTGGGAAAACATCTCTGAATCCACGTACATACTTTCAGCACAAGACCTACTGAAACTCCTGAGGGCACACAATATTGTATTTTACCAATTATTATTGCAGCCTTGATTTGCTTTTGGTTATATAACATGAGCGGTATGTGGTTATTTCTGCTTTAATATGATTAAATATACTTTAGAAGTGACAAATGAATGAAAATGTGCTCCTTTTTTTACATTTACTGATTTACAACACTTTTCTAGGTCATTGAATTTCCCCTTGGGGATCAATAAAGTTTTTTGAATTGAATTAAAGGGCATAAAAAAAATTTAAGCAGTGTAAAATGTTATTTTGGAGATAAATTGCTAAGCAAAGATGTGTGCGAGTAAGAAATACAGTATGGAGAGTTTGGAAAAAGTGGCTCGAGTTTTAACCGACGTTTGTTAAAAACTGGGATGTAAATAAAAAATGTAAATATTAGTTCTACATGCTGACCAAATACTTTTTTTTTCACAACCGATAAAACGTAAATTCTTAACTTAGCACATGGTCACTTAACTTACCTGAACACACGATCTTTTCCTTGATTTTGACTCGTGAATTTCAGAACCGTGTCCATGGTGGAGACAAACTAGAACAGTTCGTTCTACTTCGGCTTCGGCGTCACTCCTCCTCCTCCTTCTTCTACGCTACCTGCTTGTCTGTCACCTGTGAACTTGTCTCAGTTTTAACAACATATACGACAGTGTTTCGTCGTTGCTGTTAAAAACCAAACAGTTCGTGTGGATTTTTTTAAAAAGCAACAACTTATTCCACTTCCATGCCGAGCTCGTGTTGCTTCACTTGCTACCTCACGGAGACGGGGGAGGCACGAAACTAAACGCGCTTGTTTCAGTACAGACAGATTTTACGGACGGACCACAAGCCCGAATAGGGGCGGTTTTTACGAACGGACCACAGTAACTACCGGTTACTATGGTAACTGTAGTTTTTTCACAATTAAAAGGTTAAAACTAGGTTTTTAAAAGTTCGTTATTCACACATGTTGTATAATTTCATAGCAAATTACAGATTTGTTTTCTTATTTACATTCTGTTACTTGTTTTTAGTCATTATAATCGATGTTGTGATGATCTTTGCAATGCTGTTGTTGTTTGTCATTAGTCTATTGTTGGTCTCTGCTTGTTTGAAAGTTCTGGATTATTTGTTTTAATGTTTTATTCTTTAAAAGCTTCACCAAAGACAAGCATTAGGACATTAGTGATAGCTAAACATACATACTGTACTACTATGTTCAATTTTATTTTATAATGGGATATATACTAATGTTTAAAAATATAATTCATATAAAAAATAAGAGGACAAAAATAGAAGGAATGCCATTTGTGAATTAACTTAACCAAGTTTAAACATTTAAACTGTTGCAAATAGTTTAGTGCTATATGAAAAAAATAATATATATTAAATAAAAAAATATATCTTTATTACTATGTACATATGTGGGTTTAAAAAAAAATAAATGTGAAAATAAAACCAAATAAAAATGTGGCCAAAAACCAATCACGTTTCTCGTTTTTGCCAAACAGCTTTTATTTAATATCAATGCCAAGTTAAATATACAAGTTATGTTTACTTTCTACTGTCTCTTGCCACTTCAGTTATTGAGTTTTTAAGTGAGATAAAATACCACTTTTTTATTATCTAAACAGAGTTTTACAAATCAATTATACAATGACTCTGTGGTATGGATTGTCTGTAGCTTTATATATCTGTCGGTCTATTTTGTGTATTCTGTAAAATGAATAAAAGTCCTTGCACTGTACACTGTTTAAAACATATTTTATAAGGATTCATAAGCAGGGTATATTATTTTAAGGTCATTCACATGTTTCATCCCATCTCTGCCATAGCTTCACTTGTATGGGAAATGATTCATATTCATATACAGCGATATTTCACATCCGTGGGGGTGACCTTATCTACAGAGAAAGCCACGCTTCATTTGAGCTTCACTTTCAAAGACACGGTTCATGCGGTGGTCAGTGAGTGGACAGACGTTCTCATGTCTGCCTTGAGGATGATGATGATGATGATGATGCAGGTAGTTAATATAATTGTATCTACATAAACAACCACAAAAATCACTGAATGTTGTTAAGTTAAGCTTGAGCTATAAATAATGTGACCATGTAATATGGATGCACATTCATATTCATTTTCAGACCAAAAGCAAGAATCTATAAAGACAGATGTGAATAAAATCAATAGACCAAAGCAGGAAACAGCAAAACCTCAACTATTGCACACACACACACACAAACAAGCAACTACAATGTAGATGTAAAGGCCAAAAGTGAGATTTCCTTTATTTAAGTGTTAATGGGAGCAGATGTGATAGTGTGTGTGTGTGGGAAGATGATCCATAATCCAGGGGCTCTCACCTCGACTGCAGAACGGCTGAGGTCTTTTTCAAAAGACTTGAGATCCTTGGGGATGAATAACAGAGTGTAGGAGTCCAATCAAAGCTTTACACGCTCATGCAACAGAAAGTTAAAATCAAGAGGGGAAAGTCGGAGTTGTTGGAATTCTTTCTGTCCACCGGCCAACGGCAGCTTTGCCGCGACTCCTCTTCGTCTGTGAGACTGAGAGCGAGATGTGTCAGCGAGCTCGAGTTATTTTTAAGAAAGCAATTCCCACGAGGCCCATCGCCGTTGTCGATACCAAGGCTGTGTGTATCCACTGTGTGAACATTTTGTTGTTAAAAATCCAATATTCAAGGACTTTCTTTCTCTCTCACACAGTAGAAGGACAATTTGATCAGTGAAACTTGTCCATGACTCAGTTTCCAAAAAGAAAAGAAGTCTAACTGCACCCACAGCAATGTATTTCCAATATGACAAATCAGTCTCAGCAAGAAAAAGTTTTAAAACTTTTATTAATAAATGAGGGAACGGCTTCAACTGCAAAACTGTCCTCACTGTATATTATACAGTGGATTAACGACAAATAAACTAGATTAAATGGCGTGGGCATATTGATTTGCAGAGATGGAAAGTGCTAAATTACATGTACTCGCGTTATTGTAATTGAGTAGCTTTTTTGTGTACTTTTTTTTGTAATTTTACTTATCTTTACTGTGTATATATATACATATATACACATATGCATATATATGCTGTATATATATACTGTATATATACAGTATGTATATATATGCTGTACAGTATATATGTAAAGATTCATGCACCAAAAACTTTGGCAGTTAATGATGAGGACAGGTGAGTGATGGGAGGTGAATGATGAGGACAGGTGATGGGGGTGGTGAGTGAGGACAGGTGAGGTGATGGGAGGTGAATGATGAGGACAGGTGAGTTATGGGAGGTGAATTATGAGGACAGGTGGGTGATGAGAGGTGATTGATGAGAGTGTGATTGATGAGGACAGGTGAGTGATGAATGATGAGGACAGGTGAATGATGAGGACAGGTGAGTGATGGGGAGGTGAATGATGAGGACAGGTGAGTGATGGGGAGGTGAATGATGAGGACAGGTGAGTGATGTGGATGAAGGTGAATGAGTGAGGACAGGTGAGTGATGGAAGGTGAATGATGAGGACAGGTGAGTGATGAGAGGGTGAGTGATGAGAGGTGAATGATGAGGACAGGTGGTGGGGGTGAATGATGAGGACAGATGAGTGATGAGGGTGAATGATGAGGACAGGTGAGTGATGGGAGCTGAATGATGAGGACAGGTGAGTGATGGAAGGTGAATGATGAGGACAGGTGAGTGATGAGAGGTGAATGATGAGGACAGTTGAGTGATGAGGACAGGTGAATTGGTGTTAATTCAGGTCCCTGAGTGAGTGAGAAAGTTAAAGCATTTGTGACCTTTGACCCATTTTGACTGACGTGTTTACATATTTTATTTTGTCAGCACTTTAATTCACAAAGGTTTCCCTTTAATTAAAAACAATTAATGTGAGATTTGTGTCTCCTCCAAGAAAGAGTACATTTAAAACAAGCTACTTTTTTAATTTAACATAAGTACATATTTAGACTAGTACTTTTACAAAATAGTGGTACTTTTACTTGAGTAAAATATTTCAGCACTCTTTCCACCTCTGTTGATCTGTGAACTTTGAAAATCAACAAAATTAGAAGCTTAAAAAACTTTCCGCAAATATGATATGAGGAGGGGAAACAGGTCGACTGTCTGTGCTTGGTCACTGGCAAGTTTCTATTTCCTTGTCTCATTCCCTTCATACATTATTTTCAAAAAGTAGTAGAAAGTTTTGCTCTTGCTCTCAGGACATGTTCTTAGTAAACGTCCCAAAGGTCGACACTGAGCCTTGAATGTAAGAGTTGGTTTTCACTGAATGTTCTTGTCACATAAATCTGGCTGTAGATATCGATGAATGGATGAATGGTTTAATTTGATCATATTCTGTATTTTTTTTTTTCACGAGTATCTCATGAAATGTTCCATAAAAATAGCAAAGATGAAAGTACAGATAAATAAAGCAGGTACAAAGAGATAAATGCTGCTTCAAAAAAAAACACTTGAAGCGTCATTTATTTTTAATGACATGTTCCAGTCTTATAATCTGCTTACATGAGGATGAACGACGCCATTATTGAGACCCGACAACCTCAATCAACAGAAACAATTAAAGCAATCACGCCGGCTTCCACCTTTTACAAATCACCACACCTGGTTGAAAAAACACTGTCTGACATAATCTCAGTTTCCTTAATTCACACCTCGGAGAATCTGACGTGACTGAAAACAGGTAATTATCTGTGATTTTATCACCACGTGACGTCTTACTCATACTATTGAAATCCCACAAACCCAATTTCTCGCCACTCCACGTTTGGACGTCGTAATTGCTGCGGCATAAACTCAGGAAACTTTAATATAATCTGAGGTTGGCAGCGTAGTCTGAGACTCACTGCAGTATACGATCGACCCTGAATGCAAAACGAGTTCAGAAGTTTTGTTGCTGTTTATTTCTGATAAATATTCTTGACTTTGTGTCTTTTTCAAATACAAACCTCAGGGGGACGTTTTCTTGTTGATGCACATGGAAAAAAACAACAAAAGGGCTGTTGCGGGATTTTATTATTGACTGGCTTTTGGGTTTTACTTAATCCTTTAGACTATACCTTCTGCCAAGTAAGTGGGTTTTTCCCCTCTTGGTCTTTTTAGCTTGTTTTTTTGTCAACAGACTTATGCAAATTTAAATTCAGAGCCCACTTATACTTATATACACATGCAGCTGAGGAAATTTTTTAACATCAGTGTTTTAGAATATAATATTATGTATGGATCGAGTTCATCTGGATGAACTTTGTGCAGATAATCTGCACAAAATTTTACTTTCCTGTTTTTTGCCATGCACACACTGAATAAAGCTGTAAAAAGTGAGCAGTAAAATGACTGAAGTGAAGCAGGAACCAAATGATCGGTATTTTTCAGCGGAGGAGCCTCAACAAAAGGAATTCAGATAAGATGTCAGACGCCGTTCACACTCTAAACTGCCAACACAGTCACTTACCCTCAGGCCGCAGATCCAGATGACTCAATTTCAGGGCTGAAAGAGCCGTGTCAAGATTTGTGCCAACATCCATCAGACTCAGCGATGGTTGATATCCACTCACTGGCCACTTTATTAGGTACACGGGACACAAGGTCTTCTGACTGCTGCTAAATCTGCTTTAAAACATATTATTAAATATGCACAAATGTACGTTACATTCAAACCCCTGTCTGGTGAGTTCACATGTGTTCCTAATAAAGTGGCCAATGAGTGTATATGTATAACTTACACCAGGGGTCTCAAAAGTTGTACTTTTTTTCATTAGTTTTGACTTTTTGTTTTTAAAATAAGTTTGTTTTAATTCATTTTGAGAGCAGTTTGCATTTATAAATGCTTAGTTTTACTTTAGTTTTTATTAGTTTTAGTATTAGGTTTTATTGTATTTGCCAGGACTCAAAAATGAGCACCCATCCCAGAATCAAAAATAACAGTCTATAAGAAAGTAGCCTGGAGTGCAAAATGTGCATAATACTGCAAAATGAATCACTAAATAAAAGACATATTTAAGTACAAAACATACAATAATTTGGTATTGCGTGGCAGGCAAGTTTGAGACCTCAACCTTACAGACTGATTTATTATTCTTATTTTATATATGTTTTTAATATTTTTAATAGATAATAACAAGATATAGATATAGATATAGATACAGAGGACGATAAAATGGTAAATCAAAATGGGAGGATTTTAATCTATAATGCACACGCTAATGAACACTTAAGATTTGATGATCAAAGATTGGTCATATAATGAGCGAATGTGAAGTGTCATCACTGATGAAGTTCTTGTCAGATAGAGAAAGATGTGACGTTAATTGAATTCTCTTCTCGAGAGCAGTGTGAGTGTTTGGCCTTGAGAAAACTACAGTTCTTAACTATAATTGAATAAACCACCACCCAAAGCCACAGCTGACCTAAATTAACAGAATTGGTGATTATCAAAATCTTTTTTTTTATATTTCTATAATGGTTAATGAACCAGCATATAGACTAAACTTAACCTGACATGAGATTTTTATTGTTATCCATGAGTTGTCAAATCTTCTGATTTTGCAAAAAAAACTGAAAACAATAGCAAAGTGCATTATAATGTCTTGATTAAGATGTCAAATTATAGGTATGTTCTTGCATTCCTGAACAGAAAAACTAGTTTTAGTGGATTCATTTCTGACTTCTCAAAGAAGAAGCCCAGTCCATAGTATGGCCCCTCTAGGCCAGAATATACCCATCGAGGGCAGAATATACTCCTCTAGGCCAGAATATACCACTGCAGGCCAGAATGTACCCCTCTAGGCCAGACTATACCCTCTAGGCCAGACTATACCCTTTAGGCCACAGAATATACCCATCTAGGCCAGAATATACCCATCTAGGGGCAGAATATACCACTCTAGGCCAGAATATACCCATCTAGGCCAGAATATACCACTCTAGGCCAAAATATACCGCTGTGGGCCAGACTATACCCCTCTAGGCCAGACTATACCCCTCAGGCCAGACTATACCGCTGTAGGCCAGACTATACCCCTCTAGGCCAGAATATACCCCTCTAGGCCAGAATATACCGCTGTAGGCCAGACTATACTCTGCCTAGGCCAGAATATACCGCTGTAGCCAGACTATACCGGGTGCAGGCCAGACTATACCGCCAGGCCAGACTATACCGCTGTAGGCCAGAGTATACCCATCTAGGCCAGACTATACCTCTAGGCCAGATTATACCAGCCAGGCCAGACTATACCGCTGTAGGCCAGACTATACCGGGCTGTAGGCCACTATACCCTAGGCCAGACCATACCCCCTCTAGGCCAGACTATACCACTGTAGGCCAGACTATACCCCTCTCAGGCCAGACTATACCCCTCTAGGCCAGAATATACCGCTGTAGGCCAGACTATACTGTTTAGGCCAGAATATACCGCTGTAGGCCAGACTATAGGCCAGACTATACCCCTAGGCCAGAATATACCCATCTAGGCCAGAATATACCCATCTAGGGCAGAATATACCACTCTAGGCCAGAATATACCCATCTAGGCCAGAATATACCACTCTAGGCCAAAAAGCTGTGGGCCAGCTCTAGGCCAGACTATACCCTCTAGGCCAGACTATACCACTGTAGGCCAGACTATACCCCTCTAGGCCAGACTATACCCCTCTAGGCCAGATTATACCGCTGTAGGTCAGACTATACTCCTCGATACCTCTCTTGTATAAAGAGGTTTTGATTGTATTTACACAAGAGTTACTTAATTGTTCGAAATTGTGAAATGTCAAAAGTTTGTTAGTAATTAGAGACTTGTTTTGGATAAATGTCTGAAACTTACTAACATAGTTGATGACTTCTATGTCCTACATTTTTTTTAGGTTGCTGATGAAAAAAGCAAATTTCAAGAACATGTTTTATTTTCAGCTAAAACATACTGTAGATTATTCCAGGGTAAATACATGTTCAGTGTTCATGTTTATAAATATTAGCGAGTGAAAATACGGTCTAAATACAATCAAAATCTCTTTATACAACATTACATTACATGTCATTTAGCAGACGCTTTTATCCAAAGCGACTTACAAAAGTAACAAGAGGAGTACACTCTGGCCTTGAGGGGTAGTTAATCTGGCCTGTTACACCGGCTCAAATTTATAAAAAGGTGAATTCAGTTTGTTATTTTGCCAACAAAAACATTTTTAGTTTTGAACAAGTTTTCATGACATGTGGTCTAGCAAATCTGTCAAGCACTGTGTGTTCATTTAAATGAAAACAGTTGACAAAGAGCACTTTCCAATATCTAAGAAAGAGATTATGACTCACTCTTGTCTGAATAAATTCATTAATACTTAGTGCTTATCCTTTTTGGCAGAGGGAGCCAGAGTCAGTCCCCGCTGAAATAGTGTGTTGTTTTTTTTAATGTATATTCTGCAAAACTGTACAGAAACTTGGCCTGTCAATAGATGACTGAGTCTGAGCCCTTTGCCAAAATAAAACATCAATATCTAGTAATTTCCCTTGACATTTCCAGCAACAGTTTACCACAGAAATTATTTACAGGGATTAAGTTTGAAAAAAATCAATGACACTATTTGATGTCAGAGATAAAAAAAAAAAAAAACACACTCGCTGTGCTTGCAGCCTCCAGTATATGAGAATCTGCCCTGCACAGACATGTGAGGCTGTTATAGACAATGAAAATATGCAAACTATCCACCCACATGCAGAAAAATAACCTTTGCTATGAAGGATATTGAGTGCGTGTGTGGTTGTGACTGTTCTCTGCGAGTGGATTTACGCCATCGCAGCCGTTCCATCCATTTCCATGAGGAAGTGATAAATATTACCATGAGATGCTTTCAGAATACATGCAGTGATGTGATCTTTGCTGAAGCATATTTTAATTGTTTGTTTGCGTATTTCATATGAGGGGTTTGAGTTAGGAAAAAACAGGCAACGTTTAGTGAGCAACAGCCATGAGGAAAAGCTGAGGAGAGACGAGATGAGGACATGTTGTAGTTAATTAATTAAACAATGTGTCCTTTGGCTCTAATATTGATAACATGCAGCTCCCCCTGTGGACCATTCTACCTTATTATTACTGACTTTGTTTCTCAACAGCGAGAGTTCTCTCCTGAATTAATTCCTAGAAACTTAAGAGAGGGAGGACATTGAGTCTAGTTTGCACATCTTTTACATCTTTTTCACGTCACATTTCTTAAGGGTTAAGACCTGGTTTGAGGCTAAAGGCTGGAGAGTTGTGATGGTTAAGCAGCTAGGGAATGCATTGTGTCTATATGAATGCTGCACATATGCCCTTGTGGCAGGAACAGTAGTCCTCAAAACCCGGTCTTAATGATTCTGATCTGTTCTGTTCTGCATTAGTTAAGATTACAGTTAAGGTAAGGGATAAAGCTTTGTTTAAGCCGTCCAAATTAGTAGGAAGCCAATGCAGTGTCTTACGAAGAATAGTGATGCATGTGTGTGTGTCAGAAAAATACCCACACATGACAAATTGTCGAAAAATGGTATAAACCACAGGGAGTGAAGACATTTTGCCTGGTTCTCACATCTTTAAAGGGCTTTTGGGGGGTCCTGGTTTTAGGGTTAGGGTTTGAATTGGGTTTAAGTTAGGATTAGGGTAAGGCACTCAGTTGTGGCGGGTAAGGTTAAGGTAAGGGGCTAGGAAATGCATGATGTGTGTCCTCCTACTTGCATATCTTTATATCTACAGTATAGCTGTGAGGGCTAAATAATAAAAATTGGTCTTTTTGGGGACAGTTTGACCTTGTGGGGACATTTTGTCTGGGCCCCACAACTTTAAAGGACATTTTGAGGGCTAAGACCTGGTTTTAGAGTAAGCCATTAGTTGTGATGGTTAAGGTAAGGGTAAGGGGCTAGGGAATGTATTATGTCATGATGCGTCTCCACTAAAATATAAAAAACAAGTTTGCGTGTGATCCGTTTCTCATTCACACAAACACACACAGTAGTAATCTGTATACACTCACTTCCCACATTATTAGGTACACCTATCCAGCTGCTTGTTACCGCCAATATCTGGTCATTTATATGTGACCTTGAATGTGCCGTGGATGTGGATGCCAGCCTGGCTCTCTATGTTTTTTTCCAAAAAGGGAAGCAGGAATGTAAATGACAGAGACTGACCTTTCTGCTATGCAAAGGCCACCGTAGTTCCCATTTGTGTTTGGGAAAGAGACACGTGAGCAGAGGAGCCACCGTGGGGGATGTCACTAATTCTTTCACACTGGGGCTCTATGTAGATCATTATAATTTAGTGTGACTGACCAGACACAATGTTGCCCACCTTTGCTGTTCAAAGCTGACATCATTTAATCTCCTGATTTACAGTGTGATATGTGAGACATCATATTATTATACGTACACACCTGTTTGTCTGCGTTTTAATGCACATATTTAATGTATTTCAATGTATTTTAATATATTTAATATTTCAGTGTATTTAGACATGAAGACATGGTCACAACTGCAGTTCAGACGGAGCATCAGCATTCATCATAACAAGATAATTAAAGTGACTTTGAACGTGGGTCAGGGCTCTGCAGAAGAGCCACTTTTGACAAATATAACTAATCTGGGGCCTAATAAAATAAAGATTACATCTTGTGTAAAGTTTTACAAAAAGTAAATATGAGAACTAAAGTTTGTGGCATTTGTGAAATTTAAGAACTACAAAAAAAAAGAACTGTAGGCATAGCTGCTATAAGCAATGATTTAAATTGCACATAACTTCATGTAAGTGTCATGTAAGGGAGGTTTTTGAATACCACGTTTGATATAGGATATGACGCATATGTTTAGTTGACGAAATATTATTTAACACTTTTCAAGCTACAGGGAGTCACTGCAGACGGACTGAAGAGCCATATGACTCTGGTTATTTCAGAAACTGCTGATCTGCTGGGATTTTCACACACACAACCATCTCTTTATTAGATTAGATCAGATCAGATTTCCCAGGGTTTATAGAAAACGGTCTGTGAGCAGCAGTTGTCTGGGTAAAAAAAGAAAAAAAAAGGTGTGTTGATGCCAGAGGTCAGAGAAAAATGTCCAATTTGGTTTGTAATGATAGAAACTCTCTGCAGAAAGCACCACCTCTGAACACTCGAAGCAGACGTACCTAATAAAGTGGCCAGTGAGTGTGTATATCTGTATGAAATATTATCCCATGCCTGCACTTCATCACTGTTCCTTCCGAGCGAGACTGTCTCAAACGTATCTCCAGTCATCTAATGTCAAACTGATTAAAACAGACGTCTCGGAGAAAAAGTCCAGACTCCGAGAGCTGCTGGACTCTGACATCACAAAGGCAGATTTACATATTGAAGAGGGCGCCACATAAAATGAAAAAAGAGGAAATGGCAGTAGAGATAAAAAAGCCAATGGAAAAGAGATGAAAAAAAAAGAACAGGACAAAATCCAAGGGACTAAAACCCTAAGAAGTGTGAAACCAAACATAATGAAACAAAACAGACTTGAAAAAAGTATGAATTTCCATACAAGCGAAAACAGAGTTGGCAGTCGTGCCTGCAGGTTGCCGCCGTGTGACAGTGATCTTCGGAATGAATGTGGCAAATCAGACATGACAAATTGGAGAGGGAGACTGAGAGCCGCGCTGCACCTCAGAGACAATCTGCCGAGTGATTTGTCGGTTTATGGGAACTGGCTTTTCTGATTAATTGCATCAAGTCTTTGAATCTGTTTTTGCCTGTTTCTCTCAAGTGCTCTCGTCAGTCTCCAGAGGTGATGTGCGATAAAAAAACAGTATCTAATGTTGCCGCTATTGTCACCCAGTGTTGTGAATAATAGCTATTTTGCAAGTAACAACCTGTAAGATGACACATTATGGGCACAAGTGGACTTTAAAGCTACAGTAAGTGGGCTCTGTCAAGGCCAGACTAAGGAGGATTTGAGCCGAGAAGTGTTTTTACCTTCAAACTTGATTTTGATGATGTCTTTGTCTGTCTTGACATGAAACAAATCACCTGAATCTGTGTTTCATTTGAAATATTGTGTTTCAATCAGGCTTTGTGCGAGATTGTGCGAGATTTACTGTTTTATTTTGAAATTAACTCTCCTCTCATTCAGGTAACCCTTCCCCTTGTGTTTTTCCCATTTTATTATGATCTGCGTCTCCCTTTGTCTGTTACTGGTTTGTCTCGTCTTGTGAACCAGAGCACCAGCGTGACCCCCGTGTCATCGTCTTGTCAAGATTTTTCAGCGTTTGCACCTGTCTGGTCAGGTTTTGTACTTTTGTTTGCTACTTTGTCAAGCCCTTGTTTAAATTGTTTATTTTTTGCTTAGTTTCCCAAGTCGTACAATTGGGTCCAAGTCTAAGGCTTCAGAATACTTTTGTCCATAAAGTGTATCTGTAATTTACTTGAGTGTCATTTTCTTTCTAAGCATTTTTTTTTACTTTACAATGGTTCGAGCCCAGTTGGAACAAGGGGCCTTTCTGCATGGAGTTTGCATGTGTGCGTGGGTTCTCTCCGGGTTCTCCGGCTTCCTCCCACAGTCCAAAAACATGCAATGTGGGGATTAGGTGAATTGGACACTCTAAATTGACCATAGGAGTGAGAGTGAGAGTGAGAGTGGATGGTTGTTTGTCTCTATCTGTGTGTGGCCCTGCGATGGACTGGCGGACTGTCCAGGGTGTACCCCGCCTATCGCCCGATGTAGCTGAGATTGGCACAGCCCCGCCACCCTCTGGTGGAGGATAAAGCGGTTAGATGATGACTGACTGACCTTCTATACCCACAATGCATATACTGGAAATCTGTGCACACTGGGCCGCACCACAGACTCTTTTTGAGGCTGTCTATGTTTAATTTCTGACAGAAAGGGTACACAAAGGAAGGAAGGCTACAGCCCAAAACATGAGGCATGACAACATCATGTTCCTCTTTAACATTATACACAGTGTAGGAGCCAGTTCATAAGAGATTATAGGAACTAAAGTTTGCAGTAGGAGAGAAAGAATAGTTGCAGTCAGTGAGTGCGTCAGAGTTTTGTCACTGAACTGTTTTCAATTAATCAGATACAATTAAAACAAAAGGGCAAAGAAAATAAATGTTTGGTCTCTGACTCTGATTAACAAAGAAGGTGCTCAGTGCGTCGAGTAGGTCGTCCAGACGCAGCCTCTCAGGGGCTCAAAACATTGGCTTAGCCTCTACACACCCAACCACAGCCACAAAAACATTCGTTTTGGAATAATAAAATAATAAATGTCATTGCAAGCGAGGGGGCTTGGACGAATGGAGTGAAACAAGCATCCTTGCAATCAAAGACAAAATAGATTCAGTCAAGCTAGAACTTTTGCCAAACTATCAAAAAAGGCACCACGTATCATTGAAGTTAAAAATTCACTTTTTACTCTTGGACTTGAGGAGATTTCAAAGCCCAGACTCTCTTGTCTGTACTTTGTGGCTTAGTTGCATGTGGGAGGATCCTCGGGATATTATTTCACAAGTCGCCCCTGAACCGTCAACCTCAAAACATGACCTGGAGTTCATATCTGAAAATGGCTTTTGTCTGCACACCTGCCATCCATCAGCTCGTCAGTCCTGCGGTACTATGTTATATCTGCTCTGGACTTTAATCGACTCATTGCCAGATTGATGCTTTGGGCAGTTAGGTTTCACACACACACATCTCACCGCTAAGAGTCGTGTCCTCTTTGTACCGCGCTCAACTCGACTGTATGCCGAGCAGAGCATAGACACGTCTGCAAAAATATTCCTGCCTGCTGGTCATTCAACCAGTGCTCAAGAGCCCAAATATGACTCGCTTTTAAGAACCACAGACACGGCAAACTTTGTAACTCGTTTTCAACGTTTTAATCCTAAAAAAGCACAGACTAGGCGATCCAGACCACATCAGGGATTGGGGATCTCACTGAAGGTCATGAGATTAATCTGATTTTAGATTATAAACAGACATGTCGTCCGATGTACGAGTTGTGATTCTAAACAAACGCAACATTCGCTTCCCGGTCAACTCGTTCCCATTGGCTATTGCAGGGTTCTGCTCACGTTCCAACCGCTGTTCAGTCATAATCAAACACAACACGTTTAATACTGACAATTTGAAATCGGGAGGACTCTGACTCTGCGTCCGTCTGGCCAGATAATCTGTTCAAATCAGCCTATAATCAACAGGCACCCCACAATTGTGGGAAGGACCGAAATTTGGCCAATTATCCTCTAGTTAAACCTGCGTTTAACCACCTGCATTTGGTTCACCCATTAGGTCCGCTGAGTAGGATTTAAGAATCTTACACACTCATTTTAATTAGTGGGTATATGTGGGATATATATAAACCAATGTTATGCTGCTAAAAAAAAAACAGGAAATTAACACCATTCCAATTGCCAGTATAGTTGGATTTCCATGTGGCGTATCCTTTAACCCGTGTGTGAAGTCTTTAAGTGTTAAAAACCTGGGATTCCCCCAGGTTTTTAAACCCTTGGTGGCACCTTGGGTTAATTAACCATCATGTGAGTTGTTACGGTCACACGAGCCGAGGTGTGATTAATCACGGTCATTAAAATCTCCACTTTGGAGTTATTTGGTGACAAACATGGTCCAAGAGCGCGGCCTACGCAAACACAATGGACCATCAAATTGAAGAGTTTCCTTGAGCACATTTCAACTTTGTAATATTTTATAAACTGCTGAAACAGCTGCTGCACACACGAGTCGAGAGTCACAGGATTATTATTCCCATTTCAAAAGGACAATCATACTTATCTATCACCGTCAAACTTTTGCATATCAAACATTCTGACCATAGCACCTGATGCTGAATATCAAACCCTCTTCTTTATTTGTCGTTGGAACTGGCAATGAATAGTTAGCCTTTACTGATACTAGATTTCAATGACCTCCGGTCCAATGATTTATCAATAACGGACCAATTGTATCTTATGAGATGAATGAATCTGAAAACAAGTCCTTCTCTATCAAGCTCTTCACCCTCGCCGAAGGCTGAACGTTCAATTAAACGGAAAAACAAGTTTTGCATTCATGGAGGTTTTTGCACAACAAGCTCTTGTCTGATGACGTTGTCTGCGTCTCATTCAAGGGTATGCTGTGCCTAGTGTCCTATTTTCCATAGAGATATTTTAAAAGTTAAAGTTAGCTTTTATTAATCCCCTTAGGGAAAGTATTCCTCTGCATTTTGACCCACCCTAGAATTAGGAGCAGTGGGCTGCCACACTGAGTAGCGCCCGGGGAGCATTGGGGGTTGGGTACCTTGCTCAGGGGTACCCCAGCCCTTTTTGGCCGGTTACAAGTCAAGTTCCCTTTCCACTTGGCCACGGGCTGCCAAGTGGAAGTTTAGTATGTGGTTGGTGAGGCAGACAACCTGACATGGCAGAGCGCATGGCAGTCAATGAGGTGACACATCCTCCGGCAGACATGCTAAATGCCTTTGTCGGGTTATAATATGGCCAAATAACATTAACCCACACAACTACAAAGAGTGATAAACTCTTGATTGTTAAAGAAGAGGTTCCCTCAGAGTGATAGATGGCACTCATCCCTCCGTCTGTCCGTGACTGGGTCACTTCACAGCCTCAGCACTGAGACAAATCTTGCCGCGGTAAATTGACCTGCAGAATGCACAATTTACATCCAATCAGGCTGTTATATATGATATTCTCTTGTGTTTTTCCCTCATTCTGTGCCGTCGGCCTGTGTGACGGCTGCTGAGACACAACTCATCAGCAGACAAAGCACTCACTGGCCCTCCCCCTTTGCCAAGTCCCACGTGTGAGTCATGAAATGTTGTTTATAAAGATTAGAAAGTAAAAAAAAAGGTCTTACACTAACTTTGGATATATGAGAAAACACGACAGGTTTCAAACAACAAGGGGAACTGCAGTTGATGAATGTCACAATGGTATTTAGAAGCCAACTTTAAAAATAATCTTTCAGGTTCTTTAGGGTTCATGAGCAACGTTTGTCTCCAAACTCAGTCCCAGTAACAAATGCTGGCGGAACTGTGGTGTCGTTGGCGACCATACTCTTATCCTTAACATTTGGGAAAAACATTGTGATAACGGACCTCCCCATGGACTCCAGACTGATGATAGCGAGGAAAATGATAACTATTAACTGGATGAAGTGCAACTTACTCTCTGTCAACACATTTACACAATGGATTATTTGACTGCCGAGCTACAGCTAAATATGCCCATATTTTTGAGATGATGGACTCCGGTTATTGAGTATCTTGGTCTGAATTATGACATTGTTTATCTTTTCCCATTTTCTATTACTTTGCTTTGATTTTATAATTTTTGGTTGATTGAAGCCCAATCTCAAGACAGTGTTATTGCCTTCATGAATTAATGGCAATAAAGGAAAAAGTAAATATATACAAGAAATATCATGGGGGGAGGGAACAGGACACGAGGAGTAAACCCGAATCTGAATAGCAAAACAGGGAAAAGCAACACACTAGGAAGGGAGAGGCAATTAGACACAGGGGGAACTAATTAGGGCTGGGAATCAAAAAGGCAGGAAAATTAAGTCAAAATAAATCAAAACAAGAGCATTAAAACAAAACGTCCAGGTTAGGATCATGGCAGATGAGGTTCACAATAATTATCTCTTTAAAACATTTTGGTTGTGACCCAGCTCTTATCCCTTATTTCTTTTCATACTAGCTTGTAAAGAGAAATTCACAAAAATGTCCAAAACTGCACTGGAAGGGGTAAAAAAAAAAAGAATTAATGGACAAACCACAGCAGTTTAACAGGGTCTTCCTCGGGTCATGTCCTGATCTTCTGCTTCAGGTTTAATGGACATGTATTCAGTGGTATTTATTGTCAAGTCTCAACTTGACAATAAAACAATCTTCAGTGAGTGTGAAACACACTGGATTTTTGATTTATGTTCCCCACAGAGGATTTTGGTGCTGTTCATGACTTTTAATCCTCAAGTGTGTTCTTTGCCGTGGTGCGCTGAAACTGGGGTTACGTCTGCTCACCCTCTGTAATGGCTCTCCATTTAGACCCCATTGTGGGGCCTCTTAGTAAAAACCAGGGTCAGGATTTGTACATGTGGGCTCAGACTGACCCCAGACCAGGCTTTAACAAACCATGGCTGCACCAAATGATTGAAGCACTAAAAATCATGCCATGAGGATGGTCCAGGACCATCACACAGCAACTGTGTACTGTTTGTTTGTTTTTTTAACCAGAGGCTTGTTCCTTTTCATTTAATGAAGTAATCCAGGCCTGTTTGGACATTTTTGCCTGGGAACAGGAGGGGAAGAAATTCTATTTTTTTCCGATTCTCATTCATTTGTCTTATATCCTTCGGCGACTTCTGCAGGTGAATCTTTGCTCGCTCTGCCACAGACTGGTTTCTGAGCAGTGGTTGGTAAAACATCCCAAAAAAACATCAGTGGAACAGCAGCAGCAGCATGTGCACTGCACACATCAAACATCTATAATAGCAGAACTCTCAGGTGGGACTCTATACAAACTGTTCATGCTGCTGCAAAAGCGACATCAGGGACACACTAGAAGATCATGATAGATAGACAGACAGACAGACAGACAGACAGATAGGCCAATTTATTTACTTGCAATTTTAACTTCTAAATTTGAATACTTGAATCTTATCATTCTCTCATTTTTATTATTGCCGTTTATTTGCTGGAGGATTTATTTTGTAATTAACTTGAACTCTTTTACCTGGACAGCAGCCTTCAAATCGACCAGAATCTTTGTATAGAATCAAAATGGTGCAACTGTTGAGCGAAAGCACTGAGGCTGATGTGTCCTTGTAGTACTGTCTTGTTCTAAAAGGCTGGCAAATGAGCTTGTACGTGATCTTTCTTGCATTTATCCGCAACGTGAGGGAACACTGTGTGTGTGTGTTACCATTGTAATGGAGGGAAAAGTTACTTATGACGGTAATGGCGTTAATAAGCAGGACATAGACGGCAACACGTCTGTGTAAATAGCGGTAAACAAAAAAGTCAGGGGCATCATAATGGAGAAGAAATGAGCGGCAGAACATTGACTGCAGCCTGTCTCTCTCTCTCTCTCTGTCCTCAGACATCAATGTGTGGATTTTGAAATGATTCACTGATGCAGAGATTTTATTAAAATACCGTATGAGTGATATTCTGTTTATACAACTGCAAGAGACCCATGTTTATTGAAAAATGGGTATTCACACACAAAGGAGGGTGTATGTCAAGGGAATTTAAAGAATGTGAGCATGCAGTACGTGATTGGAATATTAGATAAGCTGCACGAAGGAGGTTTTCTGAGCAGAATGATGCTGCGGCCGTATCCTTGTAGCGACATCTTGTCCTTCAACGAAACGCTCAAAAGTTGGCTATTTCATTTATACGTGACAGTTGTTTCTTTCAACCACAATGAATCAGTTTCAAAACTTTCCATCCATCCTTTTTCTTCTGTTCTGTCCTTCACTGACCAGTACATCACCATTCACACCTCAAAGGAAAAATAATCAAGACATAAACACACATACACACACACTGTGGTATGTGAACCTTTCGGAATTTATAGAAATCTTACGTTTTTTTTCACATTTTTGAGGCAAGAAACGTGGGTGAAAACAGGCAAGAATTGGCACACAAATCAGAACTTTTGCAAACGAAGTTTGTAAAATATGGCCAAATTTCACAAAACTTTGTATAAACATGCCACAGCCTAAGATGAACAAAATCTATTGGGACCATGGCCTCAACACAGCGGGAGGTCGTCTATTTTGAATTTAGCATCTATTTTGCCAATTTCTACATTTCTCACAGATTGAAAAGGGCGTTGCCATGGCAACCATCGGATTTTGGTGAATTTCACCACAAAACAGGAAGTGACACTACAGACAAACCCTGAACACGCCAACGGACACGAAGTTCACCCAACAGGAAGTCAGCCATTTTTAATTTAGCCGCCAGGAAGTAACATTGACCGATCTGCTTGAACCTTCACACGTGAGATAAGAGACCAAGCCAGAAAACACCAGCACATGAGTCAAGGGTATAGCGCCAACTGCAAGCTGAACAAGGGCCAGTACTGTTGCCTCCCTCACAGCAAGAAGGTTGTTTTGCATGTTCTACCTGTGTGTGCATGGGTTTTTTCCAGGTTCTCCGGTTTCCTCCCACATGTCCAAAAACATGCGGAGGTTAATTAAACACTCTAAATCTAACCATAGGTTGTGAATAGCTGTTTGTCTGTGTGTGTGTGTGTGTGTGTGTGTGTGTTGACCCTGCGATCGACTGGCACCCTGTCCAGGGTGGACTCTGTCTTATGCCCCCATGAAAGCTGGGATTGGCACCAGCAGCCACAGGGCGAAGACACACTCACAGCAAATTGGTTGAGGGGGAAAATAAATAACAGTAAACAGAGGGAAAGTGCGAGGCGTAAATAAGAAGGCAGCACAGCTAAGCCGAAGAGAACAATTTCCAGTCACTGCAGACACTCTCCTTCTCTCTCTGTCCTCAGTCACCACTGAGGGGAATTTAAAATAATTTACTGACACAGTGTCAAGACGTAGCACAGCCAGAATTTTTAATATCCAGTTTATACAACCACAAGAAATCATATCTATTGACAAGTAGGTTTTCGCGAAGAAAAGATTTGTTGTTTTGGTGCATAACAAGGTCATTTAAAGAGGGGATTTTGTACACCATGTATCTTCAAATGAAAATGTGTGTTAGAGTTAGATTTAGCTTTGCTCAGAACACATTTCACCATCTTCCAGACAATTCTCTTCTTGTCTTGCCTTAAAAGGCTCTAGTTAACGTATTTATAGCTAAATTAATTTTTGACTCTTTGAATTCTATTGGGGGGAGGCAATATCTTCCATTTGAGACATGGTCCCATTTAATGCTGATCTAATAAATACACTCTGGCTTTGCCCTTCTTTATATCAATATTGGACAGAAGTAGTCTTTAATATAATTTCTGTTATTAGTGTGGAACACTTTAAGCCAGTCACTGTCTTTCCATTGCTACCATCTCACTCAGCGGTTAAAAAAGACCTGGCTTTTACCAAATTTCTGGCCAGAGGGCTTCTAGCTTTGTGGGGGCCCTATGCAAGATGCCGTTTGGAGGGCCCCTTAGTTTGCCAAACTATGATCAAGAGATTCCTAACCTTTTTGATCAGAGGTCCCCAACCACCAGTTGGTACCGTTTCGTGGTGGCCCGGTGACTCATTTTATTGATTATCAGAGTCTGAAAGATCTTTTATTTTGAAAAAATTCTCATTACATGATATGGTACGTCAAAAATGTAGCTGGTCCATTTTTCAACATGTAAGGCAGATAAACTTCAGATTTATCTGGGACTGACCCATCTTTTATGGTAGTATGGATGTTTGGCTTGGTGCATTTTAACTGTTACTTGTTTGTTTATTTGTACCGCCGCTGTAAATGTCTCGTATATTGGCTTGATACTTTGAGTTTTCTGCGTAGACGGGACATGAAATAAAGACAGAACAACAACTTCTTGATTTGAATTCATCTTGTAATCAGTGTTCGGTGAATAACAATTATGTAGCCAGATCGACAACAAACAAAACAAAAGGTTGATTGTTCTGAAATGACTGTATTTTGATCTGGGTGCAGATCAAAAGACGTCTGTCTGTCCACACATCTGTCAATTGTAGTGTTTATTTCGTGTGACAAAGAAACATTATCCAGCATTTAAGATTTTTAATTAAAATGTATTTTACTTGCTGCAGAGCCTAAAGAAACAAAGAAAATGATTTAAATAAAACTGAAGGTAACTCCAGTCAGTCTCTTTATGTAGCGCTTCAAATATAATAATAATAATTATGTTTCAGCTTTATTTTACATTGTCTGCTTATACGAAAGTGTTTGACCTCAACATTGAAGTCTGTGGAACAAGCTGTTGGAACAGTACAGATTCTGATAATTTAATACCATACATTTCAGATATTCACAATGTCATTCCTCATAGGTCATTGGTTTGTGGCACACAAGCTCCTTCTAGAGAAAAATCTGAAATGCTTGTGACTGTATATGTCAGCGAAGGAGCTCTGTTCTTTAAAATAGGCGCCGCTAGCAAATAACAGAAATCTAGTACCTTGGTTGTGTTGTCGTCAAATAGCTGTGATGACGCTACAGGAACCGGAGGTGATCCAAACGGGGAGAAGGTAATTGTCAGTGGCAGCATGTACGCGGGAGTTAACAAAAGCAGAATATAAGCAAATAACTAGCACTAGAGAACAAAGATATCTTCTAGAGAGCGATGGCGTTTATCACACAGAGGTCTGTAACAACTGGAGAAGCAGGAAATAAGTGCGTGCCTGATGAAAGGGTTGGGAACAGGTGTGTTCCCGCCACAGGTGAACTGATTGCATGCAGAGCTCAAGGGAGAAAAAGGAGGAGACGTGGGCGGAGAATAAGGCGGAGCAAGACAGAAGCGCCGATATCGTGTGACCGTTATCATGTGACCGATACCACGTGACATACTCATTTGATCAAACGCTGTAGACAAGATAAATCTGTTTATATATATATATGTATATACATATACATATATATAAATATACGTACATATATACATAATATATGTATATTTATATATATGTGTATATATATACATATATAAACACATATACATATATAAATATACATACATATATACATAATATATGTATATTTATATATATGTGTATATATATACATATATAAACACATATACATATATATAAATATACATACATATATACACATATATATAAATATACATACATATATACATAATATATGTAAATATATAGACTAGCTATTGAAAGTTACAACTAAGCTAGTGCCTCACAACACAACAGGAGTAATGTTTCTCGATGTACATTGTATTTCCCTTCAATTACATCCTCCTTTTCATTACTCAAGTCTTTTTTTTGTTCTTGCACCAGAGTCAGAAAAACAAGGAGATAAGATGGGAAAAAAGGAGGGAGGAATCAATATAACACATGTTCCAAGAAATGAGATGTCCTTTCTTCTGATACCTTTGTCTGAAGGTGACATCCCTTTGAGTTGACAGTCAAGTCAGCTGTCAGTCTGAACTACAACAACTACTAAAGGTTTGACATTATCCCACACAATGTGCCAGTCACGCCGTCATAATATGTATATATATATATATATACTTATATATATATATATATATATATATATATATATATATATATATATATATATATATATATATATATGTATATATATATATATATGTATATGTATATATATATATATATACTTATATATATATATTTGAGATTCCTGTGTGTGACATCATGAGCCTCCTTCACACTTGGTGTATCACTTCAAAAACCATTTTCCTGAGGAATTAAGTGTCTCAGTTGATTGTTTCAGCTCGTCCTCAGCAGCACAGGATGTACATTCTGTTCCCACTTAGAGGAAAATAGGCAATAAGGTATGGCACATAAGATCAGATAAACTTTTATTAGTGCCACAAGTGGGAAATTGACATTGCTGCAGCAGCAAAGACAATCAATGTAAAAGTTAAATAATAAACTTAAAAGATGCAATAGAATATACAGCATAGACATTGTGTAATAAAAAATACATACATCATGCACTTGCCATAGGTTTGAACGTAGCATAATTACACTACTGTACTGAGAGTGGTGCTTGTTGTACAGTCTAACAGCAGCAGGGGGGGAACAACCTGTCATACTGCTCCTTCAAACATTAAGGATGTTTTAGTCAGTCAGTGACGGAGCTGCCCACTGTGATGATGGTGTCCTGCTGGGGGTGAGACAGGATGTCTGTTAGAGATGATTGCTTGGCTATCATTTTCCTCTCTCCCATCACCTCCACTGGGTCCAGATCGCATCCCAGGTCCAAGATGGCTTTTATTTTCAGTCTGTCCAGCCTCTTCCTGTGCGTGCACTGCACACCAGTGTGATTGACAGCCGGTATTGCCCCAATAGATGCCTGCTTGCAGTTATCTTTGGCATTCATTCCCAAGCGGCTAGTATGTTCTGTCTATTTTGTATAATTTCAATTGTTCAATGTTACTTACCCATACACTGCCATTGCTATCGTTGTCCACCTCGATTCATTTAAATGTTAGACAATTTAACTCTTTTTCTGCTTGTTGGCCATAGTTTTTGTAACTAGAAATGTTGTGTAATATATTTCATTGTTGATGTATTTAAATTCAAATATCAAAATGATAAAGAAAATTATTTTCGCTTTACACAATATGCAATTTGTATATTTGCTCCCAAATTGCAGTTGACTCTTGCAACTCATCTCAAGTTTTGCACTTCCACTTCCCTTCCAGTGGAAAATAGCAAACATTTAAAAGTAAAATAAAAAAGAACCTGCTAATGTTTAATATCAGCGAGGACATCACAGGTTCAAAATCAACTTGCACAACTTTATTAATAAATTTGAGATTCTGGGTCAAAATTTACCTGCGGGGATCAATAGTGAAATACAGTTCTGAACAAATATTCCCGTATCATGTCAATTGAGCTGCCTAGGGTTTGGAATCGTATACAAAACATCAAGACAACACTTAATAGAGTTATGCATTCAACATTTTTCTTTTTATCATTCTTCCACTTTTAGGATCTTGATCCTGGTGCAAAGAGAGAAATGGAGGAAATGATGATGGGAGTCTACGTCATTCGGCATGAGGGAGCAGCGGACACTGATCCACCTGAAGACGTCAGTGTCATTATAGAGGGAGTCGAAGTGCTTCAGGGTCTCAGGTATTCTGCGAATGGGTGTGCACTCTACCGCTTAAATCTAAGCTATCCAAAAGACCAAAGAGTATTGCTGGATTTGGATGGAAACAGAATGTCTCACTGAGTAACTTCACTGCACAAGGCAAGGTCTGAGATGTTCACTGCTTTTTGTTTCACATGGTGTGATTACAGCAGCTGTAGTTCTGTTCTGTTCTTAGAGTTTTCTGCTTGCTTTTGTTATTTTTTTAATTTATTTTAATTTTTTTACAAAACCAGCAGGCTTTGAATTTAATGTCGTAATGACCAAGCACCAAGTTTAAATTTTGGCATTTTTCTGATCATTATTATTATTATTATTATTATTATAATAATAATAATAATTGGTTAGGCTTTGTATTGAATGGTGTATCTTTGGAGGGCCACTGATTTTAACACTGTTTTATTACAGTATGGCCATTCAGAAAACATGACAGCCATACAATTTTAATTGGTTCCGTGATTCACTTTAAATTATAATACCTAATGGATATTTTTGGTGCAGAGTCCAAGTCTACATGCAGAGGAGAAAATGTAATTATTGGCCGTGTACCTTCAAAGTCGGCACTATCTCTATAAGCTAGTACGTATTGGATCAGTTTCCTGTTGACCTTTACTGCACAGCAAAACAGTGAGATGGATTGTGCTGTGCTTCTGTATGTTTCATACCTGCTGTACATGTTAATCTTATACTTCAAAGTGTGTTTCTTCTCTGTAGCAGAGCCATCGTATTGTTTGTTCCTTACCAGCAACAGTACTGTAGTTTATACGTTGTCTATACGTATCTCTTTGGTTTGTGGACGAAAACAGATTGGAGTTTGGTTCTTTGAGAAATGTGTTATTTTCTGTTTAATGGTACAACTCAATTTTGTTTTTCAGGGTATCTGGGATGTAACCAGACGGCACTTTTGATTCAAGCCCATGTTTATTTGTGGTCAGTCAGTCAGTCAGTCATTATCTACCGCTTTATCCTCCACCAGAGGGTCGCGGGGGGTGCTGTGCCAATCTCACCAAACCCTGGACAGTTCGCCAGTCCATCGCAGGGCCACACACAACTAGAGACAAACAACCATTCACTCTCACACTCACTCCTACGGTCAATTTAGAGTGTCCAATTTACCTAATCCACACACTGCATGTTTTTGGACTGTTCCAACCGGGGCTCTAACCTGGGTCTTCTCGCTGCAAGGCGAGAGTGCTAATCACTACACCACCGTGAGGCCCTATTTGTGGTCAGTCTTATCTGAAATTTAATTTTAAAATAAAGGCGGGTCACATGACCAGATCACTTCAGCGCAGTAACGGCAATTGAGATGCTCCAAAACCATGGAAATCCAAATATGCTTTCGGCCAAGAAAAAAGGTATTTTGCGAGACTACAACCAGCCTATTCAAATGGCGGCCCATGAGCCAAATGCGGCCCACAACCAACTTCAAAAAGGCCCAGCCTCCAGTAAGGATATACCTTATTTCAAAGAGAAACAAATGCTAATATTGTTCACTTTTTTTTATTTCATGCATTTTGAGATGAAAAACGCGTTTATTTTTTTATTTCAAATGCTTACAGCTAATACTGTGCACTTTTTGTTTACATACTTTAAGGTATACAAATGACAGGTGAGACCAAAATATCTTGTATTATATTTTTTAATGCACTTTTTGATGTACTTTTTAAATTTGTCCTCACCTGCTGCTTACTGGCTGCAGGAACTCTCTGGCCCAGCTATGATGTATTCTTCTACGATTGAGCGACACTGAACCCCGTGTGACTCGTGCTGCTCACAACGGCCACTTTATTGTGCACTCAATCCCACAAATGCAGCAGCCAGAGATGTGATTCAGGGGGTGAACATCTTCATAAGAGTGGTGCAGCAAAAATATGGCAGTCCTTCTTTTAAAAGATTGCTCTCCAGGTCTGTTTATTATGCTGCTAAAGATCTTTTTTTTTCTCCATCTCATATTTTTGAGATATTTGTTTGCTTGAAAGGACTTTTTTTTTAGATTTAAGAACGTGAAGAAGTGTCTTGTATGACAGCTGAAGCGTCTTCAGCTTAACTCGAGCGAGTCCAACTGCCTGCAGCTAAATCCCAGAGATAGGACTGAGTCAGTTTTCACAAATAATTATTACATTTTACATTACATTTGAAAATGTGGCCCAACTGAGTTTGTAATTGAATAGTCCGGCTTCACGAGAATGACGGCTCATACGCAAACACCCTTTAATGCAGGGGTGTCAAACATGTGGCCCAGGGGCCAGATCCGGCCCGCCAGAGGGTCCAATACGGCCCACAGGATGAATTTGTTATAATTTCACACTACGATTACAATCTAAACGTAACGTCAAATACAATATTTTTCTCTTCCAGATACCTGTGACTAAATGTTTGTGCCTTTTTAGATCCAGTGTGATGTGTAAATAGTACATTTAGGCTCGATATTGTTGAAATTGCACTTATTTTTCTCAAGAAATGTCATGTTTTGTAAAAAAATCCTTCATTAAATGTAAAACAAAGGAGAAAAAAAGCAAGGAGTTCTTGTTGTTCATAGGTTATTATGCTATTATTTTACTATTTTTACTGGTCCGGCCCACTTGAGATCAAATTGTGCTCTATGTGGCCCCTGAACAAAAATGAGTTTGACACCCCTGCTTTAATGGAAACAAGTGCAAGAAATAACTGCCTCTAATGTCTATGAAGACAGACTAAGAACCAGTGGCACTGTCTGAAATCAGACTGCCTGAGGGTAAAAACTGAGCCAAAGGCAAAAGGCGGGCGGTCCGAGTTCTGATACACAGCTAACTCTTCCCTGAAGAGAGATAACAAGACTTTGTGCTTCTGTCCTTCACCGGAGCTTTCTTCCTGCAGAGGGTAGTATCACTTACGCCTGCAAGTAACTTAATGGTAATGGTGATTCTATAATCACTGTCTAATCAGGGGGGCTTACAGTCACATGCTCCTGTAATTATTCTTTGCAAATGAACTGATCAAACGCTGCATACATGCACTATTCATTTCAGTTCAAGAGGTGGTTCAAGGCGAGCAGGAGGAAAAACACAAAGGTGCACAAACAAAGGACGAGACGGTGAGTAATGAAAATCTAATCATTCATTACTTGCACCCATATTTCTTTGTGAATTTGTTAATTAATTGTGTCCACTAATAAGGGATCATTTTTCTTAGCACGTCAGTTTCGGGGAAAGTTGAATGAATACTGTGTATTTCCCTAACTTTTTCAATAGGGACCAGCTGCTTTTTGCAAACCAAATTCACAATATAATCTTCACAGAATATCTTCTTCTTTGTTTTCGGCTTCTCCCTTGTGTCCTCTTGTGTCCTCATGTCCTCCTTCACAGCACACGTGAACCTTCTCTGTGGTCTTCCTCTTTTCCTTGCTGCTGCCACCCCTACTAACACAGTGCACGTGTGCCTTGAGTGATATCCAGAGGCTTAAACTAACCAACCAAGAACAGTGTCCAACTGTAAATCAGTTAAAAAGATTAAAAACTCCCCAAAAACATGAATTAATCGCCAACATTTAGCAAGGAAATTCAAGGAGTCTGGTTGTATTAAAGGTGACATAGAATGCTTGTATCACACATATATGTTAGTTATAGAGGTCTACTTACATATATTAACTTGTTTTCATGGTTAAAAACCTCCTAATCGCTGCAAACGAGCCGATCAAAATATCTCCTCACTGACGCTCTCGTCAGCCGCGCTGTTTCAGACCAAAACCACACCCCTAGAATGTGGACTGTGTTGTGATTGGCCAGCCAACGAGAGCTTTCCCACTGTCCTGTGATTGGCCAGGTACCTGGAAGTGATGTAATAGATAGGCCAGCTCTCAGATACACAGCTCCCCCTCTGGCACGGTGGATGCTCTGCATCTCAGCAGCTACAACGAGAGTAGTTCTTCTTCTTCTGCGGTTGAATGTACGCAACCGGATGTGCCCGGACTAGTGCTCGCACCAGGAGGCGCTACGGTGGTGAGAGGAGTGGTGAGGATTTCTGATGACGACATCAAATTAAGGAAGTGCCGATCCGCTTCGCAGAGCCCAGGAAAACAATACAACACTATTTTCTCAGCAGTGGCTGAACTGTTTGTTCTGAAACTTTAGGGTTTCATAAACGAGGTAATGACGCAGATACACACACACAAACACAGCGTTAATTGGAGCTTCCGGTCTATGTGGGCTTTAAGCGAGAGTACTGCAAAAAGGTTCATTCAAGCTCACAAGATGTAATACTCAAAACTACGTTGTGTAAATCTGTTTGTGCTTCTTCTGAAGCGTTACGTGATGTTGCTGTGACGTCCGGTGTTATACCCAAATTGGAGTGGCACTTCCGAGGAAGACTGCAGGAAGCGCAGGAAGTGATTCTAATGATTCAGTGCACCGAAAAAGCTAAGAACTGCTCTGCACGATATGACCCACACACATAATAACACATAATTATATATAATAATAAAACACCAACACAGAGTTCTAAATTAAATCACGTGTCACAACACTACAAAGCACAGTAGCATGACTGACAACATACTCCCAGGCGGCAGCCGTAACGCTGCATTCTGCCCGTCTGTCTTCGTTCTGCTTGCTGTTACGGAACAGCTCAGCCTCAGGTCCATTTCCTGCCATCTTCTCAGGGTCTGTTTGCTGCTTCAGCGACAGGGATCACCGGCTGCACCACACGAAGCAAGTTTATACAATTGTGGCTTCTTTGAGCTGTCCATTGAAATGGTGAATTCAATTGAATTGACTTTATTCCTCCCCCAGGGGGGAAACACACATTCACCACAGCTCAGTTGTGAAAAAACAAAGAGAATAGAATAAAAATAAGAATAAGAATAATAATAAAAAAAATATATATATATATAATACAATAAAATTAAAAAAGAACAATACAGTGCAATAGTGAGAAACATTTCAAAAAATAAAAAGTTACAAGATAAGAAATTACACTCTAATATAGAGTAGTTATCCGGGTTAAGTACAGCAGTGAATGGACATTTACGAGGAGTTAAATATCCTAACAGCAGTGGGGATGAAGGACTTCCGGTAGCGCTCCGTCCTACACTGTGGGTGCCGGAGCCTGCCGCTGAAGGAGCTGCCAAGCCCCTCCACAGTCAGGTGCAGTGGATGGAGTGTGTTTTCCATGATGGAGGACAGTCTGGATAACGTCCTCCTCTGTCCCATCTCCTCCACCGATTCCAGCGAGCGGCCCAGGACAGAGCCGGCCCTCCTGACCAGCCTGTTCAGTTTCTTTCTGTCCCGGTCCGTGCTGCTCGCTCCCCAGCAAACCACCGCATAGTGGATGGCAGAGGCCACCACGGAGTCGTAGAAAGTCCGGAGTAGAGGTCTGCACACTCCGAAGGACCTCAGTCTCCTCAGGAGGTGGAGGCGACTTTGACCCTTTCTGTAGAGGGCGTTGATGTGAGTGGTGAAGAATAAAAGTCTGTCTGCCCACGTGTGCCGCATCCGGGTCCTCCCCCGACCCGTTACACTATGCAAATATACTGTATTTGATGATCCAAAAACCAGTCTCTGGCAAGAAAATTGGTCAATATGTTATGATTACAGCTGCTGTGCTGTGACATCACAAAATATGGCAGTCCTTCTTTTAAAAGATTGCACTCCAGGTCTGTTTATTATGCTGCTAAAGATTTTTTTTTTTTCTCCATCTCCATATTTATTTGCTTTAAAGGACTTTTTCTTTTTTAGATTTAAGAACATGAAGAAGTGTCTTGTATGACAGCTAAAACGTCTACAGCTTAACTCGAGCGAGTCCAACTGCCTGCAGCTAAATCCCAGAGATAGGACTGAGTCAGTTTTCACAAATAATGTTTGTCTTTGCGTGTCTGACACACGACACATCAGCCACGCAGAAGCTATGTGAAGAAAAACAAGTATTTGTTCTAAAAAGAATGCATTTACCAAACCAGAGCTGAAGCGCATACAAAATAAAGAACATAATGATTCATCAACAAAAGTGGCTCCCCAGAGTCAAAGAAATGAAAGGTATTGGAATGTGGAGCTGTTGTTGAGACTGAGGCCTCTAATTGTTCAAATCTCCATTTTAGAAATTGCAGCACACTGACTAAATGTCATGGAATTCATTTGGTGCGTCTGTCTCTGTGAGGACACACTCAGGGGACACAAATTCAACTCCGCAATTTCCCGCGGTTCATACATCAGAGGCTTTTCGACATTTCTCTGTGATAATCATAATATTTAGAATCCGTCTCTCTGCCCCCTGTGGTGTGGCGAAACGTATTGGTGCATGTGCTGTGTAGAGAAATTGCTTTCTGACCATTTTTTCTTCTTATTTCAGGTGCTGTTCCTGTCTTCTGCACATTGATATTTTTTTTATCATTAACATTAGTAAGATTAAATAATAGAAATATGAATTCAAACCATTAGAAATAGTCCTGTTCTTGTAAGTGGTGGTGAAGAAGAATTATAGACTCAAAAATCACAGATTTTAAAAATTATGTTAGTAGAAAATGTATAAAATGTAGATTTAAAATGCTTTTTTTTTTAAAAAAATTGTTTTTTTTATATATGCGCTAAGTATTTCAAAATAAAAGTCAGGCTGTGTGTGACTCTTAAATGCTAGTAATGTATGTGCATGACACAGAAATGTATTAATATTCAAAAATATAAAAACATCCATTGAACTTTTCTGTTTCTGAGGCCGTTTCTCATCTTAGCGCCAATTCTTTCATCACAACTGCTAATATCACGATGTTGATGTTGCCCATACAGGTACAGTTCTAGCACTACTCTACTCGACTCGGTATCAGACACGTCGTTCTCCATCACTTCATAGTTCCTCCTCAACGCGGGTGGGGTCGTCATAGCACGGCTACACGAAACTATGGTAAAATATAACGAAATACCTCTGAACCAGAACTTAACGCAAAAGAAAATAAAACAATTGTCGAGGAATTATCGGAGGCTTCCTCTGTTGCCCTCACCACGGAAAGCTACGTGACTGCGACGGCTCACTGAGCAGACACGCCCTCTCTATGAGAGTCACGCCGGCACAAATCTGGTGCAGGTACTGACAGGAGCAGTAGCAGAGTGGAAGCTAGAGAGGCCCAAAAGCAATATCCCAGTCACCACAGGTAGTACGAGAAACCAAGTTAATGCAGTATTGAAGCCGGGGCCGCAGATAGGGCACTTTGCACATGTGATACTTTTAGGATCCATAATGATGTGGACATGTTTGAAATAAAATCCGTCTGACACAGTCACTGAACTGTAATACGGGTTGTGATTCGGCTCGAGATCGCCCAGCTTTGTTAAATACACCAGACTCCTCTGGTAAATATTGGAGATTAATGCATGTTTTCAGGTTTTTTAACTGATCTACAGTTCGGCATTGTTTGGTTTGACTCTTGTGTTGGACGTCGGACTCATGACGACACTCTCTGACCAGCAAAGACAAATGAGTAGAGTCGAGTCATCAGGGCCGGCTCTTGGCATAGGCGATATAGGCGGTCGCCTAGAGCGCCATCTGCTGGAGGGGCGCCCCTCCAGCAAAAAAAAAAAATAAATTTTAAAACTACTAAATAAAAATGATTTTCTATTCCTAGTCGCCCTCATTTGTGTGTTCTCTCTTGAAAAGAGCATCAACCGTGAAGTGTCTAGGCAGGTGTCATTTGATGATACCATAGATGCTTTTCCTGCAAGGAAGTCCAGACGTGTACAATTTTAGTTGAAGTGAAAGACACGCTGGAAAGAGTTACCTGACAGTTTGTTGTTGTTGTTCAAATGAAACTGTTGTGATTGTTCTTGTGGTTGCTGTAATTCAATACTTGAAAGTTGTGATTTTTTGCTGTTTGCTGTTGTTGTTCAAATTAAACATGTGTGATTGTTCATTTGGCTGGTGTAATTCGTGTGTGTGTGTGGGGGGGGCACCGGAGAGCAATCTCGCCTAGGGCACAAAATTAGGTAGAGCCGGCCCTGCGAGTCATCCTGGAACTGTATAGTGGAAAAGTGCCAATGAACTTGTGATAAAGTGCACATGTGCAGTTCACTCCTCACAGGTGAATATTTTATGTATCCCCAGCAAAGTTTTTGTCATAAATCAAGTAAGACACGTAAGTTAGGAGCCTTGCTGTGAGTGAAGGGCCAGAGGGAGAGAAGACTTGCAGAGAACAGAGGGCAAAACTCAGTTAAATCATTGTAAACAACAGCATTTGAGTGAAAGAGCTTGGATCTGACAAGCTGGACCTCAAACATCTGCTGTTTCCAGCCCATTAAATGAGTGATTTCATTCTCTTACATCACTCTTCACAGATCACAGTCACAGGAGATGTATTTTGTTTTCCAGCCTTAAGATTTACTCCATGTAAACAAATTCATACTTGGATTTTATCCTGTTTGAAACATTTGTGTAAGTGATTCATGTTAGGTCCTGATATAAGAAGCCTGGGAAACATTGTTATATATATGTATATATATATACACACACACACACATACATATACACACACATATATATATACATATATATATATATATACATATATATATATAGAGAGAGAGAGAGAGAGAGAGAGTATATACAGTATATATATATATATATATATATATACATATACACAGTATATATATTTATACATACATACATTAACATACATAATAGTGGGTTTTGAACTGTGGCTTCTACAAACAGGGCAGTTTCTTGAGTTCTTTATAACTTTAATTTTAATGTGGAAGTTTTTTGTGGGAAAAGCAAATATCAGGCAAACTGTTCCAAGCAGAGGATTTAAAATCAACTCATATGTTCTCACATTTGCCGTCCACTGAATTAGTTGATTCTGTCTCTGTTTTGTAAGATGTACGAAGATTTATTTAAAAAAATAAAGCAATTGTAAACAGTGCACAAGCTTTATTTCCATGCTCTACGTCTTAACAGCATTACAGCGCCACATGCAGGCCTAGAATAATATGACCTACAGCGTTCAGAGTTTCTTGGTGGATTCGCGAGTCGGAGGACACTTACACTTACAAAAAACCTTTTTAAGACCGTTAAAGAAAAAGATTGTTTCTGTAGTTTACTTTGTTATTTATATTTCTAGCTCTTTAACTTTTACTCCACTACATTTCCTCTAACTATCTTTGTTACGTGTTTCTACCAAATAAAATCAGAAAAAGAAGAAGAGTTGGTAATGGTGCGTATTTATATAGAGCTTTTCTAGTCCTGAGCTGCTTTACACTACAGTTTTGCCATTCACATGTTTCAACATGAGGTTAATGGGCCAGGAATTGAACCCACAACCAGTTGAAAGACAACTCGCCCTACCACTGAGTCACCATGGCGCCATCCTTACTCACTTTCTTAATACTTTTACTTCCAAAAAAAGTGCATTTTATATCAGAAAATAACTTTTTATCCATAAGTACAGTAAATGTCATATACTTTTACTCAAAGTAATATTATAGAAAAGTGACTTCAACTTCTATCAAAGTCATTTTCTGGTAAATATACTTGTAAATATTCAAGATTCAAGATTCAAAGTGTTTATTGTCATATGCACAGTAAAGAAACACGTTTCCCTGTACAATGAAATTCTTACTTTGCTGTCCACTCAAAAACACCAGCATAAAGTAAAAAAGAGATGCTTTTGTAAAAAAAAAAAGTATAAATATACATAAGAAAAATATAAATATTACAAAGAAACTAAAATAACATATATGCATAAAATAAGTGTAAAAATAAGAACTGTAAAATAAGAATATCTCACCTGCTGCCACTGGAAAAGATCAGCAGGGATGAGAAGAATCAAGGGGATCAAATATATGGAACAATGTGCCTGTGACAGGTAAGATACAGGGTTTTGTGTCGCTTAGTAATAAGAAACCCTCAAGGGGGGATCTGTAGACATTAATATCCTTGCCATTTTGCTGCTGCACAGTGATAGCATACATGGACCCGGTCACTAATGAGTACACGTCTCTATAATACCCTGTATGCATGTATGTGTCACCCACACCGGAACACATACTGAGCCCTGCTCAGTGCGGAGGAGTTGACCTTAAATTTAACTCAACAATAAATGGTGGGAGAGGATTATTGATATTCATGATCATGAATTCGTGGGAATCCATAATATATGTACATACAACTGGCACTTATGTATGACGCATTCTTCCGCTGCTCGTGTTTCTTTTTCAACGATCCACTAAAGGCAAAGTCTGGTTAACAGGTCTGTCGATAAAAATGAGACCAAAGTGGCTCATCGGGTGTGTCGAAACATTCATTATCTCACCAACTAACAATTACGCAGGCAGCTATCCGTATAGGAACTGTCAAACTTTTTCCAGGTTGAGCATCTTTGCATAATTATGCGCTGCGTCATGCGAGCTTCGCTAGATATTGACTGCTGAGGCGGGGGAAAAAACAATAAAAGATATCTTTTGACACACAGTGAACGGAGCCAAACCTCCCTTCTTTCCTCTCATGCATTAAATACTCCGTAAAAACAGGTAACCTCACTTGACTTCATCTCCAATCAAACAAAGACTCAGTGGCTGATATTGTCTCCTGTTGTTGTGGGAAATCTGAATTCCCATAGTAGAAAAAAATCATTAGAAAAGGGACAAACTGGTGGCAATGAGGAAGCTTAGGAAGTAGGATGGAAATGCAGTTCACCACCAGGGTGAGACTCTACTGGTTGCAAAAATAACTCATTTTGTGTAATGAGTTTTCCCATAGACCACATTTTCCTGAGGTTCATGATCTCAATCACTAGTTCCAAACTCCAAACTGTACCGTGCAGTCCAAAATTGTGAAAACCTAAATTATCCCCTTAAGGCTGACTCTAAATCCTGATTGGTGTTCTCAGACTCGCCGCTAGTCTGTGAACTCTTTACAATCAAGGAAAAGTCATTGAAAAGTCACTGAAAAGTCACCGTGTGCTGGAAAAGAGCACAAGCATTAGTCAAACGGAAAGATTTACTACATGTTAGAAAAAAAGGCCCATGATGATGTTGAACAGTGTCTTCCATTAATCTCTCTCTCTCTCTCTCTCTCTCTTATTCCCACCAGAACAAATAAGATCTCATTTAGTGAGGGCGACGAGTCCCTGAAGGTGTTCAACAGCACAATGAATTAGTCGTCACGGATACTTGTGGGTCTCACGGTACAGTTCTTTAAGCTTTGTTAACCAGCAACAACAATAATAATAATAAGCAGAAACCCCATTTATACTCTGTCCCAAACGATATCCGTCACTACCCCACACAACTCCTCTAGAGGGCAGTGCAGAGTGCCAAGTTGCAGGCATCAACAAACAACCATTGAAGAGGTTATTTTATTGTCCCTGATCTGAAGTATACAGAAACACTGGAATATTTCCAGCTCTTCTTCGTCATTTTCCTGACTATTAGACTATTGACTCTATACTGCCTCCACAATTTCTGGTGGTATTGCTCCGTCTGAGGCTGAAAAATCCATCTGCAAGTATAAATTGGCCTTTACTTTACTTTTCAGTTAAATACATCTTCTGTTAAGGCACGGTGTTGGACCCTAGAGCAGGCAGGTGAAGACAGAAGCCAGATTATTGTATGTATGGGTTACCTGATGAGATGAACTCATGCAGGGACCAGAGGTGAAGACAGAGATCTGATCCAGGAGAGGAAAAAACTAGAGTGCACAGATATCTTCAAGAGAGCCGTGATGTTTACGCCACAGAGGTCTGTAACAATCTGGCGACAAGTGACTGGAGAGCCAGGAAATAAATCGAGGTTTCTGATGATTAGATTGGGAGCAGGTGCCGCTCCCACCGCAGGTGAACTGATTGCAAAGGAGGAGATGCAGGCGGAGATGAGGGCGGAGCATGATATGTTCCTTATCATACTTGTGCTAAAATATAAAAGAAAGAACGTATCAACAGTGAGGTGAGAGCAAACACAATCTCAGGAGTACAGAGTGACAAACAGACGGACAAAAGGGGAAACCACTAAGAAAAAAAAGGATCATTACAAATATATATGTACACAATATCCAAATAATCCAAATAACCCTTCTCTCTTCATTGACGTGTTCTCTTTCAATTAAGTGTATGCTACTGCTGTCAAAATTTCAGCTGCACAGTCAGAAATGTCAAAAGAAAATATTAAATGGGAAGCAAATTTCAGCATACTTCCACCCAGAGGGTGAGCAAAAGAATACCTCCCACTTCCCAGTGGCTAGAGATGGAGGTAGAATTGGTTTTTGATATTGCAGTCTCAGACATTGTAGAGCTGTCTGAGGGAGGCAGCAAGAACGGAGAGTTGATTGATGTTCCACAACGGAGAATAATGATGTGGCAGTGTCCTGATGAATGAACCAGTCCTGGAGAGGGTTGTGTCCATTAGACCCGAAACACACAGCCGTGATGGCAAAGAATAATGACCAACTACATCCTTCAAATTGTCATGTGTCAGGAAAAAAAAGCTGCATCTTCACACACCACAGCAACTGAAACTGATAAGCAACCAGCACACATGTTCAGCCCATACACACGGGAGCAAGGAGATCCTGCAAAGGTTCTGTATCATATTGGCTTTTTATCCACACAGAGTTGGCATTTTGGGAGCCCTTAAATGCTGTTTTTGAAAACAGCCACCCTCTGTATACACCCAATAAGCTTTGGCCCCACCATTCTCTGGCTCTTGAATTTCACTGATCTTCGTCATTGTGGTCTTCTTGTGTTTGGAGATTGTACATAGCACCATGTCTTCTTCATCATATCAGGACAGTTATGTTTCTGTGTGGATAAGTCATTTCTAAACTGCAGCATTTGTTTGTCTTGACAACCGGTGGTGGCACAGGTATTCGTTCAGATGGCCACGTTGTCATTGTATTTGTGTTCAAAATGTTCAGATTAAATGTGGAACGCGTTGTGGAAGAAGGTTCATACGCAGTAGATGAGTCCTTGATGGCTTTGACATTTCCGCGTTTCTTCTCATCCTCTAGTTGACTTTACAGAAACAGCCAGTGATCACAGTGATCTCGCTAACCCACAGACGGCGCCGCCAATTCAACGTGCTGAATCAGCCTTGAAGACAATCGAGGCTTAAAAAAACAACAACAGGATATCTTGACACGATATGCGTGTTTCCATCAGGATTAGTACCAAAATAACCTGCCCTAACAGTTCCACTCTTTTGGCACCCCTTCCCCTGGTTCCAGGATGGACTGTCAGGAGTCAGCTGATCAAGCGACAGAAAAACATCACTATATATACAGTATATCACATAGAGGTGGAGGCAAACACCCACAGTCTGCTCTCGATAACAAAGCTCGATGTCTTGTTATGACAAACAGCCACAAACTGAGCTGGAAGTCCTTCATTGTTGTCTGTTGTGTCACATTTGATGTCATCGCACCAGTGCCGTGTCAAATTACATGGCCATCGGGTACAGCTGTCCTACCAAGTATGGTTCAAGGTACTGTTTTCCCATTCCAAACCATACCGTACTGTACAAAACCAAACCGTACCAGGATGGAAAGCAAGACATTGTCCCACCAAGGCCTTTGGATGTTCACCAACAGCCTACCTGTCAAGCATCAGGGTGGTGTCTCCCAGGCTTTAGGTGAGGAGGCATGGGCATGTGAATGAGTAATTGTAAAGGCCCAGGTCATACAACATGTGTGCAAAGGTCCACTCGTCTGTTTCCAAAAGCCTTGACATTCTCTCGGTAGTGCAGCACTTTCTAGTCTTTACACAGGTACAACGCAGCACTCAAAGAATAGTACCCTCAGACTTGGGTGTGCTGACGTTTGAGTTAATTCTGGACTCTGTGGTGGAAAAAAACCAAAGGCTTAGCTGTCCCTGTTTCATTTTCAACTTTTCTTTCTGTTCAAGAATGAACCCTGAACTTCTGCTTTTTGGCCATTGTGGGGGAAAGAAGTCATTAAAGTGGCCACAATGAGAATTTTAATATCTTCATTTCTTAGAAGACTCGATCTGCCCGTGATGGAATGATAGGATAGAAGGGAAGCTTAAAACCTAGATATTAAATAGACCATTCATTAAGAATCTGCTAACTTGGCCGGGATATACCATTCAGTGTCTCGATACATTTTCAGCAATTCAAAAATGCTGGATAATAAATCAGCAATTGAAATAACTTGGCAGTGCTGACTCATTGTTCCCCCTACCGAGGCTTTGCACCACTACATCAGTGTAGTGGGGGCCACACGGTGATGTAGTGGTTCGCACTCTCGCCTTGCAGCGAGAAGACCCGGGCTCGAGCCCCGGTTGGAACAAGGGCCTTTCTGCATGGAGTTTGCATGTTCTCCCCGTGTGTGCGTGGGTTCTCTCCGGGTTCTCCGGCTTCCTCCCACAGTCCAAAAACATGCAATGTGGGGATTAGGTAAATTGGACACTCTAAATTGACCATAGGAGTGAGTGTGAGAGTGAATGGTTGTTTGTCTCTATCTGTGTGTGGCCCTGCAATGGACAGGCTATCGCCCGATGTAGCTGAGATTGGCACAGCACCCCCTGCGACCCTCTGGTGGAGGATAAAGCGGTTAGATGATGACTGACATCAGTGTAGTGGCTCTGCGTCGGGTTCATGAGCACACGTGTTTCGAATGCATCACTACAGGCGAAATTAAAGGCGAAACGCGAACACAGAGGATTCCTGAGACGATGTCGCAGCGTGATGAAGGAGTTAGCCTGGAAGGTATGACCTTCGAGGTAAAAAGAACATTTTCAATGGCTTTTTAACATTTGAAACATCTGAAATCAACACTTTACAGGTGCCACCAGCTGAAACCTCATGTACCCTGAATTCAGATGAATCACAGCTCTATTAAACTTACATTATGCCTGGTCAGAACTAATCGCAGAAGGTGCATTATTCGACAAATTGAAGAATCCTCAACAATAACAGCTGCATCTTTGTATGTTTAATGGAACCTTACTGAGCAAATAGCCATGTGTGGATTATTGTTTCAGTGTTTTGGCAGTGTTTTCATGTTTTGGCCTGTCAATTGGCATCTCGAACATAATTTGGCCTTTGGGGGGGAAACTGACTCTGGATCCCCACTGTGGCTGGGAAACTAAAAACTAGATCGCCATGCAGCTAATTAAGGTTTTCATTTTGGTGGTGAACAAAGGAGAAGCCAGTAAAATACAGTACAGAGCATTTTAATTCCATTAACTCAGCCATTTCCAGCTAATGACAGAGGTACAGGAGCTGGGAGGGATGTTTGTGCATCGTGTGATGCTATTAAAAATCAACACAACACAAGTTTACACCACAACAGTTCGCATAATTTGCAGAAAACGAACAATATCATGCAAACAAATGCTACTGGTCACTCTTTTTCTCCCCTGGTGTTTGTTTTTTTAGCAACATATTTACAGTTAACTTTACAATATTCTTTTAAATCAAGCTTTCATATCACAGTCATCAAAAAACAACACAACACAACATAATACGCTAATAACACTAATATTATCAATATTAAATGAAGGATGGTAGTGCTTCATAGAGCTTTGTCAACACAGTAAGTACAGAACAGACCTCAGATGGATTAAGCGACAGGTTTGGCAGAAATACATTCAATACGTAATGATATGATGATATTTATTTAAAAGGCTGCCGTGGTCAAAGGAGACAGTGATTTCTGCAGTGAATCAGAGCTACAGTGTTTTTATGCTGCACACAATGCATTACGAATGACCTGGTTTTTACTAACTGAGCAATGAAAGAGAGGAAAAAACCTGCACATTCATTTGTAGTCACAGCCGCCTTGTGTCAAACCGATTGATCACATATCTATTATCATAAGTTGTGCAGGGATGTGTGAGTGACAGAGATCGTTTTAGTTCATTTTTTGAGCCACAAGGGACACAAAGAACACACAGGTCTTTAAAATTCCTGTCACGCAAGAGTGTGTGATGTGAAGCTTCACCTCGATTGTGGTGATTTTTCAAATAAAATACTCATGGAAGTGGCTGCATGAAACACCTATAGAGCATTTAATGGTGACGTTAAACGTTTCAGCTGAATGTCCCTCACCTCACCCTTCCCTTCCTGGTGTTAACATCAAAACGAACACGTTTATAATCAGGTTGAAAATGAGGTTTGGGAGGATTTCATTATATCCATGACTGCAAGACATCAATTAATTCAATTTAGGTTTATGCGCAGACACCATTATTCCGTTCTGACCCACCTTTAAATGTGTGACATATCTAAGTGGTTCTCTGACATGTGTGGCGGTGTGTTTGACCCCGAGATTGCACTATTTGGATTTTTGAATTCACTAATGAACCAGACGCCACCTTTACACCTTTGTGACCGCCTGACCCGAGATGCAGTAAGGACAGATTGTTATCCAACCTGTCAAACCACTCCAGGAGGCGGTCGGAGACGCGTTTCCACATCACCCGTAACAACTAAGGCAGCCATTCCTGGGTCACTTTGCACCCTGTAATTCAGCCTTTATTTTGTAATTGAGCTACGCTATTGGCGCAGCAATTTTTTTATTATTTTTTCTTACAATGCCTATTTTTGTATGTGCTGTCCAAATTCATGGAAGTCCATGAACAAATAGCTGTGCAAACCTTTCATTATGAGTTAAAGAGTTGTTGTTGGGGTTTTTTAAAGCATGTAGCATGTGGTAATCATTTCTGGTCTTCACACCTCTAAAGGGTTTTAGGGTTAGGGTTAGGTTAAGGGTTGGGGTTAAGCATTAAGTTGTGATGGTTAAAGTTAGGATAGGATTAGGATTCTGCGCAAACGTGTGTGTGTATATGACGAGTAGTGTCACACTACGCTGACTTTGAACATTCTGCAACTGCACATATCATCCTTACGCGTTTCTGTCAAAATCTCACAGTGGCATCCAAGGTGATAAATAATGTGGAGGATAAGCATGGGCATAAAGGTACAGTGTGTAAAATCTGCCAACATTGCAGCGAGAAAGCCCTCATTTCCCACTTCCAAGTGTGAAGGAGAACAAATATTTATACAATCAGGTGATTGTGCCCTTATAAAAATAGAGATTATATATTTTTCTTCAATTACTTTCCACATGAACATCGTTTGACCTCGATTTTACACAGTGGACCTTTAAAATAGCACTGGGATGCAGTATCAGTGCAAACAAAAATAAGCAAATTCATCTGACAAGCGGCATCATTTTCTTGCGAATGTGAAGGATTTCAGAGCAGAAACAATGCAGTATTCATTGCTAATAAATAAAAGAAATAAATAATTAAAGTTATGTTATTTTGCTCACTGGGATAACTGGCCTTGAGCAATGTTTCAAGGCGTTTGTGTTATGTCCCTCCTCGATGTCTGCACTGTTGACACCTGGGGCGTTTTGCCTGTGACATGACAGGTGTGTCATGTGCAAAAGGCAAGTGTTGTTTTCTATTTCTGTTGGTGTGTTTGAATTCCGGCAGCATCTCCTAAGACGTTGGTTTAGATGAATGGTAAACAAGCCATAAATGATGGGGTCTAGGCAGGCGTTAAACAGGCCAAAGATGAACAGCATGTGAGTCAGTGAATGGGAAACCGTCTCCTCCATTTTCTCGGGAAACAGCCAGTACCACAGGCCCAGCAGGTAGTACGGCGTCCAGCAGATGATGAATGAGGTCACAATGACGATGCTCATCTTCAGAGTCCTCATCCGAGCTTTGGGGATGTTGTTGTGTGAGCGGCGGAGATGAACGTCCCTGGACACAACTGGAGGACAAGAAAACATCTTCATCACACTCAGTTTCTCACACTTGATATGTTTGCAAAAAACACAAGACTCACGGTTGCTCCGAGCCATGCGGCTTGATATCTCGATGAGGATGCGAGTGTAGCAGAAGATCATGATCACCAGAGGCAGGAGGAAGAGGCACACAAATGTGAACATGTTGTAGAGGGTCTCCTGCCAGTGCTGCACAAAACTGCCATAGGTGGTGCACTGGGTGAAGTTCTCTGGGACTGTGATGGTCACATTGTGAAATAGGAACATCTGTATGAAGAAAGAAGCATAGTTTCTGCTTAGGCCTGGTGTTAACTTTGAGTAGGAGACCAAAACCTGATCCTAATGAGGCAGAATCTCATTTCTAGTTAGGTTTAGGGCTAAGATTTTAATTGCAGTTAAAGATAGGGTTAGGCATTAACTGGTTATGATTAAGGTTAACGCTTTGGTTAGGCTGTCCTAATTAATGGGTTTTAATGTGAGTCCTTTAAATCATAGCTGCACAAATCTGTGTCTGTCAATGTGTGTGTGCATGAGACAGAGGAGCTTAATAGAGCAATGCTCTACTCACACTTTAACCATGAGAGAAAAACAGGTAGTAAGTAGTAGTAAAAATAGTAAAACAGGTCTGCACAACAGTTGCCCTCAGAGAAAACTTAATTACTTAATTAACATTTATAAGCAAACATTTGTTTATGTTTTACCACCCACTGTTGTGGTGATTCTGCCCAGCAGGCAGCGCCATCTCGAGTTGGCTGTCCATGTCCGTGCGCCCGTTATTAACCATAAGACATTTTTTTATTGTAATGGTGGCTCCATGTATGGGCACTGATTAGTATGGAAAAATAATAATAATAGCATAATAACCTATACACAACAAGGACTCAATTTGTTTCCCATTGTTTTACATTTAATGAAGTATCTCTTAACAAAACACATGAAAAATGAGAAAAATAAGTGCAATTGCAATGCAAGTTTCCCATGTACACGTGTGCATTACAACGTACAGATCATAGTTGATCTAGAACGGCACAAAACAAACTTGTATTTAGCCTGATTTGTATGTGACTGGATCACTGAGGACGGATGTTAAAACCAGGTCTGACAGAAGGAGTTAGGGCTGTAGTCAGGACCACACTAACCAAGGCCAAGTCAAGTCCCAGACCAGTGTCCTAAGACAAGACCAACATCAAGACCAAGATGAGAAACGACCAACGACCAAAGACAAGCAGTAAACTTTTATATCACATACCATGTGTTTTATTTAATAAAAAGGTAATAGCAGTGAACTGAATCAGCAAACTTGACTTAAAATTGAAGAAGTATAAATCTCATGTCTTGAGCCAAGGTTGTATTTGACCTGACACTCTGTATTTGCATTTCAAATCAGCAATAATAAATGTATTTCCTGTCTGCTTATACTCGCGTAGGGCAGCCAAGTTGATTTCATACATTTACATACATTGTTCACAGTAATGGAGGAGCATTAATCAGTCCCCACACTCATCTGTCACGTCTCTGGGTCTTGGGAAAGGTACCGCAGTGTGTAGAGTTAATGCAAATGAATGGCTTGTGGTTTTGAAGAGGACTTGGCAACATTTCCTCTTCCAGACAAACGCACAACAGAGAATACAGATGCGGAAAGGATAACAAAAGACAAGGAAAATACCCAAAAATAATACGGGAAACACAGTTAATCTGACAAGGACATGTGGGTGAGTAATGACACAGGTTGACCTGGTGAAAACAGCAGGGACTGGGGATTGGGCAGGGTCAGGCAAATGGTGGGAAATTTTAACAAAAACCAGGAAGTGGAAGGTGGAATCTAAGATATGTGAACAAAACAAAGTAGAAACTCATTAATCATTCATCTTCTACCACTTTATCCTCCACACAAGGGTTGCCGGGAGCACTGGTGACAATCCCAGCTGACATAGGGTGAAAGGTGGGTCACACTCTGGACAGGTCACCAGTCCAGTCCATCACAGACACACATATAGAGACACACAATTCATACAGAGTGTCCAATTGACCCAATCCCCAAATCTGCATGTGTTTGGACAGTAGGAGGAAACTGGAGAACCTGGAGTAAAACAGAGTCCTGACAAACATTTTCTTAGTGTAAAGGGACAGCAGCGGTTATCAGTGACATAACAGTCACGCACATTCACATTACTAATGTTACTGGTTGCATTTCAAGATAGATTCCTAAGTCCTCTACATCTGAGACCTTCAAAAACAGGTCTTAAGATCAAGTCTTGAGGACAACATCATTAGAATGTGTGAAGCCATTGTTCCTCCATGCTCCAGCTGTGGATTAGTAAAATCTGCCACTGTGATACATGTGTTAATCCCCTCTTGCGTGTTTCTTGGAGGAGGCGAGAAGAAAGGGAGGCTTTGAGAGAAAGTGCAGGTGCAGAGATTTGAATCTGATTATTGACTCATCAGCTGATCTGATGGCAGAGTGAGATGAATGACTGAGGTACTGCAGGAACATCTGCTCTGGAATGTATATCACATTTGTGAGATTGTGACAGTAGATGTGGCAAAACCACATTCCAATCTATCTAGTCTGTCACACGCTTTCTACAGTTCCTCCTGCATCAAAGGAGATGTTGTTATCTGCGTCTTTTCCACCACGTCTAGATTCTCTAATTTCACTCCTGCACATGGACATTTTATTTAATAGTCCCAAACAACCAACCTGAGCCAGTCAGAGCAAATCTATTCTACTAGATCTTTGATCTTGTAGAATTGTTGGCTTTATATCGAACTAATAGTTTGACCGGGTTCCTCTCAACCTTTTTTTCAGGGTTAAAATTCCAGGCATAGTCAAAAAATACATTTATTCTGTTCAATTTGAACTGGCCTCCAAATATGAATATTTACAAAATAATACTGGAAAAAAAATTGGAAACAAAATAGTCCATGCTACTCCACTCTTTCTAGCCATGTTTCCATCGAGTGGAACTGTTCAATTTGGTAGGGTACGGTACGTATTTTTTGCGTTTTCATTAGGAATAGAACCAAAATAACTGCACCCTTCCCTTGGGGTGCTGGAGTAGAATGGTCAGCTGATTGGACGACAGAAAAACGCTACTCCCTTGCGATGGGTGCAACGTTGACGTTGATGTCTTTTGATGAGACAAATAGCCATGAACGGGCAGAAAAAAAAGAGCTACTAGACGTCCTCCATTGTTGTCTGCTGTGTCGCGTTTGATGTCGCCATTCGTTGTTGTTGCACCGGTACAATGTCACGCTATTTGGCCATCAGGCACAGCCCACACCCCACCTACCAAGTAAAGCTACTGTTCTTAGTCAGTGCCATACTGTACCAAACCAAACCATATTATGATGGATGAAAACACAGCATTTGTGTCTGTACATTTTCGGTCCATATGACCGTTTCTGCCCATGCTGGCGCCTGTATTTTCAGTTCAGTCTTTTCATTTTGATTGTTGAAGAGAAGATACGTCACTCAAAGAATACAAGTCCTTGTCCCAACTGGACAAATGGGACAAATAAGTTCCCGCCAAGTGCAGCTCCTGGAATATGAGCTTGCATGAGACTGATGAAGACCCTTATCTTAGTGCGAAAGGAACTACCATATTCACCACATTTGCACAAGCAAAAATGCTTAGCAACACTCTGTGGACACCAGACGCTCCCCAGGGATAACAAACAAATGACAAAAAGTCTGCCCTTTATGCAACAAATGATGTACTACAGATTGTATGTTCCGTATCTATGATTTTTTTAACTGTCACTGTGATGGTACAAGTGATACAAGAGCTGACAGTACCTCTGCCCAGGAAAGATGAGTCAGTTCAATGAGTGATGCACTTTTGTTGTTCCTTCAACATACAGTATAAAGATGAGTGTATTAGTAAGAGCTTGGACCGCATACAAACTTGAGCGCACCTCAGCTCTCGTCTCTGGTCGTGGGTCAATGGATTTGGGAACTGCTGTTGTTTGTCAGATACCATCTTGGGTTTTTTCGGAAGACTAAGACACCATTTTTGAATGGGAGTGTAGGGCTGGGGTAAAAGCCAAGGGTTGTTCTTTCTGAGAACATGAGGACCAGCAGATCATGACATCCACTCGTCAATCAATCAAAACATAGTCACACCCTAAATCAGAGGCCTCAAATTCTCCACTCGATTTAACTATTACTATCTACTGACTTTAAATTAGAGGTCTCAAGTTATAATTAGTTATTTCTGTATATATTTTTTTTATTTAGAGATTTCTTTTGATAGAGACAGGAGAGAGAGAGAGACCAGGAGCAGATACAGAACAACTGTATCAAGTTACAAGTTTATACAGTCAATGACATGTTTATAGCAATACAATATAATTTATATAAGCAGCAGCAGAGAGTGTTGATAAAAATTATACGGATATCGACTTTTAATTATAGCATAATAATAATGGTGATGATATGTATGATAGTAATAGCCTTGAAAACTGGACCTGGATCCTGCAACCTGCAAGATGAGGATACGGGGAGAAAGAGAGGGAAGGACAGAAAGACACAAACTAGGGAGGGAAAGAACAAGGTTAATGACATATAAAAAAATCATATTCATACCCTGAGTGTGAGAGAGTGCACCACAGGAAAATCCCCCTGCAGTCTAGGTCTATACCAGAACATATCATTTGCACCGTCCTCACTCATTAAACCACTCAATAACCCTCTGTGCTGTACATACCAGGACACTTTGATCTTGGGAATGTGTTATTATTAGATGGCGAAGCTCAATCTGAACAATTTATTGTCTCATGGACCACGTCACAATGAGGTCAAGTACTTACACGTCTAAGCACGAGCCACATATGCACTCACCCACTCATTGAGTGCATAGTGACAGTGACTCATGTGAACATATCGGTTGTTCCCCACATCTCTGTTGACTGTCTCAATAGTCTCCATGGGAACAAATGTGTAGTCACCTTTGTAAAGAGGAGTTAATGGACTGCAACCCTTCTAAACTTTAGTATCTCTACATGTTTGAATGTGGAGATTACATTTGAACAACGTCAATTCGGTTGCCACATACTATACTATATTATTGTATTATTACTGTGATAAACAAAAACATAGCATCGGCTTTTCTCTGCCGCTGGTAAGACTATGTCTGAGCTCACTTCCTGTTGACTAATGGTAGAACATAAGACAACTGCTTTCATGTTTTCATGTTTTATGTAGTGCCACTCCACTGTTTCTGGTTCAACCACTGCCATGTTCTACGAAAGTCGCTCGTGAGACCTTCAGAAATTACAGCTGAACTGAATTAGAGCAAGTCTGGTCGGCCTTTTCTCTACGGAGCTCCCCAAACAGTTTCAGAGTAGATTAAAAAAGTCACATCTGAAGCTCCCCTCCTCCCCTTCCCCTCTCCTGTCTGTGTGCATTTGTTTTCAAAGGAGCTGGCGAACACAAGTCGTGGTCGGCATCTATTTTGCATCTCTCTGTGTTGATTACTCTTCTGTGCCTTGATCTTATAGCCAGCACCTGGCGTGTAGAGATGGGTGTTACAGCTCTTTGAGGGAGACAGATCTTAGGGAGCTGTTTCTTTCAAAGAGTCGTTAAAAAGATTTGTTCGTTCTTTATTTATTTTTTTAACAAGCTAACCTGTTAATAACTCATTTCATCCAGGAAATGTGTTTAAATAAAACTACCTTTACTTGTGTTATTCATGCCATCAATACCTTGTTTGGCATTTTTTGATACAATAAAAAACATCTCGCAACTGCCTGTTTTTCACAAGACCACAAGGGCCTCCTGATTCGTGCAGTGACGACAGATGCAACAAGACATTTAACCATCACAACAACTCCAAAGCTGTTAACCCTTAGTGCTCACATGGCATGGATGGACATCCTGGGGTTGTCCATATAAGGTCGTCTTCCATGCATTTTTTCATAGTCTTATGTGTTGTTGAGTCAAAGTTATGTCTAATATTGTGTTGCATATATTTTTTAGAAAAAGTCACAAAATACACTGTTTTTCTTCTATTTTTGTTTCATAAAAAAGAGCCAAGCGAACATTGAAATTCGACATATTTCCAAATTTGATTCGATTGCAAAACATTTGAGTACTTGTTGCACAGGTGTGTTTATATAGTTAGTTAAGTCTTATAGCCTCTGCATATACTTTTAACACAGTAATGGAAAAAGCAGCCTAAATGCTCTGTGTTCTAAGGGTTAATTTAGCGTAAAAATCCTGCATAGTTCAGCTTTAAACATCACCATAACAGAGTAATAAACCAAAGTCACAAAATTGGTCATAACGAGCTTTCACACTTGAGATACATTAGTACATTAGAAGATTTGCTGGATGTCTAACGTTAACAATTAAACCACGTTGCGTTGTTAAGAGCACATCAACAAAATTGACAAAGAGCAAGGTTTTAGATTAACTTGAAAAAACATTTTCTCTCGAGGAGAGAGGAAATAAGAAGAGAGGCATTTGAAACAGATCTAGTGAAGGTGCTGACCTATGAGAATTAAAGAAAAATGAAAAGGGTGGTTTTGAAGAGAGATCTCTCTGTAAAGTTTCCAGTACCTCCAGCCTGCCCTCAGGAGGTTTCAAGGTTGAACTCATGAATAAATGAGATATTGTGATAATAATGATCCAGAACCGCATGCAAAAAACCCTTAAGGCTTGTTCCTGCTTTTATTCATTTTCATTCATTTAACTTTTCTTCATCAAACGTTATATCCAGGGTGTGGAGAGTCTTTGTACATAAGTGGGAATCGCAGTTAGTTAGAAATGCAGTAATTACACTGGCACTGCACCTATTTTTATTTTACTTATGTGAATTTTATATGATCAATTAGATCATCCCTTTTGTGTCTGTATACAATATCAAGGCTGTATACAGGCTGTATACAATATATATATATATATATATATATATATATATATGTATGATAGTATACACACAGTAGAAGTGTTTGGAAAACACTGTCAGTAAAAATCAAATAAAGCGTCACTCAATCCATACAACACTGATGCTGCTGTCATACTCGGAAACCCACTGGAGCTTTGACACGCACAAGATAGCCAATGAACGGCAGCAGCAGCAGCGTCAACATCATTTGACAGTGGCTCCATGTCGGGATGTGTTGCTATGTCAACCGTAACCTATATGCCACATGACTGTGATGGTGGGAGTTGTAGAGGAAAACTTCTTGTTTGTGTTGGAGCTCCCACAGTTGTACAGTTTGTTACACGCAATCATTTAAAGTCAGACCTTTTCGGTTTCGGTTCATTGTACGACATTGGAAAACTCAGTCAGTTAGAACAGCGGTAATCAAATTGAGATTGGTTTGTGATGGTCACATTTTCAGGAGTAGAGGAAGTAGCTTTAGCTTTCATGTGTTGATCACAATCATAGGCGGAATTTGACTTTTGCACTGGGGGGCATACTTCTTTTTTTAAACCGACGTGGCGTGATATGTCACGACATACATTATCCCAAGGCACTGTACATAGTAAGGCAGAAACCTTTACAATATTATAGAGTGCATGAGAAACCCCAGCAGATCACACAATGAGCAAACACTAGGCATCAGTGGAGAGGAAAAAACAAGAATAAATGTCTGACAGATGTGCGACCATCTGCCAAGACAGGTTGGGGTGAAAGGGAAAATGGGGGACAGACGAGAGGAAGGGGGGAGAGACCACGAGCATTGTATCAAGTTTAGATTACTTATCACTTATGACATGTTTATAGAACTGCAGTGTCATTTATATAAGCAGCAAAAGTCAAAAAAAAATCACATAGGCTTAACTTTTTACAGGGAAGGGCGACCAAACTGATCTAAAATTGACAATATCGGAGGAAGTTTGAAATAAACAACGAGAGGTCGTCTGCATATCGAGAAAGTCTGTGGACCAAGCCACAGCGGGTGATACCTTCAAACTCATCTTGGTTTCTAAGCCAGATAGCTAATGGCTCTATGGCTATGTATAGAAGTCGTTGTTTGTAGAGGGTGGGGGATGGAGAAGTCGATTAAATTCCATCAAGTTTGATTAGATCCTCTGTGATTTCCACTAACCCAGCTCTTTCAGCCCTTCTCATCTGAGAAACACATGATATCACCTGTCCAGGAACTGTAGCTTTAAGTGCTTCTCACAAAATGCCACTACTAATGTCTGGAGTATCGTTTAGGTCAATATAGGAGCGGCTTTGTGATTTATTATCCACCAGCAAGTGGGAGCTGAACCTCCATGGTGGAAGGTGGGTTGTGCCATGTGGGAAACTAATGTCTAATGAAGTTAGGGCATGATCTGATATGGTTATAGGGTGATATTCACATGCATTGACGCAATGTAGAAGATTACTATTACTATTACTACAACTAAGAAAAAGTCAATGTGAGAAAATGTATGGTGTACGTGTGTTATGCTTCCCCAACTGGGAAACATAACTCCTCACCACCTCTGCTGATTTGAATCATGGAATTTGGGTGGAAGAGGACCTGTACCAGATTGAAATCCCCACCCATAATTATACGGTGGCTGTCCAAGTTTGGGATTTTGGCAAAAAGCCTTATGAAAAACTGGTCATCATCCCACATAGACACATAAATAGAGACTAATAATAGCGGTGTGTTCTGTAGCGTGCCTGAAACCACAACATAACAGACGTCAGTATCTTGAATAAGGTTTGTTGGCTCGAACATGACCCTTTTGTTAATGATAATGGCTGCCCCTTTAGATCCATTAGAAAACTTTGAATGAAACAAATGGCTCATCCATGTTCTCTTGATACGGAGAGTATCTGACGTTTTTAGATGCGTCTCTTGTAGAAACACAGTATCTACTTTGAGATTTTGCAAGCGTGTCAAGACCTTACCAATTTTCAATGAGCTGTTCATGCGCACAGCCTTGGTATTCCAAGAGATCAAACGTACCCCGTTACCTGTTTTCTTAGTAGCCTTAGTCACCAACTCTGCAAAGGGTTGATGACTAAGGTTATCGTTATTCCACCGTACTCTGCCACCAAGATCAGTCTCCTGCTACCTAAATCCTTGGTTACTATGACGAGCCTGGCAGGGTAGCGCAGTGTTGGTTTGAAGCCCAGGTTGTATAGCTCCGACATCACGTCCCAGCATTTCTGGCGTTGTTCCATTATCTCCGGAGCGTAATCCTCGTAAACCTCAGAGATGGGGGAGCCTCGATATTGCAGATTGCCTCTCCTGGTGCGGGCCTCGCAGATGATTTTCTCCTTCACATGGTACCTGTGCAGCCGGATGATAACGGGTCTCAGTCTCTGTCCTGGCTTCGGCTTGTCGGAAAGCATCCGGTGGGCTCAGTCGCACTCTGGTGGTGACTCCAGGAAACCCTCGCCAAAAACCTCTGTAAGCAATTCCGCAAAAAAGGTGGAGGGACGCGGCCCCTCGGATTCAGGTATGCCGACCACTCCGCTCACCTTAGCCAGCAGCTTAGCACTGCTCTCAGTTAGCGTTGCACATGTTGTCTCCAATGCTAACAAACATTCATCTTGCAAGTTGGGTTTTCCTCTACCAAGGTTATTTTCTGAGCATGGGTTGACACTGGCGTGAACGTGGTTGAGTTTTGCTTCGGAGGGCTTAACAAGGGTTAGCCCGCCGTCACCTACGCTGGGGGGATCGGGCTTGGTACTCTGCTCTCTCGTACCTTTCCTGGTTGAATGCGATGTCATTTTTCGCTGCTGCATCTCTTAGACAAAAATAATGTCACTGCACATTGACTTGTTGGGGTTGAATTGAGAATAGTTGCGGGAACGGGACTCACACGCGTGTCTACTCCATCTTACCAAACCGGAAGTCCAGAAAAGCAGGAGTTTTAAGACCATACAGGTCTTTACAAAACTCAAGCTGCTTGTTGATGTGCACCTGCTGAGGCTTTAGAGTATATGTTTCATGTGCATCAAACATGTATGACACACTCACACACAGCTATTTACAGTCATTTACAGATCTCGATTCCAAAAAAAACATCTAATCAGATATGATGCTGTGTTGCAGATGCAGCTCGAGCAGCTTCACACTGGCTGAAAGAGGCACATAAGTGATGCCTGCGTCGCTCACTTTCTGCACCTGCCACATGGGAACACGCCGTCTGTAATTAAACTTTTGTCCATTAAATTGTCAGAAACATAATTGTGCGTCGATGTGTTTCGCCCGCCGAGCGAGGAGGTCAATAACAGTGCTGTGGTCAAAGGAATCGGCAAGAAACAGCGAAGCACTGTGAGATAGAAAGTTTAATGGATGTCAACAATGGAGGCATCAACCAGCGAAGGAGCCACTTATTAGTCTGTGTTACATTTTAGATTTTAGTAATAACTGCAAAGTGTCAACTTACATGGATCAGTTAACTCTTATTTTAAGTTATAAGAGAGTTAGCAGAGTATGCCACACTTCTTTAAGGGGAACCCACTTTTTAAAGACAACAACACGCTTTTGACACCAAATAATTTGTGACACAAATTAAAAATATCATTTCCGTAACACGTGATATCGTCTTGAATAAGTGAACCAGCTATTTCTTAAAGATAAACTCATCACAACCTAATTTTTAGCATTTTAATTCAACTTTTCATTTTCATTTTTAGTAAAATGTTGTTTTGTTTTTTACTTCATGTAAAGGATTTTTTCGGTTGTTATATAAATAAACCCAGCATGTCCACATATCCAAAGAATAGTCATTTCTTCCATGGATTGACATCATAATTAAATTGCCTTATTAAAAAGAATGGATTTATGTCATGGACATTTTGTTTGTTCAGGTGATTGAACGCAGCGACTCTCACAGTAGAGATAACATTACATCGAGTTCTCATGAAACTGTGTGAAACATTTGCACGTGTATTAAAATTGTTTTTTTCCTTCCTTTCCACTCTCCATTTTCAAAGTTCATCCTCACGGCAAAGGTTCACGAGCATGAACTAAGTCTGTGCACATTCAGGATGAGGTGGAAAATGCAAGTTGCTGTGATGCCGTGAGCCGGTTGCTATGGGTTACAGATGGGAACACAGTACTGTGGACAGAGAGGGGTTCACACTCTCAGACGACAATATGAGCAACTGTTACATATGAGCAGTAATGTTTTCAAATCTTTCTGGTGTTGCCGAGCTTTCTGTTGCCAGCGTTTCAACAAACCACGTCTGATAACCTGACATTATCAAATCCTGAGGGAAATATTGTTCTCTGTCGCTGCCACAGACTCTGGATCAGCAGTCAAGCAGAACAGTTGTGAAAATTGAAAATAGCAGCGTAAAAAAAAAAACCACAATTAGCGAATCGCAAAGGCTCCAAACTGTGCCTTAAGTGAATGATTAAACAGCAAATTTTGTGTTGTTTTTTTTTTAATGATGTGCAACGTGATACTATTCCATAATTCTTTAAATCCAATAAAACAAAGAATATTGAACAGATGTTGACTTAAAATAATCATATCCCAAATCAATCTGTGAGAAAAATCCCAAATTCCAACACTAATTTACAAGGTACTTTAACACATAAGACTCAAAATGTCTCTCTGGACATTTTTTTAACCATAGAAGGACCATAAAATGATCCTGTGTGTTAAGTGCTTTTGCCCATTTTTCCAGAATAATATCTGGCATTTATTTACATTTTACTGCAGTCTATTAACAATTTAAAATGAAGAAAAACAAACTTGTACTGTAGTTGTACATGAGCACCAGAATTTTGAAATTTAATCAGTATAGAACTTATTGAAAATAACATTTCCTGGAGTTTGTCCAAAAACAGGGCCTAAAAAATGGAAACTATGTGCAGGCATTTTTCCAACTCTCTCCTCTCTGGTGTCTAAGAAATTACCGTAATTACGGTCATGCAAAGTGCACTTGCACAAACGCGTCATCTGTGATACGCTCGGTGTTAAAGGATTAAATATGTTTATCCATTTTTTGTTTCTTTTTTGCTAAAACACTGCGTTGGATAGGGCAGTTAAAACATTCACCTAATTATTTGATCCATTTCATTATAAAAGTGTTGTTTGTTACTGTCCTTCTGTGGAGGAGCAAATAACGAACGTGTATTCACATGCGAGACGGTGTTCAGTGGTTTCTATGCAAAGTTGTTAATCAAGGGTCAGTGGCTCTTGTTATGTCCCTGCTGTGCTACACTCTTTATTATACTGGCACTCAGTGGAATTCTCTTTAGCCAATCAGCCAATCACAGTGTGAAAACTCCTCTGGTGTTAACTCCACTTTCCTTGAAAAGACTTGTTGATTTATTTTCTTTGTAGTTTTACTGCTTTGACGCCGCATCACCCAGTACGTTTACATGAGCAATTCAACTGAGCTTAGTCTGACTAAGACAGGCAATTGGACAACTTGTCGAATCTGAGTATATATGCCGCGCACATATTTGTGTACAACTGACTCCGCCTCTGTAGGTATTTTTGTACTTCCGGGTCAAAGACCAGGGAGGAAATTGTTGGTGCAAGTCCAACTCCAGTCCAACTCCAGTCCGACTAAGCTTATAGATACAGAAGTAATGTTAGGGAGGTGAATGCACTGCGTGGATCCGAATGCACAAGACAGGAGGCACGATGAAAGATTCAAGGGTTTTTATTGTCCTCTTGAACAGACAAACAAACTCAGTATCACTTCTTCCTTGAAGTTGAAAAAAACCTCAAAAAGACAAAACTTGACACTTGTGCTAACTTAGCAAAAGGCAAAACAGACATGGACTCTGACGTGTTCTCTGGAAGCATAAACGACGCAGTGGCACATGACAGAGGGACTGGGGACACTATATAGGGAAAAGGGAATCAAGGGCAGGTGCGAGTGATTACTTAAGGATCACCAGGTGAAGCGCATGAGGGAATTAGGGGAGATGTGTCAAGACAACTGAAGAAACCACGCGACAGGAAGACATGAATGTTTACCAAAATAAAAGGGGAAGTGAAAATCAAACCCACCTCAAAGGTGACATGACCTTAACGTGACTTTACACCTAAACTAACACAAGAACTGAACTAAGTAAGACAAAAACACGAGACAAAAACAACAGATGTGACGCTTCGTGACAAGTAATTGAACTATTAATCAAATTTAGGATCACTAACGATTATATTACATACATATATATATATATATATATACACAATAAACGCTTAATCTGATTATTATTTTTTCAATTAATCGTTTGGACCATAAAATGTTAGAAAATGTTGAAAAATGTTGATCTGTGTTTGTCAAACCTGGAAATGTTGATGACCTCAAATGTCCTGTTTTGTCAACAAACCAAAATTATTCAGTTTTAATGATTTCTTTGTTATATGGAACAAAGAAAATGTGTTTTAATTCTTTGAAAAACACTATCAAGTTAAGTGTTTCAGCCCTAATCGCATTATCCAGGTATGTTAGTCCGATTAAGGCAAGCTTAGTCAGACTAACATGTTTACATGAAATTACATGAAAAACCAAATGATTGTCTTTTATCATGCATGTAACTGAGTCTCTTTTGGTAAAATACAGATGGTGATGCACATGTAACTAAAGCCCTTGTTTCCAGGTGATCTTCAGTGTTACATTTGAAGTTACACAAGCTTGTCCGTAGAATTGTGGCACAGATTAAACCAACACTTAATGAGTGACTCTGTTTATGATTGCAGCAGAGTCTGTGGACAGCTACACTACAGATAATAATGTGTCCCTCTCTGCAGTTTCCAATCAATTAAAATGTTGAGATAGGTCTTCACCGTGGTTTGCAGACGAAAGCAATTGTCGGGAGATTGGAGCATAAATTCAGAGGTTTTCTACCTGGCCTGGCAGGACAGTGAAGTACACACCATTATCACCATAAACTTTAAAATACAGTGGTCAGCGATAGACTTTTCGCAGGAGGCAGATTTATTCCCAATAAGATCGTTTGCTTTCTCATCATCCTCCTCTTCCTCACATATACTTCACACACTGGTACAGTCTGTTGCTGTAAAGCGTTCACTTTGTAGACTTTAGACGACACACGTGTCAGGTCATATCTACAACAATCCATTCATGAATTTCACAAGCTCTGACTTTATCTCCCTAATAAGATCCAAAACCTGCCTGTTGGATCCTCTTCCAGCTAAAGTGTTTTAGGATCTCTGGGACACATAATAATAAAAAATGTTAATCTATCACTTGGATCTGGTGACGTTCCCTTTAGCTTTAAAGCTGCAGTAACTGAACCTTTAACTTACATAAGATGTCTTGATCCAGGAGTGTTAAGTAACTGAAATAATGACCTTTTTAAACCCTTCCGGAAACAATGCTTAAAAGAGTGGTGAATGACTTACATCCACTTCTGTGCCACCATGTAATTAAGTGTTACATAAATGACTTTTGTGACGTTAAATACAGAAGAGGTGTTACGGACAGTTTTTACATGAATAGACTGGCTGCTACAGACGTGTCCAGCATGACCCTGTCTCTCCCCTGACCTCAGCTCAGCTCGGCTCCCTCTGTCACAAACACAGGGAAGCATTACAGATGAAGGATGGAAGGATTTCTGCCGCCTGTCAGGCTTCAGGTACACAGCAAACAGCAGGAGCCATTAAGACAGTGAACTGTGTGCTTCTCGTCTCCTGCAACATCAACGTCCATACCCTCAAATCTTTTCTTGTCTCTTTTCTTTCTTCTCACTTCTGATTTTGACTCTCTCTCTGTGAGGAAAGTGTGTTGACAGATTTTGTGATTTTAACCCTGATTTCTTTTTTTATTATTTAAAGCAGAACTGTGCAGGATTCTGACCCTAATTTAACAGCTTCAGAGTATTTGTGATGGTGAAATGCGGTGGCGGCCCGTCCATAGAGGGCGCTAGGGCGCTGCCCCACCAGTGTCATGTGAAGAAGAAGAAGAAGAAGAAGATAGGAATCATCTCAAATGATTTATAAAAACATGGAAAATGTAAATAAATGTGTAATCTGCATTCAAATGTAGTTTAAAAATGTTAACTTGTCTAACTCGTTCACAGCGAATGCCGGGCTAGTTACGTATTTCCGGTTTTCGGGCGTCTGTCTCGTAAACTTTAGCTCAGAGTGAGACACGCGCACAGACACACCCTCGCAGTGCAAAAGATAAGAAAACTCCCGACCTCCCACGAGCGAACATGGCCTCCGCTCACTTCTATGTGAGTTTACCAGTGCTTAATTAACGGTTTTATCGTGGACAAAGAAGCACCAAACACCTTTCTCTCACTGCAAAAAGCTTTTAGTTGTGTATTTTTATTTTCATTTAAGTCAATCTTTTAAAAGAATGGCATCGGGCATGAGAATGGTGCTTTGGTGCACTAGCCTAGTGGTGACATGTGGTAACTGCATTTCACCACTGGGCTATACAACCAGCAATAAATAAAGATTTTATTGAAATTGCAATCCAGCCAGCTGCAGAAAATCTTGATCTCTACACGTAAATACTGTACTTTTTACGTCAACATTGAAATAATTGACTCCATCCTCATTTCATCCTGGTATGGCTGCCTCTTCACCTAAATTAAAACAAAACTCAGTCAGGCCAGCAAAATTATAGGTTCACCACAAACTCCACTCTCTGTCTGTGATCAGGAAAGCCCGGAAAAGAAGCAGAGAAACCCGTCAGAGGAGGAAGAGGAAAACTACGGACTATACCGAGCGAGGGGCGACACAGTGAACATCAGACCGGCTTTTTTTTCAAATGGCGAAAAATTACGATTCAAGGGCCATGATTCCATTATCGCTGCATCTCGATGCGCTTTCGCAGTCCTTTGAAAGTCATAATTCTATTATATTTTGTGTTTTTAACAGTGCATTTGTAACAGGAAACAAGAGTTTAATGCATTTCCATTATCATTTATTAAACCAATGAAATGTGTAAACTGGAAAGTTACTGCGTTGTAAAGAAGTAACATCTTGAATCACAAATACTCCACTTCAGAGTTCCGCCTTTTTGTATCGTCTATTTTATGTTATTTAAATAATCAGAATTTGGACATTTTGTGATGGCAATTCAGAATCGTCCACGTCTGAATCCCGATGCACCTAAGATTCGATGTAGACAATGGATGGATGTTGATGGCGGTGTCGTAAAAACATCTTCTCCAAAACTGCTCTGCTTGAATATGAAAGCTGTTTCACATCCTTAACTAGAAACAACATACTCAAGAATGATTGCGCTTATTATTTCCAAAGGTTCTCCTCGTTTCCTACCGGTGAATAAAATTTTCTGAATTAAAAAGTTTTTTCTGAATTAAATCAATAGACGTATGTATAGTATGTGCTTTTCATGTGAGAGGTTTGTCATCTCTCCCTCACTCTCTCTCACTCTCTCCCTCACTCTCTCTCACTCTCTCCCTTATTTCTCAGAAACAGAGTCTATGTGCGGTGGAGTCACAGCAGCCGGCTTTTGTGCAGCGCTGCAGGCACTCAAAAATAATCACTACCACACACCTCTGGGTAAGAAGATTATTGACACAATGATCTCAAAAAAATAATCATTTTTATGATGTTGCCGTGACGTAAGTGACATTCTTATTACAGAGTTGTTACAGAGCCCGAGTCACTTGTGTGAATGTGAATGAGAAGTGGCTTTATTCTGTCCGTGCATGTTCATACAACGGAATTAAAAATGTGCCCATAATAAACATAGAACGAAATATCTTGGATTTGTATATTAACAGACTGTGTTTGTGCCGCTTCTTATTGCATTTTCATGTTTGTTATGCAGATTTCCTGTGTGTGTGTGTGTGTCGCAGCCTGTGATCGCAGAGGCTGTCGATCTGTCCAGGTGTGCAGACTGCGATATGCCCGGGGATGATCTCGTCTTTTTATCCCTGGTTCTGTTTAATTATTTTTATCACCTGTTGGAGGAAATTCTGCCACGTTAACCTTTCATTGTATGAACGAATCTTTACCTCCAAAGATGAGGAGGAGAAGGAGGAGGAGGAGGAGGAGGAGGAGGAGGAGTTTTCCCATTTCGCTGTGTTTGTCTCATTGTCACATTTCAACATAAATGGGGAACCAAATTAAAAAATAAAAACAGCTAATCCAAAAATACCTTAAAGACACACCAGGAAAGCAGCACATAAGAGCACAAAACAAAACACAGCACAACAGACGGACAAACAAAGAGACTAAAGACACTAAAGGGGGATAGATTTTTGGCCATTTCTTAAAAATCAACCGTTCTTTATTCTCAGAAAATTGATTTAGTACCACAATTAGTACCAGACGAACATAATAAGTTATTTTGAGTGTGAGATGTGAGACATTCGTCCGTTTATCTTCTACCACTTTATCCTCTGTGTGATTCTTTGCTTCAAAACAGACTTTAGAGTTTCTTTATTTGTGAGTATTTGTGAATCAAAATGTAACTTCACAAAATGCTCTGTGTGCCTCACATTGACGCTGGTCGCAGCAGATCACCTGAGGTTTGGCCCTAATACTATTCATGCAGAGTATTTGAGCCACACAGCATGAATTCTGAGATTAAAGTCAATAATTCTGAGAAGAAAGTGAAGAATTCTGAGATTAAAGTCAATAATTCTGAAAAATAAGTGAAGAATTCTGAGATTAAAGACAAGAATTCTGAGATTAAAGTCAATAATTCTGAGAAAAAAGTGAAGAATTCTGAGATTAACGTCAATAATTCTGAGAAAAAAGTGAAGAATTCTGAGATTAAAGTCAATAATTCTGAGATTAAAGACAAGAATTCTGAGATTAAAGTCAATAATTATGAGAAAAAAGTGAAGGATTCTGAGATTAAAGTCAATAATTCTGAAAAAACATGAAGAATTCTGAGATTAAAGACAAGAATTCTGAGATTAAAGTCAATAATTCTGAGAAAAAAGGGAAGAATTCTGAGATTAAAGTCAATAATTCTGAAAAAAAAGTGAAGAATTCTGAGATTAAAGACAAGAATTCTGAGATTAAGGTCAATAATTCTGAGAAAAAAGTGAAGAATTCTGAGATTAAAGTCAATAATTCTGAGATTAAAGACAAGAATTCTGAGATTAAAGTCAACAATTATAAGAAAAAAGTGAAGAATTCTGAGATTAGAGACAATAATTATGAGAAAAAAGTATGATTTTTTTTCATCTCCTATTTCTGCCAATCAAAAAACATTTTACCTAAATTTTCCAGACCTTAAAGTCAAGTCAGCGCTTCGAGTTAGACGTTGACTTTTTGTCACTTCAGTCCACTTGTGTCTCCAACTGAAGCGGAGAAAATAAAGATAAGGCACCTGTTGCACCTGATTAGCTGCTTGAAAACCATTGATAATGTTTGCAAATCTCCCATCAGGTTGATAATCCATGGATCACATGCTGCAGCTGAATGGAAATCCAGTCGGGATAACAGGAGTGGGCTGCCAATCAATCTCTCACATGTTCTTCAGCAAACGATGAGTAGTAAGTAACCTTGTGGTTGTATGAGCAAGAGCGCATCATGTTCTTGCATACGTTTGTGCTGCTTCCCCACAGAGTGGAAAATAAACCTGGCAATTGCAACCAGTGAGTACACCATTTTAAGTGTGTCAATGTACTCAGGGATACAAATAGAAGAGTGTTACTGCCCTTTGCAGCACAACATTTAACAGACGTGTATTCCATTTTAAATCAATCTCACTGTTGCAGTTGCACTTTCTTTCTTTGATCCCTCTGCTGATGAAAGTGCCAACAAACAGAGATGTGAGAGGTTTACAAACAGCGGCTTTCACACTGAGAGAAGCCAAACACGGGTGCAGTGTGAGTTTTGAAAGAAAAAGATGTTTTTTAATGCTCCGTTATTACCCTCCAATCCAAAAAAGAAACCCCAAGAAGTTAACCCTTAAAAGAATCTCCTCAACCTTCAAACACACTCTGCTGTAGTCTCACGGCATCAAGTAAGACTGAACAAATGTGAAGAACCCTACACATGTATTTCCATCACTAGAGATCACTACACGATAGGTACTGTATGCCTGAGGTGGCGCTGCATGAAGGATTACCAAAGGAAAGGACAAGACAACAAGGAACAAGAAAACTCACTCATCTCTTGGTTAATGCAGAACAACTTCTGTTTTGGAGCTGCATCAGAAGCTACTGTTCTACACACAAGTAAGTATGGTCGCGTTGTAACCACAATGCCCTGCATTTGGTTGACTTGCAATGAATGAAGACCTACGTTTTTAAGGCCTTGGAGTGCATCAAACCGACCTGCTGTGAATGCACCCCTAAGTATCTTGGGTGAGGGAACAGTGGAGCGTGAGATTGGCCGGAGAATCAGAGCAGTGGGGGCAGTATTGCGTTCGTTGTGACAAAAAAGGGAGCTGAGCCAAAAGGGAAAGCTCAAGATCTACCAGATCTTCGTTCCTATGGTCATGACCAAGAACAAGATTGCAGGTATAAGTGGCCAAAATGGGTTTCCTCAGAAGGATTGCATGGGGTCTCCCTAAGAGATAGGGTTGACTTGAGGTGGTTCGGGCACCTGGTAAGGATGTCACTGGGGCACCTCCTGAGGAGAGGCGCTGCGTTACATATACTTGACTAACTTTTTAGATGAATTGTAATTTTAGGAGTAGTTTTACTGCAAAACACTTTTACTTTTACTTGAGTATATATTTGAAGAAAGAACGGTACTTTTACGCCGTTCCATTTGGCTAAGTGACGGTTGTTACCTTATTTTTTTTTTATCTATTTCTCTCCCTGAAAAAGTCTTGCCAATCAAATGCAGCCAGTTGAGTCACATGACAAGTGTTGCCATGTGACTCCGTGACTCCGACCCCCACTCAGCTGTTTTAAGTGGACTTAAAACAGACCAGCGGCTCGGTGTTTACTGTGTCCGACACCTAGGCTCTGGTCTCCAGTTTCTGGTCTCCCGTCTCCAGGTTTTGGTCTCCCGTCTCCGGGTTTCTGTTGTACACTCCGGACACCAGGTTTCAGCTGTCAGCTGAGCGGCCAACCAATACTTTTACCGTGCCGATGTATCTGAATTGGATAATCCGAACTTGTTGTACTTTATTTAAACGGTATATAATTTCCCAAATACTTAATATATCATTGCTTTAGTTCAAGGCTATATATTTTATTTTAAAGACCGTATTTGTTGTTTAATTTAAAATATTATTATTTAACATATCTTAATTTGAACATTGCTGTTTGATATTATATTGTGTCAATTTTGTTACCGTTTGTGTTGCTGTGAATATTTCAAAAATAAATGAGTAGCCTTTTCACTGCATACTTTTTTACTCTTACTCAAGTAAGTACTTTTACTTCTACTTGAGTAATTATTATCTTAAAGTAACAGTACTTTTACTTGAGTCATTTTTTTGGCTACTCTACCCACCTCTGCACCCGTGGTACGTCCACCTGGGAGGAGACCAAGGACCAGGTGGAGAGATTATATCTCCTCACTGGCCTGAGGAGCACCTGAGTTGGACGATGTGGCCAAACTTAAATGTTAATATTTTCTGGTTTCTTTGCTCACATTTGACAAAGAAATCGTTAAAATCTGACACATTTTTGCTCTGTGGACAAAACCCTGACATTTAATTACATCAGGTTTGGGGGAAATTTTTTTGACATTTTCTGACATTTTATGGAAACAAAGATTCTAAAGGCGACTCATTCAGTGAAATGAGAGGCATCGTCTGCCTGTTCATACCATTCATTTCTGCCCCATTCAAAATTTTAATGTCCTAAATGGCATGTTTAAAAAAAAGAGAACCTGTGGAGAACAAGAGCTGCAAAACATAACACCACCTGAGCAGAAGCACTTGACCCACACCCACACACACACACACAGAACATTCATCCCCCACCAATGAATAAGACTAATTGTATTTCCACGACCTGGAGCTGATGAAAAAGGCACAAATAATGAAGTTGGACTGACACTTACACGCCGCACAGCACAGACGCTGAGTGTGTGTCACAGTGTAGCGGAAGTGGCACAGCTCACTGCTCAGCGGGCGACAATGTGGGGGGGTTATCGTTTCATGAACCGTACGTTACATGATGACTGCAGTGCTGATTGTCTGTGTGTGTGTGTGTGTGTGTGAGAGAGAGAGAGAGACCATATATAAAAGCTGCCTCAGGGAAGTCAATCAGTAGTCAGGAAGAATATATTGAATAACCACCAGGGGGCAGCTTCACTGGATGTACAACGCAGAATAGAGTGTGTTGCATGTATAGGCTAAAAGGAGGTTAAGAGGTTTAATATCCATCCTTTGCACTACCTGCTTGTAGAGGAATCAGCAGACAGAGAGAAAGAAGCAGGGCCACTTCTAGCTCTGTGGGGGGCCTATGCAAGATGCTGGGGGGGGGATTAGCAAAATTAGCAAAACAAGCTACAGTCGTGATAACCGCTCATATTTAAGTTAAACTTCTTAAGTTGAGCCACTCAAACAACTTACACCAGTAAAAAAGATAATACATGGAAAACAACAGCAATCCTCTACACGGTGATAATTAAAATAGATATTGAGTCGAGTTGAGAAAAATGCTCAGAGCAACACAAATTCTCACAACCCCAAAACAATAATTAAACAATAAGTGAATAAATTAAATTCAAAATAATAGAATCATCAGAAGATGAATTACCAGCTGTTACTTAATAAAAAAGTAAAAAAAAATTATAAGTGAATAAATTAAATTCAACATAATAGAATCATCAGAAGATGAATTATCAGCTGTTACTTAATAAAAAAGTAAAAAAAACACAAGGAGCCAGCATCCATATGAATGTGTAAACAATAATAATCAAATATTAAAATAACAAAATATCTTGGGGCATGTTTCGGTCCTCAAAAACGAAAGTTTATTTTGAGGAAAAAAACAATTAAAACAAAAACTATTACTGCAGCTATAATGGATTTAACACGTAAGAATAAAGTCACTTTAATTCTCCTCAGGTGAGGTTGAACATGAAGCTTTGGGGCCCCCTGGTGACTGGGGGTCTCTATGCATTTGCATTGTCCATATATGAAGAAATGGCTACGGGAAGAAGTGACTCTGTTATTATTATTATTTAGTTACCCTGGTATAAACAGTAGAACAGTATTTCTGTACCAGGAGGAAGCTGCCGTGCCACTAGTGATACACGCACCACAGTTTGAGAACCAGAACAATGTTGTAAAACTTCTTTTGGGGACGCACATTTGACATGAACAGTGTTTTTCACGGAGTTTCTGACCTGAGGCAGAGCCAGGATCACACTCATGGTCCACGCCACGCTCAGCATGATTTTGCTCCTCCTCTTGGCCTCGCTGATGCCCAGAGGGTTGAGGATGGCGGACTGTCGGTCCAGGCTGATGACCACGGTCATGAACGCGCACGAGTACATCGCCACCAGCTTCATGAACATCAGCAGGCGGCACGCGACGTCGCCCGCCTGCCACTGCACCGTGATGTTCCACACGGCGTCCACGGGCATCACGATGAAGGTGACCAGCAGGTCCGCCACTGTCAGGTTCATGATGAGGATCCGCACGTGGGACTTGCGCTTGCCGCCGTTGCTGGCCGCCCACAGCACCGCCAGGTTGCAGACGGCGGACACGGCGCACAGGCTGAAGGTGATGATGACGCGCACTTTGGCCGCGGTGGAGAAAGTGGGCAGCTGGAGCGTGTCTCCGTCCGCGCTCGTGTTGCACGCGGACGCGGTGGCTCCGTGGCAGCTGCCGTTCACTGACGGATCCGTCAGTTTGTGGAACATGATGGAAGAACACGGGAGTGTGAGCGATGCGCAAAAACAAATTCCGCGCGGTTCTACTCTTGGACTGCGTAAAGCTTCACATCCATCTCCGCGATTTTTCTTTTATCTGTGAAAACAGAAAAAAGTGTGTGTCAGGCTTTTATTGCTCGACTTCTGTGCCATGAGAGGCTGATGCTGACGCGCGTAAAACGCACCTAGACGCGCTTAAAATGAAGAGAATCCTGTGCGCACGCACCTTTCATTTAAACTTAAAACTCAAACCGCTTCCAAAAATCAGCACATGCGAGTGAAATGAACTAAGAATATTAATAATATAGAAGTTCACGCTCAATGTTCTCATCTCCACAGACACAGGAAAAGAAATGAGAAAATACATCCAGATTTAAAAATAGCTCACCTGTAAATGTGAGCTGAGACCAGATGGAGATGTCACTCAGACTCGCTGCTGCAGTCACTGCTGCTGCAGCTGTTGCGTCTTTCTCCTGACGCGCAAAGGCAATTTGATTTGATCAATCTTTCTGTAAGAACCGTCACCACCTCCTCCTCCTCCTCCTCCTCCTCCTCTTAATGCAAATATCCCTGTTGTAGCAGCAATGAAGGATTATCTTATACCGAAACTAATCTTTAAAATAAATTAAAAAAAATGAAAGAAACATCCAGATAGACATTCATCAGTGCAGCAGCAGAGGGAAATGAAAACCTATAATCAAAAATGCTGTGGAAACAGGAAAAAAACATCTTCTTTCAGGTGCTCTCTATAAATATCCAACCCTGAGTGAGGAGTAGAGTGTGCGCACTTATTCTAAGAGTTTTCCATCATTAAGTCCTTTCCTGCACAAATGATAATAATAATGACAATAATAATAATGATAATAATAACAACAACAACGTCGTATTTAAAGGCATTTCAACGTGATTGCAGACTCTGATTTCTACCAGCAGGTGGAAACTGTTTTCTATAGCAATTACTTAAAAGCACTTTTTATACCAAGACCTACGGAATATTACCAATGTTAAAAATGCATATATATATATATATGTATATATATATATATATATATATATATATATATATATATATATATATATATATGTATGTATATACATATATATGAAGTAAGACACTAGTTCTGATTTTCCTCCGAGTACCACCAGAGGAAACCCGCGTACCATGGGTGGTACACGTACCCCAGTTTGAGAACCATGGACTTTGGGTGTTATGTATGAAACACTAAACAGTAATGTTATTTTTTGACACCCGCACGCACACGAACAGCAGACATAAATCTAAAGTCTTCCCCCCATTAGCTTTTACTGTGACAAAGCTGTGACTTTCTTTTCTGTGAGGAGCTTTGTTCCCGATGTTCAAAGTAGAAAGTACACATTGCAGTACAATGACATACAGAAACCAACTTAAAAAAAAATATATATATATATATATACATATATATATAGACACACACACACACACACTGTATATCACACAAAAGTAAGTAAAGTAAAGTAAACTTTATATGGCACCTTTCACAGATATGGTATCACAAGGTGCTTCAAACACCAGATCCTTGTGTGAAGGTAGGAACATGAATATATTATTACATATAGATTCAAGATTCAAGAAGATCTATTTGACTGTACAAATGGAACGACACGGTGACTGACTGTATTCTGTTTTGTGCAAGGGAAAGAATAAAAAAATCCAAACTTTGTCCATATATAATGACAAGACACATTTATTTTACTCGACGTCCATAACCTTTTTTATACGTTAAATGATGTTAAAAACGTTCAAAACTGCTTCTCTCTCTTCATAAACACTTATGTTGCGATCCAGTTGCAGCCACAAGTCTGTACTCCCCACTTTTCCCATTATGATGAATCATTTTATATTCATTTAAGCGCTAACAATCTTCGACGAAAACGTTTATGTCTGCAGATATTACATTCTAATTCAGTGAAATGAAAATGTTCTTTTCTGTGTACAATATAAGCGTGTCACGCAGTCCTCTCTTCTTCCGCCCATCTCAGTTTCTCAATCCTGGTCCTGGGAACTCGCTGCCCTGCGTGTTTTTAGAGGTTTCCTTGCATTCGTATTTGGCCTCTAAAGTAAAATGTACTTTAAATAAGAGCGTCCCAGAGGGTGCCCTTAGCGCTGTATGCCCAGCTCTGTGATACACAGTGATGCTGTGCTGTGTGTAGGTACTCACAGGTGTGTGAGAATGTGGGAAATGGTGCCTGCCCTCGCCAGTGGTGCCCAACAGGTGCCCTTTTCATTTTTTTTTGCAGAAGTTGCCCTTTTCATTTTCACCCCCTGCCTTTCCAAAATGTCTGTGCACGTCACTGCGCCTCAAACATGCAGCGCAGTGAGTCAGAGAAACCCCCGCTGTAGAGCGACGTTATTGACTGGTATTATGAATAATGGGCAGCCACAGATATACTGTTTATGTCCATGTTTTCCCCCTGAGTTCTTAACCGGAACACAGTCAACTCACTCCTGCAGTAGTTCTGACTTCTGACGTGAAGTTACCATGATGGAATCCAACACTTGTGCTGCTGCTGATTGCTGAATAAGGTTTGTGAGCAAGGAAACAGGATAATTATGTCAAACCGAAATGCTAAAATAGCGTTTTTATCTACAGTGTATGTACAAATAAAAATGGTCTGTGTATTTGTCTATAGACTTCCTCACAAAATCCACACAGGACTAAGGCAGAAAAGGATGTTCCTGCAACGCTGTCAGTCAAAAACTGGCTCCGCCCTTTCAAACAAGTCCAGCATCTGCGCCCGCCATGGATGTATTATAAGAACTGGATAGAGCACCGCCCCTTTGGCTCCGTTCATTACTATGGAGTTGCTCACCCAGTGCATATGACTTTATTTGCTGGTTGTGAGGCTCATAGAGCATGTGCAGTAGTGTTACTCCCATAATGCCTTTCGGCTACGTGCATCACACGGTCACATCTGCCCCGTGTTCACGATGTCTGTCAGTAGCGCCGTTCCTGAGACGCCACATGACCGCGCTTTGCTGTCACTCTGGGAAATAAGATTTTTCTGGGCTTTTTATGGCCTTTAGGAAGGTTTTACGAATATGATACTCCATGAATTAAAAATATAGAATATAAAGATCTATACATGCCTGTGTCCATGTCTCAAGGTGTCCTGTGGACACTTTTACAGGCATCTCTTTTACTTTTGTGGTCAATGGGAAAATTGCTTTTTGGGCCACATGAGTATTTTTTGTTGCAGTACCACGAGTGGCCACCATGACAAAGGCCGCCCCCTCTGCCTTGAAGAACAATTTATTTATAATACATCCATGGCGCCCGTCCACAGCTCCACTGACTCCAAGACAAGCTGAGCTTCTGTGGAAGCGACACTTTTGCCGCAAGTGGATTTAATGCGGAAGCTGCTACGGGAATACGAAAATCACGTAAGGCGGTCGGTGGTCCGTGTTAAACAGTTCTGATCTTCTTCTAGTGCACGTTCAGTACTGAAACATAAATACAACACAGTACATATTTGAAGACATTTTAGAAGAAGCTGAAATCAACACTGGTGCTCACATACACCCCCTGCTGTTCAGGAGGGATGATCAAAAGCGCTGGTAAAGTTGGAGCAACTTTTAGTGATTTTTCTTGTTGTTGATGTTATTATTCTGCCTCTGTTTGGGGGGTTTGTAACATTATTTGTATGCTGTGTCCTTTATCTGAAAATGGGAGCTGTCAGTCAAAAGGTCTAAGACCTGACAGAGTGTTTGTGTATGTGCAGCAGCAGCAGAAGCAGCAGCAGCAGCGGCAGCAGCAGCTCAGGGGCGAGTGTTAACAAGAAGCATTTATCCTGTCCTTTGTGGTTTATGTATTTTCTGTCAGACCTGTTTGCAGTCGTCTCACTTTCCTTTAGTGCAATCTTCTTTATGTTGCCTCCGTCTGTCTTGACATAAAACTGATCACTTCCTGTGTGCAGCACAGACATATCGCCAGGTGACTTTAGACCTACAGTCAACACTATATTTAGTCAAATGTGTGAAGTTATCTGACGGCGGTTTGAATATAACGGACATTTGTTTATGTTTAAAAGTGACGCCCTACACTACAGTTTGGGCCACAGTCGCGGTTAGTGCTGCCGCCTCGCAGAAAGCAGATCCAGGTTTGCGCCGCGGTCGTGGGTTTACTCCAGGTTTTCCGGTTTCCTCCCACCATCCAAACACATCCACAGGTTAACTGGACACACGAAACTGACCGTAGGTGTGAACGTGAGAGTGGAGTGGGTGCTTGTTGTTCCACAACCCTCTGGATGAAGCAAAAGACAATAGATGGATGCATGCACACGACAGTCCTGATTCTGGATCTGCATGCAGATCACAAACGAAATCTAATCACGTCTTCCCTCGGCCATAATCCCCAGAAACTTCCCTCCAAATCTATTCTTAATTTTTTTGAGATATGCTGCTCACAAAACAGACAGACAGACAAAAGCGTAGCCTCCCTGGCTGAGGTAATTAAATACGTTGACTCATAGGTATTACGTAAACCCAATAAAGTATCCAGTGTTCCCTTCTGCTGCTCTGCTGCTCTTCAAGGCTTGACGTGTGGTGCATCCAGAGATAGTTCTAACGAGTGGATATTTGAGTTGCCTGACCTCTGACCTCTGACATCAACACGGCTCTCTCACCCAGAGAACTACAACTATATATATATATTTTCTCTTTTTCTGGACCATTAGCTGTAAACTGGAGTGTGTGAAAATCCAACTACATCAGCAGCGTCTGAAATACTCAGACCATCCATCCATGCATCCACTGTTTACTGCTTTATCCTTCACATGGATATTGCAGGGCTGCTGGTGCCACTCCCAGCTGACTTATTGGGCTAAAGGCGGAGTAAATCGCGGACGGGTCGCTGGAGTCTCCCATGAACCTTTGCACGTTTGTTGGACTGTGAGAGGAAGCCGGCTAAAACACACAACACTGCAAAGCTCCATGCAGAAAGGCCCTTGTTCCTCATTCTGATGTTCAGCGGGTCGTCTTGACCACCTCTTAAAGGGGACATATTATGCAAAATCAACTTTTTAACCATTTTAATACTGATATTTGGGACTCTGGGGGCCCTACCAGTCGCCAAAGTGTGGAAAAAGAATACTCAGTCATGTTTTCGTGGTTCCCATTAGTGTAAGTATAGGCGATAAAACGCTCGATGTTGAATTCCCTGCGCTAATGACGGCAGCATGCGCATTTCACCGCGAATGTTACCGCCCCACCAGTAAGTTTACTTTGCGAGCTCCACCTTAGCTCCACCTTGTCCCTGCGAGAGTGCAGGAAGAGTGGTATTACGTCAACGCGGAGGGACAAGTGTGCTGTTGGTGGCTGCACAGTGGAGCACAGTGTTTTACAGAGGATTTTATATATGAAGCTAATGTGCCGGATAAAGTCAGCAAACGTGTGTTTGTGTGTTCGCACCACTTCACATCAGACTGCGGCCAGCGGTCGCCGTATTTAGTCAGGGGACACACACATTGTTAAGAAAAGGTCACACAGAGCTCATAACTGACCATTCTGACACGTCCTAATTAAACATATTTGTTCAGTACGTCCTCCATGACCGGAGCACAGACTCAGTCTGATACAATCACATAAAGCAGCTGTTTATGCAACTCGCCGCTGACGATCAGCGGTGGCGATCAGCGGTGCTGCACTCTCTGTGCAGCAGTGCTACACTCTCTGTGTCACTGCTGATCGCCACCACTGATCAGCGGTACTGCACTCTCTGTGTCACCGCTGATCGCCAGCGGCGAGCTGCCTAAACAGCCCGGAGCACTGGAGCTTGTCAGTGGTGGCGATCAGCGGTGCTGCACCCTCTGTGCAGTGGTGCTACACTCTCTGCATGCAGTTTATTCAGCTTGCCGCGCGCAGCTGGCGATCAGCGGTGGCGATCAGCAGTTCTGTTCCTAAGTGTTTTTAACTGATTTACAGTTCGGCAGTGTTCGGCTCGATCCTTATGTAGGACGTCTCTTCCTGTGACAGCACTCTCGCTGTTTTCTGCGCACGCTGACATGTTGATATTGTCAGAGAACTAGTGGAGGGAGGGGGAGACGAATAGATCTGTAAAGCGCTGTAAAGAGGACAAATCAGAAACCCCCTGGAAGAAGTGGGTGTGTGTTTGCCTGTGTCTCATTTGCATGTCAAGGGACCATGCACGAAAACGGAGCGTTCTGAAAGGGGCGGGTTTAGCAGGGTTATTGAACTACTATGATTCTTCATCCTTATGGTATTTTGACCAAAGCATGTCACTGACATGTTCATTAGGACACCAGGGAACTATTTTAATGGGGGAAATAGGGTATAATATGTCCCCTTTAATACAAAAATGTGATTGGGCTATATGCTGTATATTTGCATTTAAAAACAACAACATTGTACACGTATACCTAAGAAAAGTGGCCAGTCTGTAGGTACTGTATGGCTCCTACATGTAATTTAAGCAAATGTATATATACAAATGTAATGGTGTGTTAAATTTACATCTGGAAGTGGGAGTGATGTTTGATGAGTTGATTGCGTTCCAGTTGTACACAAATGTATGTGTGTTGTGCCAACAACTGCTAGCCACCATTAGCAATACCAGTCTTTTATAAAGTACCTAAGGGATACTTGAGTAAAAGTACAAGGATCTGACCAGTCTTGCCAGGGGTACACAAGTAAGTGTATTGCCAAGTTTGACGTTGTTTGGATAAGTTATGCAAAAGATTTTGTGAAATATATTGCTAAAAGAAGCCACTCCCCCTCTCACAAGTGAAATCAGCTATATTGCACATTCTTATTGCCTCTGTGTAAACATTTTAACATAGTAATGGAGCCTAAATGCTGTGTTCTAAGGGAAATTGTCTCCATCAGCATGTCTCAGGGTTTTTAATTGACTAGGGACAGTTGATGAGGTGAGACATGTTACACCCCCGATGTTGTGCATCAGCTGTTAAAAAGCATCAGACAGATGGTGGAGTGTGATCCGTCCACACCAACCATGCATCTTCACAGTTCATGTATTACTACCACACACTGCTCTGTTGGAATTCTGCTCAATCTTAACTGCCGAGATTCCCCAGAACTCCCAGCACCTTCCAACACCTCAGACTCCAATCACAGATGCGTCACACAGCTCGGCGGAACAATAGGCAACTATAATCCCATCAGCCGCTCGATCCACACTTTACACATATACTTCGAAGTCTTTGAAATGGAGATGTACTCGTTTCAGCGAGAGCTTTGTATCTCCTGCCACAGCCGCACTTAGAATAACCTCTGATAGTGATAACCTCTTACAGAAATGTGTTTATGTGATCTGTGTGTTCACATGTAGGACACGGATACGTGAGCCAAGCTTCAAGTTCTTAAAGTGAAATGTAGAGTATAATACAGTGGATTTAAATGCATTTTTTAATTGCATTATTATAAATATGGGGTAAACATTAAATAAAAAGATGTATAATGAGTAAAAACCAAGGGTAGAAACTTAACTCAAAATAAACCGTGTAGTGGTTGGATTATGCAGAAATGTATCAGCGGTTACAGTTCAAGAGTTAATATAGAAGAAGTGATTGTTGTTGTTGATGAGTTTGACATTCTTTTTATACATCCTGGATGTAATGATAACGTCCATAAACTATGACTTATGATTACAGCCACCTATGTGACAGTCAGATTACATACACATATATATATATATATATATATACATATATATGTGTATATATATACACACATATATATGTATATATATATGTGTGTATATATATATATATATATATACACATATATACATATATATATCAAAAAATATCATATCTGACAATATCAAAAAAGTATTTTTTATTATTATTATTTATTTATTTTTTTAAATAATCAAATGAATGTGTGTCTGAACGTGTCTGAATTCAATTACTTTTTCAGTATGTTGTGATTATATTTCCAGAAAGAATATGGTTATGTTTTGTGAAGCAGAGCTGGATTTTCCATAATGTCATTAAACGCATCATAGCTCCGTGGACCTGCTCTAGTAGTACTGCTGGCCTTTCGTTGAAGCTGCCATTTCCTATTTGGTTATAACTTTGACTGACGTGTGTCGTCAGCCAATCAAAATGTGATATCATAGTGAGAGAACGCCCCAGGCCCAGCGATGTGTCTGGCGCTTTGGCGGGTTTTGAAGTAAACTATGATCACTGCATTGACACCACCGATCCATCATGTTTCTCATCTCCTGCGTGTGCACTTTTCACGGCGATCGTTTGGAGAAAAGAAGGACATTATTTCAAGAGGAAGACCTACACGGAAGAGGTACATATTTTCCGGTAGTTGGAGTGTTAATGATAAATTGATAACATTTTTTAGAAGTGATGAGGACAAAACTGTTGATCATAAATAGTGCCGGGGACGTGTTCCGCCGCGCCCCACGGTACACTACTGCATATATACGAGCCTCACTCAGAAATGTCCTCATTGCTCATCGTCCTCTTCAGCAGTAATCGTCCCTCTCAGCTTCCACTTTGGTTAACCCCACAGACAGTTGAGGCGAGCAGTCCTCCACAGACAGTGGGGGCAGGTTGTTTTCCCATGAATAGTTGTGTTAACGTGTTGAGTCATCGCTGCGTTGGGACTACTTGACTCCCTCAATGCGACAAGATGTGGAAGCTTCTAGCGCCGCGAGAGCCACGTCATGAGGACTTCAGTATCTTCTCAAGTTGCTCTTATTATTATGGCACAACAGGCTGGAGTGAGAATGAAAAACATTTGATATCAAGCACATTAAGTCTACAAACGTGGTTACAGGTATAATGTTCTAAATCAGTGGTTCTCAAATTTTGTATACCAAATGACACCTGAGAAAATATAGTAACACCATTAATATTAATATACAGTGGTGTAAGCAGACCGAGTAAAGTCAGCTACAGACTTTTCACAGGAGGCAGATTTATTCCCAATAAGATCATTTTCTCTCTCATCATCCTCCTCTTCCTCACATATACTTCACACACTGGTCTAGTGACATTAGATTAAAGGCCACATAGACCGGAAGCTCCAATTAACGCTGCGTTTGTGTGTGTGTATCTGCGTCATTACCTCGTTTATGAAACCCTAAAGTTTCAGAACAAACAGTTCAGCCACTGCTGAGAAAATAGTGTTGCATTGTTTTCCTGGGCTCTGCGAAGCGGATCGGCACTTCCTTAATTTGATGTTGTCAACAAAAATCCTCACCACCAGAGCGCCTCCTGGTGCGGGCACTAGTCCGGGCACATCCGGTTGCGTACATTCAACCGCAGAAGAAGAAGAACTACTCTCGTTGTAGCTGCTGAGATGCAGAGCATCCACCGTGCCAGAGGGGGAGCTGTGTATCTGAGAGCTGGCCTATCTATTACGTCACTTCCAGGTACCTGGCCAATCACAGGACAGTAGGAAAGCTCTCGTTGGCTGGCCAATCACAACACAGTCCATGTTCTGGGGGTGTGGTTTTGGTCTGAAACGGCGCGGCTGACGAGAGCGTCAGTGAGGAGATATTTTGATCGGCTCGTTTGCAGCGATTAGGAGGTTTTTAACCATGACAACAAGTTAATATATGTAAGTAGACCTCCATAACTAACATATGTGTGATACAAGCATTCTATGTCACCTTTAAGATGGAGCGAGAGATAAGATGACTCTAATTATTAAATTCCTCAGCTCCACTCTGATCACATACACTGATATCTACAATGGAACAATATTTCTGATTTTCTGAACCAGATGAAGCTGGTGTATCTGTCAGGCAGGAGTCTCCAGGAGTGGCCCGGGACAGGTGAAGGAGAGCTCGGGGAGGTGGAGGTCTTCTCTGGAGAGAAGATGAATGAAGGTGGGAACGCGAAGATGAAAGGAGCAGAGGTAGAAGAAAGTGGACAAGTGTAAGGTTTCATGGATGTTGTGAAGGAGGACATGGGGACAAGATGGAGGCAGATGATCCATTGTGGTGAAGCCATCAGAAGCAAAGCTGCTGGAGCGTTCAGACTTGTACCTAACGTGATCAGCTGCTGAGTAAAATCAACGCAACTTTGCCCCGGTTACAGGCTCCACACGTGTTGGAGCAGAACCTCACGTTGCCCTTTAATGTTGCTGTAGGAGGAGTTCATTTTCTACTAAAATCACAGATTTCCTCCAGGGTAGAGATTAAATTTCACACATCTTTTCATTTTTACACAGATTTATACTGTGTTAATGTGCTTTTCACGTGCAACAACTCACAGGAACTGTATTTCTTACAGTATTGATTTAAAGAGCTTTAAAAAGGAAGAAAATAAACGATAATCCTAATCTGAGTAATTGTGAATAATGTGTTCCAGGTTTTATCTTTCACATCTTGGCGTTGTGAGACGGAAACAGAGACGAGCTCGGCGGCAGAAAGTTCACTTTTATTGATCACACAGTAACACATAATAACCCGAGGTGTCTCAAGCCGTCCTCGTGACGCTTTCCCAACATGATTATTATTTTTCTGGAAAATTCAAGCAACGTGTGATAGCAATTAGGTGCAGGTAATCAAATCGTCCACGGTGAACGCTGTGTCACTTGTCTCCGAGTATTTATCTGCTGTTTCGCTTTGGTTTTGCCGGCGACGGGTGTCCCCCAGGGCGAAGCTCTGCTAAAGATTGCAACTCATTAAAGAAAATATAAAGAGTATATATATAAAGATGTCTTGTTTTGACATTTAGTGGAGAGGAAGAGAGAAGATGGAGAGAACATACAGTAGCTCCAAACTGACTGTGGCCGAACAGACAGAAGGAGATGAGTTGAGAAAGGGATCGGACCCACAGGCTGATCACTGATAACATCAAAGGCTCGGCTTAACTAGTGCTGAGATCAGATCAGCCACACTTTTTCTCTCTGCGGGTGAATGTGGGAGTTTGGTGTGGTTGTCATAGAGACGGTGACGGCATTATCTTGTGACCTTTGAGGTGGTGGAAAACGTTGTTGGCGTCAGATTTGAACAATGAAATGTCGCAAAACAACAACATTTTACCGCACTGCACACAGGAAGTGATTCACTTTACATCGAGAGAGATGGAGGCCACAGCAGCAGCAGCAGCAGCTTTTGTACTTAGTCATGTACTGTAGGTGTTTTTGTATTAAAGGGGTAATAACAGTTTTGCATGTGACTGGAAAACACAAACAAGCACCCACAAAGACCTCCAGGCGTGAATTATTCCGTTCAAAAACCTGGTTGTTGAGCAGTTTGCCTCCACCCACCCCTGTGCTGCCATTGTAAACACACACAAACGCTCCCACAACCAGGTCTGACAGTACTGCTTAATCAACATCACAATTTTCCCCATCAGGGCCGGATCCAAAACTTCTGCGGAGTTGGAAATCCAAGAAACCATTGATGGTTTGGAACTGCAGGAAAGCTGCAGGGGGAAAAAAAAAAAATCTTACAGTGTCAAGGAAGACATCAAAAGACACCACCAGCAGAAAATAAATGATCACTATGTCCCGGAGCGCTCCGTGCCGCAGGATAACCCGCTGTTTGTGACAACACAAAGTAGAGCAGAGCTCAAAGATGAACAAAACGATCTGCATAAGATAAAAACCAACACCCGTGAGCAATGTGTCAGGGATCTGGATTACCATATACGGCATTATGCTCTCTACCTATGGATATAGATTCATGCCTTTTCCAACACGATAGAAGAGATGTTTACATTTGCCGTGACCCAAATGTCACCGCCCACCATCGGACGCCATCTGGTAACGTACATGAGGGATCCATAATGGCGGGAGCAGCCATTTTAGGACAATCATCAGACTCCTCCTGTTTAACCCTGTGAATATATGCCGCAGCAGTTCGCACCACTGTTTGCACCATGTGGGCGCGAACAGCATTCATTTTCATCAACATGGTGCCGAGCAGCAGGCTCGTAATGGCATATATAGAGGTAGCTCGTCACCTGACGCTTGTGTAATACTTGGGCATCACCTGACTGTAAATAAATAAATATATAAATAAAGAAATAAAGAAATAAATAAACATATAAATAAAGAAATAAAGAAATAAATAAATAACTACAGAGTGATCTGACAAAAACTGTAGACAGGAAGTTGCTAACAGAAGGACATATTAAGCGTGTTTTAATACCCAAGTATGCGAGGGTGTACTTGCATACTTGGGAAGTACGACTGGAGTACATACTGCCATGTACGGGGGTACACAAGTACAGAGAAGTTTGCATATTGAGAAACGGCCATTATTTACAGACAGGGCTCCGGGAGTTACAGCACCCCCTACTGACATGGGGTGGAACACACAGCGTGTAAATAGTTTGGGTGTTTTTCTGCTTTTTTTAAAAAATAAAAGTCAGAAATTGAATAATTGTAATTATTTTTATAATTGTTTTTGTTTTTTTAACCTTGAATGGTAATTTGCTTACACGATAATATAGGAATTAAAAACAGTGTGTTGAATTATTGCTTTCCACGATGTAATGTGATGTATCGTGTGTACGCCGCATGTGCGAACTGAGTTTCCGCTCCACCCGTAGGTGGAGTATTAAGTCGCGCTCACCAAGCAGGAACAACATTTTGACAACAGAAGATAGTCATCCAACCCCCGAGCCGGCGGACACCCCGGGCCCCCCCTGCCCCACGGACCTTTCAGCTGATGAGCCGCGTCCGAGGGAGCTGTATCATCGTTCTCTTCTTCTGTGGTAGGAATGCGCCCTATTCCCTGAGTACACCAGGGTCTTAAGGGTCAGCAGCGGTCAAATAATAAAACAACATTCATGTATTATTGATTCGCACATGAAAATCAGTAACCCACCAGTGCACTATTTATTTGTGTCTGAGTCATGCAGTGTCCAGCTGTTTGAAATATCTGGAAATTAAAAAGAAAAAGAAGTTCAAAGTAAATATCAATATAGCACCCCTAAATACAGTACCTGTTTTTAAAGAGGTATTTAGAGAGATATTTACAGTCTTTTCCTTTTCATCCAGTTCTGTTGTTTTTTGTTTCTGTCTGTTCTTTAACAGTTCTCTAAGCTGCTGCAGAGACTTTGCTTCCCAAACAGAAGAGAAGTGCACCTGTGAGCCCAGTTGTTATTAAGTAACTTCAAAATTAACAAACGCACGGACACGTAAACAACAATAACAACTAAAAAAAACATATAGGATGAAGCGTTTCTTGTATATTGACCATGTGACGCATGCACAGGGAAATACTTCTCTGCAGGTTTTCGGTTCACTGAGGATTATTGAAGCCAAACACAGATTAATTGACCAGCAAAAGCAAACATTAGAGCTGAGAGACCAATATTAATGAGAACAAGCTTTAAAAGGTTTTCACCAGGGACCCTGACTCACTAACACACCATCTGAGATTCATCACTCGCCTTCTGTCTTCACTTACAACAAAAGTCATGAGCTTTACACAATATCCCGAGATGAACGTTCCATTTATAATTCATGACGTGGCTTTCGTAATTATTAGTTTTCAGGATAAATGTGAAAAGAGCCCACCATTTATTTTAAATAATAGGCTGCGTTCCAGGAGCAGAACACACAGGTTTAAATACTGCAGTTCCAAAATGCTCCTCGACTGAATGCATGCATGAATAAAAACAAAAAGAATGTTTAACTGTCATTCAAATCCACAAAGATTGAGCTGACAGAGAGTCCGGCAGGAGTCCACACATTAATACATGGCTGGCTGAGCCCAGCAGGTTAAAAACAACAACAACAACAACAACAACAAGTTTGTTTCAGGCCCGGGACACACGGCACAAAAACAGCAACCAACCATGACACTGTGTCAGGGGAAAAGGTGGCACTCACACCCAAATCATCACAAAGACGACCAGCAGCTTTATTTATCACAACAAATGTTTTCATCTCATCAGTCTCATCACTGTCGCTTAGGGCTGAACAATTTATCCAAATATAAAAAAAAAACACAACACAGACTGCTGCAAGATTCAAATCACAGGACACGCGATATTTCTTAAAGCCAAAACGTGTGAAAATATGACGTCTTTATATTAAATACTGTCCTGATGTTTACACATCTTATTCTACATTCCGAGTTGGCTGACATCTTCTCACGGCCTCTTCTCCTGTCACTCACATGCACTTTTGTGGGGGGGCGTGTGAAAGGGGGTGGGAGGGGTCACGGCCGTTAACGCTGACAAATAAGTTGTACCTGAAGCAATGCGATTTTCACAGTTGTGGTCTTGACCGGTCTTGAAATAAAATCCAGAGTCCGCTTTGTCCGAGACCGAGACAAGACCGAGTAAAAATGCAGTCGATTCCGAAACGAGACCAAGACCTTCAAAAAGTGGTCTCTAGACCAAGACCGATCTCGAGTACTACAACACTACTACAGGCTGAAGGAAACGTCTTTGTCTCTCACAGATCTGCACAAATATCACACTGTAATCATTTAAAACAGCCATGTTGGGAGTTGCAGGAAATCTAAGCAGAAGAAAAGGAGGAGGTGATCACAGGAAAGATGTACCTGTACATTTACTTTTAAGATTGTCTCTCTTTCGTACTCTCCTTTAATTACTTCTGAGATTGTTTGTTGTCTCTGTAACGATTTGTGCTGCTATCTTGACCAGGACTCTGTGGAAGAAGAGATCTTCCCGGCGAAATAAAGGATAAATAAATAAAATAAACTTATTCTAATGCCAGGTGTAAAAGGCACCTGTGCCTATGTTTGACTGAAGAATCCAGTTCATTACTCGGTGAGCTGAGAAACCACCTCTAAACTTTGCTTTTGGCTCCTAACATTGGTCGCGTATACACCTCTTTCTACAGTGACGTGAATAAAACATGAGAAATGCATTCAAATTGGCTCATTTTCCAAACACAGTGCATTTGAAAAGGGAACCAAATGATCTGGTACAACCGGTCTTTACTGTTTTCCATTACTCGATGAAGCTCAAGTGTATTTCAACCATGAAATGAATGAATATAATATAATATGTATATTTATGACGGATTGTACACGACTATATGTGACGGACAAATTCTTGATAGAGTGTTTGGTCCTTAGACTCAGTGTAATTGAAGGCGTCAGTGAAAGAGACACTGGTTTGCTTTATGCAACAGCATCAGTGGGGGAGGTGAAAGGGCGTGAACAGCACCATGAATTAACCAAAAAAAAAGGGAGACAATGACATTTTCACCTTGAGTTTTTAAGCATTTCTTCATGCAACTGGTGTTACGTGTATTTCACAAAAAGGGAGCAAATGAATGGCTGTGCAGGTTTGATACTGGGGCAGAAGAGACGAGAAACAGCAAGAGACAGAATTCAACCCAGGAAATAAACACTTGCCAAAGAGGCTAAACCACAGCGTGCGTACTGACTGGACAGAGGTTGTGATCTGGCAGAGTGGATGTGGCAGCACTGAGCTTAAGAAGCCACGCAGGTCATTGCAGGATTGGACGCAGCTGGTGGAGTTTGCTCTGCTCCGCCTTACAGGCACACCTGAGACAATCAGGACACCGAGGGGAGGGGGGAGCGAGGCACACCGGAGAAAACAGAGCTAACCTCTTTATAGGGACATCTGGGACATCTAGGACATCTTCTTATGTGTGGTTGAGTCAAAGTTACGATTCATTTTATATCACATTTTTGGTCGTGATATAAAGTAGCAATAATTGTGCAGAAGTCACAATACAGATTGTTTTTATTTGATTTTTTTTGGTCATAAAAACGAGCCAAGCGAACTTTGAACTGTGATTTCCAAATGTCACAAATTCAATCCGATTTTGAATACGTATATTATATAGTTGGTGAAAATATATATTGTTTTCTATAATAATAATAGATTTTATTTGTATTGCACTTTACATTCGAACAACAAATCTCAAAGTGCAACATTGTAACCACAAGATAATGAAAGAAATAATTAGCTGTATGCTAATTCTTTTTTAAAAGCATCCTCCGACGGGGAGCGGCAGCTTCGAAAGCTCTGTCCCCCATGGTCTTGAGCCGTGTCCTGGGTGTGAGGTTGTGCTGAAATTCTCCGGATGATAACGATGGAGGGGAAATGTATTATTTTTGTGTGTGAATACTCGCTCTTGTGGAAACGTCTGCAAAGCACCCAAAACTTTTTTAGAAGACTGACTGTGATCTGCAACGGGAAGATTTCAACTTCAAGCACCAAGATGGAACTGCAGATTATCCAGATTCCAGAAGGATAAAGGAAACAAGGACAGATTGTTCCTTTGAAACTGTGATTACAGACTTCTAGATCTGATCGGGAGCTTCAAAACACCTCTTAGTGTACAGGCCTGTCAGAACTTACTGGGAGTCGATATGGTAGCCAAAAAAACGGTTCCATTTTTCGGTATCCTTCCCTTGGGGTACCGGAGTAAAATGGTATGATACAGGTGGAGCCCGTAACCTGTTTTTAAAGTAGGGGATTCATATTTACTGTCTTTTCCTTTCCTTGTGTGGAAGCTGCTGCGTTTCTAAGTACCTTAAAGATGAACTAACCCCCTGGATGAATAAATAAGAAAACAGTCAACACTAAAGTATAGGTGTTTCTTGTATTTTGCCAGTATGAGGACACATGCACTGGTAAAACAAAGATTTCTCTTTCTTTTGTTTAAGATGAATCACCTGTGCGGCTTGATTCCTTGCCCAGTAAAGCAAACATTAGGGATGGGAGACCAACATTAATGAGAACAAGCTTTTATAAACAGTCGGTGTCCCATCAGTTATTTTAGTTAAGGTGAATCTGAAAAGAAGAGGGGAAAAACCAAAGGGTTATTTCTCTCTTAAAATCTGAGCTTTGAAACCTCTCATCGAATTACGTCCTCTGCCATTAGTCAGAGAGAAGAAAAGCTCATTTTTGAAGGTAACTAAACAGTTTTTAGTCTTGTTTCTGAGCCAGATTCATGCACGCTGGTTGTTAGTGCTTTATGTAGTGGTTGAATCACCTCATTTAGCCCCTGATAGTGCTATTCATCCATGGTCATCAGTAATGACAGCATGACAGCATGTATTTCAGCGGTACGCAAGCCTTGAAATGATAAAATGTTTGGGTTGTGCCGTTTTAACACCGTCTGCTTGTTCCTGGAAACTCGGCAGCGTGTTTGAACTGCATGGACAGTCATTCAGTCGCGCACCCAAACAATGTGAGAAAAATTGATATGGATTTTCATCGGCGTGGATCAGTGGATGGCAGAGCTGTGGAAATCGTGTCTCCCAAAAAAAAAACGCTGTTTATGTACTTTTGTGTGTCAGTGATGTTTGAGACAAATGTAATTACTGCCGTGTTGCAGTGCAGACAGGTGGTCTCGACACGGGGGTTTGTGTTGACGTTTGGAAAGGGAAACAGACGCTCACGTCGAGACAGAGTGTGCTCAGATTTAGGCAACAGAAGCGCTTTGGTAAATACTGTCCATGTAAACAGATCTGCCTTTCTCGGTTTTATATTTTAGGGTTGTTTCAGTTGATCTTAACATCTAGATTATATGTTAATTTGTTTGTCTCGCCATGTTGGCAGGAAAAGCTCCAATTTTAAGTCAAAGTTCACCGTGCACTTTAGATCCACTGAGATTGAACATAATGTCACAGAACTGAATATGCCTCAACTTTATAATGTTCCCCAGTGTTTGGAGTATGAGACCAGCCGGAGCGGGCGTTATTCCAGAGCTGCAGTTTTCCAACATCTTCAACTTTCTGATAAACCGTCCTTCACCTACTCCACAGAACGCTTAGACATCTAAATAAAAGCGTGGTCGTCAGTCCATCACAGGGCCAAGTAGAGTGTCCAAATTGCCAGATCTGCGTGTTTTTTGGACTGTGGAACCTGGAGAAAACCTGGACACAGTGAGAACACGCAAACTCCATGCAGAAAGGCCCGTAGAGCAGCTTCTGCAGCAGAACAATCAGGGCTTTCTGGAACATCGCCTTTGCGATGACAAGGTGGAAATGTCACAGGAGGATCAACAGTTCAGCACATGCACTGTGCGAGAACCTCTACACGCCATGCTGATGGTCATTATGTCACTGGACTTCCAAAGGAGACGGCGGTTTTCACATGCCCAACAACCGCGTGTTGCTGCACAAAGAGCTCCCGCGCTGAAGAGGGAAATTCAAAAGGAATCCCAGTCTTCTGTCAACAGCGCATTGATTTCATGAGGGATATGATTGTAAAGGGTTATCCCAGGAAACCCGCTTAACTGACAAGACGGCTATGGCACGATCCACATCATGGCGTCTATCACCACTCTAAAGCAAAAGATACGAGCGTTCTTCGACTGCGATACTAGGCAGACCAAGAACCAGCTCCCAGTGACAGTTCGGGAGGCGGACACCCTCTCTGTATTTAAAGTTAGAATTCAAACCTTCCTTTTTGATAAAGCTTATAGTTAGTGCATCTCTTAGTTGATGCTTAGGCTGGGTATGAAAATGATTTTATTACATGTCATTTACCTTGTTCTTTCTCTCCCTAGTTTATATCTTTCCTTCCTGTCCTCATCTGGCAGGCTGCAGGATCCAGATCCAGTTTCAAGGTTATTCTTATTATCACTAGCATTCGCATTATTGTCATCATTATTATGCTATAATTAAAGTTGATATACTATAAACGTGTCATAACTGACTCAGAAATGTTCCGTCCATCCATGCATCCATATTCTACCGCTTATACGAGGTCAGGTTGCAGGGATAGCAGCTTGAGCAGAGAAGCCCAGACTTCCCTCTCCCCGGCCACTTCGTCCACCTCTTCCGGGGGAATCCAGAGGTGTTCCCAGGCCAGCCAAGAGACGAGTGAGTTTGTTATCAGCAGTGGTTAAACGTTGCTTTTAAGCTGAAAAAACACTTACCATCCTCCACCATCGCCTCCAACAACGACGTGGCCGATTCGAAGCCACCCTCTCTCCCTCGGTTTGCAGTCCGGTGCCCGTAAATGCCATCCATCTGGTCAAACCACCTCCAAATCTTGCAGTTCGACCCACTCCTGCCGTTCTTTGCTATGTTCTTTCATTGCCCAGTAGTCGCTCTTAAGCCTTTTTAGTTTCTCCTGACACAGCTGTAGTGTGCACTGGTAGTTGTGAGCAGCCATTAACTGTGAGATCTCCTTTCATTCCGGGTGGCTCCATCCGTCTCTCTTAAAAATGGCGGGTTTGATTCCTGGATCCTGTATCGTACGTTCTACGGTCTGACGACGTCACACATAGTACCTACTCGGTTGGAACCACCCCAGAGCAGGTACTAAAAAAAGTACCAGGCCTCCCTCTTTCACATTCTCTCCCCCACCTCTCCTCTGTCCCCATTTTTCCTTTCACCACAACCTGTCGAGGCAGATGGCCGCACATCTTTGAGTCAGGTTCTGTCAGAGATTTCTTCTCATGGTCTTAACTGTTGGGTTTCTCTTTTCTCTACAATATTGTAAAGGTTTTTACCTTACTATGCAGACGACCTTGAGATAATGTATGTTGTGATTTGGTGCTGTACAAATAAAATTGAACCATTCAGTTGATAACCTGCACCCTAATCTAATACTATGGTAATAAACCATACAGAAAGGTCCCGGTTGAACCAGAATATGAATCTGTATGAAAAGTTGGCGTACAGTGGTCAATAACCTCTCTAAAAAAACATTTCTGCTGTTTATTTTTCACTCTGTGCACAAACTTGTCTCCGTTTCAGCAGGGTAATGGCCAATGAAACGGTGAAAGATTCTGATTGAAGTGAAAAGAGTGTTTTCCCCTTTGATTCTCTTCTGCTTGAAAAACACATAAGGAGCAAACAAAAGTATCAGCAGTGATTTATTGTTGTTTGAATACACAGCGCTCGTCGAATCATTTATAACAGCGCGCTTGTATGTTTGTTTAAGGTTCTGACTGAGCTAATGATCTGGAACAAGTGTATGAAGCGTCCACACTTCAAGGGTGAAGGTCAAGGAGGAGAAAACTTACTGCTGTGGGTGACAAAAAGTTATATATACACGTGCAGAAACTAATCTAAACTTGCAAATGTTGCCAAGCTCTGCAGCGACAGAATACGGATAAACGCTGGATTGTGATGGATATGGACGATATAACTGAACTGGACGAGGAGGCGTGGCTTGGTCAAGCCAGGTGTAACTAATCCTGGTAAGAGAGCGTTCACAACCCCGAGGTCGATCCCAAATTCACTGATGCAGAAAAGGAGAAGACGTGTGTCGCCAAGCGAGCAACAGATTAAGATGGAAGAGGGGAAACACTCAAAGAATAAAGAAGGTGATACAGACATTTTTAATAAGATCGGAGAAAAAGCATGGCAGATAAACGTGGACCATAAATATGTGGCCCAATATAAATACTTACAGTTTATTTACTGTTTTTATACTGTTCTCTACTGTGAACTGACATCTGTCAGAATTTCATTGTAACAGAAACACAGATGACATGATGGGCTGGAACAATTACTTGATTATTAATCGTCTACTATTTTTATAACCGTTTATAACCAGTTTGAGAGTTGTTGTTTTTTGTAAATATTGCTCCATATAACATCATTAATCGAATAATCTTGGTTTGAGGACAAAACAAGACATTTGAGAATGTCATCCTTTACATACGGTGGCCCTGGAGTGCCAAACACTACATCATTAAGAAACATTAGCAAAACACAGACAAGACTTTGGCACTTTCTTAATGTTTTAGTGTTTTGTTAATGTTATCGTGTTTGGCACTCCAGGGCCACCGTATTTCCAGGTTTGAAAAACACCGAGCATTACTTGCACCATGAAGTACTTGATTAATCGGGAAAACAAACGTTGCTGTAGCTGTGAATTCGTCAGAAAAAGGAAGCTCGGGGAAAATCGGACACAATCCGAAAAAATAACAGTCAACGGGCAAATGTGAATGCTGCATTGATTGGACAAAATACTTCCAAATATGCGCTGAAGTATAATGCGAGGAAGAGGATGATGTTGTTAGAACAAATTGTCCTATTGAATAGTAACAATATTTTCTCAGGTGGTATAAAAAGTTGGACTCTTTGACCTTCAGCTGGTAACCTCTCTCGAACTTGTGCTTTGCTGGCTACCTGGCTCATTGTCCAATAATTAGCATGGTAGCTGTGGAGTGACATTATTTACTCATGGGAAATTAGCCACAAAGCAGATTAATTTGTTGTGCTACAGTTGAAAAACAACATTCAAATGAGTCAAAGTAAATCCACCTCTGTTGTTTCTAATCCATCCATGAACAGACCATGACACTGTACAGCAGACGTGTAACTCCAGCAAAAAGTAATTGGTCAAATGACACTTGAACTTTTTAAATGGAAACAAAAGAGCACAATAAAGTTTTTATAGTCTGGATTTCTTTCTTTCTTTCTTTTTTTGTTGTTGTTGTTTTGTTTTTTTCCTGGCTGACAACCATGCATGCAGACTGTCAAACAAAGAGACTGACAGATAAATAAACTAAGCTGGTGCGCACAAGGAAGACACAACACGCAAGGACGGGAATAAACATAAGGTAAAAATAAAAATAAAGTCACTGAGGAAGTATACTAAAATACACAAAATCCTAAAATCCTGATACTTCAATACTGCAGTCAGAGGAAATAAACCTAAAAGGTGTTCTGTCTTCAGGCAAAGTTATGAATATTTAACATCCCTTCAAGTTCCGATGAGTCACTGCATATATATATATATATATATATATATATATATATATATATATATATATATATATATATATATACATATATATATATACTACAATGTAATGTAATGTTTACACCAAAACACATTAGTCAAATATTATGACCCTCTAGGCCACCGTAAGTAGGAATGGAAACCGAGAGTTAATACATGACATGTGAACAACATGATGAAACGAAATTGCGCCGTCACTGTTTGTGTTCTGTGTGAGTCAGAGAAATGAAAATGAAAGTAAAACTATGCGATATGATATATATACATATATACATATACACACGCACACACACACATAACTAGAAAGAGGGAAGGAAATGTGTTTAAATTATCTTCATCTTAATTAAATTGCTTCCTTATCTTAACGTCTGAAACATGAAATTGTGGAAGCAACCAGAGAATAAATAATCACATTATTTAAATATATATGTATATATGTATATATATATATATATATATATATATATATATATATATATATATATATATATATATATATGTATACATGTATAAATAAATATATACATACATATATATATCGAGAGAGAGTACATTAATAAAAATAATACATACATATACATTAATAATAATAAATACATTTATTTTTCTACATCATGTCTCTGCACCTCGATGCAATGTCAACAAAATACAAGTCTCTGCCTCCATCTTGTGGTGTATCTGTGTTATGATCAGTAACTGTGCACATGTTATCAGATCATCAGGTTTTAATGTGTAATAATTATTCCTTTTTTTTCCTTCATGATAATAATCTATGTAAGCTTTACTGAAACCATCCAATGGCTCTTTTAAATTTAACATATACACACACACATATATATATACATATATATATATATGTATATATACATATATACATATATATACACATACATATATACACATACACATATATATATATATATATATAAATATATACATACATATATATACACATACATATATATATACATATATACACATACATATATATAAATAAATATATACATACATATATACACATACATATATATAATGAAGTGAATAAATGACTGCTTTATTGTGTATACTTTAGTACAACTTTACTTTTTCATTCAGAGCAGGATGGAGGGGAATGTTTTCAGATGAGTTTTGTTTTATTATGATAACAGAGAGACGGATTCGTGGTTCGCATAGTTTTACTTTCATTTTCATTTCTCTGACTCACACAGAACACAAACAGTGACGGCGCAGTTTCGTTTCATCACGTTGTTCACATGTCATGTATTAACTCTCGGTTTCCATTCCTACTTACGGTGGCCTAGAGGGTCATAATATTTGACTAATGTGTTTTGGTGTAAACATTACATTACATTGTTGAAATTAAGCGTTTTTAATAAAAAATAATGTTTTTTAGAATAGTTTGTGAATTTGTGCTGTTTCCCTGAAATATTGGACTGTTGTATACAGTTTTTTGACAAGGTTATGAATGTTTATAGTATCTTATGCAGACTTTTTTTTGTGAAATTGTGCCGTTTTTTGGCAAATGACACGTGTCCAAATAGTCTTATACTAATAATCGTCTTGAAATTTGTCTTAAAAAAATATTGACTGTTTTGTGAAAATGTGCTGTTTTTCTTACTTCATTCAATGTTTGTTGTTTTCTCTGCGTCCGCGTCGTCATGTTGTGACTGTGTCTAGTTTAAGTTTCGTTTCTGGAGAACAGCTGACGATATAAAGCCGGTGCACGCAGCGCGTCGTCACGGACACAGACAGACACTCGGACGGAGGCAGCATGTTCTCGTGGGGAGAACACAGTGGGACCGGGTTTCGGCTCCAGGACTCCCACGTCGTCCACACGGCAGCAGAGGCTGAAGTTCACTCGTTAAACCTCGGTTATCACGTCAGTGATTTGTCCGCGGGCCGCGGTGTTCTCGCGTTTGTCAAAACCAACGGGAACGCCTTCATCATCCGCACCAACGAGGGTAAAGATGGAAAAAGAGTCCGAGGGAAACAGAGTAAGCGTCACTTGTTGTTTTTACTCCCTGAATAACGTGATAACTTAATAAAACGTGTGTTGTTGTTGTTGTTCTTCCAGAGTGTGTCAAGTGTAAAGAGCACATCGAGGCTGTGAGTTGTTGTGATGATGTGGTCGTGCTGTTGTCAAAGGGAGGCTCTGTTTACTGTGTGGACACAACTGTGCCCCCCTTCACCCCCAGGTACTACTACTCTATTATTACCGTTATTAACAGTTATGTGACAGGTAATAGCATTCTGGTTGTTACAAAGAGTGACATGTTAAAGTTTGACTTCAGGATGTCAGACAGGGGCGTAACTACTAAGTGATTTCTTCAACTTCAAGTGCCACCACTTGTAGTTCCACCCCATTGTGTAATTGTGACCCAACCCTCTCCATAATCTGACAACACTTATCTGTTTTTATACCTTTACTTTGCTGACTTCCTGTGTAGGTATGTGTCATTCTGACAACTTTAAAGTTCCGCCCACTTTTGGCACTTTCCCACTATACCAGGTGTCCAAACTTTTAGATTACATACTGTGAAGATTTCCAGGGGCCCAATGGTTCCTTTAGACCTTTTTTTAAACAGTAACTGTTAAAAAGTGTTTTATTATAATAATGATAACAATAACAATAATAATGATCATTTTATTTTGATTGTCAAAATTATAATTTCTAAAAGGCAATGTAACCAAATCTAAACCATGCAGGAGTGAAAAAGTTCCACCTGCACATTTGGAGTTAGATGTCATTAGAGCAGATGAAGGACATACAAAAACAAAATTTGATTTTGATTTATTAAAATTATATTTTGACTTTTACAAAATCCTGACACATGCATTAATCTCCAACATTTACCAAGAGAGAATGTCAAAAATCTCAATATTTAACAGCGGAGTCCTGCGTATGTTTGTCGTTTGTGTCGCGTATAAAACAACGTCACGTCAGTTTCATGATGATGAGAATATTTGCTGCTTCTCCCAGACGCTTTGTAAATTCTAACAGCATTTTTTCCTGTTTCCTTGCCTCTCAGGAAGCCAGACGTTCTGAACAACATTCCCGTTTCTCAGGTTGCCTGTGGAAGTGGGCATTCACTTGTCCTGACCAAAGGTAGCTCGCTGTGTGTGCTACATACAGAACATTTGCTTTAAACATGGACCTCTTTACGTTTATTTACTCCCAATACGTATGTTAGAAAGTAGAAATTAAAATCGCACTGACCTTGCTGGCTCGTACCTCGAGATCCTCAAGAAGTGTTGAGTGTTTGGGCCTCGAGGCTCCGGAACAAACGGAGATCTAGATTTGAGCACTATGAAACAAAAGTGTCCCAATAGCAAAAAGACCCAAACACATGTCAGATAGTTAAACAGTATTTTGATAAAACAAAAAACAAAAAGAGTCAAAAACAATGCAAAGCCGCAGGAGGAGGTAACTGTACAATACAAACGGAGAAATACCTGGAGATGATGATAAGGCTATTGACCAGAATGTAGCACAGAGACTCAATACACCAGGGAGGCAGGGATAATGAAATACAGGTGGAGCTCATTACACAGGTGAATCACGTCAACAATCACAGAGGAGGGAAAACAAGACGCAAAGTAAAACTAAACAAGGCACACACACGAGGAATAACTGCAAAATAAAACAGGAAACTGAAAAAAACAGGAAGCAAAGAAGTGTACTACTAATGAGATTTTGAACATTTTCAAGGGTTGAATTCAGAGGAAAATAGCTCAACCAACCTCATTTTCAAATATTCTGTGCTAGAAATTCCAAGTCTTTTAAAAATCTAAATCAGGTGAGACAGATTTGCTTCTACCTACTGCAGAGCCACAGAGTGTCTAGTCTGGGCTGTAGAGTAAAAGAAAAAGCTACAGGTTCCCACAGGTCCTTGAAATCCTTGAAAGTTTGTGAATTAAAAAAAATTTCTTTGAAAGTTTTGGAAGATTGCCCTAAATAGACGTGGGCATATATCTACCTACTGGACGCTAAGCTGTGTCAGCACATTCAGTCCTTGAATTTGAGGGAACCGGTCCTGGAAATTCTTTGAAAAGTCCTTGACTATGATGTCAACCAAGGTGTGGGAACCCTGGCGAATATTACACAGGGGGTGGGCACTATGAGCTTAAAATTATTATTACCACGGTATCCCATCATGATATCGCAATAAAAATATTTGGGACGATAGATTTTTCACTGAATTTCAAAATAAAAGCGTACAGTCATGACGCCGTTCTAACTTGATATTAATTGTCAGACCACATGGTGTCGATTATAGGACAACATGTGTCCTTTGAGACCTCCGACCTACAGAAGCAATGATGTCAAAGCCTGTCATGCTATTTGAGAGAGACACTATCACAGAGTTGATTTCCCCCACAGATGGTCAGGTGTACACGTGGGGTCAGGACTCCAGGGGTCAGCTGGGTCTGGGGAAGAGGAAGCCCGGCGCAAACTCACCCCAGCAGCTCAAGTCTCTGTCTGCGATGCCGCTGGTTCGCGTCGCTGCAGGGGGAGAGCAGAGTTTTGCCCTCTCTGTCTCTGGAGGCGTGTTTGGCTGGGGCAGAAACGACCGCGGACAGCTCGGACTGGGAGACACAGCAGGTGCTGTATATCTGTACATGTGTCCGTCTGTATCCAACCTCAGTACTTTCTTAGTATTCAACTTCCTCTGTATGACCTAATACCAAAAATGAATAAATAGAAATAAATAAGAGAGCAAAACGTTGTTCAATGTTCGACTGCAGGAAAAAAGTCCAAGGAATTTGGGAATTTTAGCTTGAAATATCCAAAACCTTTACAGTAAAGATGTCTAATTTACAGTTTTGTAGTAGTCATAGATGTTACCTAGTCAGTCTTGTCTAAAACGTGTGGAAATCTGTTTATATTACATCTCAAAGTTCATAAAATTGCCATCAATTATCTATTGGATCTACAGTACATGCCAAAGTAAAACTGCAGGGGACATGAATTTTAACTATAACTTATATTACATTACATTACATTACATGTCATTTAGCAGACGCTTTTATCCAAAGCGACTTACAAAAGTGCATTTAAACATTTGGGTACATATAAGAGCTAGAAGTAAGTAAGAGCTTATATTATATTATATTATTATAGATATTATACCCATATGTGTTTTTTTTTTCCTTTTCTGTAGACAGACACAAGCCAACTGCTGTGAAATGTCTGAACATGAAGAAAAGTGTTCAGATCTGCTGTGGGAAGGATCACACTGCCACTGTGACAAAGGTTATTTAAAAATGTGTCTATATACATAAAAAACAAAACAAAAACATGAAATTGCTGAGCAGATTCATCCTTAGTTTTTGCCAAGTGATAAACACCAGCCAAGCAAAGAAGTAATGACTTGATTTAAACTCTAGGGATTATGATCTTCAAAAGTCTCTATTTTAAACAAAAATGGAATTATACATTACTAACTTTACACTGTCGTTGTCACGTTGCTTCCTCAGGACGGTGCCGTGTTTACATTTGGCTCGGGTCAGTACGGGCAGCTCGGGCACAACTCGCTCCGCGACGAACTCCGTCCTCGTCTTGTTGCAGAGCTCTTGGGGGCAAAGGTCACCAAGATTGCATGTGGAATGTACGGTATCCCTTTTTTTTTTGAATGAGTCTTTTTTGGGCTCGAAATGACCTAGAAAATGGCCTGAATATCACTTGAAAGAGATGTGGAACCTGTTGTGCGTTGTATTTTTCCAGGCATCACACGTTAGTGTTGACAGACTCTGACAAGGTCTACTCCTTTGGGTGCGGAGAGCAAGGGCAACTGGGACGAGGAGGCACGGAGGGTCACCCGTCGGTGCCGCTGCCTGTTCAATTGCCACAAGGTATTAACATTTCGGGTATAAATATACCGTATTTTCCGCACTATAAGGCGCACCGGATTATAAGGCGCACCTTCAATGAATGGCCTATTTTAAAACTTTGTCCATATATAAGGCGCACTGCATTATAAGGCGCATAGAATAGACGCTACAGTAGAGGCTGGGGTTACGTTATGCATTCATTAGATGGAGCTGCGCTAAAGGGAATGTCAACAAAACAGTCAGATAGGTCAGTCAAACTTTATTTATAGATTACAAACCAGCGTTCTGACAACTCCGTTTACTCCCAACATGAATAAACAGCTGTTTTATGTGATGTGGTATTTCGTTTATCTTTTAACAACAGCAGGGTATAACATGTAGTGCAACATTTATATCACATAGTGGAGGGGAACTTTTCCTGGATTCAATAAACACGTAAAAAACAGTCTGATACTGTTACGGTAAATCAAACGTTAGTGCTATCACAATATAGTAACACTCGAAATAGTGCAAAGCAATAACAATATATAAATAACTCAACGTTGCTCAAACGTTAATGTCACACAACACAACACACAAAATAAACATGTAAAGCTCACTTTATCAAGTTATTCCTCATCCGCGAATCCCTCAAATTCTTCTTCTTCAGTGTCCGAATTAAACAGTTGGGCGAATACGGGATCCAACATGCCCGGCTCCGTCTCGTCCGGATTATACGGCGCACTGTCGGCTTTTGAGAAAATTTGAGGTTTTTAGGTGCGCCTTATAGTGCGGAAAATACGGTAAGTAAATCACAGGGATACAGTTAAAACTGATGTGAGTGAAATTCAGATTCCGAGTCATGTTGTGGGTTATTTATTTCGTCTTTTATAGAGCATTATGTTTTGGAAATAATGACAGGACAAATGTGTTGTTGCCGACACCGGTAGATATCTTACTAATTATTAATTTGTGTTAAATACTTATAATTTCAGGCAGCTGTGACGGTCCCAACATTAGAAACATCTACGCCGGAGGAAACTGCTCCTTTGCGACCTGCACGTCTGATGAGGTACAAGCATGTGTATAATTATTGCACGTCATGACGGATGGACGATGAACGTGGCCGTGAACTCAAATCAAGTTCCCTTTGCAGGAGTCGAACACTGACGCCGTCGGAAATGTCTCACTGTTCTGTCTCGAAGACGTGATTGACAAATGGACGTCCACATGTGATCCAAAGTCGTGGAAAAAGGTCAAACTGTAAGTATTTTGGAAATGTTCAAGTTCAATGTTCAAATGTTTTCAGTGTTTCAGCAAAAAAAATTAATCTTTTACCCTCAAGTTTTTATGATATACAAGTCCACTTCTCATTTTTACTTATTCTTTTTATCATTTAATTGTTTTTACTTTTTACTTTTTCTTGTCTGATTGCAACAGGTCTTTGATTTATGTCTTCATGGGAGAGGTTTTCATATAAGCCCTCACAGGTTTCATACCTTTCCTTTGCACGTCTATCTCCTTCTGCACTTTGATGTACCTCTGCACTCTCACCCTCTATCAGTCCACTGTTCCTATCTAGTGGAGTTCTTTCCAAGACTATCATCTATGTAGCGTAGTCCTCTTTTGTGTGTGTGTCTACTAAATGCTTTAACGTAAATGTAAAGCATTGAACACTGTTTTCTTAAAATGATGAAATCTTCACAGGGAAATCCACAGGGCGTTTTCCTCTGCAGCGTGTGCCAATCAAAGCTTCCTTGAGAAAAGGTAAACACCATCAGTAGCTGGCAGGTTGTTAAATACTTTTAAACTCCTCTCATCAGCTGAGAAGAGACAGATGTGATAATATCGTATTGTGATAGTATCGAATGAGCGCACTCCAAGTGACCTTTATTCATCTTTAAAGGCGTCGTTAGCAGTATCTGAGATGTTTTTGCATCATCTTTGTGTAACCTTGACCTTGACCTTTTTCTTTGTTGCTGCTGTGGTTGTTGTTGCCTTCACAGCAAAGACAAACACTTCCAGACCTCAACAAAGTATCACGGCTTGAACTTGTCACTCGCAAGACACACTTTCAGGAAACTGGTGAAGACGGAGAATGTTTTGGCAGAGGTGCGTATCTGATCATAAAGTATATCCAGTCTGGAAGAAGGTGTTACTGTGAAAATGGCTCCATCTAATTACACCTTTAGAAATATTGGAACAGTCAATCTTAACATCCCTTCCTCGAACTCCAGCTGCTCTGCACATACACTTGGTTTTTGATTGAACAGGTAGAAGCCGCAGTCCTGCACTTGCTTCTTTCCTCTCACGAGCCGCCAGTGGGAGTGGAAGGTCTGAGGATCTTCCTGCTTCTCAGCGAGCTTCTGTTTAGGATCCAGAAACACAAAGGGCGACAGAGCACGAAGCTCACAGAGGCGGTCGCTGCCGCTGTGCTCGGCTTACCTGCCGAAAGCCTTCAGGTCATAGGTACTGTGACCTCTCCACATGTGACTTAAGCATGATATTATATTGTTATTGGATTTTTTTTGTAATATTTGCATTGGTCCTTGGTCTTAAAAACACGGGATGGTGCAGACTCAATTTCAGATGGGACGTTTGTCTTTAATTATTAAATTTTCACTGGGATTGTTTCCAAATCTCCGTGTCTTCCTCCTCAGGAAACTGGTGGAACTCACTGTCGGCCTCCACCATGTCCAAATATGTTATGGTTTGGAAAAAAGCTCTCTCGGTCATCCTGTCGTCTAAGCCAGTTCCCCGCAACTCTGGAGTCCAAAATCTGCTGCTCGTCCTCCAGTGTATGTACAACGTAAGTATGCATTGTTAGGGCCCGAGCCATGAATGGCAGGGGCAGAAACGGCCCCTGGCACGAATTTGTGCAAGCAACCTATTGTTATCCTTCAGATTATTACTATATCCATGGCTTTGCGGTCATTTTTGAGGGGGTCAAACATAAGATATTGGCATAGTTCCCGGACCTGTGTGTCGCCCAAGGGCCTTATAGCGGCCCCTAAGGTGAAAACGGAGGCAAAATTGAGTTCCACCGAATTTCCCGAAACTTGTTGGTAAGATGTTATAGACAATGAAGAACCAAAAATGTGCCAATTCCTAGTTAATTCTATTTTCTGTGGATGTCACACTCACTCTTTATACTAAAGCTTTTTCACTTTGCTGAACAGGCCAACAGCAGGACGGCAGAATCCCACAGGATACCGTCAAGCGACTTTTGCCTGGTGGTCGATGTCAATTTTCTTCGAGAGGATCTGGAACATTGGCTTATACAGTCGATGTACAAGGTACAAAAAAATGATTATTTTTTTAGTAGAGCTGCAACTAACGATTATCTTTCATAATCACTTAACCTGTCAGAAAGCTTGTTTAAATTATTGGAAGAAAAAAAAAATTTTTAATACTTTACAAACTACTTGACTATTAATTTAGTAATGGATTAAAGGGCGGTTTCATAAATTTATTAACCATTTGGTCAAATGAAGAATAAGCTTAAAATAATTTTGATGCTGCTGTGTTTGTTTAATATATTATATTTATTTTATATATATCATGTATATGTTTGGGTGAAGTGGCCCTTTAATAATCAAATAATCATTGCAGCCCTAATTTTGAGTATGACGAATGACATGTATGCTTTTTTCCATACAGAATGCAAATGCCAAGCCACTTATCCTTTGTAGCTTTCCATTCATGATGGATCTGCAGTCAAAGAAACAAGTTTTTGACATGTATACTAATACCACCAAGGTAAGAAAAGCTTATATCAAGGCATGTCTATGTAATTCTCTTTTATCAGTGAGTGTCATTGTATTATAATAATAATAACAATAATAATGATATTTATATAATGCATCAGTTGTGATAGTAGATATTGTGGGGGAAAAAATCTGTTCACTCTCATTGCAGAAGATGACAATGGGGGACTTCTGGTGGAATATGTTCATTGAATGTGGACCTGAAAATTTGCCTCCTGACCTGTTCTTTAACCTGAACCTGAGACGAGACACAATTTTAGAGGACACTTTTGAAGAACTGTCTGCTGCTCCTCACAGTGACTACAGAAAATGGCTTGCAGTAAATAAGATTGCAATAACTTGGCTGGAAGAATGACGTTCAGCTTCTCTGTGATGAGTTAAAAACACATTTCTTCTCTCTTTTAGGTCCATTTTGATGGAAACTCTGCACATAGCAATGTCTACAAGAAAGACTTCTTTTATGACGTCTTTCATGAGATGGTGTCAGCTGAGTCGGAGATGTTCATTTTCAATGACGCCAAAACACTGGCATGGTTCCCCTCCAGGGTAAGACTTTTTATTCACTTTAATTTGTGGCGCCTTTCCAGTTCACTTGCATTTTCATTGTAAATTCAAGGCTTTACAGTATTCAGTCACATATTTAGGAATTAATACAGTGGATTATGATTTTAATTGTCTCACCAGCCAACACAAGACCATCACAGGTACTTCCTGTTTGGCGTTCTTTGTGGATTGGCTTTGTACAACCGGTGCATCATTTACTTGCCCTTCCCGATGGCTTTGTTCAAGAAGCTGCTCGGCGTGAAGCCCTCAATGGAGGACATGATGGAATTCTGTCCCTTTGTTGGAAAGTGAGTGGAATCCCATGAAGATTTACTGTACTACATTGTGTAACCTTGACAACGCTTGAATGTCACTGTTGCTTTTGCTGTGTTTCAAGGAGTCTGCTGTCCATCCTGGAAGAGTACGCGGATCTGGACTTTACAAGCCTAGAAATGGATTTTTTAGTAGGTGTATTACATGATCAATAATGTGATCTATTTATCCTCTTGCTCTCTTATTCAGCCGTCTTTCATCACAGATCACCTGGGATGGGACAGATGTTGACCTTGACCCGGGAAATCCTGAAAAACCAGTGACAAGTCAAACAAAGTAAGGGGCTGTGAAAGCATTTAGTCTTTTTCACACAATACAGTGCAGATATGTCATGATTTGACAAACTGGGTTGTCAAACTTGTTTAGTGCCCTCCTCACGTGTAAATGTGTTGTAGATTTCACTACCTTACTAACTTTAAGACTTATGATTGTAACTTAGTTGGTGGGGTGAGATAAACTTAAAAACACCTTCAGCTTTAGATCTGAGATGAAAAATCAGATAAATCCTTCAGGTTGGTCATACTTTAAGCAACGAAAAATATACTTTGATTTCTTTTGTTATTTATAACTTGGAAGCATGTAAAAAGAAAAACATAGGACCCACAATTGATCCTTGAGGTACACCACATGTTGTATAGTGAAAAGATTGTCAAGGGAGATTTGAATTGGACTTGTTTCGTGTGAAATAACATGAGACAGCAGAAAGTGACACTTGTGTGCAGCTATATGTCAAATTAACACCAAGTTTGCCAAACAGAAAGGAGTTTGTGGACGCCTATGTCAACCACGCCTTCAACACCTCAGTGAAAAGTGTGTTTACGGAGTTCAAGCAAGGCTTCTTCGAAGTGTGTGGCCAGGAAATGGTGAAGCTGTTCCAGCCAAAGGAGCTACAGGAAGTGCTGGTGGGCAGAGACTTTCATGCCTGGGAAAGACTGAAACAGGTGCATTCAAAACAAGAGCCCCTAATTTTCTCAAGTGCAACCACAAATAGTTAATCGCATGGTCAATAGTCTGAAAAATGACTAACAGATGTCTTTTTTGTGCTACAATTAGGACACAATATATGAGGGCGAGTACCATGTTAGTCACCCCACCATACAGATGTTTTGGGATGTCTTTGAAGAGCTGACTGAGGATCAGAAGATAAGCTTCCTATGTGAGTGTTGTTCCTTATTTTAACACATGAAACAAACTGAATTTAATTTCAGTTAAATGTGTATCACTAGTGTAATCAACTGTATAATGTATATTAACTTATATGTAGCTATTTATGCACAGAATAAAGGGATATTTATGTCAGTTACCAGCAGTCAGTACGTTTACATGCTTAGTCTGACTAAGACAGGCACCTTGCCAAGTCAGAGTATACATGTGGAGGAAAAAGAGATGAGTCCGCCTCCGAAGGTGGCACTCTATCTCTCTTTAAGCTAGTGCGTATTGAATCAGTTTCCTGTTGATCTTTACGTTGCAGAAAAACAAACATCAAATGGTGAGATGGATCTATATGTTTTGAACCTGCTCTACATGTTAATCGTGCTAAAACTTGATGGAGCATGGCCCTTGTGGGTGCTGTGTTGTCTAAAGAAAGACAGAGCCGCTCTCTATATGTCGTCTCCTTCTACTTCGGGGTCAAAGACCACGGAGGAAATGTTGGTGTATGAGCAGTCCAACTCCAGTTCGACTAAGTGTACATGCATGCAGGAGTAATCAGACTATGAATCACATTATCCAGGTATGTTAGTCCGACTAAGACAAGCTTGATTTTACTCAGACTAACGTGTTTATGTGACGAAAAAAACTGTTATTGTTGTACAGAATAAGTTGTCATTTAAAATCAAGCTGTAAAGTAGATGGCGGATGCCTAAAATCAATCAAATGTAGTTAGCTGTAAGAGCTCCCTGTCTGAACAGTCTGAACTTAGTAGAGAGCAGTGCAAGCATTTATGCTAAGGATGATGATAAAATGAAAATGGAGAAGCTGACTGATTATCACTTTTTCCTTTGACAAGGGTTCGTGACAGGTTTTGATAGGGTTCCTATTCATGGGATGGCAAAAATCCAGATGAAAATTCGGGTAAAACAAGAGTGGAACCTCCCCTACGACCAAGACAAGAACCTCCCTGACGACCAGTACTACCCTGAGTCATACACATGTCACACTATGCTGGACCTTCCCTTGTACTCAACAAGGGAGATTATGCAAACCAAGCTGATAGAGGCCCTGAGCAATAAACGTAAAAACTACAAGTGATGGTGGAAGACTGTGCCCAAACCTATTCCCAGTATCTGCATTGCAAAGACGACTTAACGCCCATCCATTATCTACCGCTCTATCCTCCACGTCGATGCCAGTCCCAGCTGACATGAGGCGAAAAGGTCGCCAATCCATCACAGGACCAACATACAGAGGCAAACAACCATTCAATCTCACACGTGCAGTCAATTTACAGGACTGTGGGAGGAAACCCACGAGAACCCAGGTATTTTTGTGGACAATGCAACAGTGCTAGCTACCACACCACCGTGTGACCCACGGTTTAACAAGGTGACAACCATTGATAAGAGGACTTCTGTGTTGGCAAACATGCATTAAAATGTCTTGTGTACATATGTAAGAAAAATACTGCTATAAATTTTGTGTGAACCTTAAAAAGAAAATGCTCATGCTCATTTATATTATTTATTTTTTTCCCAGGGGAACTTCTCAGGAAATAATATCATGTTTTCTTGGCAAATCTTCTTAAATTGTTGCAAGAGCTCTTATAAAAATGTATATAAATCACAACTTTATACATGTTATCATAATGTGCAAGCATTGGCCGTCAAAAAAGCTTCACTGAACCAATTAAAAGCTGCGTTAATATGTGTTTACTGTCTGAACTACACATCTGAAGAAGTTGCACTTGATATTGTACACTTTTCATTAAATGTCATTAAAATTGAATCATTACATTTTCATTAACATTCCATTTTCTACAACAACAACAAAAATCACTGGAAAATAAAATTTGCATTAACCACATCACTGTTAAAGACAACAGTGGTGACACTGTGGGCTTTGTTATTGGAACAGGGGAATTTCCCTGGATTAAAGAAATTAAAAAGTGTTATGAAGAGAAAGTGGCATTTTTGTTGTCCTTATGTACGATACTAATATGTGTGGTAGTACCTGAAACGAGAGCTATCAACAATGAGTACAAATGAAATGGGTGTAAATCCTGAAAAGCAACTTTTTAGTCTAAACAAGGAATGAAATCAGATTCAGGCTGCTTACAACACCATTTATCTGGCTTATACTGCCCTCTAGTGGCCAAACAAAGTGACTATGGCATTTGGTCATCCCTAAAGCAATAAACCAGACATGATTATAACAAGCTGATTAAAATAGCAACTATGAACATATACCATTGACTACACACACTGAATAAAAGTTAAATTAATAAACTAATAAATAACTAATAAACACCATGAATTGTAATAGACGTCTTGCACTATTTACCCCAGCTCTTGTGTCGAAGAACTTTGAACTGGATTGAAGAATGTTGGGAATTACAAAGAATTCCTATGAAGAACTATGAAGTGTGTTCAAGAGCTTTGAACTGCTATGAAGAACGTTCGAACTTTGAACCTTTGAAGAACTTTGAGCTTTAAACTGTGGTGTAAAGAAACTATTAGGAGCAGACGTTGGCAAAGGAAAGAGAGGAAAGTTGATTTTGGCGGCAGTAAGGCAAAGAAGAACACTTCAGAGCTGTGATATGGAGCAGAGCGGAGGTCGTCTGGAGCAGGAACTGATCTGCTGTCCGATCTGTCTCGATTCACTCACAAATCCTGTGACTATTCCCTGTGGACACAGCTTCTGTATGAAGTGTATTAAAACCAACTGGGATGTACAAGAAGACAACAGTAGCTGCAGCTGCCCTCAGTGTAGACGGACCTTTATACCGAGGCCCAATCTGGTGAAAAACGTCATGTTTGCAGCTTTGGTGGAGAAGCTGAAGAGGACCGGACTACAACCCGCTCCTGCCGATAACTGCTACGCTGGACCTGGGGATGTGACCTGTGATGTCTGCACAAGGAGGAAAATGAAAGCCTTTAAAACGTGTTTGCTTTGTTTGGTGTCGTACTGTGAGAAACACCTCCGGCCTCATCATGAATCGCCTCCATTAAAAAAACACACGCTGTTGGACGTCCAGGAGACGTTCTGCCGCACGGCTCAGCACATGGACTCAAAGGGAAAGAGCGCCCAGCAGAGTCGCCAGGACAGAGAGGTGAAAGATGTGACGCCGAGGCAAGGAAGTTTTGTTTATCAAGTACATTTCATACACCAACAGATAAAAGACACACAGACGGAGTGAAAAATAATTAAATGGTTTAAAACAGGACACACTCACTGATGTTGTTTTACCGCCCTGTCAGATACAGAACAAACATGAGTCCAAGTCTATCGTGGAGAGACGAGCTCCCTAAACACCTGAAGCTTCAGCAGCTGATGGACCGAAACAAAAAACAGGTACAAACAGCCATGTTGTTACAGCATGGGTGGAGAATAAGAACTTTTGTAAAACATTATAAAACATAGGTAAACCTAACATGTTTTCTTTTTACTATAGTTGCAGAGACTGAAAGAAAAACGTGAAAAGGTGTCGGCACTGGAGAGCCAGATCAAGGCAATTCAAAATGAATTAAAGGGACTGGCCTCTGAAGTCAAACAGTGAGTATCATCATTGCTATCAAACAAAATCAGAAGAAGAAGAGTTGCTATTATGGTCTGTATTTATATAGAGCTTTTCTTTTCTTGATGAGCTGCTTTACACTATAGTTTTCACCCATTCACATGCTGCAACGTGGGGTTAAGTGTCTTGCTCAAGGACCCTCCTCACTCTTTTAAAACTTGTACTTCTAAAACTGAAGAACATTTTATATCAGTACAAAAAATGTCATATACTTTTAGACTTTTGCTTAAGTAATATGATAAAACGTGACTTCTACCAAAATCGTTTTCTGGTAAGTATCCCTTCAAGGTACTTCATGTCCAGTACAGGACAGGTGATTAGTAGTAGTAGTATTATTGTGTAAAGTTACAGAAAATTAAACATAAACCCAACATTTCTACAAACCTCTCCCTTCTCCAAACTACACATGGCACATTCCCTCAGGCACCTGGTTTGGTTGTTGATTACAACTAAGAGCTTAGCCATGAGAGTTGTCTGTAAGAGTTGTCTGTTGTCTTTGTGTTTAACTGAAAAAACGCTTATTTTGCAGATTGGGGAAGGAGTTGGAAAAGACGGAGTGCGAGAGCAGAGACAAAAGGTCCCCTCAAGAAGTCAACATAAAACACTTAGGAATTAAAATTAAAATAGAAAAATTAGAAGAAAGGTTAAAAGAGTCTGCCCTTTCTCCTGGGACATTGATGCAGGAAAGTGAACAGGTAAAAACACACTAACTTTGGCTGTTGATGTTATTTTTCATTAAGCATGCCGCGTGCGTGTGTAATAATTTTGGATTTTTCATTTGTTTTAGTTTTTATTTAGTTTTGACCTTTTGTTTTTAGTGCTTTTAGTTTTATTTAGTTTTAAGAGCGTGTTTGCTTGTTTTTATTGATTTGTTTAATCAATTTATTTTGTAAATGCTTAGTTTTTATCGGTTTTATCAGAATTTGACGTACTACTTGTTGCAGTTTTGGTTTAGTCCAATTTTCTCCCTCACTCTTTCAGTGAAGGCTCAGGCATAAAAACAGATTTTCTGTTCATTTGGATGATTGTGTGTCCTCCACAGCTCCTCTCTCCTGTGGGGTGCCACAAGGCTCAATCCTCAGGCCCCCTCTTATTCTCACTTTATTTACTCCCATTATAGGAAACATCATGAGGAAGCACAAACATGTCATTTCACATGTTCGAACTTCAAATGTAGTAATAAAGATAATAGGTAGATAACGAATCTCCAGTCTGCTAAAATGGTGTTATTGTCAATGTAAAGGAAGTGCTGTGTTTGTGTGACAGACACTGGGAGCAGCACAGAGGCCAAGGGGGCCTCAGTTCAGACCAAGCCAAATTGTACAACAGACCCAGGTAAATGCAAAGTACCTAGGTTTGCATATCACATACATAATATATATAATCTTAATTTTTATTGTTAATAGGAATTAGGGCTGTCACTTTAGAAATAATGAATCTCCAGTCTGCGTTGTGTTATTGTCAATGTTAAGGGTGGAGTGGCTCAGTGGTTAAGACCGGTACCCTGTGTGCGAAAGACCTCATGGTCGCAAGTTCGATTCCACCCCTGGCTGATTGTACTCGATTCCATTGTAAGTCGCTTTGGATAAAAGCGTCTGCTAAAATGACATGTAATGTAATGTAATGTAATGTGTGTTGTGTTTGTGTGACAGACACTGGGAGCAGTGCAGAGGCCACAGCGGATTTGGATGAACATAGGCCTCCAATATTCTTGTCAGACCCAGGTAAATGCTCGCACAAACTGGTTTGCATGTCACACAGTCGACAATTGTGAGTAGAATCACAACAGGTTTAGCTGTTTTAGTTCTGTGACTGTGTCAGCACAAAGTCTGCTTTTCCAATCACTAATTCCTAACTTTATGATTGATTGAGGCTTGATTGACTGTTAAAGAAACACAGCTCATTGTGTGACCTCTTTTGTTTCTTTCTTCCCGTGCTGCTGAGGAGCAATCACAACAGCAGTACCAGCAGAACAAGTAGTTTTTGGGATGTAATCAGATGTGTCCAACTGTTGGATTTTGGTGGTTTCCAGTGTCTGGAACACCCAGTAGCATTGAGTGCCCACAAATATACACATCAAAAGCCCTTTCTACAGACACATTCACATGCTAGCCCTTCAGATTAACATTTCCAAAGCCACCACTACCTCTTTACCTGCCCCACCCACTGCCCTCACACCTTCTGATTCACACAAACCTCCTCCAGACAGGCACTACTGATATTATACAGTACATCCATTGTCCCATTCAAAATCTCCCCCGCACAATCTCATTGACTGTTACCCTCCCTAAAGAAAACAACCAGCAAAGAATTGCTCGTTGTTCAAATCCGATCCCTCACACCCACAGATGCTCCCAGGCAGCTGAAACCATGGGTATCAAGAATGCAATGGTGTGTTTCCACCGGCTTGCGAGTATAACTTTTCAGGTGCTACTGGTGCGAGGACCGTCGAAGCGCAATTGCGTACCAGTCCGCCGAATAAACAGATCAGTTGCCAACCAGCTTCCTCTGACTCCTGCTTGAATCTGGATCTAGTTTACTTGAAGAAGTTCTTGTCAATTCCATCAGCTCTCAAATGGCCAATAAAGCATAAACAGTGGTGAAGTTGTACAGCTAAAGAAACACAAGCCAAAATCTCTCCAAGAAACTGTAATAAAAAAAAGGGGCAACTCTAGTTGCATTCCATCGATCTGGTACAATGTCTAGAAGTTTTAAATATTGTGTTGATCTCGAAATTGATTGTTGTAGGCTTCAACAAGCAGCGAGACACCTGGCCGTAGCAGGAGCAGAAGATAAATGGAAAGACACACACGCGTAAGTGATCTATTGGTCTATTATTTCATTATTACATAATGAATGTCATTTTTACAGTTTTTAAAACAAAATAAAATAAATGGTGTTTTTGTCAATACAAGGCTGCTTTATCATGTTGAATAAAAATTATAGTGGTAAAAGCATTAGTTGACTAAATTGACTTTTTTCTCTTCACAAAGAATAAATCTTAACTTTTGACTGTGCATTCATTTGCCAGAACAAAGCTCAACAATATCAAACTGCATTCGAACTGAAATACTAAAGAAAGAGTTTGATTTTGTCGAAGGATTGAATGTATGTATTGAATGTAACAGCCTTCAATGTCCAATAATGATACTTTTACCTGTGGCTTGTTTGTCTACAGTTTGGTTTTTGTTGTACTTAGGTTTCAGTGAAGAGCTAACTACTCTTATCTTATCTAATAAACTGTTCCTATATTGGAGAATGAGACTTTTCTTTAGATTTGATTTAACTTTCCCTTTTTTTCCAGGAAACATGAAGAACCTGCAGGGCTTGTTCTTGTTGGAGTACCTGGAAAGGTTCTGTTTTGGTTTAACGTTATATTTAATGTTCTATTTTTTGTCATTTATTCTATTAAATGTTCTTGTTCTGATAGTAAACTTTGAATGTTAAGCCTGTGTGTTGTAATAGCCTTCTTTCCAGCCACAAGGAGAATCCAGAGCAGGTATTTTTGTCCCTTACATGCACAGTTTCTTCCACATATTCAAGATATAAAACTAGGAATCATATAGTTTGTCACTTAGTGAATACTCTTCCACAAAGGCTGAACATAATATGTGTGTGTGTGTGTGGTTTGGTTCATTGTCTACAGCCTGAATGTTCATCCCTCAGCTGTTTCCACCAGCTCGCCTCGGCACGGATAAATTGTGTTTCCACTAGCGTAGTACTAGACCAGGAGTCTCAAACTCGCGGCCTGCCAGTCGATGTTACTTTGAAATGATTAAATTCAACATTTAATTATATATAAGCCTGTCAAGTGTTTTAATTACAACTGTCTACATGTATATTTTGATTTTGTGTATTAATTCTGTTTTATTATTGTTTTATTATTGCTTCCGCACTTGCTTGCAATATGAGCAACAGAGGCTTGTTAGAATTTGTTAGAATTTAGAATAACTTTTTTTATAATTGACCCTGACATGACAGAGGCTGTGAATGGGGTGAGGTCTGTCATCTCTGATAGCCTTGATTCTGTCTGTTTGTTATTTACAGGTTCATGTCATAAATTTTGTGTGAACTATATCAAAACAAAAACTTTTACTTTGAAATGCTGTGCGATGTCATCCTAAGTACTTGTAATTACAACATCATGGATTATCAAGCTATCATTTGAATTTCTAATCACTAAACCATTCGTTTTTCTGAATTGTTGGACTTTTTTCATTTGGCCCAGCCCCTCCTGACCAGACAAGAAGTTCACTGACCCCATTTTGAGTTTGAGGCCCCTGTACTAGACACAAGAATCAAGCCGAACAATGCCGAACTGTAGGTTAAAAAGACTTAACAATACTAAAAACGTGGGTTAATCAACAATAACCAGGGAAATGTCTAAAATTTCAATATTTAACAAAAGAGTCAGGTGTGAGTCTAAACCTGCTGCTGTATTTCAGTCTGTGCTCCGGTCATGGACGAAGTACTTAACAAATAGTTTTAATTAACTGATTCTAAATGATTCAGTTAAACTGAAAACAACTGCTTTACAAGTCACGCTGCCGTGCACTGATGACTCCGCCCACGTTGAGTAGGTACTATTTGTGTAGTGGAAAGCCAACCTACCGTGGCGTGGCGTGGCGTGGCGAGTCGACACGAGCTGGGACCATAGTGGGAAAAGGCTGTAAATGTGGTTCTTTTCTTCAATTCAGTGACTGTATTGTAGTTTGGTGTGTCGTCCACATATCGTGACACTGCTCACTGACTTCGAGGACTTATTTCCGGGTTGCGCGACCCATAGAGCATGCGCAGTAGAGTTACTCCCATAATGCCCCTCGGTTCCAGATACATTTGGAGCGCGCAGAGCGCACGCACGACAAGTTTGTTTTTGTGTCGCGCTCGGTTCGCTGTCTGTGTTTTGGCACATGTGGAAAAACCAACATGTCAGACGAAGAAGGACAGACGTGTTACACGATCGAGGTAGTGCTGGGAGACGATACCGAGAGCAACGTTAGTGTCTCTGACTCGTCGTCAGAGGATGAAGATCTTTTGTATCCTGACGACACGGAAGACACTCGTGATTTAGATTACGTTCCCCCGCCATCGTCAAGGTATGGAATGTCTTCTAAATGTCCTGTATGTAGAGATTGCATTGGTGTCAACACTTTAGTCTATGTAGGGCTAGCATCTTTGTCAGGGCACGATTCTGGCTTAGTTATTAGTCTGACGACATGGCACACATTCTGCATGTGTATATGTATATATACACATGTATAGCCATTCAGGAAATTAAGAATATATTGAATGAAACTTGAATATATAGAATGGAAGTATGAATATATGAAATGAAAGTATATGAAATACATCAAACAATTACAATTTCATAGAGGGACTAAAAACGTCCATCCTCAGGTGCCTACACACACACATATATATATATATATCTATATATATAGATATATATATATATACATATGTATGTATGTATATATATATGTGTGTATATATATATATATATATATATACATATATATATGTATATGTATATATATACATATACATATACATATACATATACATATACATACAGTACATACATACATACACCGGTGTGTGTGTGTTGACTTCCACAGCACAGTGTGTTTATTTGTACCAACTGTTTTTGCGTTTGTGTTGACAACCACTGAATGAATATATTTGTTTTTCTTCCACATTTGGGTTTGCAGTGATGATGAGGATGAGGATTGTGAGTCGCCCCTAACCAGTTTTCCAAGACCACCTCCAACAAGGCGGAAAACAAAAGCACGTCGTCATCGCTGCTCGCCGCCAGTAGATTTACAAACGTCACAGTCAACTCAAACAGAGCCATCAGCGTCTTCCGCCACCTCTCAGTGGAAGAAAGCGCGCTGCTCCACCCTGGTAGATGTACAACCCTCACAGTCACCTCAACCAGGCCCATCAGCACCTACTCCCACCTCTCAGCAGGAGAAAGCACGCTGCTCCACCCCAGAAGATGTACATCCCTCACTATCACCTCAATCAGGCTCATCAACAGCTACCCCCACCTCTCAGCGGAAGAGAGCACGCTCTCCGGGAAGTTCTACTCCATCTAGGAAATCGTCTAGAAAAAGGAGGTTGACATTTGCAGAGAATGGGGACGGGGACGGGGACAAGTGGCAAGACAGAGAGGAGGAGGACATCAAACCCACTCCTCTCAGATTTATGCCGGCCCAGAAACCTGGCCCCACATTTGACACCAGCACAGCATGGTCTCCACTCAGCCTCTTCCAGCTTTTCTTCTCTGCTTCTGTGGTCAAAACAATCATTGAAAACACAAATGCCAACGCTGCCAAAAGGAAGGAAGCTGGGTTGAAGTTCAAGTGGGAAGAGCTCACGGTGAAGGACTTTTACACATTTTTAGCCATCATTGTTTACACTGGCCTTGTGTCAGTCCACCACAGGGCAGATTACTGGAGGCAGCAATGGCCATACAACTTCTCCTTCCCCAAGGAAAAGATGTCCCGGGACCGCTTTGAGGCCATTTTGTGGTCACTTCATCTGAGTGACCCAAAGGAAGATGTAGAAAATGAAAAGAAAAGGAACACCGCCAACTACGACAGACTTTTCAAAATAAAGCCCTTGTACAACGAGATGGTGAGTGCCTGCAAAGCCAATTTCCAGCCCTATCAGAATCTGTCCATTGATGAGCGGATGGTTGCCAGCAAAGCGCGCATCAGCATGAAGCAGTATGTCAAGAACAAGCCCACAAAATGGGGTTACAAACTTTTTGTGCTGGCTGATTCATCTATAGGCTACACGTGGAATTTTAACGTGTACACAGACAAAACTGAGTCCCCCATGGTCCACAGTCTGAGTTACACAGCTGTGATGAACCTTATGGTTTTTCCTCTCCTCGGTAGTGGCTACACATTGTACACTGACCACTCTTACACAAGCCCCACTCTCTTCACAGATTTGTCCAAAAAGAACATTGGCTGTTGTGGGACTATCAAGAAACATCACAATGGCTTCCCACAGACCGAGACCAACGACCTGCCCAAAAAGGCAGAAAGGGGGGACATTCGTTGGATGAGGAATGGCAAACTCCTCTTCGTGAAGTGGATGGACACGAGAGAGGTTTCCATGTGCTCCACAGTGCATCGGTCCTACAGTGGGCAGACGGTGAAGAGAAGAGTGAAGGAGGCCGGCGTGTGGAAATTCAAATCCATACCTGTTCCGGACTGCGTCTTGGACTACAATAAGCACATGGGTGGTGTGGATTTGTCTGATGCGCTGATTGGATTTTACTCTGTCCGCCGAAAGACAATGAAGTGGTACAAGAGTTTTTTTTTCCACTTTATGGACATTGCCGTTGTCAACAGTTTCCTCTTACACACGGAGCTGTTCAAGTTCAGGAAGGACTCCACCCTGAAAAAGCCCCTCAGTCAGAAGATCTTCAGGGAGCATTTGGTGAAGAACATGATGGAGTTTGCTGGGGCATCCGTAGAGACGCCACCACGGCCCCGCACCACTTGCATGCCCTTATTCTATGACAACGGGGAGGGAAGGGCCAGGAAGCACTGCAAGAAGTGTCAAAATGATGGGATATCCAGGGTGAAGACAGCAGTGTATTGTAGGAAATGTAATGTTCCTCTCTGCCTCTCTTCAAAGAAGAACTGCTTCCAGCTGTGGCATGATGGAAAGAAAGATCGTTTGTAAATAAATGGACAATGTGTATCATGTGTTTTAGTAGTGTAAATAGCTGTTTTTCCACTTTGATAAAAAAAAATAAATCTGTTTGATTTTTCAATATTCAGTTCCTTTTTGAAATGTAAATAGGTCTGAAAAAAAATAAATCCATAAACTTTTGTATTTGGATGCATTGAACTAGAGCTGAAACGATGAATCGAGCTTTTTTCTTGATTAAAACAAGATTTGTGATCGTTTAAGCTTCTTAAATGTGACTATTTTCTCAGTTTCTTTGCTCATTTTGGTTTGTGGAAAAAACAAAAAAACAAGACATTTGAGAACATCATCATTTCCAGGTTGGATGAACACCAATCAACATTTTTTAAGGTTTTCTGATATTTTATGGACCAAACGATTAATCGATTATGAAAATAATCGTTAGTTGCAGCTCTCCATTGAACACCAGTAGTGAAATACAAATGAAATAAGTAGTTTGGTACATGAGGTTGTACATTTATCACAGGCTGACAAGTGATATTTACACCTGAATCTGCACCGGTTTCTATGCAAGTTTGATAAATGGGGGCCCATAAAACTTGGTCATTAATACATTACTTTAGAAATGCAGCATTTCTAGTAAATTCAGTTGAAGAAATTTGCACAATCAACTACTGCTTTTACTGCTCTATAATCTCTATGGTTCACCTTTACTTGACTTGATAAAGCAGCTACAATGAATAAGGAAACCAAAGTTTATTCATAATTTACCTCAATCAAAAGCTCAAACTGACATGGCACATTCATCTTGTATCCACTGGTCAGCCAGTAAATAATCAACATGTGTGATGAGTCGCTTTATCTTCTGTGGCGTAGTCTGTCACCACTGACCAGGGATGCAATGGTATGACAATTTATCTAATTTATCTAATATCAGGGTTGGTGAGGTTTGTTGGCATTGTCGGATTGCATCCATAATGTTGGATTACTCCCTGCTTATGGAATCCTTCAAGATTCTTCCTCTGAATTTCCAACACAATATCATTCAAAAATAATGATAATAATAATAACAGTTAAAAGTACACAGTTTAGAGTTCTCAACAGCTCAACTGCTTAGATTTCTGTCATGGCAACTTAAAAGCCTCCTAAGTCTTTGATGTAGTGTATTCATGAGCCGTGTGCCTTTACAACTAAATGTGAAGGCAAGCTGTGCTGGAGAAGTTTGCTCTGTGTTGAAAAGCTCTAGAGAAGAAGGCAACAACTAAAGAAGTCGGTTAAGCTACGCGTAGCACAGAAGAGTCAGGGAACGAGAATAGGTTGCCGGTTAAATAACTGCAGGGGAATGCAGCGATGCAACATTTTTAATACTAACTACCTAAAAAACACACACCGCCTACTCAGTACTCGATTAACCTATGGAGAAATAGGCTAATGAAAGAGAAGAGGTAACCAACCAAAAACAACAACTAACATCAAACCAACAAAGCTGGAAAATGAGCGCAGACTCAACAACCACAAAGTCATCACATCTTGGGCTGATCGCATTCGTCTACCCTCCTCCAGTCACTGTGTCCAACCTCATGATGTTCACATACGTAACCTCTTTGATTCACAATTACCGAGACAAGAGAGAGTCAAGGGATAAAGAGTTTTTCAGGCCCTTGGTTGAATTATCGCGACACTTTATTCATACCGTTGAATTACATATCATGGATCACATCAAGCCCATCCTGTCAGAGTGGGGGCGAAAAAAACAGCTGCTGTACAGTTGGACATCTGTGGAAAGTACCCGGTGTTTCTTTGGGGTAGATGAGGGACACATCCTGTCTAACATGGCAGATGTCCTTCCGTCTTGTTTCGCCCGCGCTTTAAGCGCTTCTCACGTGGACTGTAAGAGTTTGCGCCAGTTCACCAGGATGGTTGCCACAGACGCAGCGGCCAAAGTGAACAGCCGCATTGCCTTGGAAATGTGTTCAACACAAGTGCATCTCAAAAAGATCTCCAAGTGCAAGTGCATCGATTTCAAAACAATGGACACGCTCGTCAGTTTAGCTGCGGAAATAATAGAATGCATGCCCCTTGACCAGTGCAAGTGTTCGCCCCAGAAACGTGACAAGAGCAGCACCGCTCCCATACAGGCCGCCCATTTGTTACTACCACATGCAGTGACCATAAGGAAGAGTCTCTGTGACATCTCTTATTTCACTTCAGATGAAGCAGTGATGACAATCCTGACCGAGACTGATGCCACCCTGATCAATGGAGCTAATGACCAAGACGTGGACAACTCCATATACTGTGACGACGGCATGGACTTAACGTGGTCTCCTTCTGGAGATGATCAAGAAGATGCAGAAGACCCCGACATCTCAACACTTGCAGAGTCAGCAGCAATGTTGGAAAGCCATGTTGAAAACTACAAACTGCTCATCATGGTGGTGACGGAGCTTCTCATGTGTACCATGAAGAAGGCCCAGGCATCTTTGTGTCAAGCGGACTTCAAAAGGATTGTCCAGACTGTGTCAGAGAAGGCACTGCAACAGATCAAGCTTAAAGACATCTCCGCCAGCAAAGCTCTCAACAAGACCTGTGACGCTCTGTTCAGCGACCTGTCCCAAAGGTCTCACTCTGCCAAGATGCTTCTGGCGGAACTTCAGCGAGCTGACGATGTTGTCATCAAGGCCTTGAGGAGCCACCTGACGGCTCAGACAAAAAAGAGGAATGCTGTCGCCAGGATTTTCTCGAGCGCCGGTAGATCCATTAAGATGCGATTTCAGGACATTATCCACCATGGCCCCTACTTCAAATGGGGACACAATCCTGCTACCACCTCACCAACCCAGGACATACCATCTCATCATGAAGACACGTCCACTGGCCACAGACCACACGGTGATTCAGCAGCAGATACACAACAGACGTGAGTTACACTGGATTCACACGTCTGTCGTGGAGTAGGGGTGGAATGGAATATACATCACAACATCTGCATTAATAAATATCTCTGGCTCCTTCCAAGATAGCAAGCCACTTGGGTGTTGATGACCAGTTGACTTTTACAGATCAGTAAGAAAAATCAGGCCGTACCTAACCCAACAGGCTACCCAGCTCCTAGTACAGGCAATGGTAATCTCCTGCCTTGACTACTGCTAACACGCCTCCCGACCTGTGCTGTTAAAACCACTACAGATGGTCCAGAACGTTTGGCTCATTTAAAAAATCCGTCCCGTTAAGTATGCATGTCAAGTACGGTTCATGACGTAATGCCCATACCAACGGACAGATGGTAAAGGGACATAAATGGAGTATAAATGGGCCTTATGCCATTTACTTTTTCATTTGGTACGGGGTGAGTCAAGGTTCCACTCCATTGAAATGGCGAGAGTAAACACAGGAGGATGAGCCGGACTTTTCATTCTCCTGTGGGGTTATTTCAGATTACTTGTTACCTTTGGTGACAGCAGTAACCTGTGTTGGTAACATAAATTAAAGGTTTCTTCTTTGAAAAATAACCGTTCAATCACTCATTTATTCATCACTGTCCATGAATGTAGACAGACGGCTGCCTGTGATCTGTTTGTGGGTTGCCGTGGCAACCATGGTAAAGAATTCCAGCCTTTTTTTCCCCCAATACATGGTGCACCTTTTTTTGCAATTTCTAAAAATCTCAAATGTAACGTGTGCATGTGAACCACTAGGTGGCCTCATTGTGCTACTCCTGACATGAAACAAAGAGTCACGGTGATGGATGAGATCAGCTGTTGTGGTGGCTGCCGCGCGTGCAGACCATGTACAGTGCAATAGCTGCGTGGAATCGGAAACAACAAAACCTTGGCATGACTCTTAAGAGTCAAGAATGTGAGTGTGAGTGTGATGAAGGACGCAAACACAAACACAGCGACATTTACATGATAATAATCTAAGGATTGCGCAGGAAAGCTGTGGGAATTCCTCTCTCCGGACACTCTGAGCAAACTGTGGGTAAAAACGGAAACAGTTTTTTTTCTCTGCAGTATATCAAGGCCACATTACAATAGAAGAATGTTTGGAATGTAAATACAGCCTCAGTGACTCTGATCCCCAGACACTGTGCAGTACATTACATGAATGCACTCACTGTACATATATATGTATATATATATATATATATATATATATATATATATATATATATATATATATACACATATATATACTTTAATCTTCATTGACCCTGAGTGAGATTCAATCCTAATTTTCTAGATGTGAATATTTATTTGTGGTGTGAACAGTTCGATTTACTTATCTATTTCTAACTTTGTTGCCAGCACAATCCAGACATGTAACAGAAAAACTATAGACACAAGGAAGAGGAAGATTAATAATTGCTATTATTACTTTATGTAAATAAGTTGTACTTCTCCCCGCCCCCTTTTTGGAAATATGAATGTTTTCCTTTTTCATCTCTCAATCTCCAACACTCACGCATTCACTCGCTCATTCTCGTGTGAACGCGAGGCTCGTGGCCGCGGATGCTGCTGCTGCTGCTGCCGCGGGAGCGAGGCGGAATGCATTGACGTCACGATGGTGCACGCTCATACGCACGCGCGCCGTTCCACCGCTCCGTCGTGTGTGTGTGTGAGTGAGTGTGGTGGTTGGATCGAGGCAGTCATGAGGAAAGTGTGAGTGTGTGTGGAGTGTTGTGAAGCAGAGAGAGAGAGGGAGAGAGAGGGAGAGAGACATCGGCGCTGCGTGTTCCTGTGGAGGGACACACTCACGGAGCTTCTGCGCAACAATGGTAAGTTGACGCCGATGTTTGCTGCGTCTCAGCGGGTCTGTGTCACTGTGATGGTCGGACTGTGGCGTTGGTTTGACTGTGTGTGTGTGTGTGTGTGTGTGTGTGAGCTCAACTCTGTACTGCAGCTGAGGCCAAGTGCAGAACAGCTGACCATACACACACACACACACACACACACGAGATGACAGGAGATATTTGGGATATTGATCAATCATTTTAGCGTTTATGTCCTCGGTGTTCAGGCCTGTTAGTGTCCACCAGCGACAGTATCAGCAGCAGGAGCAGCAGGAGGAGGCTGCTGTTGTGTGTATTGGCAACAATAACACTGTTATGTAGTCATGAATAAATGATGATGAGGAAGATGATGATGATGTTGTCAGTGAAGCCTGGTTTCCATTATAAAAGTGGCACGATTATCCCTCCTGTCTACTCTCTGTTGTACCATTATGTTTAGTTTATACAGTTTATATATATGGTCAGGGCCGGCCCTGTGTATTTTGGTGCCCTGGGCGAGACAGGGATTTGGTGCCCCCCAGCTAGCGTTGCCAACTCCTCTGTAAGGAGGAGTTAAAAGTCTCTAGACGTAGCCAAATCGCTTGACTTGTGTATGTAATTGTAATGGACGCTGTAGGAGAGAGGAATAAGTTTGTGGACTTGACAAAAAGTGAGTTAAAAAAAACACCCTTAATGTGTTTACAGCTACAAATGAACTTTTCTTCTGTCGAATCTTGGTCGTTGGGGTTTTTTTTAAGTCACAATCAGAGTGTTGTTAACCATTCTGTGACCATCCGGTCGTCTCTGACACGATTTTACAACTCTTAGACCGTTTGCGATATCTAGAATATTGTCCAGGGTGTACCGTGCCTATGTCAGCTGAGATTGGACCCTCATGTGCAGGACAAAGCGGTAGAAGATGGATGGACGGACACTGGAAAGCAGAGAAATACAGAAATACAAGAGATTCACCTGCACGTCAGCTTCTCAGTATCATCATTTCCTAAAGGGTTGAATAACTACCAGATATGGAAAGTGAAAGTTATCTTGGAAAAAGGGGCAGAAAGAAGCACTCACTCACTGAACATTTCTTTTGTTCTAAAAAATTCTACAGCCATAAAATCAAAAATAAATCCATTTCCATTTCTACCCATATCGATATCAGGTTGTACCGATGTAGTTACAGTCATTTCTGTTTAGTGAAGCATTTATGTCATGACTTTTTTGAATTTTTCAAACATCCAATCCAGTGATTTTGGCCTGCATCGGAACATTAAAAGTATTTTACTGGATAATCCCCTTGAATTTAGATTTTCAAATTGCTAAATTTCTAAATGACTTTGTGCTACATGATGACAATGAAGTGCTTCGATCTTTTATTGAATGTTTCGTACATTTTCCACCGAATGTTCAACGTGAGCACGCGTTTACACTGAGATGAAGAGCAGGTGGTATGGGATCGTGGCGTATATTTTGTATAGAATTTCAAAATGTGCTTCCTTGAAAAAAAGATTCTATAAAAAGGTAAAAGAAATGAGTTTGTTTACAGTTTACAGTCTCAGTTTCGTTTGGATTTTTGACCCAGCTGACGCAGTTACTCCTGAGGATGATCTGATCATGACATCATCAGGTCTAATGACACCTTCTGACCCTCTTAAGCTAATCTCTCCCTCACTCTCTCTCTCTCAATCTCACACACACACACACACACAAACACACACCTCTCTATAATTGTGAGGACACTCTTAGATAAAGCATCCCCTTACCTTAACTTCAAGTTCTACCCTTCAAAAGGCCCGTTGGAGTCATAAGGACCTGCTAAAAACAATGGTTTTGGTTCCAATCTTGTCCTCACAACCTCCTAAAGACAAAACACGTATGCGCACACACACGTACGTGCATTATGGTTTCCAGTTACAGTATTGATTTGACGTACCATTTGTGCTGGATGGATGTTATTTGAGACGGAGACAAACACGAGCCTCCGTTCAATAAAAGAATATTTTACCGTCTGAATTTTCTGCTGTGCTATATTGTCGTACACAGTAATCGTCACTACTTAATTTAAAATTCTCTTTTCTGGGTCTTTAATAAAAGCCGTGAAACATCAGTCTGTCACCGGTCTTCAGGGCCTAAAAGGGTAACACATTAGCAGCAGCTGACCTCATCGAAAGCCCTTTTCCCTTTAGGCCAAAGGCTGAAATGATCAACACAGTCGTCTTGTCTCATTGTGTTGTCTCTTCTTTGTCCTGCCAGGCGACTCTCCACACCTCGACACCTTGACACAACAATTTCCCACCGGCTCTGTCTTTTTATACCTTTTTGTAAGGTAAAAAAGGCCCCAAGCCCCTGACGTCCTTCAATTTAATCCATCCTCCAGCGTACTCTCTTTCCAAGTTCTCACTTTGTCTCAATCATGGACTCCTGTGGAGAAATTATGGCTGCCCAGGATGGACTCCTCGCCCCCAGGTGCGGCCCCTGTCGCTCTGATCTCAGCGGACTGTACTATCTGGGTCGGACATTGGGAAGGGGTCACTTTGCGGTGGTTAAACTGGCTCGTCATGTCAACACTGGCCAACTGGTGGCTATCAAGATGATTGACAAGACAAAACTTGATGTCATGGCAACGAGTCACCTCTTACAGGAAGTGAGGTACTGTAACGAAATGATAGTAGTGAATTAAAAATCTGAAATTCCTACTTCTGTGCATGGTCTCACTATAATTATCAATTTGTTTCAGGTGCATGAGGCTTGTGCAGCATCCCAATGTGGTCCGACTCTACGAGGTCATTGACACACCCACCACCCTGCACCTGGTCATGGAGCTCGCTGAGGGGGGCGACCTTTACGACTACATCCTCCGCCACGAGGGAGGCGTGGCCGAGGGAACCGCCAAGCGCCACTTCGCGCAAATTGTGCGTGCTGTGGCGTACTGCCACCAGCTGCACGTGGTACACCGGGACTTGAAACCCGAGAATGTGGTGTTCTTTCCACAGCAGGGCGCCGTGAAGCTGACAGACTTTGGTTTCAGCAACTTATTCCAACCTGGGACAATGTTGGCCACCAGCTGTGGGTCGCTAGCGTACTCTGCCCCAGAGATTCTGCTGGGAGAAGAATATGATGCGCCAGCTGTCGGTGAGAAAAGTTTGATACTTCTTCCCTAACGTTGTGTAGCCTGACTAACCTGGGTAATGCTCCGTATGCTACTGGACAGACCAACCACCAATCAGACAAATGGTGGATCCAGATGATGTAGGCATGTCAACAAACATGTTTGTGGTAGTTTTCTATGAGAGATGGCTATCTACTAATGGTGTCTACTGACTTTTGCCTAGCCTGGCTAATGCCAGACCACATCTCACCTAGGCTAAGCAACAGCTGAATCCAAAGACAACTGCTCTTTGGCGTCCACAATGTTGGATGTGTACATCCAAGCCGGCCTCTTGCGTGCCAAGGGAAATAATCCATTCGGGATTGGTTAGCGGGCCACACGGTTGGTGTGGTGGTTTGCACTCTTGCCTTTGCAGCAAGAAGACCCGGGTTCGTGATCCGGTAGGAACAAGGGCCTTTTCGGCATGGTGTTTGCAAGTTCTCCCCGTGTGCGTGGGTTTTCTCCAGGTTCTCCGGTTTATTCCCACAGTCCAAATACATGCAGATATGGGGATTAGGTCAATTGGACACTCTTAAATTGACAGTAGGTGTGAGTGTGAGACTGGATGGTTGTTTGTCTCCATGTGGTCCATGGTGTACCCTGCATCTGGCACAGCGCCCCCAACCCTCATGTGGAGAATAAAGTGGTAGAAGATGAGTGAGTAAGTGATTGGTTGGCCTTTTTGTTGGCCAAAACTGTGTTGGCTGCAGAGCAAAGGTGTAGAAGCTGTTAAAAGGCCGAGTGTGTTTAGTTTTTCTAGCCTTGTAATAGAACTTTTATATGTTCTTTAGGCAAATGGCCTTGTTTTATGGAGGCGACCACCATGTTTCTACAACAGTCCAATCAGAATTAAAGGCTCTGCCCACATAAACCCAATTCATAAACACATGAAGAAGAAAGAGGAAATGGCAGAGAGTAAAAGAGATGATTGGAGAGAGTTGCAAAAGTTTCAAATTCCTCCTCTTGTATACAAAGGCCCCCATTCTTCTCCTAAGTGCTTGCGACCATCTGCATCTCTGCTAGGCTCCATTTATAGCCTCATGGAAATCAAAGTCTCCCAAGGCTCATGGGAGACTTTGACCAATCTTAGGGCAGTTTAAACAGAGAGAACATTGGCTGTTCTTTTAAACTGTGCTACCAAGTGTAGTCCTGTGTATGGGTGAAGCGTTTTTGGAGATTGACACATTGCCTCGGGTCTTCTGACACATTTGAAGTGCGTGTATCTGTCCACGATCATCTAGTTGGAGGAACTCCAGACAGGAAGACTCAATCCCAAAATGCTAGCATTTAAAAACGTGGAGATCTCGTCTCATTTTCCCTCAACGGAGCTATTTTTCTTGTGATTTATTGAACACTGTCATAGTTCTCCAGCATGTTGACAGATTTATTACAGTACGAAGAGGAATAAACAAAAAAAAAAATCACTCAACACAACGGTTCGAGGAAACGCAAGAGTGCTCTCTGTGAGTGGAACGTTTGCTTTGGTATGTTTGGTTAGGCTCTACAAGTGCATGGAAGACAGTGTACAAAAATAGCTGCACACACTTGTGTGTGTGTTCTTGTATGAGTATCAGTGTGAGGACCAAAAAGGCAGGTCTTCACATTCTATCACCGCCTTAAAGGGCTTTTTGAGGGTTAAGACTTGGTTTTAGGTTCAGGGTTAGAATTGGGTTTAGGTTTTGTTGGTATTTAGTTGTGATGCTTAAGGTTTGGTCAGTTTAGAGTGGTGGATAAAGTGGTAGAAGATGGATGGGATGGTTGAGGTTAGGGTAAGGGCCCAGAGAATGCATTATGTCTATGAGTGTCCTCACTATGAATCCTGTGTGGGCTCTGGTTCCATATGTGGAGCGTCTGTGTGGAAAGATTTGGCCCCTTGACCCAATGTATCCACTCCTGAATATCTATTGTATGTGTGTGTGTGTGTGTGTGTATGTGTATCTGCTGAGTATGCATTTGCTGTATCACTGTGTGTGTGTGTGTGCATTCATGTAGGATTAGTGTGTATCTGGGTCAGTCCAAGGAAGACAGACAACTGGGCAAATTCTGCAGTGGAACCAAACACTGCAGCTCAGCACCACTGCATAGTGTTAGTGTGTGTGTGTGTGTGTTATAATAAGAGAGGGACAGAGAGGACATGATCATTTACCCACAGTAAAGGCGGCGAGTCTGTTTTGTTTGGAATAATCTGTCGTACAAGCTGAGACAGGCTGGTAAATTGTCAGAATTCTACGTCATAGAAACAGAGAGACAACTGAGTCATTTGCTCTCCTGTCTCGGGGAGAGAGAGAGAGAGAGAGAGGGGGAGGTTGGTGGTCTTATCTTCTAAGCGGGTCTGAGCTGGGTTATTTGTTTTGTTGGGAAATATTAGGGCACTTTTTGTTTATTATTCGCGTTTGTTTCTGTCCAAAGACGGCCTTTGGTAAGAAGGAGTCGCAGATGGGTCAAAGCCAGTGAAAGTGAATGTTTTTTGAAGTGCGAGTGTATGAGCTACTGACGGACAGACGTGGAAGTACAGACATCAGCCACTTTTTAAAAGGCTGGCCTGATAAAAATCAATGCAATGAGGTTTGTGTCGAAAATGAGTGTTTTCAGCTCATGGGGATGCAGCAAAAGCTGGTCCACTGCTGCCTTGGACCTGGACACAGGATCGGAAACAGCAAAGTCACACAGTAACTCATTTGAACTTACAGATGGAGGCAGCTGTGGATCAGTGGCTGCTGTGTTTCCATGGCGTTAATGGGCTTTGGTGTCGGGGATGTGAGCGGTTTATGAAGAGACACAAACTTGAGTTTCTTGTTGGACAAAGTTATGACATTGGAATAGATTTTATGAGAAAAGAAAATGTGAAACTTCCCTGTTAAAAAGAAAGTAAAATCTTTGTGTTTTCTTGTTTTCATAAAAATACCCCTAGTAACACGATAGCACTGAAGAAACATTGCTCGCTCCAGAACTTCACAATGACTCAAGAGTTACATTAGTTCCTTCTTCTTCTTTATTCTTCAATGTCAGTTCCTGTTTCTAAAAGTGTCCCCTCGAAGGACGTCCATTTAAACCCCTGTCATGTGTGTTATCTTTTTTTTTTCTTCTTCTTCTTCGTCTTCTTCTCTATCTCATCATGGTTATGTCATCACTAAAATAGAAATGTACATATCCTGCACATGTGTGTGTGTGTGTGTGAGAGACAATCTTGAGCCGCACAGTCAGTTATGTCTTCTCTCACACACACACACACACACACACACACACACACACACTGCTGCTCTCGTTGCTATTTCTGTCTTGAAAAAACCCTTCATTTCTTAACCCTAACGCTGGTTAGGCTGTCAATTAGAGACCTTGTCAGGGACAGTAGTCCTCATGGAGACCAAAATCTGGTCCCAATGAGGTCAAATTAAGCAATGTTTCTCTGGCATGTTTTTGAAATTATCGCACATATTTTTTCCTGTCATGTCGAGGTGCAACTAATGATTATTATCATTAACTGAGTACTTGTTTGGTCCATAAAATGTCAGAAAATTATGAAAAATGACGATTGGTGTTTCCCACACTTAATCTCGACAAACCACAAATGTTTCAGTTTTAAAGGAGTTCTTTGTCAAATGGAGCAAAAGAAACCAGAAAATATTCACATTTAAGAAACCCACACAAACAACAAGCAAATTAGTGATCGATTAATAATCAATTAATTGAGTAATTAGTTTAGGTTAATGTTGGAATTAGACATGATCTGGTTAAGGCTTTGTTTCAAATGCGTGGAAGTCAACGCCGTGTCCTCAGAAGAATAACTCATTGTGTAAACCTGTGTGTTTAATGATAGTCCTGTGATGTAAAGAAGAGACAAGAATGTCCTCGGGGGCCTTTCCGCCATATAATAACATAACATGTGTCCAGTACTGTATGCACACACGTTGTTGAAGACGTCATTTTCGCTCAGTGGAAGTTCATTCACCGTCACTCCCAATACTACATTTAAACGTCTCTTTTTCAATAATAAACACACAGCATTTAGTGAATGTTCCATAAAACCTCAGTGAGTGGTGTGTGTGTGTGTGTGTGTGTTTCACAGATACTGTAAAGTCTCTCAGGTGTCAGTGACACACCTTTATTTACACCATGCAGGTGTAAATAGTGTTGAATGTGGTTGTGACCTTTGGCTGTAATTGAAATATTCACTCAGAAAAGTCCTTACCGTTGATAGCAGTAGTGACGTTTAGGGGATTTATGTTGTTGTTTTGTTGTAATTGACTTTGTTGGAGTAAAACCTTAAAAAACCTAAAGTTTCCTTCAATGTAAACATCGAAAAAATCAATAATATTAACACATAATGACGCCACTGTTTGTAACCCGTGCATTGTCATGAAGTCTGAGGCCGTTTAAAAATGTTTATTTTAGAATACGGACTTTTCTATGTCTCCTCTTTGGCCGCCGACATCACACTCACCTCTCATGTCTCCGCTCCAGGGTCGGCGGTTGTTTTGGTGTGCAGCACATTTTTAAAAGCCGTTCTATTTTAAATCAAGAAGTGGCTCCAAAACCAGAAAGCTTTTTTTTCCTCAGACAAAACCCCTTTGTCAGTGTTTTCATACCACCCTGAACGCCACAGGACTGTTTATATCAACAAAGACTTTTTCCAAAGCGTCTGAGAAGCCCACATTCTGCACACCACCATGAGGCATGTCGGAAATTAGAACAGCACAAAAGAACAAATTTGCTGTCTTAGCAACCAAGTCCAAAAACAGACTCACACACTGTTTTCAAATCAGCCTCTGGTACACAGCGAGTCCTCATGAGGAAAGGTCTTCTGAAGACAACAGAGAGGACATGAACGTGTCAACATTAAAACTTAGACTTAACGTAATCAAGTTCATTTATGGCGTGTTTCCACTAGCATAGTACCAGTACTAGGCACTTTTTCAAGTGCACTGAGCCTGCCAGCCACTGATTGGTCAGAGTGCCATCACAGGAAGAGACGCCATGGTTTCATGGTTAAAAACCTCCTAATCGCTGCAAACGAGCCAATCAAAATATCTCCTCACTGACGCTCTCGTCAGCCGCACTGTTTCAGACCAAAACCACACCCCCACAACGTGGACTGTGTTGTGATTGGCCAGCCAACGAGAGCTTTCCCACTGTCCATCTCAGCAGCTACAACGAGAGTAGTTCTTCTTCTTCTGCGGTTGAATGTACGCAACCGGATGTGCCCGGACTAGTGCCCGCACCAGGAGGCGCTACGGTGGTGAGGATTTCTGATGACGACATCAAATCAAGGAAGTGCCGATCCGCTTCGCAGAGCCCAGGAAAACAATACAACACTATTTTCTCAGCAGTGGCTGAACTGTTTGTTCTGAAACTTAAGGGTTTCATAAACGAGGTAATGACGCAGATACACAAACGCAGCGTTAATTGGAGCTTCCGGTCTATGTGGCCTTTAACAATCCTAAAAATGTGCGTTAATCTCCAAAAATTACCAGGGAAATATCTAAAATCGCAATATTTAACAGAGGAGTCTGGTGTATTTAGCGACAGCACTGCTGATCGCGACCTGCGAGCAGCGTCACAATGAGGCTGAAGCGGCTGAAGGAAGTACGCTGCTGTTCCAATTGCGATGATCGTACTTGTGTACTCCTGTTCTCGGCAAGTATGTACTCCAGTCGTACTGCGAGTACATCCTTGCATACTTGGGTATTGAGAAACGACCAAGGACTGACATGCTAACCACTAGCCCCTAGCTAAAGTTCCTTTAATCTATGACGAACTAGAAAACACCTAATATCGCCACCTAGTGTGGCGGAGGTGGACACACTTCATTCAACACATCCGCCCGAGCTTTGACAAGAGCGTCATGGAAAATGTAGGATCGGGCGTTTTCTGTGTCTCATCCTCTCATGTCTGTTTTTAGAACCAAGGTTTCCAAATATTTAAAAGAACAAGATTACGTGTTTTACATTAACAATCAATGTTTCACTGATTCACGGTCGCAAAAATAGAAACGATGACGCTTTAATAAAAAAAAAAGCTTCATCAGGATCTTCAGCTTTCATCAGGACAAACTTGGCTTCTAAACAGACTAAATTTGTCAGCGTCTATTGAACACATCCTGTCTTAAAGAGGCAGCTGCGGTTCTGTTCCGTGTGTTTATGTGAACTTGAAGGACCTTTTTGGAACGGTGCTGCATTGCTGACCCTTTGTGACGCACTCGCGCTTGGAATAAGTACTTAAAAGGAGGTGGGCCCTGAAACAAGGTCAGCGCTGTTCTGCAGAGCCACATCATTTATGCTGCTCATCCTGGCAGGAACTTTTTATCTCAACACTCTGGACCTGGACCTGGTCTTCTTTGCTTTATACACATTCTGGATCATTCTCTTTGGCGGAGCCATTCACTTCCATTATGCTGAAAGTGATGATACTTAATTATTAATCAATATTATCCAAAAAAAAAAAAAAGCAGAACTATGCAGGATTTTGACCCTAAATTGTAAGTTAAATATCTTGTTGCGGGGAGATTGGGGGCTGTCTCCACTGCCCCCTACTGTCTGTTAGTGGAAAACCAGTAACCAATCAGCAGGCAGCTTCCTAAGGCCCTTGATAATATTGACACAAATCTTATTCCATAATAAGCAACACACGAAAGTCAGTTCTTCTGTATTTACGTTTGTTAAACTCTAACCGCTAAACAAGGAGACAAGTTTGTCTTCATGTCCTTCATCATTATTGAGTGAAAACCACAGTAACACAGAGGAACGAAGTGCCCGTGTGTTGCGTTAGAAACACAACAATCACTTAACAGTTTCTCTATATTATCACTTATTTGTACTTTTTAAAAATATTTACATCACATTTGTAAAAGCAGTTTAAATTTAACCTATTTTACTCTTATGTTTTACAACAAAAACACCTGAAATGACAGTGTGAATTGACGCAACCTAAGCATAAATGCGACAGATAACTCTGTATTTTTGTCATGTATCCGTTTGTGTGTATTTGTGTGTGTGAACATGTGAGTGTGTGTCCTTGTGCTGGTGGGAATGTGTGATATTCCCCAGTGAACAGAGAAAAGCTCACTCCCAGTGGTGAACGGTGGCTTCTCCTCTTTGTTGCATAACTCGAGATTGAGCCAGAGTGTGTGTGTGTGTGTGTGTGTGTGTTCCCTTTGTAAGGCAAGAACTGAGGGCTGTTGTTTGCACCATCATGAGTATAATGTGGGACAGCAGCTGAATGGTTTTCACACATGTGAGAATCTCTCCATAGATGGTGGGTTGCGTTGAGACGCACGCACACATTCTGTAAAATATCTAATTGTTGTTTTTCTACAACATATATATACAGTTATAAGAGTTTTTACAGAGTGCCAGGTTAATGTAAGCAAAAATAAGACATCAGAAAAACAAACAAAGGTAACAATAACAAGGATTAAAAGTACGACAAAAAATGGTAATAAGAGATTAAAATAAATGGGACGTTTTAAGACAAAAGTGTAGAGGCGTAAAATAATAAACGATTATATATAAAAAGGGTCAGGATAAATAAATTAGCATAAACAAAAAAACATGAAAACAAATTTCAGAACCCAGGTTTTGGTTAATTGTGTCCTCAATCTGTTATAAATAACTACATATAAAAGAATACATAAGCCATTATAAAAGGCACTTTAAGGCGATTAATAATTATCAGCATAGGTTATAGCCAGTAACTGGTGTGTGTCTGTGTAGTGCTGTGAAGCAGTGTTTCTCGTCGTATCCACAACAAGACATTTCACCATCACAATGACTCTGCAGCTGTTAAATTAGGGTAAGTCCTGAATAGTTCACTGCACAAATGTCACGGAGACAAGACAGTAACGTAACTTCACAGACATTCAAACGCACGGTGCAGTGTAACGCTGAGAGAAATACGACACCGTCTTCCATTTGTATTGATCTCCTATAAGCTTTGCTTTCATCACGTCATGTGACTTTCCTGCATGCTGGGAAAAAAAACGAAAATCGAATGTCACGAAGAGAGGCGACGCTACTGTTTTCAAAACACTGCGGAGGAAAGCAATGTCCTGATATTATGTACACAGGTGTGTTTATTATGACACGACACGACTGAGGGAAACATGCTGGTTTCCCTGTCGTTACCGACAGTTAACCCTCTCTCCTGCTATTTCTCCCACGCCTGTTAAAACGTATATACAGAGGTTATAAGAATATATGTGCAATATTTCTTATATCCTTTTTTCCCCAGCACAACCTATAGGCAATCTGATGAAAGTTGTAATTTCTTTTTAATTTTCACCAACTATATATAAAACACACCTGAGCAACAAAAAGAACTCACAATTTTTTAAAATCCAATTGAATTTGTGAAATTTGGAAATACGTCACAGCTCAAAGTTCGCTCGGATCGTTTTTAGGAACACAAGGAAAACACGAGTAAAACATGAGGAAAATACGAGTAAAACATGAGGAAAACACAAGGAAAACACAAGTAAAACATGGAGGAAAACCGGGTAAAACATGAGGAAAATACGGAAGTAAAACATAGGCAGAGGGAAACACAAAGTAAAAATATGAGGAAAACACAAGTAAAAACATGAGAGAAATACAGGTAAAACATGAGGAAAAACACAAGTAAAACATGGAGGAAAACACAAGTAAAATATAGAGGAAAACACAAGTAAAACAGTAAAACATGGAGGAAAACAAGTAAAACATGGAAAACACAGGTAAAAACATGAGGAAAATACGAGTAAAACATGGAGGAAAACACGGAGGAAACACAAGTAAAATATGAGGAAAACACAAGTAAAACATGAGGAAAATACGAGTAAAACATGAGTAAAACATGAGGAAAATACAAGTAAAACATGGTGGAAAACACAAGTAAAATATGAGGAAAACACAAGTAAAACACGAGTAAAACATGGAGGAAAACACAAGTAAAAACATGGAGAAAACACAGGTAAAACATGAGGAAAAAACATGGAGAAAACAGGAGAAACACAAGTAAAATATGAGAAAACACAAGTAAAACATGAAATCTACAGTAAAACATGGGTAAAACAAGGAAAACACAAAATTAAAACATGGAAAAACACAAGTAAAATGAGGAAAACACAAGTAAAACACGAGGAAAACATGGAGGAAAACACAAGTAAAACATGAGGAAAATATGAGTAAAACATGGAGGAAAACACAAGTAAAATATGAGGAAAACACAAGTAAAACACAAGTAGAACATGGAGGAAAACACAAGTAGAACATGGAGAAAAGAAACACAAGTAAAAATATAGAAGGAAAACACAAGTAAACACAAGTAGAACATGGAGGAAAACACAAGTAAAACATGAGGAAAACACGAGGAAAACACATGAAGGAAACACATGAAGAAAACATGAGAAATAAAGTCACAGTGACTTTTGCATGATTTGATGTGATGGGCTAACACAAAAAAAAAACTTTACACAACACACACACACAAACTACGAGCATGCAGTGCTTTCATTGCAGGAAAGACAGAAAGAAACACAAAATGGAAAGAAAGATAATTCTGAGAATAGAACAAACACAACAGGCCCTCTGTTTGTTGTCCGACACTCGTGCATGTGTGCGTGTGTGTCCCTGTGTATCTGTGTGTGTGTGTGTGTGTGTGTGTGTTCTGGATTCAGACTGTGCTGAACTCACATGGACTCTGTCTCTCTGCATCTGCATGAGAGAACAGAGGTGGGGGAGGTGAAGGGAAGGGCAAGAAGGGGAAGGGGAAAGAGGAGGAGAGAGAGAGAAGCTTACTATCATCACTGTCAGTCAGCACCAGGATATGTGTGTGTGTGTGTGTGTGTGTGTGTGTGTGTGTGTGTGTGTGTGGTATTGCTTATGTTGTGGGGACCATTATGGGGACACCGATCAAGTCCCCATAACTTAAATGACAGGTTAGGATTAGGTTAGTAGTAGTAGTAGTAGTAGTAGTAGTAGTTATTATGGTTAAGGGTTAGTTTAAGTCTTCAGGAAATGTCCTCTGAAGTCATGGAAACCAGTGTGTGTGTGTGTGTGTCACATGTAAAAATCCAGCTGTTACTCATGCACTTCCCTCTCTCTTGTTTTCCTTCACTGTAACGTGGACAATAATAAAAAAGCTTAAATGTTTATTATGTCTGTTCATTCAAGGTTTGAAAAGTGCTTGAATTTTGAAAGAAGTGCTTGAAAGTGCTGCATTTCTTTCATCACAAGAAGCTAATGCTTTGCTTCAGAGATGTGAATAGCCACATTTGGGGTACATGTATTATTTTTGGATGAAGCTTTATTCTTTACGGGAGACGCTGAGAGACCTTGAGTGTTTCTATAACAAGGACATAATAAGGACAGATATTGTAACATTGAGAAGTGAATGCCAACTGCCAATGCCCGGCCCTGAAAGTGCCTTTGAAATGATCAGTAACACCGAAAATGTCCTGTCGACTAAGGCTGAACAATTCATCGCAATGTGGCCTATTGCAATTTTCAAATATCACACAGTAATCATTTTAAATGTGTTATTCCAAAGGTAAAATCTGAATAATTATGCACCTTCATTTAAATAAAATCTTTTAGCCCTACAGCCAATCCCAAATTAAATTAAAAACTGACAAATGTTTTTTCAAAATTTGTAAAACAAAACAACAGTTGACCAAACTGCTGTAAAGTAATAAATGTTAAAGTGCTGACAAAGACATAATTAACCCACATTTCTCTGTAATAACTAAAACTTAAAGTGAAAAAACAAAAACACATAAAAACCCACAGCAACAGACAGGACTGACAATGAAGCAGCACAGAGATTAAATACACTGTGGCGTAGGCGGGGCCAATCAAACACAGGTGAGACTAACGAGGCACAGGTGAAACACATTAGGGCGGAGCTGGCAATCACCAGGGAAGACAGGACAGGAAGCAAAACTGGAAAAGAAACACTTCTGAAAAACCAGAAGGACAATGTAAAGAAAACAGATGCAACACAAAAGGCGTCGTGACAGTAAAATGAACAAAAGTAAATAAGCAAAAGACAACAACATCTCACACACACACGAGTGCAGGGCAACTCAAACTGTGTCAAATGCACACGGTGAGTCTTTTAAGTGAGATTAACGAGGGCCAGGAACGATGGCGCTCACAGCAGATAATCTGAGAGCAGAGGGACTCGTTGCTATTTTGGGGCCTGATAAGAGGAGAGGTTATTACATGCTAATGTCTCTCTGTCTGTCTCTGTCTGTCTGTGTGTGTGTGTGTGTGTTCCAGATATCTGGTCTCTGGGGGTGATCCTCTACATGCTGGTGTGTGGAGTTCCTCCCTTTCAGGAAACCAACGACAGCGAGACCCTGGTGATGATTCTGGACTGTCGTTACTCTGTCCCTGAACACGTCTCCAGCGGCTGCAGAGAGTGAGTGTTGACGAATTAAAAAAGAAGCCAGGGTCATGTCCTGTCTGAGCACAACAGAAGAGCCAAAGAAGAACACGTCGAGAAAATGTCGTTTTATCATAATTTAATCCATCATCCAAGGGCGTGTTCTCCCTGCTGACCTTAAAAATCATCCCATTAATGTTGATAATAATTAAAATAATGACCTTGTTGTCTGGTCCAGTCTGCTGCTAATGCAGCGAAAACTGCCTCTGCATGAAAGTACATGTCTTAAATAAGCTGTTTGGACCAATTGTCAAACAAACCTATCATTGTGAGGACATTTGGACCTTGTGGGGACATTTTGGCCTGGTCCACACAACTCTTAACAGGCTTTCTGAGGATTAAGGACCTGGTTTTAGGGTTAGAGTAAAGGTTGGGATTAGGCATTATTTGTGATTGTTATGGTTAGGGTAAGGGGCTAGGGAAGGAATTATTTCTGTGTGTGTGTAGCTTGTTAGGACCAGTAGTCCTCATGGAGACCAAAACCTTGACATGATGAGGCAGAACCTAATTTCTGAGGAAGTGGTTAAGTTTAGTGCTAAGATTTGAATAGTGGTTAGGTTAAGGGTTAGGGTTAGACATTAACAGCATTAATGTTGACCTGTTATACTTCTGCTATTACATTGTAATAAGTTTTGTTGTTGTTTTATCACCCAGCGCTGTTTTCTATGTCAAATCAGTTTCTATGACAAATATCATTGTGTCATCTTCATACAGTCTGTCTTTTCCCCTTCAGCCTGATCTCGAGCATGCTCCAGAAGGATCCCTGTCGCCGTGCCTCACTGGACGATATCGAGGCTCACAACTGGCTCCAAGGTTTGGAGAATGTGCTGCTCAGCCCAGAGGCTCCGCCCCACTGGCTCTCAGGGGCGTTGTCGCTCAGCGCTCCCCTCTCAGGAGCGCCAGAAAGCGGGGACCTGCTGGCCGCAAAGCCCCGCCCTCTGAAGTCTTTTCCCGGGCCGTGGCAGCCGAGTCTCAGCCTCACCCTCCGTCCACCTCCTGTGGAGGAGCCCACTGTCCCCAAGAACGTGCCTGCTCTTCAGCAGATCTGTGAGGAGGAGGACGAGGAGGAGGACGAGGAGAAAGAGGAGGGTAGTTTGGACGAAGGAGAAAGTCTGGCATCTCCGTTCGCAGCAGAACCGGAGAAGGAAGCTGAGGAGATGCTTGACGGAGCAGAAGATCGAGTCTGCAGAGAACAATGCGAGAGAGAGAAGAAGTGTGGAAGCTCAGTGGAGATGATAGAGGAGGAGGAGGAGGACGAGGACGAGGCAGAGACGGAGATGGAATTAGAGATTAAAGACAGTGGGAGTGTAATTGCGTACCAGCCGACGAGTCACGTAGACAAATCAGTCAGTCAGACCCCTGAAGTCCCATCATGGTCTCTGCCCGGCCTGGTCCCGTGTTGTCAGGGGCAACCGGACAACCAGACAACAGCAGAGGAAGGAAAGGACGAGGAGGTGGAACCCAACAACAACACCAACAAACCTCCCTCCCCCCTCCCTGCGTCCGCTGCCCGACTCAGCCTGAACTGCAAAGACGCAGGAAGCGAGGGAGCGCGGGAAGAAGCGACAAAGGAAGGGGTAAAGGACGACCTCCTAACAGACAGATCGCCCCCCCACAATGCACTTGGGACCCGCGACGAGGCAACACCCAGGGTGGAGCCGGGGAAGCGGCACAGCATAAAGCTGCGCGAGAGACTCTTTCAGTTCCCCCTGTGCGAGAAAGCTCTGGCCCTCAACATACCGACACACAACAAGCCCAAGATCCTGCCGCTGGCTCAGTACAACTGCTGCCGTGTGCTGTGAGTGGAACCCTGTGAGTTTCCTGCTGCAGAGACCTTGAGACGTGAAAGCCTGAAACCACCAAGTGTACAGGAACGGGACGTGTTATATTGTTGCACTCATGTACGAAGGGATGGTTTAGGGTGTTTTTTTGTCCCCAGTGTGGTTGTATGTCTCCTTTTCACTGGGAACCAGCCTAGAACATGGACAGTTGTTAGTGGGGGACACAAGGGACAAACAGATTTTAGCCATTTAACAAAAGGCTCACCGAATAAAATGAGTTCAAAGCAATATTCAATTCAAGTTTTACACGGGTAGGTGGGAATAATGGAATATTAAATGTGCGATTCGCACGGAATAAGAAATCTCTGTACCAAAACTACCAAAAGTGGGAGGGGTCAGTTGATTTATGCACACCACTGCCGCTAGCTCCTGTCGTCGTGTGCGTACTACTTTTACTTTTAGAGGCAGTTTGGGGAGAGATTTATCAAATAGTTGCAGATAAATATCCTTCTTTTGCCATCTATTCACATGTGATTAGTATTAACTGGGGTTCATTTTTTCAGACCTTTTTACCCAAGTCACCGTAATCTTGACAGGAACAAAATCACTGAGAAGCTCAGGTAATCTAAAACTAATCCCGATCTAATCCAAATCGGGCTTAAGATGATATCCTGAGACTATGTTTGCCGCGTTTTCTTGCCTTTTCCAACTGGAAACTGAAGTTAGCATCGCTGTGTAAACCGGTCGTCCCCTATGCCAAAGTCCCTAGAGAAAATGGGCAATTATACATCATGGCACACAGGAGTTGTTGAGCCATTTCTGCCTTCAACAGTACATTTGATTGCTTTATTTTGTTCCTTCTGTACATGGAAGTCTCTGTTTGTAATGACCTAAGTGATATAAATGTGCCAGTCAAAGCATCAGGAGACCAGCAGCTCTTGTGTCGCCATGAGCTAAAAATGCAGATTTTCTCAGTGGACTTTGGTGCAAGAGTGATTTTATGAGGTGAGACTTTTGTTAAGTGGCTAAAAAAAAATCGGGTTTTAGTGGTTTTTAGTGGCAGCCATGTTTTCAGTGAGTGTGTCAGGCTGGTTATTAGTCTGATACAAACAACTGTACCTATCACTTTAAGCTTGAGCCTGTGTGCAGCACAGTAGTCGAACTACATAGAGCTTCATCCATTCGCTGTGGCGCGACCAGAGCATTTCAAGAAGTCCAGAGGAAGAGAATGACTGTAACAGTTTTAAGTGAATAAGCTATGGTCTGTGTTGTTTGTTCAACAGGTGCCTACAATGTTGGTAACCACTGTGTCACGAAAAAAAACTGAACATAAGAAAAACAAACAAAAAAACACCTCAAAAGGTCACGAGGCTGTGGCACATGTGTTCGGTAGATCCACATGTGTTTTTAAATGTATAAATATATCAGAATAAAGTTAGAACCAGCGTCTGCTACAGAGCAGCTGCAGAGATGTCCACTCTTTCCTTTTCTGCACAATCTGCTTCTCCTCTGTTTGTTTAAAAGCTCTTAACATAAGCTTAACTGACTCAGACTGTTACTTATATGATATATATATATATATATGATGTGACATGATACATATATAATATGTTATAATACATGTATCATATCATGTATGATACATACATGATATGATACATGTATAATATATTTATATGATATAGATATGACACAGGTATGACATGGTACATGTATATGTTATGACACATGTATCCTATGATATGATACAGGTATGGTGTGATGCATGTATGACATGATACATGTATCCTACATGTATGATATGATATGATATGATACATGTATCAAATCATATGATACAGGTATGATATGACACATGTGTGATGTAAGCATTTGATGGTATGATACAGGTATTATATGACATGTGCATGTATGATATAAGATGACAATGCATTACAGGCTGTTGTATCAGTTATGTGACATGGTACATGTATGTTGTGATACGTGCATCACATGACACATGCAGGTGTTACATGACGTTTGTTATATATGATATGATACATGTGTGTAATAATGTATTATAGGATGTGATGTGTATGTTATGATAGGATGATATATATATATATATCTATATATATATATATATCTATATATATATATCTATACACATATATATATATATATATATATATATATATATATATATATATATATATATATATATATATATATCCATGAGTATCTATATATATGTATAGATATATATATCTCTATATATATATATATATATATATCTATACACATATATATATATATATATATATATCTATACACATATATATATATATATATATATATATATATATATATATACATATATATATATATATATATACATATATATACACATAAGTTGTAAGATTAATGTACTTATGTATGATATGACGCTGAAGCCTGGGATGATGATGATTCTCTGTTAATCTTTAACCCTTAATGATATATGCATATGGTATATGTATATATATATATATATATATATATATATATAAATATATATATATATATATATATATATATATATATATGTATACGCGGGCTTGTTGTAACATAGTGTATGATACTGTTTCTATCTATGGCCTTTGATCGTTGACAAGGATGCAGGTCTTCCACCATTATTTGAAGCTGTTCTTTTTAAATATTCCACACATTTTGAACAGTGTTTGATCTTGAGCAGATATGACGTTCCTTTTTAAGTGTTTTATATATATATATATATATACGTATATATATATATAAAATGAGAGATTTGTGACTCTGTGCATGTTGTTACTGTTATTTATCACAATATACCTCCGTGTGTCTTTGGTCTGTGACTGTACCTCGAGGTTTCCTTGCTGAACGATGAGTTGCGACTGAGCAGTTCACATTTGTTGGGTCTTTTGGTCCAAACAAACAAACAAACACTGTCTCTCTCTCTCTCTCCCTCTCTCTCTCTCTCTCTGAACCTCAGATGTGAAGCGTTTCACAGAGTCACTGAAGGTCAAAGCTGTATTATAGTTAAAGTCAACAGAGCTTAATCCTGTCAGTCACCGCAGCTTCACGGCATCAACAAAATTGGATTTATTTATTTGTATTTTTTTTTTTTTTAAATCATCCTGCGACGTGTGATCGGACAGTCCTTTGCCCACAGACGGAGCGGATGTCACGTGAAATCGGATTATTCGCTTGACATTTCATCAGCTGTGGCGGGAGGGAGAAAAAAGGAGTGAAAGTCTGTGCAGAAAAGGGATGAAATGTGTGATTACAGCCTGCGTGTGCGTGTCTGCTGACCTACATTATATCGAAGACCACGTCTCTTATGGAGCCATGAACTTATTTTTCTGTATTTATTTATTAAAAATGATTAAATAAATAAATAAATAAATAAAAGATCTGAGAGTCAAGTGTGTTTACTTAAAAGCTGATGACTCGTGACTTTTTTTCTTTTTTTTCATGTCCCTTGAGACACAATGTCCTCCACTCACTGTATCTGTGTTTGAATTATTGAATTACTTCTATTCTAAACTCGTGTTTTAGATCCAATGAAGAGTTCAACAGACACAGTTAATCAGTTAAACAGGTCTGTCTGACTGTACTTTGACTTAAGCGACGTTAAAAGTACATTAAAAGTCATTTAATTGAGCATAAAAACCCCATTTTTGCATAGTTGTTTGGCCTCTTTGTGATAATCCTCTTAACCAGTGATTCCCAAAAACTGGGTCAGGATCAGTAGATGGGTCACGGGTGGTTTTGGGTCCTGATTCAGTGTATGTTTGTTTTTGAATAACATGCACACAAGGAGAAGCTTTAATTATTTCACCAAACATCTCTTGTAAAGCACCATTTTAAAATAGAGTCAGCAAATGTGAAGTGGACGAAGCTTGAGATGGAATTCAGTGGAGAGGAAATCTATAAAGTCACCAATGCAAACATATGGAGGGGAGTTCCAGTGGAAAGTAGTTCTTAGATTTTTGCCAAAATAGACCTCAGGTGAACAAGTGAAAGGGAAACTTCTGAATGTTTAAAGAACTACAGCGTTTGTGTTTTTCTTGCCCAATACAGATAAAGCTGGGGGGGGTAAAAGTGGGTGCTCTTTAGAACAAAGTTCAGGAAATAGGACATTTAAGTGAGGACAATGTGTCCAAGAGCAAAATACATTTACTCAAGTACGAAGAGCAATTAAACCTCTTAACTTTATGACACGTTGGACGGTAAATTAAATGATAGTATATACTTGGTAGAGAGTGACTTGCATCATCAAACAAAAATGTAAAGAAACGTTGGACTCACATCAGGAGGTGAAAGTGAAAACGTGAGTGGAGAGTCTTCTGAGCGGAGACCACGAAAAACAACGAGCCTCGACTGCAGAGACAAACACAGAGAGGCTGATTAACTTCAACTCACGTCAGCTGACGTCATCCACTCTCACCTGGAGCCAAACACTGTGACTCCTCCTTTCTTCACTCGTCGTTAATTGAGCGATTTACTTTAAGATTAGTCCAGTTTGTGAGTCCCTGCAGTGAGTCCATGTGAATCTTCATCTGCATTTCAGGCCATAATTATTGCCTTGGAATTATTATTAATACAAATGCATCAAAATGACAGGAGGGAGCATCTTAACGTATGGTTTCATGTGAGAAAATTAACATAACAACTTCATTTATCAATTACGTTTCTGTATCTTTATAAACTGCATGTTTAATGTTGAATTTTGTGTACAAAATTCACATAGCTGTACTTTACTTGTTACTTTGCAACTTTTACTCCACTACATTTCCTCTAACTATCTTGGTTACTCGTTACTTTATTATTATTATTATTATTATGGTCTGTATTTACATAGAGCTCCTCTAGTCTTGACGAGCTGCTTTACTCTCCAGTTTTCACCCATTCACACGCTGCTCAAGGACACTATATTCTAGCAGAGCTGAAAGACACCTCGCCCCACCACTGAGCCACCATGGCTCGATCCTTAACTCCTGACTTTTTAAAAAATATTTTTACTTCTAAAACTTCAGTACATTTTATATCATAAAATAAAAATTAAAAAGTATACTTAAGTACAGTAAATGTCGTACAGTTTAAGTACTTTTACTTTAGTAATATTGTAAAAAAAAAAGTGACTTCAACTTTTACTTGAGTAAAAAGTACAAGTATCTTTAAGATACTTTCTACACATAATAACAAGAGGTGAAGTTTTTGTACATATTTATTTCATTTTAGGGACAAACAAGCAACACTGCCACCTGTATTTCAGATCACACACACACACAAACACCAGTCGTGAAAATGTACAACAGTAGCCAGCAGGGGGCGCCTCACACCACAGATGAGCATCTGTGCTGCAGCCACCAGGGCCTGTGGAGAGCTGGATACTGACTGTAAATACAAGCGTATAGTGCCTCCTGGTGGCTGTAAAGAAATACTACCTCCTTAAAAAAACAACAATAACTTACAGCAGGATATACTTTATATTTAATAAACGATACGCGGTGGTCGTTCCCGCTGTGGCGTCAGCTGTATGTTCTTTACATGAAGCAACGCTCACTCTGTATTAGATTAAATGAGTTTCTGCAACTCAGTGAAGTCAAAGCTGACACTTCTTAAAGGCACGCAATAGCCTGATGAGGTGAATATAAAAATAAAGGCATAAAAAAATAATATATTCCTAACAACGAAGCATATAATGGTTCTTTGGTTGATCCACATTTGAGTCTCAGATTATATTTGATGTTCCTTTAACTACAGTGGGATTACTTACTGTGTGTGTGTGTGCAAATAAAAGTAATTCTAATAAGGGGGAAAAGACAGTATCACTTATTATTATTATTATATAATAATAGTACTTTTTTTGTTTTTATTTGATGAAACACGTGAATTTGAAATGAATTTGCCCCTCAGGACAATAAAACCAGGATTATTTTTGGCATTTCATTACAACCTAAAATCCCCCGATACTTGCTGTAAATGTATATATATACCACAGATTTGAAGGAATAAAACAAAGCCATGGCGTTTAAGTGATGTCTTATTTTTCCAGGAACTTTACACTAGAGCTGAAACAATGACTGGATTAATCGATTACTAACTTCATCTTCAGCTACTTTGAGAACAAGATTTCTGATTGTTTTAGCTTCAAAAATGTGACTATTTTCTTCGTTTCTTTGCTCCATATGACAAAGAAATCATTCCAACTCAATCATTTTGGTAATTTCCGGGTTTGACAAACATCTTTTAACGTTTTACGTTTAAGTCGCTAAGGAGGAACTATGAAGTAACGGAAAACGACGCGTGTCTGATACCGAACCGAGTCGAGCCGAGTCGCGCTAGAACTGCATCATGGAAAAGCGTCTGCTGTCAGAGAGAACCAGAGCTCTTTATGAAGGTAACGTAATACAAACATCAGGCTGTTTATACTGTATAATTTATACTGTTTCCTGTTAGTCCCTCACTTAATCTTAATTATATATCAATTCAATCTGAACAAATCCCTTCTATACTGAGACATAATATTTTTAAGTGCAATAATTATTATAATAATAATAATCATTACATTCCATTCGCTGTCTAATATTAAATATAAAGGGGGAGGCGACACTTTTCTCTTTACCTTGTGAGTGATGTAAAGGTGCAATTCCAGGTACAAATGTGTCATAATTAGCACATTTGGTGACGAGAGAGCAGAGCAGAGCAGAAAAGGCTTCAACGGTGAACACACAGTGAGCGTTAAAGCAGAGCGGTGTGTGTGTATATATATATATATATATATACATATATATATATAGATATACTGTGAGCGTGGACACAACACTGACGATGGTTCTGCACAGCAGTATCTTTTCTAGTCGAAGCGAAATCACGACTTGTCAGGCTGCAGCTTCTGCAAGAGAAGGAAGAAGGAAACGCTGTGATGCAGATCGAAGGATAAAAGGTCGAATATGCAACAAGAAATGTGATTAAAGCAAACATTAGCCGTGTAAAGGTACAGTACTGAGAGTGCTAGTTAAAGAAACACTAGTTTATCTATTGAGCTGATTATTGGAGCAGATATTTAGCCTTTTTTTATTATTAATAATAATAATAATAATAATAATAATAATAATACATATAATATCATGTATTTAATTGTCCGATTATTCCCTATTTGTTTTGTATCTGAATGTTTATTTGACAATTTCACGACTTGTTTCATGAATTAAACTGAAGTTATTTATGCTTTTTTTTTTTTAAAGCGACACAACGCAGGATTTCAACTTTCCAATAATCTCACAATTACTTCTGGTTTCAGGACCATTGCCACTGAAATATCGACAATACTTTTGTGTTTCATTTGTTATCATAAACTAGTTCTATTTCTTTGTTTTCGATGAACAGGAAAACCTGGTTTCACCTGTAGCTTCAGAGCCTCCATGGACGTGAACTCTATATGCTCTCTCTTTCTTCGGATCCAGTCCGGTTCGTCTGGGATCAGGACCGACAGGACGACTTTGACCAAGATGAGAAAATGCTGCACAAAACACACACAATGTTACACACACGCACCCACACACACAGACTAATCATGTGTCTCCTCGCCCTCCTTCATACCTCGACCAAAACAGCTGACAAAAGAATGTTTGTGCTGCTCATCCCGGCCTCGTGACACAGGCCCCGTAACCGTGGCGACAGCAGCAGCAGCCAGCAGTTGGACACGACGGAGACAAAACTCAGGACCTCGAATGCGAGCTGAAACGCAGGACAACGGCACGAGCTGTTTGCGTGTGACTCATTTCCACTGTGTGTGTGTGTGTGTTTCTGCTGACCTGCCACACGCCCATGTTAGCCACGGGCGGCGTGAACGGTTTGCGGAAGAGCTTGCAGATCTTGTACGCGTCCGAGCGGATCTCCGTCATGTTGTTGACGAGCAGCAGCACGGCCGTCAGAGGATACACGCAGGAGAAGAGGCTCAGGTACCCGAACTGCACCAGGAGCTCGATGTACTCTGCAAACAGACCCTGGAATAAAAGAAGAAACTGAGCTGTCGTACTCGACCGGCACCTGAACCACAAAATAAACACGTTTTAATAATCTGTACACACGGGGAAAACGGGGAGGGTGCTTTGCTTCCTGAATTTGTCCTCCTGTGGGTCGTCTTCACTCTCTGCCCTATGGGGGGCGCTGATGAAGCGGTCCACCAGGAACGGTATGGCCACCTCTGTCACCTGGTTCACCAGCTGCGTCACGATCAGCAGCGACGCCAGACGCTAAAGGCAGAGATGGTGAGACAGAGACGTTGGGCGGAGTTTTCATTTCCCAGGCGTCGCGTCGTCATTTGCTCTCTCTTTGCTTAACTTTACTCGCTCGAGAGACAGTGGACAGTGTCCACAACACAACAAGGGAGACATTGACCTAAATATCAACTTCTTTCTTGCACAAAATCTCTATTTAGATTCTCGATTCTCAAAAACCTTTCAAGGACCTGCAGGGACCCTGTGTTACCTTTCGGAGCAAAGGCACGTCCTGTTTGAAGAAGGCAATGTGGAAGAGCACAGCAAAATAGTTGAAGAAGGTGAACTGGAAGGAAGACAGAGAGAAAAAGGGGGTTAATAATCAGCTCGGAGGACGAGCGCGAGTGTGACAATAGAAGAAGAGGAGGAGGAAACGTACCACCAAGACTTTAGCTGTCAGGTGCTTCTCGAAGGACGACTCCTCTCTGTGGTTCTCTGAAACAGACACAGTTTTCCATCAGGTTCGTGGATGTTGCAACCAGGGCAAAGAGGGCATGTATTATTCTCTCTGTTGTAGCCAAAGCCAGTGGCTCTTATTTTGAAGGCCGGGGTGTTTGTGGCATTCATTGAAATGACCCTCCCCCTCCGTCGCTCTCTTCCTCTCACCATATTCAGTCAGAGCCCGTGCCACCGTCTTGTAAACAGTGGCCAGCATGTTCGTGTAGACGATGTGCAGCACCGAGGGCACGTAGAGCAACGTCTGTGACACCAGTGAGTCCCAGTCAGTGTGCAGCTGCTGAACCTGAGCCTCACCCCAGTAGAAGCCAAGCATCCCCAGAATCACCAGCCCTGCAGGGGGGAGACGAGGGAAGAGGCAAAGCTGAAGATCACAGACTAAGAAAAATGTTATGCCTGCTTAAGTGTATGATTATATGAAGAACATGATCACCACGTTATCTTGTTGCTAGACAGCTTTTTACAACTGGAAACTGAAGTTTGAACCTCTGTCTCCCTCCGTCCACCAAAGTCCATCACAGCACACAGCAATTTAAATGTCTCATTTTGTGACTATGGTGTTTGAAATCCTTTATGCAGATAAAATTACCAGAGAGGACAGTGGGAGACCAGCAGCTTCTGTGTTCCTGTGAAATAAAAATGCTGATTTTCTCTATGGACTTTGGTGCAGGAGACTGGAGGGTTTATAAACTTCTGTTTCCAGATCAAAAAGGGCTGTCTAACAGCGAGATAAAGCAATTTTTATTAGGTAGTGACTAAAATCTACGAAGGAGTATTAGGGCCAGCCAAAAAAAAAAAAACAGCCAAAAAAAAAAATCCGGCACAAGGGGAAAAAGCAGGCAATTTTTTATTTATTTTTTTAAATCCGGCACAAGAAAAAACAAAGTCAGGTAAAAAAAATTTTTAAAAAATCCAGTACAAGAAAATAACAAAAAAAATCAGGCAAAAAAAAATTCTTTTTTTTACAAATTCGGCACAAGAAAAAAAAAAGTCAGGTAGAAGTTTTTTTTAAAAATCAGGTAAAAATGTTTTTTTTAAAAAAAAAATCCGCAAGAATAAAAAAAAAGTCAGGTAAAAAAAATTTAAAAAAATTCCGGTACAAGAAAATAACAAAAAGTCAGGCAAAAAAAAACTGCCGAGGCTTGACCACGTACCACAACAAAGCGCGTGCAACTGACTTTCTTTTCTTTTTTTCCCTTGTGCTGTTTTGTTTTTGTTTTTTTTGGCTCGCCCTAATACTCCTTCGTAAAAATCTGTGTCCATATCGCAAGCTGGAGCAAACACACTTTGAATTCATTTGATTCAAAAGTACAAATCAAAGTCTTACCCAGAAACAGCCCCACCATGGGAATCGACACCAGCGCCATACGCAGGTCTCTCTGCCAGCCGGGAAACAGTGGCTCCACGCGACCCGTCACAGGGTTCACCCCGAGGTCACCGTGAAACCCAGGCCTGGGCTCGGCGAAGCGCTCGGCGAGGTGCAGGGTGCCCCAGCGGTAGGACAGGGACGAGCTCCTGCGCTTCCACATCTCCATGAAAACCGTGGACCAGAGCATGCTGAACACCGCCTGGATCATGTGACCGCTGTGACCGTGATCTTCATCCTCCTCCTCGACCTGCGCGCCCGAGACTGAGTCCACCACCTCCTTCTGTGCCTCACCTGTGAGCGGCAACAGGAACTTTGTGGCCAGTTAGTTTGTTTTTGTGTTTGTATGGTTTCTCTGCTTCAAATATGAGGGTTGTGGTTTGAGTGTGTCCACTGCAATGGCTTTGTGATTAAAATGAGATAATTAGCTTGTCCTTTTATGATGTTTTGAATGTTTTATACGACCTCGTCCTTATGTATATGTATATATTTAGCCTTTTTCTAGTTTTAAAAAATGCTTACTCTCCCACACCAAACCCCATAGAAAAAATCTGCATTTTTAACTTATGGAGACGCAGCAGCTGACGGTCTACTGCTTCCTTATTTGGTGAGTTTGTGTCACTTATTAAAATCACAGATTTTCTCATTGGACTTTGGTGCAGAGAGACGGGGAAGTGAGACAAACTTCAGTTTTCAGCAGGAAAAGGTTGTCATAAAATATAATAATAATAATAATAATAATAATAATAATATATACATAAAAAAACAATAGGTAAATCCACACACCTACCTGAGAAGTATGTGATGGACAGACCCAGAATGGCGGGTGGAAGCAGAGACCAGGTGTAGAAATCCAGGAAGCTGAAGTAAAAAGCCACAGAGCTTCCAAAATACCCGTTGACTGAATCTGAATGAAGCAACAATCAGAGAAACAAGACGTCTCTGTTGTTACGGTTACAGTGATGCAGGACGTAGAAAAACAAATCCAAAATTGCATAAACAGAATCTGAGGTACTGGCAATGATGTTTTTCATTTCACTGGCTTCCTGTAGCTGCTCGCATCCGCTTCAAGATTCTAGTGCTTGCGTTCCATGCTACAAACGGATCCGGTCCAGCCTACATCCAGGACATGATCAAAACCTACACCCCAGCCCGCCCACTCCGCTCTGCATCGACAAACCGGCTTGCTGCTCCCTCACTGAGAGGATCACAGAGGCACTCGCAGAACTCGAGACTGTTCACTGTCCTCGCTCCCAAATGGTGGAACGATCTCCCCATCGACATCCGGACAGCTGAAAGCCTCCACATCTTCCGACGCCGACTAAAAACACATTTGTTCCGACTCTACCTCGACTAAGACGACAAAAAAAAAAAAATAAATGTATTGCACTTATGACTAGCACTTCATAGTTTGTTCTACTTGAAGCTCTTACTTACTTCTAGCTCTTATTTGTACCCAAATGTTTAAATGCACTTTTGTAAGTCGCTTTGGATAAAAGCGTCTGCTAAATGACATGTAATGTAATGTAATGAAATCAAAACATCGTGCTCATTCTGTCCATTCTAATGATTCAGTTACACGGAAAACAAATGTCGTGTGTAAAACAAACAACAGTGATGACTCCGCCCACGTTGAGTAGGTACTATTTTTGTAGTGGAAAACCAACCTAAACCGTGCTGTGCTGTGAAAAAGGGCCATAAGAGGTTGCTTTTGGGGCCACCAACAGGCTGTCGTTAACAAAAACTATGCCGAAAAATGTTTGTCAACGGCCCATTTTTCACCAACAGACGTTAAGTTTTCATAGCAGCTAGAAAATCAGTTTTCAGTCACGTGTCATCCACATTAAGCTGTGATAGAAAAGCAGAATATTTTCGTTTTTTCGATTTGGTGACATTGTCATTTAAAAATGACAATTGTGACAATGAAAATAAAATGATTAAAGAACAGAGCGTTAGCACCCGGAAATCTTCACATTATCAAAGTTTGGACAAACACAAACGCTCCCTCGGGTCAGTTTCTGTTTTTCCAACCCACCCAGCGGCTGAACCAGCTGATTCCCAGAGTACCAGGCTTCACTCAGCTCCTTCAGCTGCTCCGGGTTGTGGAGAGGAAACGTGTCCACGATGACACCAGCCGAGCCGAGCTTCTGCCCTGTGACACACACACACACACACACACACACGACATCAGAAACACAACATGGCCAGTGACGCACGATTAACACAGAAAGAAGTTGATCGTGCGAATGTTGCTGTATAAAGCGATTTCAAACAGCTGAGGTCAGCAAGTATTCTACAGTAGATACACACAGTGCAGGGTTACACTTCTGCTATAAATGTGTGACCTTTAGATTCAGTTAAAATAAAGAATACCAAAGAAAAGCAATAAAAGAAAAGAAAAAAATATATAAATGTATCAAACTTATGTATAAAAAATATAGAAGAATAAAGAATAAATACAAAAAATATGTTTTTGCACCCGTACTGGACATATGTACATGTATTATTATTTCATACTGAGCTAAAAGCAAACGTGGGGGAAAAACAACTCACAGACGTTGTCTCGGTTCTGCAGCGCGCAGCCGTCCGTCAGACCGGGGATCCTCAGGTCCCTCTGCGCCCGCAGACCGTCCAGCTCGTACTTCACCATGAACTGTCGCTCGGCCAGAGTCAGGAACACTTCCGTGTTGTCTGTCACGCGCACGCACGCACGCACAGGGACGAAGAAATATTCAATATTCAAAAATACACACAAAGAAAACATAGAAATCCAATGATGATTAACAGAAAACCTCAGCAAACCTCAAATTAGAATTAGATGATCCAGATACTAGAGCTTTATTTTGACACCAACGATTTAATGTACTAATGTAGGGCTGAGCGATATAGACCAAACATTAATAACATAATATAAAATCGAAATTAGGGCGATACGGTTGCGTTCGTAATTTATTTATTTATTGTTGGGTCCATAAAATGTCATAAAATGTTGAAAAATGGTGGAAATGATGACCACAAACCAAAACTATTCCATTTTGAATGATTGCTTTGTCATAAGGAGCAAAGAAACCAGAAAATATTCCACATTTAAGAAGCTGAAAACTGGTTTTCCTGACCTGAATCTTTAAAGTTGTCTCTGTCGTTGTAGGAGAACGCCTCCATGTCCCCGCTCTGGTACGTCTTACACAGACCCAACTCCTCGGCGGCTCGCAGTAACGTGCAGCGAGGAGCGGAGACGACGACGATGTTGCCACTGGCGTCCTCACCGGGGTGAGCCAATAAACCAGCACCTGGGGACGGACGGAGGACATTTTGAAGACATTTTGAGGACATTTTGTGTGAGTGATGAAAAGAGAGGCTGCTGTGGAGACGACAGGTCGACTGTATATAGATGATGATAGTGCACCTTTTGTTTTGGCCCATAAATTATTCAAAAAACTAAACTAAACTGTATCTCTGTCTACAGTGTATTTGTTTAAACAAAAATTTGACTCATTTGATGGTTTTTTTCCAGAATTTGTTTTTCAGTTCAGTTTTTCTGAATGAAAGACATCATTTTTTTTGTTTTTGGCTGTTTTTATGAATTGAGGAGAGGATTTTTCCCGTTTTTTTTATAGTCGCCTCAGTTTATCTGAATTAATGATGTAATTTCTCCCGATTTTTTTTTTTTCGGTTCAGCTTTTCTGAATTAATGACGGAACTTTTATAAAACTGGAGTCAACTGAACAACTTTGTTTGCAATTGAGCTATCAGGAAAAAATATCTCATAAATAAAAAATAAACAGAAACAGAACCACAAATGGGAAAACCAATATGCTTTGTTTTGTTTGTGCTTTGTTTAGAAGAGAAAAAAGTTAAGTAAATGCATGAAATCGAGAAAAACAGAACTTTGTTTAGGCCGTTTCCAGAACTTTCCCTATAGAATCTTTTTCTTTCTTGTTCTTTAAAAGGTTTTCTGTAAACAACTCATTGTCTTCATCCACATGAAAACACCCACAACGACTCTAACCTCTGTAGTATATTGTAGAATATTGTAACAATGCAAATAATGTGTAATAACTGCTTGATTAAATGAGAATCAGTTGATGGTGATGATTAAAATACGTCAAATATCTGATATCTGATCTCTATTAGACAGAAAAAAGGTAATATGTGAGTGGAAGAAGCCATGTGGCAATAGAGAACGTCCTTCCAGGCAATAAAGGCCAGTTGATTTCCAGTATGAGAGAAACAGAGTTCATAAATGTTTATTCTTTTACCTCCATCTTTCTGAGAAGCTCCAATCAGCTTGATGAGCCACCTCTTGGTCTCGGGCCGAACGTTCGCTCCGAGCTTCACCAGAACGAGTGGCTCCACCCTTTCTGTGGCACAGCAGGGGCAGGTGACCTTGGTCCAGCCCGGTCCGCTGATGACGGCGCTCAGTTTTCCCGGGAACTTTCCCTCGGGAGTCTCATCCTCCGCCTGCTGCAAGGCTTTTTCACTGCTGCCGCCGCCGCCTTCATCAGCACCTGCCTTACTCATGGTGAGACTGGGGAGACACAAGTTCACAAGTTCACCTTCAAACTGCAGCGTCATCGATCGTCACAGACCTTTTTCTTTCCTTGCTCCACTCGCAGGAAGAGGTTAAATGAAAGTTTAAAGTGGAATTCCAGGATTTACCAAACCGACACCTTTGCTAACGTTGCCAGACTCAACAATACAATAACAAATCCAGCCATTCTATCTACTGAACTCATGTTTAAACTTTAAACATTTTAAAGTACTATATTCCCGTACACACCCGCATTTACTGGAATTTTACTGGAAAGTAAAAACACAGTTTAAAACTGTGATACTTTAGATCTACAACAAGCAGATTATTAGATTTGACTTCATTAATATTCTGTCATTTTTGCTCATCTGTGATGTAAAGTAAACGTATCAAGGTTTAGGAAAAAAAATTTTTTTTATTATTTTTTATTAGTGAAAAAAACCAAACCATACAATAAGTCCGTAAGTCATGGTTTGGTTTGGGGCCGTAAACCGCAATATTTGAGTACATTAACCCTTTATTACGTAACAACACGACGGGTTTGTGCTTTCAGAAAAATTACAACAGTTTCTGAGAGCTGAGAAGTTGCACTTCAAAGCCAACGTGTGGTTCTTACCGTAATTTAACTGACGCTGCTACAGGAAGCCGGTGAATCAGTGTCTTTGTCCCTTTCCCCCTCTCCACACACTCAGAGTGGAGGAGAAACACAGCGGAGAGAAGTAAATTCTATCCAAAAGTGCCTTGAAGACGATCTTCTCGAGTGATAAAACCACCACTGAGGTGTGGTGAAGCATTTGAGATCAAAGGAGCAGCAACTTCTTGTTTAATTTTCGGCTAAATGTAGTTTTAAATTTGCTTACATTATTGTATTGATATACCTATGTAGCTGTATATCTAAAGCTATATGTAATGTGTATAGTCGTGTGCGTCTGATTGACTTCATTTACAATCAGCACCAATGTAGTTGCACATTTCAACACTTATTTTTATATAAACACTAAAATTTATATATTATATATTAGGTTACACACAGTTCACTTATTTAGGTTCAATTTCAATTTTCTAACACCATTTATCTGCACTTATTTATTCAGTTCTTGTATATCCGACACAGAGGTAAATATTTTATTGTATAAAATCTTATATATATAGTTTATAGTGCCTTAGTTCATGTTAATTTCTGTTCTTGGTTGTAGTAGCTGTAACATCAATAAAGCATTTCTGATTTTGATCTGATAAATCAGCACTGTATGACCTCATATGACGACGGTTTTGTTTATGTTTAAAAGTTACTCACTACAGTTTTGATGTCCACCGTGTGGAAATATTTGTCCATGTAAAAATAAGACAATTCCGGACGAAAATACAGTATTATTAATCATTATAAACAGTTATTAATGTTGAAATCCAGAGATCTTAAAGTGTTGTTAACTGTAGGAAACTGACCAGAGCCATAACAAATTGAAATGTATTTGCATTATCAGATATAACACTTTAACGTTTGCATGTGAAACTGAAGAGCGGTCATTTCTGGATCATTTGCATCGCGATAATAATGAATGAACACTGGATGTTTCAGCTGAAGCGGACGCTCTCTGGTGATAGGAGTTTTAGAGATAAACTGCCCTCCTTTGTCTTTACACAGGCACACGCAGTGGACCAAAGTGAAAGTGACTCAGTCTGGACTTCCACTTGTGACACACGGTGCAGCGACAGCTGAGCATAGTGCGAGGTGAAAGACAGAGAGAATGAGACAGGAAATACAATCAATACCTGGCAGGATGTTGATGGTGAGGCTCCTACAGCAGGTCCACACCACCACCGCCTTTAAAGTCCTGTTTGAACACACACACACACTTATTGTCTTCTATTCATTTGGACAACCTCAGTGTTTATGTCCTTAAAATGCAACAAAACAAGTATTATACACTCACACAAACAGGTTTACGTAGCTTTTCTTGTGTTATTACACTGGATTAACTTCCATTCATTTGGACAGCGTGAACAAAACCTTAACTATAACTGGTTAATAACCCATTTAACCCTTAACCTAACCACAGTAGGGTTAGCTTTACCTTAGGCAGCCTTATAAATGAGGTTCTCCCTCATTAGTACTGAGCTTTTGTCCCCAATGAGGACGACTGGCTCTGACAAAATCAGTGTTTATAGCAGAAAACGAGTTCACATACACACACACACAGTAAGACACAGTTCAGTTGTTCTGCAGAGAAACCAAAACCAGGAAAAGGGCACTCTGACTCTCACTCTCTACACACACACACACACACACTTACCCAGCCTCAGTGTGTGGTTCCTTCCAGCTGTCTGTCTGTACATATATATATATATTAGCGTGTGTGTGTGTGTGTGTGTGTGTGTATGTGTATGGCAGGAATGCGGAGAAACTTCCCAGAGACTGCAGGGCGTGGAGGGTTGTTTAGTTTTATCAATCTCTCCTCCCTGCACTGCTGCTGCTGCTGCCGCCCCTCCTGCTGCACCCCAGGGTCCTAATGCCCCTCAAAACAACACCAAGCACCCCTGGCTGCGGCCTCCGGTATTACAGGAACCCACTTGGGTTAGTAAACAAAACATGCAATTGTGGATTTTATGCGAGCTTTTATTGTAAAACGTTCTTGTTGTCAAGAGGTTTGGACGGGAAGTTGTTGTGGCTGAAGCCAAAGGCTCCTATTTTGAAGGCCAGATCTAAAAGGGGAAGTGAGGTGTGTTAGGGCAAAACATTGGTTGATTGTTCTAAACGTAAACAAATCGAACTGCCAAAGTTGTGCATGTCTCCGAATGTCATTTATTTATTTACATATACATTAGATTTAATTTCCTTTCAGGCCTCACTTTCCCTTTTACAAAATAAGAGCCCTGGCTTCGGCTACAACCACGTCCTGTTCAGACCTATTGACAACAAGAAGATAGCTTCTAATAATAATAGTAATCCAAGTGTAAAGTCACCCTTTTTAGTCCATATAAAAAAAAAAAAGTATATCTCCCCGTCGGGGAATTGAACCCCGGTCTCCCGCGTGACAGGCGGGGATACTCACCACTATACTAACGAGGAGGTGCGCGAATATTTGATAAAGTACCCATTTTCAACACAACACGTTTTCGGATGGATGGTGCTAATTTGTCGCGATATGTGCTCACGTGCGTGATTTAAGGCAAGTAGACGTACAGACTTGTAATAATGGATGTGTTGAGATGAGTAGATGCTTGCAAATTAGGCGATGACGTCATTTAGAAACTTTAACGACAGCCAGTAGCGACTTTCCTTACTGAGGAGTTGGCAACAGTGCTGGGCGGGCTGGTAGCCAACAACATTCCTGTACACGACTCAGTGCCGCTGGTAAGGCAGAAGTCGTCGACCCGAATCGAGCACACTCCTGTAACCAATCATGCTGTTTGACTGAGGTTAGGACCTCCTACCTCATTAACATATGGACACAGAAATAAATGAATTAATTAATGTAGGTGAACAGAAATGCAGAAATAAATGTAAAACATTTGCTTATTATATCATTTATTTATGCATTCTGCAGAGCGCTATATTAAACTGACTGGCAATGTGACTAATATTGAACTCAAAACGTCCCTGGGTGGGCTTGAACCACCAACCTTTCGGTTAACAGCCGAACGCGCTAACCAATTGCGCCACAGAGACGATGAATACGATATGGGGCGTGGCCTACATCTCGGCCCACCTGTATCCAATTGAAAAAAAATGTCATATTCAACCCTATACATTAAAAAATAATGGGATTAATGAAATAATAAGTAATTGTTTTGATGATTTTGCGGGACGGACGCTTGCGCGTGGCTTGTGGTGTATTTCCACTGGCTCTACTCGCCTCGGCACGGCACGTCACAGTTTAGGTTGCATCTCCACTACAAAAAAAAACTACTCAACTCAACACATTCATTATTACAAGTCTGTACGTCTACTCAGCACGTATCGTAACATATCAGCACTATCCATCCGAAAACGTGTTGTGGTGAAAAAGGGTACTTTATCATTAATTCATATACTTCCTCGTTAGTATAGTGGTGAGTATCCCCGCCTGTCACGCGGGACTAAAATGTGGACTAATATAAGTTTATTTTAACTAAATCTAACTAAAAAGTTAGATTTGTTCAAAAAGCTCACGTCTGAAAACTAAATACACGTAATACTCACTTTTTTTCTTCATTCTGACAGCAATGAAAGTCCCCGTGCGTCTTTTAATCCGTGTAAAGTGAAGGTTTGAGATGAGTTTTTGACTAAATGCTAACGTGGCTCGGTCAATTTCGTCACAAATGAGCTGTAGAGTTGAGGAACATAGCTTTACTAAATGAAAGCTACGTTCGAAACGCTACGTACGAAAACAAAACGTAAAACTTCAAAAAAATCAAATAAGAAAAGCGTGGGTTTCAAAAAAACGAACACTCTCTCCACAGCCTCAATTATAGTCTCTTAACGGACACAGACAGTTGTCCAATCAGAGGCTGGGGCCCGACTCCAAATCAAAAATGAACTAAGGATTAAGCTCCATAAATACTGAGACAAGTCAAAAAAACATTCACATTTATGTCTGTTTAAAGCTAAAAATGTCATTGTTCTTTATTTGGCAAATAATAAATGCACACTGGGCTTCTCTAAGAAGTCAGGAATTAATCAAGCATAAGTTTGTAGTAAATAACTATAATTTGACATCTTAATCAAGAAATAATAACGTGCTTGACTATTTCTTTTACAGTTTTTTTGTATAACAGTAAATTTGAACGCTTATGGATAACAATAATTGTTTTTTAGCATTAAAAATGTCCATATACTTGTGCATTAAACATTACAGAAACATAATCAAAACGTTTCAGCTCCTTAAATGTGAATAGTTTTTGTTGTTCCACAAATAAATGATTAAAATTGAATCATTTTGGTTTGTGCACAAAACATTTTTCCAAGACCTTCTGATATTTATTCATTTACCAAACAAGTAATAGATTATGAAAACAAATAATAGTTAGTTGCAGCCCTAACCTAATCTGGGGATTTCTGTGAGTATGGGACCAGTTTATTCCTCACTTATATATAGATGTATTCACGATCACTGATGGACAAGACAAAGACAAAAGAACTTCTGCATGGTCAAATTTATTGTCTTCATCAAATTGGTCCAAAACGGCTCCTTGCAGCCTTCAAAGAACAAGTCATATCACAATGAAATATGAAATCATGGACACCGACAGAGGTTGGACTGGAGCAGCTGCTCACCTGTGACTGTCTGTGTGTGTTAAATATATAAGAGCAGGACTCACCGCCACCACCAGCGTCCAAGTTTCACCTCTACAGTACAACACATGACCAACTTCATCTACTCCATCTCTGTCACATATCAACCTACCACCTGTTCCGCACATTAAGTATTTAAACCGATAAAAAAAATCCACTTACGTAGAAACATTAACACAGCGACTATAGCGGTCTGGATCTAAGCTGCTTGTGCTTAGTCGGAGCCTGTGAAGGTTGCAGGTTCGCAGGGAGCCGTGTTTGCTCCACTGTGCTGCTGCTGCTCTATGGCTGTTTGAAGAACTTCTTATTTTATTTTTTTAAATATCTAAGAGCCGATGCCTCACTGCAGTGGTGGTGGTGGTGTTATGGAGGGCACAGTCGCTCGTCTTTAACCACAACGTCGTCAGTTCTAGAAAAGAGGTAGCAAACTCACAATCCCAAAAATCACCATGTGGCTAAAGAAAGTTGCCCCGGCTGTGCTTCTGTGCTTTACCTACCCATTAACTAACAGAACCTACACCACTGCACACTCCAAGGTCAACCTCTCCGTTACTGTCGTCATCGTCCACAACATTATTTTGGTTTCAAATGGTTTGTAACCTGACCACAAAGCACACAAAAACACCCTGACTTGTGTAGCATGAGAAATACAGTACATTTATAAAAAAAATACAAAAAAAGCACTTGATTTTTTTGTTTTTAAACCATCGTATAGGGACAAGGAATGAATAAAAATAACAAAAAAGAGGTTTGCGTGCGTGTACTTTTGAAAAACAACAAAACAAACTGTTTTTAAGTGGAGAATCTATGTACAGCGTCATGTGGAGGGAGGAGGGGGGGGGGCGATCAAAGTACAGACAGAGTGGGGGGAGGGCGTGAAAGATAAAGTAGGGCAGTAAATTGTTCTTCATAAAAGAGGTGTTTTATTTCGGCCTACTGTCTGTCTCAAGTCAAAAAAAAAATGACACTTTTAAAGAGTTCTCAGTCCTTCCGGAGACCAAGGAGGACGGGTTTAGTCCAGAGTGATGATGTCGTCGTTGTTGTCGTCATCATTGGCGGCGGCTGCGCTTGACTGCTCCGTGCGGGGGCGCTTGGTGGAGCTCTCTCCACTCTCTGCGTCCGGGTGCTTCCTCTTGGTGGCGCTGCTGCTGCCCGCTGCTGCAGAGCTGGATGACACAACCTTCTCCTCCTCCTCCTCCTCCTCGTCAGAGTCCACGATCATGAGGTCATCGTCCTCTGATTGACCTGAAAGACACAGGAGAACACGGTTCACACTCGGGTTTCATTTGCAGGTCTTTCTGACATTGAGTTCAAGCACCGTCAATGTGTATTGTTAACAGCATATAGTTGTAGTAAATTTCATATCAATACGTTTTTAAATTCACATAAAGAGAATTTAAATCTCCAACTTATTCTGTTTCTACATCTAATGTGCACCGCTGTGACAGTAGCTTTAGTGGTAATGCTTTTAACTGGAAGGGTGTGGGTACGATTATCGGTTCCGTTAGTCCAGTGTTTCCCAACCCTGGTCCTCAGGGAACAAGCTCTGGTAACGAGCTGTTTTCACCAGCAATCCTTGTTTTAATTATTTATTTAATTTAATAATTTAATTAATTCAAATACTCATTTGAAGACATTTGTCCTTCTAACGTCGCATATGCGAATTACGCGGGAGCCAATGTGAGTCGGAGCTCCTATAGTCAAATTGTACATCAAGCGCAGAGTATTTGGAGAAGGCCATATTGTCCCTACCAATATCAGAGATGGGGCAATGCATATCTGTGCACAAATTCAGTGAGAAGATTTTACGAGCGTCATTGAATGCATCACAGCCTAGCAGAAATATCACTGCAAGTCAGAGCTGAGTGAGTGCGCTGCTCTTAGTGTTTAAGTGTTAGAAACGAATAAATCACAGTGAAGTCTCTCTCTCTCTAATTCGGTGTATTTGAGGTTTGGGAACCTCGAACCCTTTTTTTTTTTTAAACCAAAAAAGTACTCAATTAACGGAAAAAATAATCAACAGATGATTCGATTTGCAAAAACCGTCTAAAACCGTGTTTACATGACGTTAACATGATGGCAAGGAATCTAGACTTCAGTGTAGATAACAGATAAACAGCTGTGCTGACCTTTAGAGGAGGTGGACGGCTGGGCGGTGTCCTTGTTGCCATTGGTGATGCTGTTTCCCTCTTCCTGGTTAGTCTGCGGCTGCGGCGGTGGCGGAGGTTTGTCTGGAGCTTCACCAACTACCTCGAATTCCACATCCCGCTCAAGTTCCTCACTGTCAACAAATGCAACAAAAACAACAACAATTCAGCATTTCATTTATGGTTCGATCCCTGGGGCAGCACCATGAAAAGTAAACACATGAGTAGAGCGACATACGTGTGCAGGACGTTGACGAGGAGCGTGTAGTCTTGCAGGAAGTCGTCGACTTGCAGGCGGCTGCCGTTACGGATCCCAAAGTCTGAGAGGAACTTGCTGTTGTTGGCTGTGAAGGCGGGAGGGAAATCATATTTACAGTACGCTTCGTTTATGTTCATTTATTCCAAAACACTTACTCTTTATTCACCAGGGCTGCAACGAACGACGTCTATTATTTGTGCTATTAATCGCGTACTTGTTTGGTCCATTAAATGTCAGAAAATGATATTGATATTGAGAATATGATGATATTCTCGAAAGTGTTGTTTTCTCAACTCTCACTCTCAAAAGATGATTTTCTTTTTGTTTCAAAAGTCAAAACAAACCTACTTCTGACTCCAGTACGATAATGTGCAAACTTAATACACTTAAATAGGCTTTAACGTATGAAACTGTTGTGTTTTAAATTATCCCATATGTTTTAACACAGGTCAGTGCACCAGCTGAAATATTCTCAGGTGAGGGGATAGAGCGCCCTCACCTGTCCATGTAAAGACTCACAAATACACATCTCTTTTCTGAACAAGTGATTTTTCATGCTTTCAATTTCTTTTTTAACAGTCCCACCCCCCAGTTGTCCCCACCTTCTGTCTCTCCTTCCTCTGACGAGATGAGGATTGTCCCTTTTCCGTCTTCTATCTGAACATCTGGAGCCACCATGCCGAATCGTTCCTTCAGGATCTGAGCACAGGATAAAAAAAAAACATTAAATCTTAAAACAAATAAACAAGGTGACGGTCAAAAAAGTATATAAAAAAAAAACAGCATCAAAAACTAGAGTTGGGACAACATACGCAGCTCAAATGTGTCCGAGTCACTGGATTTGCATTGCGATCCTGATTTATTGTAATTCTACAACTATTGCGATCAGATTCCCTTTTCCTCTTTTGTGTAGAGTCACGATGTTTTGATTCTTTGCACATTCACATTTTTTTCTTAACTGGGTAACAGGGGCGCTGCGTCCTCTCACCGAAATGCACTTTTAATGATTGTTTTTTCTTAAAAATATCAAATTGAAGCCAGTTAAACACTATTCCCGTTTGCCAGAAAATGCAGAATGACTCCATAAATATCAAAAGTGTAATAATCAGACACTCAAAGGGCTTAAATGGCTCTGAATTCACATAAACACCAATGTTTTCTTTGCTATTTACGCTCATCTTAAAAGGGAAAATATAAGAACAAACATTTATTTCTAAACGCAGTGTGGCCCTCATTCTCCCTTTCTCTAGCAAAAACCCTGATATTGTAAATTTTTACTTATGACACAGATGTAAATATTTTGTGTTCTTCTTTTTATACTCTTAATATACTCTTTGATAGGTTGTACAGCTCTGTTATTTGTGTTATTTTTGCTGGCGTAGGGTGAAAAAAACCACAAATGGGTCAATAGATTTGTCCAGAATAGGCTGAAGATAAACACACACACACACACACAGCTTACCCTGTCCTGCAGAGAGAGGACCATGGTTTTGTGGACGTTCAGTTTGACTGTGACCTCTGGTTTGCTGGCACAGACGTAGCAGTTGGCCTTCGGAGGGTCCAGGACACATGGGACCAGCAGCTTCTTCCTGAGGTTGGGACACTTGTTCAGGAAGATCTGAGATGAGACGAAAAGACAAAAAGTTTTTGCAATTACAAAAAAAAAAAAAACATCAGCACAAACAGAAGCACATTTTAGTGACAGATGCCACAAAATAACATTTGTTGTCGTTCTCTCTCTAATCACTTGATTATGCTGAAAGTTTTTTCACAGAAATGACCGAACAATAACGCCTGCTGTAGCTGTGACAACACTCATGGACACGTGAAGGAAGCTGAACTGACCGTGCGACAGGATTCCAGTTCCCCTGACAGGATCTTGAGCCCCTCCAGCACGATGAGCCCAGCAATGACGGCGTTGGTTGTGGCTATAGCAGGGATGATGTTTCCTGCCATGGCTGAAACAAATAAATCATTTACATTTACATGACCCACTAGCATCCGTCTAATTCTCAGTCATGTGTAATATTCTTTACTAAATAAAGGATACACTAGGTTTGCACTGAAACTGATTTCTCGTTGACAAAACTTACATTTAACATCAAAGCGGCTCTTCATGTTCATGCTGAAGATGTGCATACGAAGGTTTGACGCAGCTGTAACAAAGTCCATCGCTGGGGGGTCGTCCTGACGACAAGAGGACACAGTGTGAAGACATGAGTCACACAGTCTTCTATAGGGTTTAAAAGCAGCTTTGATCCATGATGTAGGAAATTTAACGTTCCGTCCCTTACCTTGTCCCAGACGAGCTCAGCACCGTCTCCCTTCTCCTGCAGCTGGGAGCGGAGAGTCTCCACGCTGTGCTGGAACAGCTGGCAGTAACCCCACACACCCAGAACCTGCTGGTCCTTCAGCCCTGAAACTGGAGTGTCATCCTGAGGACGCACTGAGCCAAACAGAGATACAGATAAAGACCCTGACAAATGCGCAGCGCCAAGAGAAAGACATACACTCTACAACTATTACAACTACTGTTTTCAATCAAAGACACAAATATTCACACATACGCTTGTCCTCCAGCTTGTGCCAGTCCAGAGGAGTAGGAGCTTTCCTCTTCTTCCACAGCTTGTCCATGGTCAACAGGTACATGATATCATCCTTGAAAAGCTGCAGAGAAAAGACAATGATAAGTGTGTTGATAAGTGGTGGCAACACACTAAAATGTCTCCATGATTCAGGGCTGTTAGTTTTCTATGGTCAAATTCAAACACTTTCATTAGATGTTTATAGAAGTACATAAGAGTCCATACTCACTTGTTTTGTTTTAACTTTTTAAATCACGTTATAAGACTTGCTATGAACAGCCAGATTTGCATTTTGTAACATCAGGATAGGAAATTTAACATTTGTTTCCCATTTGAAATTCAACTTACAGAAAAAGTGAGAGCAGTTTTCATTTTACATATGATTTTCATTTTTCCATCGAATCAGTAAACAACTCAAGTCAGATAGCTATTTGTTATGAAAGATTATTTTCAAATGCTTTAGCTATGGCTTCAAAGATTAATCGACTTAAATCTTTATTTATTTCTTTACTTTACATTCTCTTTAATCATTAACATAACTAACAACCTTTTTGATTTTTCAGCATCTTCAGCAGAATATGTGATTGTAATCCTTATGGTTTGAGAACAAGATATGTAATTTGAGAACATCATCATTTCCAGATTTGGGAAACAATGATTAATATTTGCTGATATTTCATGGTTAGTTGCAGTTTGAGTCTTTTTATTCCAAAATTCAAGCACTTTCAATGATTTCAAGCACCTGTAAGAACCCTAGTGCTCCGTCCATCAGGACGTGAAGAGTCAAAACTTTTTATACCAGTAAAATCTTTAACTATGTCTTGTGATTTTTCTGATTGTTACCTTGTTGAAGAGTTTGACAGGGTCGTAGCCGGTGGAACGGGCCCACTCCTTGGTGGAGACGCGCTTGATGTCTCCATCCTTTTCTGAGGCTGTGGCACGAGCTGCTGTGTCCTCTGGGTTCCCTGTGTGCAAGTCACACAGTTTCACACACTTGCATATTTCTACCATTATCACTATCTGTCCATTTCTGTCACAAATGGAAGGTAATGGAATGTAATGCAATACTGCGCTGTGACTCACATGCGGCCTCTGGGTCTGCTGTGTCCGGTGACACCTCTTGATCTGCATCCTCTTCTCCAAACAGCTGACTAAGTTAAAGAAAAGACAGACAACGGTAGGTGAACTAATGCAGCTTTCTCACATTTGCAGCTCAACCACACATTTTCTATATCACTTGAAGGATGCCAGAACTTACTTGAAGAGATACTTGGCCCAGACGATGCAGTGTATGGGCTCGGATGGAGTGTTTCTGATGGTGCAGCCAGGGAAGGTCTTCTGGGTAGGCTTAGGTTGGCACTCGTAGCACTCAGTCAGTCCCTGGCAAAGGAAGAGAGTGTGGACAGGACGGGGGAAAAAAAGGGAACAAGAAAGGATAAGAGAAAACGTTTAATTAATGTTTTATTGCTCTGCCATAATGTAGCCCAAGATGTGCATGTCCTACCTTTTTGATGACTGTGACTTGTCCCAGGTAACCCGCAGTGCCACTCTCTATCAGAGGGATATCAGCCGCCAAACACATCCTGTTCACATGATTGCGGGCCGCTATGGAGACGAAAATGTGATTTTAATTCCTCACAGTTAAACGTGTTGACAATTAAACCAAAAACAATGCCGAAGATTGCATGTGATTACCTCTGTTATCCAGAGCGTTCATCACCAGCATGAACTTTCTGAAGAACTCTACATTGTAGTCAGGGCTGTTAATAAAAATAGAGAGAGATCCCGTGTCAAAAGTGATTCAAGTGTTATTATATACTGTATGTGTGAGACGGACAAGAAAGACAGAAAGCAGCTCACTTCATGACGCTGTCATGGTAGGCAGTGATATTTGCACTAGGACAGAATTGCAAGGCACTGTCCTTTGCCACCTGCAAAACAGCAAACATTCAAAGTCAATCACTGAGGCAGAAATACACATATCTGCGCTAGTAATATAGCAATATACTCCGTTTTCTTTGCTCCATATAACAAAGAAAACCATTAAATTTGCGGTCAAATAATCTTCATTTCAAGGTTTGACAAACACAGATCAGCAGTTTTCAACCATTTTTGACATTTTATGGACCGCACAACTAAACAGTTAGTCAGGAAAGTGATTGAAAGATTATTCACTGATAAAAAAGAATCAATAGTTGCAGCCCTAGACACAGAAGGAGATTTACTCTGTTTACATAAGAAGGGCTGCTTGAATAAGATCTACTCCAGGTTCCTGTTTACATACCTGTGCTTTAGACTTGCCAACATGCTTCTTCTGAAAGAGGAACTGACGATTCAGGTTGCTGACATCAATTGTGTCCAAGTCAATCTGTCAAAAATGAAACGAGATTGAGATATAATTCATGTATGCTTTCGGCAGAGAGCAGAGATTTAATACTGCACTTCACAGTTTGAAGTTCTCTTTAATTCGCATTCTCTCTCTCAAAGCTCCTCCTCTCATCTCCTCAGTCTCACTCTCCTCTCAGCCCTTTATAGTGAATAAAACTTTAGAAATACCACAAGTATACGTAATTTTCTTTCATTCCCCTTTAAGATTTTACAGTGTTCAATACTTGCTGCTTGTAATGATTTAAATGTTATTGTCATATCATTGTCGGTTGTTGGCATGATTAAACGTTTTGTTCTTGCTGGCTGGTTGCATCATTTGCAACTATAAGTACTTCTTGCTATCTTTGTAACTGTGTCATTTTGACACTGATGATTAAATCTGTCATGCATTCGCCCTGCACATAAAAGAAATGGTGGTGGGTATTCTCAGTCACGAAATGTTCTAGTGACCCCTTTAAGCACTTAAGCGCAGGTTTGGAACTGGGCTTCTTTTAAAAAAAGTTGCTGCAGGGTGAATGTTTTTGTCCACAAGTTGAGTAAACCTGTTTTACAAACATGACAAGGCTCAAAGCTCCACAGGAGGTTATAAATGTCTCTTATTAGTGAAACAAGCCACAGCTGGTTAGAGTTGAACAGTTGTTGTCATAAATAAACATAACATTAGTATTATTAATGTGGGGCACTGTCCTCAATGTGTTCCCCCTGGTTAAATATGCTTTATCAAGCTGTTAATTTGTCCATGCTACTTATAACTGAAATAATAGAAAATAGTAAATACATGTAAACTGGTATGTATGTTATTCTACACTTTTGTGAGAGTATAATTGGTGGGGGTCCATAAAAGGTGTGGAAACACCATCTGGGGTGAACTCTAAACAATCGCAATAAACATTGACATTAATTTTAATATTTGTTAATGTGCTGCACACACAGGAGACGCTTTTTTAAATCCATTTTGAATCATTATAAGACATCATTATATCCAGTAATGTGTATAATATATAACTTAATAATAATAATGTGTGTAAATTGTGTCTGTGATGGCACATAGCCATCCAACCGGCCGTCACATTACAAAGAAGTTGAGCTAACTTAGCTGTGTTAATGGCGCCAAATGCTACAGCTAACAGTTAGTGTTCCTGTTGTGTGTTTTTTTACTGTATAATACCCGCGTCTGTCCACTAAACTGCATTCTCATGGGACGGAGGTGCAGCTAGGTCCTGCCGATTCTGGTGTTTTACTTAAATCAAAGCCACGGCTCGGGAATTCAGTGCGAGTCTGCAGTGAGAGAGCAGCACAAAGACCTGGCATGATAGCCAGCGAGCTAACACACACGCACACATACACACAAACATGAATGTGACGGACCACTTCGATGTTTTTGAAGCCGGTGAGGACAAGGTTCTTCAGCAGCTCGCAGCCAATGCCTCCCGCTCCCACCACCAGCACCTTGCAGGTGGAAAGGGAGTCCGCCAACTCTTTCCTGAGGGAACCCACCAGTTGGACCATGTCGATCGACTAGAGATAGAACCAGAGCCTGTAGCGCCGGGAGGCTAGCGGCTAGCTTCTTCGCCTTCAGAACCTAAGTCCTGCCCACTTCCATGTCACCCGACTTCTTCTCCGGGAGTATTCCGAGGCGCTTATTGACAAATACGTTGCCTGAGCGCCCTCTGTCTCTGGCGGCTGGAAACGCGAGGCATAACCAGGCTCGACCCAAGCCTTTATGGGGCCCTAATGGCGTTTTCTACTACATGGTACCAGCACGACACGGTCCAGTACAGTATGGCTCGACTCTACACGGTTTGGTTGGTTTTCCTTTACAATATAGTTCCTCACAGTAAAACACTAAAACTAATATAAACTAAACTTAATCTAGACATTTACCAAAATAAAAACTAGCCAACCCACTCTAAAAACAAAAAGTAAAAACTAATGAAAAATCCCAAACTATTATGACCTTTTCATTTTCCATTAGGTTTTTCCAGGAATATGTTTTGTGTCGGGAATCACTCTGCATGTCCTTCAACTGTACATTGAGACCCCGTAGTTACTCATTACCTGTTGTCTTCCAGGATTCAGTGGCATCGTTTTTGCCATGATTTTCTTTTTAGATTGAGGACTCACATATGTAGTCAATTGATATGTTAATCCTGAACCTGACACACCTTTCCACTCTTTATACATCATGGATCGGATTCAGAAATAATAATGGTAACAATAATAATAATAATAACCGTAATTATAATAATAATAATAATAATAATGACAACAATAATAATAATAATGATGATGATAATAATAATAATAATAATAATAGTACAGTTTTAACTTTTAACTGGTAAACTGTGTCACAGTAAAGCAAACAAAAGCGATGAATCACAGATTATTTGGGTCAAGTTGCATCATCTATTAGTCAGGCAAGATTTAAGGTCGATATTTCTAAATAAAGTGGGATAAGTGAGTTTGTGTTTACTAGGCCACAGCATTTGCATGAACATCATTATTATTCGTATTAGTACACAACATTGTGTTAGAATACCACAAGTGATTGTGCCTCTGAACTCAACTTTGTCAGGATCATTAATTAAATATGATTAAAGTGTCAGGTTTAAAGTAATTTCAAGGTACACGTCATTTTAAATTTCTTTCAGAGGTCTCAAACTCGCAGCCCATGGGCCATGTGTGGCCCTCCTATTGATTTCATGTAGCCTGCCACTTAATGTCAAGCTATAATATAGATATTTATGTATGTTTTAGGTGTCATTTTGCATTATAAATGAATAGTTACTGGCCAGATTACATGCTCTGTGGTTAAAAGTTGGACACCCCTGTTTTGATGTGTAAATTGTCCTGGACTCAAATACTCTTTCCCTCACTACCAATCTTATCTCAACTCTTCACGTTTTATGTTAATGCTTTATTTTGAAAACCGGATGTACGTAAACTCGCACGTCTTCCATCGCCTGTGTCTGTGCGAGACAAACCGGCTCCTCTGACCGTATTAGTCAGTTTACCTGCTGCTGTGATTAAGAATCCGACAGCGTCGCCGCTCTGGCTGTATCCATGGCAACGACAAGAGGCGACGATGCCTTCACGTAACGTCACAAATGTGGGAGTTTTTCGTTGTCCCCCCTCTTCATCCCAGTGAACTGTGAAGGAAATACATAAAACGTATACAGTAGTTTATGTAACACGTTACTGCCTATGTTTAATGTCACAACAAAAACATAAACCAATTTAAATTTAAGAGCTCACTTCATGTGGAGACTCATACAGACTCGCGTGTGTATTTGCGCATTATCTTCCTATACATGCGATTATTTGTGTCTGTGTGTTTTAATGTTGGTTTTCCATTTGAATTTTGATTATTGCTTTTGCTTCAAAAACACCGCAGTGTCCCGCACAAATAGGTCAAATAATGTGGAGTTTTTACAGGGAGCGTGAATGCAACACCATGAAACTCACCGTATGTGTGAAGCGAGGTAAGTTTTATCCTATTTTACCTTTTTATTTGAATTCAAATTCTTTTTTTGGGAACTAAACTTTAAAATAAAAATAAAACATGTGTACATTTTCCATTTGCCGCGAATGTTAAGCGAATATGTATCTACATTTTTAAAAGTGACGTAACCTGTACATATTGATTCAAATGTCATTTTCTCGTTGGGGAAAGTTTACTGTGTGTCAGAAAAACACATCTTCTCCCCTCAGTGCTGCTGTTCGTCAATCATTCACAGTCTGTTTTTGTGGATAAATAGATGATGTGATTTGGAAGAATCAATACCAGGGCAATGAGTAACCGCCAGCTGAGCGCTTTTCTATTTGTCCTCACATTACTTTGACCGTTTGTCCGCGTGAGTGGTTTAGTGAATCATTGTGAAGTGAGTATTTCAGAGGTTTTTCTCTGCAGCTCAGGAGTGGATACAGTTGTAGAGCAGCTTATAATACAGTTTATTTCTCTCCTGAACCTCCTCCTCCTCCTCCTTCTCCAGGAGCAGGAGCAGCAGTCAGATCAGATCTACAGTCCAGCTGGTTGAAGGAAGTATGGGATCCGTTGTGCACCTCTGCTCGGTGCTGCTGCTCGTCTTCCTGCTGGGGCTTCATCACTCCTCAGGTTTCTGGATCGTCAACGTGGTCTTTCCTCCCAGCGCCAAACACAGAACCCCGAGCAACAGCACTCCGCCACTCATTATCAGTAAGTACCGCTGAACTGGAGCAGCAGGGCAGAGGCGTTTCAAAGGGGAATGGGGGTCCCAGGGCATGGGGGGGGGGCTGTTTACATGCAGTGTTACAATTCTCTCTTGAACAATTGTGAATGATACAGGGAAATGTGATTTTAAAATGAATCTCGGCTGTTGGTATCGATGAGGAAATTTGTGCGGGTTGTGAGGTTTAAACATGGGGCTTTTCCACTACACAGTTCTGGCACGGCTCAACTTTGCAAGGGACTTTTTTTTTGCTTTTCTATTAGCGATAGGACCTGGTACCTAGTACTGTTTATAGTACCATTTGTGACGTTGTCAGAATCCCGGCCACTGATTGGTCAGAGAGTGTCGTCACTGGAAAAGTCACGACTCCATCACTGACTCCAGAGATTCCATCGTGGTCGAGGCAAAGAGACAGAGTTTGACGTCTTGTTGAGACAAACAGCCATAAACCGAGTAGAAAAAATAAAGCTGCTGGATGTCCTCCATTGTTGTCCGTTGTCGCATTCGATGTTGTTGTACGTTATTATCACACCAGTATGACATCGGACCACACCGCGCCTACCACGTAAAGGCACTGTTTACCTGACCCAGGGCTTTTCCATTCCAAACCATACTGTACTGTACCAAACCGAACCATACCATAATGGTAGCTTTATGAAGTTACTGCATGGTCCAGCAGAGGGCACTTATGGTGTATTACCCCCAGCTCTACTCGCCTCACCTCGCCTCGCCACGGTTTAAGTAGCGTTTCCACTAGCATAGTACCTGATACCAGGTACTATGATTGGCCAGACTGAGTGCCGTCACAGGAAGAGACGTCCCACACACAAATCTAGCCGAACTGTAGAAAAGTTAAAACTACTTAACGATCCTAAAAACGTTGGTGAGTCTCCAACAACTACCGGGGAAATCTTTCTATTTAAACAGAGGAGTCTGGTGTATTGAGGGACAACACCGCCGACCTCAACCTCCAGTAACCTCACATAGGATTCCAAGTCGGCTACTTTTACAGTTGTTTCTCATGAAGTTAATGGTACACGGTTGCTACACAGTTTCCGTGTGCAAAATACCGCGTAGAGCGTTGCTAGCCATGGTGTGTGGACTCAGGTGGAATTCAGTCAGGTTGGAGACAAATGGAATGCTCCATACCTTCTAGCAAGCAAACTAAACTTTCCACTTGAGAAGAAACCAATGACATCAAAACACCTGAAAAGCGACTCATGGAGGTATTTTAGGTTCTCAACTGTAGATGAGAATGTAAGGAACAATTCTGCAGACTAGCCTGTTAGCTTAGCTGTTAGCTCCACCCAAGTGAGGAGTCAGAAGAGGTATCCTGAACAAGCAGCACTTGTATCCATACGAGCATGCGTTAAATGTAGTATACTGGGCTTGTACTGCCAATGAGAATGTTTAAAAGTCAGTGCAGGGATTTTTAATTTAATTTTAATTCATTAGACCAACAATGACGTAAAAAACAGAAACTGAAAGTAAGTGTTAACAGAGCGTTTTAATCACAGCTGCAACTGATAAGAACCAATCAGGGGGGATCAGGGGAATCAGAATGTGGATAACTGCATCATCGCACTTTGAAAGGCTGTTCTTGGCAATTAGTGACACTGTCTACTGTGTACATTTGCTCTTGTATTCTACTGTTTGTGTTCTGCTTATCCAGCTTATCGTGCTGAGGGTTTTAGGCACAAAGGGCCAAAATGTGATTGAGAGTTCATGCTCCGCCCCTCTGTCTTTGAAAATTCCACGAATTCGGGCCCTTTTTGGACCCTGTACCTCATACAACCGGGCCACACTTTAAAAGTGTGTAACATTTAGGACAGGCTTCCCACCCTCAGAACAAGTCTTTCATTTGTACTTTAGGTAAGGGCCTTGCTTTACTGAGGCAGCCATCTTGTGCCTCCATGTTTCTACAGTAACCCCAATGGACAAACTAGCAAACGTGTTAGCTTAATGCGCTAACAAAGAAAAGAACTTTCTGTCCGGTATGTGAAGTCCACTATTGCTCTCTGACGCATGTTGGGAAAGGTTTAGGGGGGGGTGGGGATTTGTCCTCTGTTACAGTCTGCATTCTTACCATTAAATGTCAATAATTCTCACACACTGGACCTGATGTGACGCATGCATGTGTGTGTTCATGTGTCCAGTTCCAGGGAACCTGGGGAACCGCCTGGAAGCAAAGCTAGACAAGCCCAAACTGGTCAGCTGGTTTTGCTACAAGAAAACGGAACACTGGTTCCCCCTGTGGATTGACCTCAACATGTTTATGCCCATAGGTGTAGACTGCTGGATTGATAACATGAGGTGACACTGACTGACCTTGTGATGTTTGTCAACTGTCCTGTATTCCCTTTCACCCTCTTTTTGTCTATTGGAAAACGAGCCGTCTTCTCACTCCTCCACTTCTCTATCACTAGTTTCAGGTCTACTTCAGTTGCACATGATGTCCATTTTCTAAATTAAGTTCCCATTTATCAGACATTTCCAGTTCTCATATATTGGAGTTTAGATTCTTAAGGGTGACATTGTTGCCCATTAACAATGTTTGTGTTTAGTTCATGTTAGTCAAGACAGTGTGACAGCGAACCAGCATGCACCATCATTAGTTTGATTATTTACACGTATATTCCCCCCACTGAGTCATATGAGAGGATGTTTTTTTTGGCTAATTAGATTAATGTGAGTGTTCCATGTGCGTGTCCCAGACTTGTCTACAACAAGACGGAACGGCGGTCATCCAACTCACCCGGAGTGCAGGTGCGAGTGCCAGGATTTGGGCAGACCTATCCCATCGAGTTTCTTGACTCCAACAGACTCGCTGGTGAGAGAAATATGTGAGAAATGAGAGAAATGTTAATAGAAAGCCAATGTGTCATATAAGAGACAGAAATGCCTACATAGGACTTTGTCCAAAGCACTACAGTTATTTAATTTTTTTTTTTTTTGCAGGTTATTTTTACACAATGGTGCAACATCTGGTCAACGCGGGCTATGTCCGAAACGAGACAGTCCGAGCAGCACCGTACGACTGGAGATTAGCGCCAAGTAAGTGACATGAGAAACATCAAACTGAATCAGATTAGGAGAAAATGTGAGAAGGGCAATAAACTTTAATTGTAAATAAGCAGCCAATTGCCAGCCAGAAAACACGAAAAGTTCCTCCAACCTCATGTTTCGCACAAATGTTGACCCAAACCCTGCTGCCGCCCTTTCCTCCCACAGACGAGAATGCGGAGTATTTCAAAAAGCTGCAGGACCTGGTTGAGGAGATGTACGAGCAGTACCAGCATCCTGTTTACCTGCTGGGCCACAGCATGGGCTGCCACTACACCCTCTACTTCCTCAACCACCAGCCTCAGGCCTGGAAGGACAAGTACATCAGGGGCTTCATTTCCCTGGGAGCACCATGGGGGGGCGCTGTTAAGGCACTCAGAGTCTTGGCGTCAGGTAATGGAAAGCACCTGGAGTGGAGTACGATATAATAGTAGAGACTTACAATATGAATGGATTTCTGCCCTCTGTATTACAAATGACTGAATGTCCTTATTAACAGTAGTCGTTGTTATTTAAAGAATCCAAAGCTTCACAAGTGAACATTAAACCCCCTTGAAGATTGGCTGAAATGAAATACACTTTTACATGTTTTAAATTAAAAATGTATATGTTTTCGTAGCCTTAAAATAAACCTTTTACATGTCCTCAACAGAGGCCACAAAATGGTCGCCTCTGTTTAACACAGTTTTCAGGCTTTAAAGCAGAAGCTTATTACAGAAATGAAGAAGAACAGCTTTGCCTACATAATAAACTGAGTGCATAAACCCAGAAAATTATGAGAAAGAGTGGGAGAGTGTTTCACATTCTTTGTGGTATGTAAAGGCCATGGTAGTTCCTTTAAGGGTTTGGGTAAGACAGGGGTGAGTGGAGGAGTCTTCCGTTATACCACTAGATTCCAGTACACTGGGCTTTTAACTCTGTGGAATCAGATGATCAGTTCTTACTTTTGGTGTCGCTGTTTTCCCCTGCAGGAGAGAATGATGGCATCCCAATGATTTCCACCATCAAGATCCGTGAGGAACAGAGGATGACGACGACCAATCCCTGGATGATCCCCTTTCAGATCACCTGGCCAAAGGATCACGTGTTAATCTCAACGCCGACCTTTAACTACACAAACCAGGACTACAAGCGCTTCTTCGGGGACATCAGTTTTGAGGACGGCTGGTAAAAAAAAACACCTTTAATCTCTCCTCTTTATCGTGCCGCCACATTTGTATACGACTGTATATGACGGCCATAACTTCTGCGGCAAGCCCCCATGAAACATCAGAGTGAGGAAGGAAATAATTAGTGCAGTACGATCTTTTTCTTTATCACAACACTCTTTCAAGAAACCCTTTCACAGCGACTTTAAGCACTGTAGTGTATATGCCAGGCCAGTATGTGGTGCTGAAACCACAAAATTACACCATAAAAACGGAGCAGAAGATGTGAACCATGCATATAAAGCTAGCGGGGTTAAGGGTTAGGTTAGAGATGTTGGGGATAGGACATCATTGTTTCCCAAAGTCGAATACTGTTGTTGACCATGGTTCCCAATTTGACAAAAAATGCGTACTGGCCCAGAGTTAGCTAGTTTGTTCTCGTCCTTTTCACATTATATTTTGTGTATTTGTCAATAATTGATTACAACTGCCACACAACTATTCCCATGATTCCAAGCTTCGTCGTGGCATCTTCTGACTACTGTACGTCTTCTGTTATTGTTTTGATCGAGAGACCCCTAGCTAGCTAGAGAAATGAGTAATAATGATCACATAAGTTTAGCTGCTCTCCATTTAATAACCAATTAATGGCCCTTGTTGGTTTCAGGTACATGTGGGATGACACTAAAAACCTCACTGGCGATCTCCACCCACCTGGCGTAGAGGTGTGGTGTATGTACGGCGTGGGGCTTCCGACCCCCATAACGTACATTTACGATGAGCAGTTTCCCAATGTGGACCCAGTGGACTTTGTTTATGCCGACGGGGATGACACGGTGGACAGCCGGAGCACGAGTCTCTGCAAACGTTGGGTGGGGCAGCAGGAGAAGCCTGTCCACGTCACCGAGTACAGAGGGCTGCCCCACCTTGACATAGTGTTCCACGACACGGTGCTCACCCAAATCCAGCACATCCTGGAGGGCAAATCCGATACACCTCAAGAAGTTGATATGAGAGCTGGACCTAAATAGCAGTTTACGAATTCAGTTTTGAAAAGCAAAAAAAACACCACATGGAGTGCTGGATTTTTATTATATTTTATATTTTTGAATAAACAAAATTCATGTGGATAACATAGCTCCAACATGTTAGCACACTTGTTAGTTCAGCAGGTTTAAGCTGATATGGACATGCAGATAACCTGACCGTGCACCCCCTCATCCTCCTCCTTGCACCCCACCGGCCAAATTCACTTCACAAATCCTGTTGAATGGTAAATGGTATGCATTTATATAGTGCTTTTCTAGTCTAGTTTACGCTAGTTTTGCCATTCACCCATTCACTCACACTTTCATACAGCATATCACTTATCTTTCATACCCATTCACATGCTGCCGGCACAGCAACTTTGGTGTAATATACTTAATATTACCCAAGGACACATTGGCATGTAGCCCAGCGAATCAGGGAATCCAACTCACAACCTTTTAAGTTGAAAGACAGCTCAGCCCTACACCCCTGTTTCCCCTGTTACAAGCATTAAAAACACATTTGAATGGAGAATCCAGATTATGTTCATCTCGTTGTTTTCTAAAGACAAGGTTATGCATCACATCGAGGGGACTAGATGTTTATGTAAGTATATATATAGATATATATAGACATATATATAGACATATATTTTTTATATGTCTATATTTATATATATATATATATATATGTATGTATATATCAATAAGTTAAATATTACTGTAGCACACTTAGTTGTTGAATATTTACTATATTTGTTTGCAGAGCTGTTTCAAGAGAGTTCATGGGTGTTCATCAACTGAACAATTAGCTGTTGTTAGCAACTAATATTAAGATTTTTCTTAAAAAGTGGCATTTCTTTGGACTAATTTTTGAACTCTGTTAGAAAAGCAGGTTCCTATTAACATATGACGTGTTGACAACAGGATGTCTGAAATCCTGAAATTTGACTATGGTCCTAGCAAATGTGTCCTCACATTCAGCTCAGGAAAATGTCCCACTCTCTTGCAAACGCCCCTTCCCATCCATATGCAAATGTAATATATGGTATGTACATAAATGCCCATAAAATAACTATAGAAACATATGAACATGAGACATATTGACATGGATAAAACATATATAAGCATATTTCAATTGTACTGTTGTGTGATAATAATATTGGTGACATACAGTATATGGCAATACTAATAACTAATTGCATCCCCAGGAATGTAAAATGATAAATTGTGTATATAAAACAAGTGTATATTGCTTTGTAAACATGTCAAGTTTGAAGGTTTAATAAAGCATTAAATATTAATACCCCCTTTTTGTTTAGCTTTCATTAAAGTACACCAAAGTACCGGAGGGTCACGGTAGACCATCTGTATACCAGAATATTAAACCTTACATATTAGGGATATGAGGGATGGGGTTGAGATGGAGGCTCTGGGGATCCCTAAAGGGAGAATATTGTATGTTCAATTTCTGCCAAATAAAAGCAATTTTAGCCATATATTACACACTGCACCTTTTAATAAAATTAATAAAAGCTTCTTCCAAGAAATTCTAACAGACTGTACACTAAGTGCATGGGTGTATTATAAGAAGTCGATAGAGCAGCTATTTTTATCAGTGGCCACTCGTGGTACTGCAACAAAAATATTCATGTGGCCCAAAAAGCAATTTTCCTGTTGACCACAATAGTAAAAGAAATGCCTTTTTCATGGAGTTTTGGTTTTGTAAAACTGTTTAAAGGCATCATACTATTGTGGTCTATCTGTGGAATAAGATTTTGTCAATATTTAAGTACAGAGTAGTCAAACAGTTTAGTACGGCGGTTCATTTTTGTTCGCTTAATTCATAAAGTGTTGTTTGCTTCTTAAAAAGTGTTGCTTGCTTTGTGAAAAGTGTTGTTTGAAAATATGCTGCCCCCTACAGTTCTGCGTCTGTCTTTGTCGTTGCCTCCGTTCGACTATATCTGAGATCGACTACTTGTGCCTCGATGCCTGAGGTTACGTCACTGGGCAGGTCTACGTTCTGATGAGAGTCTCGTGATCGTCACCTTCTTAGTCACCAATAAACATCATCGAGCTGAGGAAGAAGTAAACAACAAATCACACACATACAGTCAATTATGGCTGTCCGGCTATGAGACGTCAGGAGGAGCCATGGCGGGTCGGCACCGGATAACCGCTCTCTCTTCGCTGCTTCTGCTCGGTGTGCTGTTGTTGTTGTCAGCGGCTCACAGCAGCGCGAAACCGCTGGAGAAATGTCCCGGCGACGGCAAGTCCTGTCAACCACCGAAACCTCCCGTGGTCCTCAGTAAGTGTTTGTCTCCCGTGTTGACTGACTGTCTTCCCTTGTTTACCTGGTCATCATTTGCTAAATCATTGCGCAAGTATTTGTTTCTTCTCATCCCTCCAACAGCTAGCGATGGAAAGTAAAACCAAACTCCTATACAACTCTGACAAATTTAGGATATAACTGGTTGTTGCAATAAAACGACCTACAAAAGTTACCTAGTGTCCACGTTGTTAAATTACGTATTTACCTTTCTTCAATTCGGCTTGCACACACATTCCCTGAATGTCATATGTGTCGATTAAAATTAGACATTTAAAAAATGTTTGGCCTGTTGTTTCAGCTAAAGTCATACGTCAAGACAGCCAGCAAGTCAGTGCCGAACCACGTGTTTACCAGGCAACCTTGTTGTATTACGCAGACCATTTTATATTATGCAATATGTTTGCGTAAGTTCGAAAACGTTTCCCATTGTTTTCAAAAAAACAACAAAAAAACTCGGCTCCCGGGGAAGGCGTCCTGAAATTGCTGTATTTTTGAATGGAGTTTGGCGATGGAGAAAGTAAAACCGAACTCCCATTAAAATCTGACAAATTCAATATAAATGCGTGCTTTTTGCAAGCGACATACAAAAGTGACATAATGTTCAAGCTTAGTTAAATCACTTATTTACCGTTCTTTAATTCGGCTTACATACACCTACCATGATATGTTGTTAAAAATTACACTTTTAAAAATGTTTGGCCTGTCGCTTCAGCTATATTCATACGTCAAAAGTCAAGACAACCAGCAAACGCAGCCCAGAACCACGTGTTTACCAGGCTACTTTGCAGTATTCCATATACATTTCGATATTGTGGAATATGTTTGTATTGTTTTCAATGAAATGGACTCGCGTCCGAGGGGCGAAATTTGCTCCCAGGGAAGACGCCGTATGTATTTTTGAATGGGGTTTAGTTTGAAGTCAGTTAGGGGCATTTTTACACACAAAAAATCTCTTTGTTTCCGCAAAATGTTGTCTTACAAAACCACTATGTCTGCCAACATTGTACTTGTTGGTCTTGTGGTAATAAGGTGTGTTAGAGGTGATTGTTTATTGTTTTTGCCAAGGTCATGTGACGTGATTGTCTTCTAAAAAACACTGGAAAATCCCACATGAAGGAGGTGTGGATGATTCACGATGAAAACACTTAGGCAATATCCCTAAAACAGTGGTTCTCAAACAAGTGGTTTTAAGGCACAAGGCATTGAAATCAAGATTTCTTCTTAAAATCTCTGGCAAACATACATGTTTTAAGACCTGATGTAAAAGGTCTTAAAGGTCTAAAGTGGAAGCAGACCTCAGGTTTTCATTGATTCTCTTCAGGCTTTTTAAATCATAAAAACAAAGGACAGCTGCTGCTCTGAAATTATAACTCTCTTTGATTATTGATTCTCTTTATTCAACATACTGTACATACAGTTGATATGTTATAAGGTACAGCCTGTACTGCTTGTTTCAGTTCCCGGGGATCTGGGAAACCAGTTGGAGGCAAAGCTGGATAAGCCCAGCGTGGTCCATTACATCTGCTATAAGAAGACTGACACCTTCTTCACGCTGTGGCTCAACCTGGAGCTGCTGGTCCCTGTAGCCATAGACTGTTGGATTGACAACATCAGGTATGACGTGGGAGTCTTTCTGTTTACATAGTCTCTTTACTCTTTACTCTCTTTACATACTGAACCATATCTTTAAAACGGTTAGTTGTTGGAGTTTCCAGGTTTGTGGCATCGTACAAAAAAGGCACAATTGTAACTCGCTTTTATGACGTTAGGGTAAGTGCGCTGTTTTTCCACAAGGTACTTCATCATTTTCTAAGTGTGGTTTTCCAAAAGCACGTCTCCCAGTGGGAAAACAAAGAAAAACGGAATATGTCAATTTAACAAAAGGCTCACCTAATAAAATCTATGCCTGCTTAAGCCTACAATATCTAAAGAATATGTTTGCTGCTTTATCTCGCCATTAGACCGTGTATTCCTAATGTAAAATGAAGTTTGAAAACAGCTCATTCTCCTGTACCAAAGTCCATTGAGAAAATCAGCGTTTTAAGCTGATTGGAACACAGCAGCAGCTGATCTACTGCTGACATATTCTTGCTGTTTTTGTTTCACGTTGGTAATTCCGAGCAGGATTTCAAACCCCAAAGTCACGAAATAACACATTTGCACTTTGCAACGGAGGCAACAGCGGAGCAACAACTCCTGTGTGCTGTGATGTAAAATTGCAGATTTTCTCTATGGACTTTGGTGCAGGGAGGGAGCGAGGGGTTAACGGAGCAGGAAAAGGCCGTGCAACACTTCAAACATATTCCTGAGATATTACCCGGCAGCCCATGGATAAGGAAACTGAACTGCGTGTCAAGCTGGTTCTTGATGAAGGGGGGGTCTAACTCACTGTATCACCTTTAAAAAAAGGGGGGGGGACATGGCTTGTTATGAATTCCAAATGTCAATTGCGAGCAGGTTAGAAGAGGTCAGTGACCCTCTGTGAACTCGAATCATTAGTCTCTGCCTAAACTGACTTTTGAACCCTCCATGTATCAACAGCATCTAGGAGGATACAGGGGGTTAGATAGCACTGCCCACCCCCCAGCCTCTTTTTAGCCGTTCACCTGGTTTATCTAATCGTATGTTTTGTTGGTGTCAACACTGCAACAAAATACTGGTTTTCTACACTGGAAATGAGATTTCCCCTAAACTGCAATATCTGAAAGTTTGAAGGTGTTGTGCAGTCAGAAGATTGAGACAAGAGTGCTGACTGTTAACTTAAGTAACAGCGAGCTCTAGTTTTGAAATGAAGGGAACATGAGCAGACTGTGGAAACTATGATCAACACTCACTTACAAGTGGCTGATTATACTATTGCATGTGACTGGCAACAAACACACAACATCAGATTCTTAACATGAACATTTTGTGTCGTATGCAGGATTGCAATAATTAATAGATTATTAATCAATTACATTTTTAACTCATTTTATAATCAATTGATCGGTTTGAATGTTTTTTTATAATTAAAAGGAGTCCTCAGATTTTTTCAGCTTCTTAAATCTGAATATTTTCTGGTTTCTTTGCTCCATATAACAAATAAATGATTAAAACGGAATGATTTTGGTTTGTGGACAAAACAGGACATTTGAGAACATCATCATCATTTATTTCCATGTTTGAGAGACACTGATCAACAGTTTCTTGGCATTTTATGGACCAAACAAGGACTCGATTAATGAATTTTTCTGAATTAATGAAAATCTTGGTGTAAAACTTGTAGGAATTACACACAAAAATTCATGTTTTGAAGTTTGTAAACTGCCCCACTGAAGGAAAATTTCACTTTCTTTGGTATCAATAGTATGATTTCTTTGTTAAATACACTTTGCTGTGGGAGACTGAACCTGAACATCTGACATAACAGAGGATTTTTAAGTCATTTGTTGAAAATAACTTCAATAATTCTGGTAAACGAAGGTAAAGAAATAATGGATAAATAAATCCAACTAACTAAACTAAACTACCTAGCTGTTTTCACATCACAGCACATCATTACAGGACACTTGTGTTCTCACACGACGATGTATTTCAGAGAAAAGCGTTCATAGGTAGTTTCACAGATGTACAGTTTGAAGAGATTATTCCCATATATTTCACTTCTGTTGTGTAAGTCATGTGGTTCCCCCACAGATGCAGAACTAACACTGATCGCATCCTCCTTGTGGTATATGCGTATGCAGGTTGATCTACAACCGGACCACACACACCACCTCGTCCCCTCCAGGTGTCAACATCCGTGTCCCTGGTTTCGGACAGACGTCTTCACTGGAGTTTCTGGACCCCAGCAAACGCAGCGTGGGTGAGTCGACGTGTGAAACCCAAACAGCCAAATCATCCTTACTGTACATTCAATAGAATTGGAGTCTGTGAAGATTCTCTTTCATCCAGGTCAATGTTAGACAGAAGGCATGGAATCAGTAGAAACTGCAAATAAAGACCATGGAAAGCAAAGTTAGCATCTCCTGAAAACGTCTGAAAGCAGCTTCAGTCCGAATGGTCGGCAAGAATCACATAATGTTTGGTTACGCTCAAATCACCGCACTGAAGTGACTCGTATCTGATTTTTTTTTTCCATTGTTGTTTCTCAGGTGTGATTATTTTGGCTGTGAGGTCACTGACATGTACAGTTTAAATTCCCTGCCATAGCTTTGGATTCTGAATGCATCTGTTCCTATTCTGTCTTCCCTTATATCGTCTTACATTCTCATTTTGAATAGCAAGTCATCTCTAAAATATGACTTGTTTGTGCCAATTTCACAGGAAAGTCACTTGTATTTAAGAATACTGAACCCTCCAATCTGGTCGGTGACGTATTTGAATCATATTTGAACAACGTGGCTGGTAATCTGAATGTGTCTGAATGTTTATTTCTTTTCTTTTCTGTGTGTGTCCTTCTCCCTAGGGATGTATTTTTTTACTATTGTACAATCGCTGGTGGACTGGGGATACACCAGAGATGATGACGTCAGAGGAGCTCCTTATGATTGGAGGAAAGCCCCAAGTAATCATACACAAACACACTCACACACACACAAGACCCTGATGATTTCGGGTCGGCGGGAGTTTTTAACCATCACAATGACCATGAAGCTGTTAAATTAGGGTAAAAATCCTGCATAGTTCTGCTTTAACACTGGTCATGGAAATGTGCCCACTCAATTCAGAGATTAGCCAGATTATCTACTTGGTTTCCAGCAAGTGACGTCCAAGAAAATGTCCAGAGCGTCTCGTGCTAACATGTCCAGGCTTCACTGCATGTCTCAAAGCAGCTACTGTTACTTCTTATGTTGCTAATATTATGTGTATATATATATATATATGTATATATGTGTATGTGTGTATATATATGTGTGTGTATATATATGTGTGTGTATATATGTGTGTGTATATATATATATATATATATACATATACACACATATATACGTGTATATATGTGTGTGTATATATGTGTGTGTGTGTATATATATATACATATACACACATATATACGTGTATATATGTGTGTGTGTATGTATGTATATATATATATATATATATACATATACATATACATATACATGTATATGTATATATAATATTAGCAAACGTTAATGTTTACATTTGAACCATTGTCAAATGAGTTTACACAAAGCCAATCAGCCGAAGGCTTCCTCTGGACTCCGCCCGTCCCCTGCTCTGCTGCTGTATACACACCGGCGCTCCCTCAGTCAGGTCTGATAGCATTAAATGGCAGAGCTTGTTTTCAGATGTGGACGCACCATTCATACAATGTTAAATGGAGACTGAATAGAGGTCGAATAACAACATCGACAACAACAGTTATCACTAAGTCTCATCGCCTCTGTTTGTACTTCCAGATGAGAACAAAGAGTATTTCCTGGCGCTGCAGCAGATGATTGAGGAGATGGCAGAGAAAGCCGGGGGACCCGTGGTGCTCATCGCTCACAGCATGGGCAACATGTACACCCTGTACTTCCTCAACCAGCAGCCTCAGGCCTGGAAAGACCGATACATCAAAGCTTTCATCAGTCTGGGGGCGCCGTGGGCCGGCGTGGCCAAGACCCTCCGCGTCATCATCTCTGGTACAAGAACCTGCGACTTATTTGTCTTGTATAGACTCTGTAAAGATTTACAGAGAAACTCTCTGGTGTTCAGGTTCTGGAAACTGTAAGGCCCAGTTTCATTTCTCTGTCTCTCTCTGGTTTCCTTTCTCTGTCTGCAGGTGATAATAACCGCATCCCGGTGATTAGCCCGCTGAAGATTCGCTCCCAGCAACGCTCTGCCGTCTCCACCTCCTGGCTGCTGCCTTATGCCAGCTCGTGGACCAAAGATCAGGTGTGTTCTTGTATTTGTTATCTTTTCTGGCATAAACACTGGTCACGTCGGGACCAGTGGTCCTCATGGGACCTAATTAGAGGTATACTGACAAAGTCAGAAAGGTTTTTTCTTCATTTTTAATTTCCTGTTTGGTTCATTTATCCATTATCTACCGCTTTATCCTCCACATCTATGGTTCATTTAGAGCGTCTGAGGGAGGAAACTGTAGAATCTGGAGAAAACCCACGTAAACACGGGGAAACATGTATAGTCAAACTTTTGAGATAACAAAGTCGCAATTATGAGATAAGATGTGCGCATGTACCTTAACAGCAATGTTTGCATTGGCCCTTTTTCTGGTCTAACCACGCTCACAATGTGCTATCTTAAATGAGGAAACTATTACAGGTGACTTTAGTTACATCGCATGTTAAACATAATCGTTAAGTCTTTTAAAGTTTAAAAGACTAAAGGACGATGTCAGCAAGGCGATGGATGAAGGGGCCATTATAAACATTGCCATTGAGCCGCATGAGCACTTCTTATCTCATAATTTCTACTTCTTATCTCATAATTTCGACTTCTTATCTCATAATTATGACTTTTTATCTCATAATTCCGACTTTTTATCTCATAGTTTGACTTTTTTCTCATAATTTCAACTTTTTTATCTCATAATTTCAACTTTTTTTATCTCATAATTATGACTTTTTATCGCATCATTTTGACTTTATCTCATAATTTCGATTTCTTATCGCATAATTATGACTTTATCTCATAATTTTGACTTTTTATCCCACAATTTTGACTTCTTATCTCATTATTATGACTTTTTATGTCATAATTTCGACTTTTTATTTCATAATTCCGACTTTTTAACTCATAATTTTTAACTTTTTAACTCATAATTTCAACTTTTTAACTCATAATTTCGACTTTTTAACTCATAATTTCAACTTTTTAACTCATAATTTCGACTTTTTATCTCATAATTTCGACTTTTTATCTCATAATTTCTACTTATCTCATAAAGATGACTTTTTATCTCATGGTTTTGACTTTTTATCTCATAGTTTTGACTTTTTATCTCATAGTTTTGACTTATCTCATAATTATGACTTTTTATCTCATAATTTCGACTTCTTATCTCATAATTAGGACTTTTTAATCTCGTAATTTCGATTTATCTCATAATTTCGTTTAACTTTGAAGAGATTTTTATTATCAAGGCTAAGTTTTACCAGATCATTAGCGTTGTTCACTAACTGGTGACTGAAGTGATATTATTTGTTGTCATTAAACATTTGTGTTTTATCAGATGGAGGGGGGGGAAAGAAAATATAACAGTCAAAATAATCCCTCTTCAGGTCCTGGTTGAGACGCCGACCACTAACTACACAATCCAGGACTACAAGCGCCTCTTCTCCGACATCGGTTATGAGGACGCCTGGCTGATGCGTCAGGACACGGAGCCGCTGGTCAAAGACTTCACGCCCCCGGGCGTGGCCGTGCACTGCCTGTACGGCACCGGCGTGGACACGTCCGAGGCCTTCCAGTACTCCAACAAGTTCCCCGACGTGGAGCCCACGGTGGTTGTGGGCGACGGCGACGGGACGGTGAACCTGCAAAGCGCGCTCCAGTGCAAGAGGTGGGTGGGGAAACAGAAGCAGCCCGTGATGCTGAAAGAGCTCCCGGCCAACGAACACGTGAACATGTTGTTGAACTTCACGACTGTGACCTACATCAAGTCCGTGCTGTTTTCGCCCTGATGCTGCCGAACACTGAGGGTAGAGGGCGGGGGGGGAGCGCGGGGCGGGGGAGTCACTGCCAAAATATTCTCCTGCACCTGCTGCTTTGAAAAAGTATTGACATTTTGTAGTCGAATTCCAACAGAATCAAACTTTTAAATTTAAGTTTCTTGTTTGTTTTTTTACCATTTATGCTAATGTCAGGTTGTTTACCACTGAGATTACCAAAACACAATGACCTTTATAATTGGTCTCACAATTTAAAGGTCAAGTTGAGGATTTTTGAAGTTTGGTCGTGCTAACAAGTTAGCGGATGGAAACACAGGAAAACGGAATAAAAACTGACAAAAACAAACAGAAATCTACACCTTACACCAGCTTTATCTTAGCATTAGTGAGTCTTTTCTGTCCTGAAAATGAAGTTAATGTCGCTTTCTGAACCGTTCACTTCCCCTGCACCAAAGCCCATTCACAAAACCAGCAGTTTTGCTGCTTCAATCAGGAAGTTCAAATGTGTTTTTATGTCATTTCTGTGTTTGAAAATCTCCATTTTGAGTCGTGTAAGTGACACAAACCTTCTAAATCACGCAGCGGAAGACTGATTTTCTGTATGGACTTTGGTGCAGGGAGAGTAAGCGGTTTAATAAGGGTGGAAAAGACTGTTTAACAGCAAGATAACGCTGCAAAGAGATCTTAGATTTGATTAGGTGTTTGTGCCATTGTTGGAGCTGTCCGTTAAATCCATTTGACCCATAACATTTATTTTAAATCAGTGCTGTGAAAGAGATTTCCTTTTTTTCCCTCTCATGGTCAGGCACATTATTTTATTCATGTATCTCAGTGCTCTAGATCATATTTGCTAGTGCTTGTAATGTATTGAGTAAACCTAAGCAGACTTTTTACCTGTCATGTGATCTTCTTGTTGCTTTTTAATCGTCCGTTTTACACAAGTCGTTCACCGACTAACTGAAAAAAGGACTGAAAGATCTTGCTGGTGATATGCAAGTCGATATTTAGTCACGCCAAAACCACTCAACATGTCACTCAATAGTCCATTTACTGGCTTTTCAGCAGCGTTATCTCTCTATCTCGTGGCCTTGATCAATAAACGGTATGGACTCCATTTATTGAATTTATTGAACGCTTCAGAAAAAGTGTGCAAATGGACCAAGAGATAAGAAAAAGATGCCAGGTTTGATGAAGAAAATCAAAATTCAACGTCCTTTCAACTGCTCTTCGCCGTCTTCATCAACAAGTGGAGATTTAAACAGCTGTTGTGGAGACTGAAGTACCTTTTTAGTTTAACTTTTTTCAATAAATTGAACTAAACAGTATTGAGGCATTCTTGCATATTAATCAAGACGTAAACAATGATTAAAGGCACAGTATGTAATATTTGGCAGCATTTATTGGTGAAGCAGCGGAGGTCCGACGTGGCTGCCTCTGTAGAACTGAGCCGACTCCTGGTCAAGATTAAGAATCCATTACTACCTGAATTCTACACACTGGACCTTTTTGTTTTAAACTGCTAAAGTCTTCCTCTGTGTCCACACATCACAGAGGAGCAGTTCCATGTTCAGGGTTTTTTTGTGCACACGTTTTTGCCTAAACGCGCCGGACTCGGCAACGAGGGGACTGTTTGTTTGTTTTTTTATCCTCGATATTATATTTGTCTTTGTACCGGAAATGCTGTTCAGTGAGTCTTAAAAACACGATTCGCTCAGTCGTCCCCGAAGAAGAGCGAGATGCTTCACCTCTGCCGTGATCGATGATGATGATGATGTTGTGTGTCATAAACGTGTTGCCTTCTACAGAGTAAAATATGTCAAATATTACTTTGAGCCGTTGACTTTTCTGTGTGCAGAAAATCCCTCCGACGTTAAAGTTCCACCAGAATCCGTCAGTATCTAAACTTAAGATCTTGAGATTGTGATCTTCAGATCGACATTTACCCACCGTTTTCTAGCATGACATAATAAAACGGTTGCAGCCTCAGAACTCCTCAAGTGTGAAGATACGACTTTGTGCCCTTTTCCACTCTGAGGTATCAAACTTCTGACCAGATTAAGACAATAGTCTGACTACTAGCCCAAATAGAGTCATTCTTAGAATTAAGTATGACTAAAATTAAACTGACTATAGTGATATTATTGTAAAACATCTTAATCTGACTGTGGCTGTGTTTCTTTGCTCCATAGAACAACAAAAAAGGATTTTGACGACAAAACAAGACATCAAGACAACCAAATTATTCTTTTAGCACCTGCAAATCAGGGCAGTGGTTGAATCCGTGGTTTCCGTGTTTAAAATAATCCGGATTGAGCAGCTCCTTACACGACACACACACACCACGTCAAGTGGTACAAATACTGTCCTGTGAGACGTGTGTGTGTAAAATCAGTAGCAACTTTATTCATATAAAAATAATACAGTGAAAAACATATACAATATGATACTACAATTTAAAATAAATTCATTATATTGCTTGTTTCAACATTTAGACTTATATGACCATATGGCTAAACACTGATTTACTATTACTGCGAGGCCCAAGGACACATTTTTCGCTCTACAGGCGTCTTTTTGTGTTACACAGACAAACTAATGCTGTGACTCTGTGCCTCAGAGATATTTTGACTTTGCCTCTGAGGTGTTAAACAGCACTTCAACAATATTCAACATTCGATACTCAAGCATTTATATCCTCATCAGACATCTTGATATTTAGTCTGGATTACATGCATGAGTTAGACATAGAGGGAAATCCAAAAAGATGATAGATTAACAGTTTGTTCTCCTGACTTCAAAATGTTGAACTTGGTGTCACGTCTGCAGGGGGAAGCAGAAAGTCTTGTTTCCCGTCTTACAGTGCAGCTCCATTCCCTCCAGCCTCAGAACAAATGGGCCCTCCTCTTGTTCGTCAACCACACGCTTCATGTAAAGTAAAATAGTTGTTATTATTATTATTGTTAATATTAATAATGATGTTTCTAGGTCTTTCTAAAAAAGAAAAAGATCATAAGTGTTCATATAAATTCCTCTATCCATTTAACCCTTCGGGGCGATGATTTCTGTGGTTTGTGTTAACCAGAGTAATTGCAGATATAATGGGGTCACTCCCAAAAAAAAAAATCTGAGATAGGCAACAAGTCAGAACTGGGCATCATTTAGGCCTGCACAGCCTAAGTCATCCTGATGGATTGCATTTAAGTGTCCTCAAATCACCACTAAGTATGTCCAAGTACCTGCAGCTCCTGAATGCACTCCTTCAACTTCTCTATCACGTCTCCAACACACCAGGCCAGACTCACATGGAAAGAAGGCTCCTAGAGGAACGACCAGACAGAACATCATGGGTTTATTGTTTTTTAAGATAATCCAAACCATTCAGAAGTATTTTCATGCATCTTTCAACTCCTACATATTCATTCTGACACAAAGACACACCATTCAAATTTCAAATTTCCCCTTTGTGTTTTTTTTCAAAATCAGAGTGAAGAGTGTAGAAATAAATTCTCTTTTCCACCAGAGTACAGACACATTTGTCTCATTCAATGTGAGAAAAAAAAAACCTGAAAAAGGAAAAGACAAACAAATAAAACTTGTTTATCAGTGACCTTGTAGAAAGTGTCCAGGCGAAACTCTGTCATCGTTCTGTCCACAACTCGAGCCAGGTCCAACAACTGAGTGTGTCCAGAACACACTTCTATACCGAGGAACGTCCTGCGAGCGACGACAGATGGAGACACAGTTAAAGAAGACTGTCAGAATTTGAAGTACTGATGCTCGGGACATCAAAACAGTAACATGGAGAAAGATTTTGTCTTTTTTAGTTTTTAGAGACATTAAATAAAAAGCTTTGACTGTACCTTGTCTTCTCAGCGTTACAATAGACCTTCAGTTTACTTGCTGTGCAAACAAACCTGGCAACAAGAAACAAAGGCACTTTTCAATTAGACTTAAAAACATCACTCAATTTAACTTTAACGTTCAATATGCAATATTAGGATACACATTTGACCCATGTAATGACCACTTTAATCCTTTAGTTTTGTAAAAGCTTCAGGTTCAGAACATCCTGTATAAGATGTGAATGTTTTGATTTCATGTTCATGAGTTCTGCTTGACGGATGGCGTTTTTCCAAGCATCCAGCAGTAGGCAACTCTTCTTTATCTGAAAAATGCTTTTTGGATCCCCAAAGAAATTTTGCAGAAAGATTAATGCATACACATTTGCTCTAGTTATGATTTATTATATCTTTCTGTTTTTAATCTAATCTGTTTTTTTTTTAATTTGTATTTGTCTCTGTGTTGCTTTTAATGTCTCTGTAGAGCACCTTGAATCTACCTCCACAGTGTAAGTTCAAAAAACTTTCTTTAGTGGTAACCCCACCTTTTACAGCGGGCCAGGTCTGTGCGGAGGCTCTGTGTAAAGGGCTGGATCCAGTGGTGTCTCAGCACCACTGTCTGGGACAGGCTGAGGTGAAACTCCTCCTGTGGAGTCAAAACCACACCGCTGGCTCCTGCAGTTGAGAGCAGCTCCTGCAGCAGCTCCATAAACTCCTCCTCAGGATGGTCTGATGATGAAAGAGAAACATTTACCAAAGAAGCAACATAATTGAAAAAGCACCCAAACGTACACCAGTTACTTCACTCATGAGTAAAGGATGTCTCCCCCTGTTGGAAAGTGTCTGTCATGTGTTGAAGTTACTTATAATTTTCACACATGTGGATACTTATTGTGTTATTACTTGAAAACACGCTGAAAGAGGGGCCTGGAACATCCGTGTGGCAATAAACTTTTATTTCTCTTTTAAAAACATGTCAAGAGGTACGAATTTCCAATTCAATCGATTATGAGCAGTGCTCACATGACAAATAAACGTAGGTGGCCCAGTTTCCTCTCTCGTGTTTGAACGAGCGGAGGCGTCCGCCGTGAAGAGAGCTGTCTTCATTCTGTGGCTCCACTTCATCTGGAAACATGGTCAGCAGGCATCCGGGGAGAGGCAGTCTGCGGGAAACACAGTCAATGTTCATAGTCAAAGCAGAGCTCAGCGGGGCTGCAACGGACGATTCTTTTCATAATCGGTTCATCTGACGATTACTTTCTCGATTAATCGAGCACTTGTTTTGTCCACCAGACAGATTAATCTGTCGTATACATGATACATAAAAAAAAAAGAATTCCCACAAAGTAAAATAACAAGTCAAACATTATCGAGTTGAGTTCTTTTAAAAAGTAGCTAAAGACTCTTTCATTCAAGCAGACTTTCAGTTAGATGAGGGTTTTTATGGCTCTGAGTTTGTGTTTACGTTTTTATCCATTGTATTTTTATGTCTCTTAGACAGTAGATGGTGCCACTTTGATTTAATTAAATTTACTTTAGCTTATTGTAAAAAACCTTCATAATAACAGTAACAGACAGTACAGAAAGTGATAAGAACAATTTAAATTACAGGGTAATGTTTCCTAACCATGTTTTACCTTGTTCTTTCAGGAGTAAATTATAATTACATTTTCAAATCAGTTCGACTCACACATTATTAATACAGTTAACATTTCTCAGTACTGCATCACACATGTGACTATTACTTGATTCTGAATTTTAGGACTACGACGAACAGCTGAATGTTCATAATAGATGAATCTGTTTTCCTTGCCTTACCGTGTCTTAATAACCCGCTCATCTTCGGTTCTGGCTCTCTTCCTGGCTGAGCAGCAGCCATCGCTAACATCGTCATCCTCTTTCTCCTGACCCGGTTTTCGAGGATCACTTAGGTTCAGCTCTGCCTCGCTGTCTTCACCTGAGCTGCTGCTGTAGCCGACCAACATCCTGCTACACGTCACCAAAGTTGCAGAAAAACATGTTTGTTTACGTTTACACCAGAGTTTTACAGCGTTTTCAGTCGGCGAAACGTTCTGTATCCAAACTGCGCGGCACTTCCGGCATAAACAACCTGTAAGTGTGTTGATAATAAAGGTCCCTTTGACACACACGCCACCGCTGACAAGTTCCTACCTTTTCTTTTTTTTTTACTACCCCTCTTCTTGTTATGTTGACATCTGTGATTTTAGTTGTAAACTATATATTAATGTTGTAATTATGTTCTTCATAAAATAACTTATCATTTGCAGTTTTTAAGGACTGCATATTAGGAAAACATGTTATGGGTTAGGGTTAGGGTTTTGTCATTGTAATGACAAAACGACGTCTAACTGTATATAATGTGCATTCTATTTCAACTTTTTTGTGTATTGGTAATATCTTTCTATAATTGTACCTTTATACGAAATGCATGTTTATTATTTATTCTTTATTTATCTGTACCGTTTTTGCTGCTGTGACAATGTGAATAATAATAATAATAATAGTACATTTAATTTTTAGGTGCCCTTTAAAGAACCCCACGTCACCTTACATCAGTGTCTCAAACTCAAATGACCAATGGATGTCAATTAACTTTTAGTCTGGTCAGGTCAAGTGAAATGATCATGACCATCACAGTGAGTTTGAGACCTGAGTTAAATAGACAACAGTCAAACAGCACAATAACATTAAAAACATTTTTTTTATATTTTACAACGTTTATAATACATTATTTGTAATATTTTATTTATAGAATGCTATTCACAAACTCAAGGTCACTTTACATGATGAAGACTAAATATAAATATGTAAACTATTAGGAGCAAAAGGAAGACAGTGCTAGGAGTTTTTTATTTTTTTTATGAACATGTTCTTTTATTTTTCCATAGCTTTGTTTGCCAGCACTTCAATCCCGACTGTATACCAGATTCATAGTCCAATTCAAAAGTAAATAAAAAATTCAATGTGTAGAAAAACAGCACAATAAAAAAAACATATTTAAATCGCACAAAAAGTTCGTAATATCTGAAAAAATAGTATATAAAAAATATAACTAATACAAATAATTCACATTATTATCATAAACCTAACATCAATTTTATTGAAGGGTGCTTTCAAATAACTAAATGTGAACGGAGTAAAAATGTGTATATTTTTATGTTACAGTGTGTGTGTGTGTGCGTGTTGTGATGTGCGCGTGCTCATTTGAATTTTGCTTTATTCATGTTCCCGTGCGCGGGCAGCGGTAGCTCAGAGAAGCTAGCCGATGTAGCTAGCCCGTTAGCTTTGCGGAACAAAATGCATATTAAGCCCTTTCCGTATGCGGCGAAGACGCCTCAGTGAGCCCCCATGTTTTCCGTGTGAAACGAGCACCGTTGGTTGAGGACTTCGGGGACAACCAATGGATATTTCACTCGTTTTAATGACCCATAAAATCAAATTTCTCGGTCCCTGGAGCCTCAGCGGTCGAACAAGAGAGCACCGTTTGCGGATGTGAGGGGGTACCGAGCGCTATTTGGGGGGTGTAGCGGTTAGCTAACCTCCTTTACACCGGTGTTTTATTTGACTTAACTGGATGTATCAGGTATGTAAAAGCCGGCTTTGTCGTCGCTGTTTACACTATAATAAAGGCGTTTCTGCTGCAGCTGCTAACATGGCTTTTATTATTGTCGTGGCTGCCTCTCACCAGTGGCTGCATTAGCAAGTGGCTAAGCTAACTAGCCGACTGATTACAGTGATCTTTGATGACGCGCAGACGCTTCCCTCCACTTTTTTGTGCCGGAAATCAAAGGACATTTGGAATGTCCGCGTATTTGTACTCAGGCTCCTGTTACATCCCATTAAAACATAGATCGTAATGAATGATAACGTGCTCGTCGCTTGTTTTCATGTGTATATGCTAATGAGTGCTGCTCACAAGCTGTGTTTACACACACGTTTACGCACATCCATCGCCAGCCCCGTGTTTACAATCAACATTTAATTGATCATCTTGCAAATAAATTAAAATCACAGTGAGATGTCTGTACAGGCGAAAGTTTAATGTCTCTGTTGTTTCTGTAAAGTTTTTAGTTGCTTCTTTTTCTTTCATGTTGATTTTGGTGAAACCGCCTTATTTACAGGTTTGCCTTAAGCCTGCCCCACACTAGAGGCTTTTCAAATCTGATTTGATTTTACAAACATGGGAGACCATATACACAACGAACTATGTAACCAGATAGTTCTATGTTTTAATCCGAGAAAGCACAGACTATGCTCCAGATGACTACCGTCCAGTCAGTCAATACCCAGGACCACACACTTAATTAATCAAATGATTTCAGGGAAGAGAGACCAGGGATTTGGGATCTCACAGAAACTCGCGTGATTTACCGTCACTTCAGAATATAAACAGACATGGAGGCGAATTGTCGGGTAAATAGCTGTTTTGTGTGTGCGCGGTGATGAGAAGCACAAAAAGGGGAGGATGTCGTGGCTGAGAAGATGGAATCAACTTGACTTGTTCAAGTTGTGGTTCTAAACAAAACAACATTCGTTTCCCGGTGAACTCGCTCACATGGGTTGTTGTGTGGTTCTGCTCACACCCCAGTCACTGTTCAGTCGTATGTGTAAAACACGTTTAATGCTTACAATTTGAAATCTGGAAGACGCTTTACAATTACGTTAAAATAAAAATGTGTCTGCTAATCCCTCACACTACAGGATAATTTAGCCAGTAAAAAGACCACGATACATGGTCCACAATACCAGCAATATCATGATACGATTCTGAGATAATAAATATATTGCAAGCCAGTCATATCATGATATGGGACGACGTCATCAAATTGTCCACAGTCTTAAGATATTAGGTTTACTTTGTCATAAAGGAGCACATATAAATAGCTGAATAACATTCATGGGCTGCAACAAACGATTATTTTTATAAGTGAGTACTTGTTTGGGCTGTAAAATGATGATTGGTGTTTCCCAAACCTGGAAATGATGATGTTCTCAAATGTCTTGTTTTGTTCACAAACTAAAATTATTCAGTTTTACACCTGTCATACTGTCAAGTTCTTCAAGTAATATCAGAGATTTTTAAGTAGCTGAATGCAAAGTCCGTTTCTGGGACACCCTGCACCCTAGTTTAAAAGTCCATACTCTGTCTAAAAGGGGGTGCAGTGAGTCTGTTGTGATCTTTTGAGCTAAATTGAACATGTACTGCTCTGTCTGTCTCCCAGGCATCAGCTCCTGTGGAGCAAAAAAAACAAAACCCAAAACGTCTGATATGTTTTAACTTAGATCCAGCTCTAAAAATACTTAACATAGTAACATGACATAGCGTATTAATGATTTATTACTTCTAACAGGCACAGACAGGCAGCTGGAGATGCTCTGGCAAGATTTCTAAAGAAAACTTTTTGAGCATTTGCTGGACAGATATTATTTTTAAGCCTGGATGAGTCCATAGCTTGGATATAACGATGCTTGCTTGACACCTGCTTTGATATTGATTCTCTTTTTAATGCAGATTACACCCAAAGGACAAAGTGGAAGTATGGAGTTTTCTTAGCTCTTCTGCTCTTCAGCTGTTCTGCTCTGTGCATCGCTGTTCCTGTTATCAAGTCTTCTGTCACAGCTTCCATCACCAACCAACCTTCCCAGTTCTCCTGTAGGACTTGCAGTGATGGAGTGAGTTTTTTTTGTCCTGTTCTTTTAAAAAAAATAAAAATACACTCTTAGTTTGTTATTTTAATGTCTGTCAATCTTTCCTTCTCTCTGCAGCTGGGCTACACCAGCCGCCAAGCTGAACCCCTACACCCGAGCCCGCATGTCGGAGGCGTGGCAGCAGCACGCAGTTGCTCCACCTCCAGTCGTCCACAGCCTCCCGACAGGATCTGAGAATGCATTAGGCTGTGCTGTGTATGGGATTGTACTGCAGCCAGATGCACTGCAGCAACAGAGCCAGCACGGCCAGCATAGCCAGCAGCACGGCAGTCAGCAGCATGGAGGCGGGCAGCATAGTCAGCAGCAGCATGTCGCCCAGGTCCAGCAGACCTCACTACAAGTTGGGGCAGAGGGTGGACACAAGTGTGGAGTCTGTGGACACGATATCTCTCACCTGGCAAACCCGCATGAACACCAGTGCATGGTGAGTCAGGACAGGTCATTTCAGTGCACGCAGTGCCTGAAGATTTTCCACCAGGCGACAGACTTGCTAGAACATCAGTGTGTTCAGGTGGAACAAAAGCCATTTGTCTGTGGCGTGTGTAAGATGGGGTTCTCGCTACTCACTTCTCTAGCCCAGCACCACTCCTCACATAACAGCTCCAACCCAATGAAATGTTCAATATGTGAGAAGACCTACCGACCTGGCTCCTCTGGTATTGCTTCATCAAACTCAAACAACCCTCTGCATGCCAGCAGTGAGAGGGCATCGTCCAGCAGCAGCTCTTCCATTCTACCATTTCCATCTGCAAGAGACCGACCGTACAAATGCCCCATTTGCCAGAAGGGCTTCAAACACCTGTCGGAGCTGACACGGCACGAGAGGGTGCACACAGGAGAGAAGCCCTTCAAATGTGACACGTGTGACAAGGCCTTCAGCCAGTCATCACACCTCCAGCACCATCAGAAAACTCACAGCAACGAGCGGCCGTTCAAGTGTGCCGTTTGCGAAAAGAGTTTTAAGCACCGCTCTCACCTGGTGCGCCACATGTTGGTGCACTCTGGTGAGCACTTGTTCAAATGTAACTTGTGTGAGCTACATTTCAAAGAGTCGTCAGAGCTTCTTCACCACCCCTGCCACCCGCAGGGATCCCGTCCCTTTCGCTGTGCCGCGTGTGGCAAGGGGTTCAAGAGGCCGTCTGACCTTCGCCAACATGAGCGCACGCACTCTGAGGAGCGTCCTTTCCACTGTGATGAGTGTCAGATGAGCTTCAGGCAGCAGTATGCACTTGTGCGTCACAGACGCACACACAAAGACCCCACTGACCGGCCGTTCAAATGCAATCTGTGTGACAAGTGTTTCATACAGCCGTCTCACCTCCTCTACCACCAGCACGTCCATGGTATGGACAACCTGTTCAAATGCGCCTCGTGCCAGAAGGAGTTCAGTCAGTCAGGGGAGCTGCTCAGACACAAATGTGGAGAGTCGCCCGTCAGCTCGCCAGACAAGCCATACAAGTGTGACATTTGTGGTAGAGGCTATAAGAAGAGCTCCACGTTACAGCGCCATCAAAACTCTCACTGCCAAGAGAAGCCCCTCAAGTGTTCGCTCTGCGACCGGCGCTTCCTCTCCTCGTCGGAATTTGTTCAGCACCGTTGCGACCCGTCGCGGGAAAAGCCGCTCAAGTGCCCGGATTGTGAAAGACGGTTCAAATACATTTCAGACATGAACCGCCACGTGCGCACGCATACGGGGGAGAAACCTTACAAGTGCGACCACTGCAACAAGGGCTTCAAACAGCGAGAGCACCTGACCAAACACTCCAGCACACACTCCAGAGAGGGCCAGTTTAAATGTGTCTGGTGTGGAGAGCGATTCAGTGACTTGGGTTCTTTGCAGGATCACACGGTGCAGCACACAGCTGACGGAGGTTACTCTGTGTCCCAGTGCTTATAAATCCCTGAACAGACAGTTTCCTCACCTTCTTGCCCTCTTGTCTACCTTGTAGGCTGTTTGTCCAGCCTAACATTCATGACATTTTCAGGACAGATTAGGCTGTTACTGTTGCATTCATTCCCACTAGTTCGACATCAGGTCTTTGTTGCTCCAATTACCTGCTGCAGAACCTGACACTACTCTTGTCGTTTCATCGAAATCTTAAGTAGCACTGTTCCTCACTCTTCTTTTATTTGCCCTCCTTTTTTTTACCCCAACAGTTGATCGCAATCAAGAACTCAACCCCCCCCCAACCAGCCAGTCAGAATAACTGCCAAACAAATCTGGCTAATGCGATGCCACAATGCTGGATTATTATCAAGCAAAGGCTTAAATTCCCCCCAAATGACGGAGTGAAAATAAAAAAGTTAAATCCGGTACCATGCATAAAACTGAATAAGTAAATACTCAACTGAACATGCTGTAAACAGAGATGTTTACCACCATCTGTCATGTGACATGGACCTGAGTGATAGCTGAGCTAATCTGATAAATTTACTCGGATGCAAAAAAGTTGGATTAAGCCACCCAAAAACATTAAGCCGTGTTTCCTACGAGTGGAACAGTTCGCTTTGGTATAGTACGGTACAGATTTTTATGTGTTTCCATTTGAAATAATACCAAAATAACCAGCCCAAGCTGTTCCATTCTTTGGTGCCCTTTGCTTGGCGTACCAGAGTGAAATGCTATGGTATGGTTTAGAGTAGCTCCACCCACAACAGTCAGCTGATTGGGTGACAGAAAAACGTCACTCCCTATGCGATCGGGGTAAATACTTCATGGAAAAACCAGCAGTCTAAAAAAGTCTAAAAACCAGGACTAACCCTATTCTTGTACAAAGTTTGACGTCTCGTGGAGACGAACGGAGCAGTCGAAACACAAGCCTGACCCAGGGCTTTACCATTCTAAACCGTACCAAACTGAACCACACCGTGAAGGAAACACAGCATTAAACAAAATAATTTGACAGTCTCCATCTCCTCTCCTCATTTTACCTCCCTCCTCTCGTTTTCTGTTCACCATCAAAACCCTCAAGTCAACTCATTTCAATTTTCATGTTCTCGCAGTAAAACTTTGCAGTAAACTTCCTCATCTTTTTTTATTTGAACCTTTTAGCTCTGAAGTAATGTCTTCAACAAATGTGAAGGGAAACCGTGAGGGGCTAGTTTGTGGGATTTATTGTCCCATAGTGAAGTCATTCTGAGGATACAATGTCTGTATGTGTGTGTGTGGTCCACCGTCTCTATGGCCATTTGTGCTTCTACCAAAACAGTATAGAAAAAAAGAAGAGCCCACATGGTTGATAACCAGTCTCGCCCTCCAGTATAGGCAAATATAGAATTATATATTTCACACTAATGTACTCCTGCAGGGGGCAGTGCTGTTCTGCTGTTGCTACACTTCCTCTCTCAGCCTGTACATACTGTACCATGGATGTGTGAGTGTAATTAGCCAGACGAGTTGATAATGTTAGAACTTGTCTTTCTTAAAAAAAAATAAGAACAAAAAACTGTTTTTCTATTCTTGCTACTTTTTACAGTGTGAAACGTTTTGAAAAACGCTCTCGTCATTTCTTTTGTAGTCCATGTAGTGATTGTATTGGTATGATGCGGGGAACCTGCCCGTGTGTGTGTGTGTGTGTGTGTGTGTGTGTGTGAGAATATAATTGGTATTCTGTCAAACAGGGAAATTCAGACGGAAGCGAATTGTATTAGAAATGTTTCAACAGACCTGCACCTTCTTTTTTGTGTGTGTTTTTAATTCACTAACCACCCTCCTGGTCTGTTAAAGAGCATTTTGCAGGATGAACCTGCTGTATTTTCCATGTCTTGAAAGAAATACTATTACTTTTTTTTCCACATCTAACTTTCGGGGTTTATACCAGAGTGACTGATGCCTTCCTCTTCTTTGAATGCTACAGAATTTGTTTACATGTCAGCCATGTTTGCAGTTGTTTGGTCGGTCCATGTAGGGAGATGCTTCCTCTCTTTCAATGTTGATTCATGTTTTATGAGTGCAGTATTTTATTTCTTTATTTTAGTGTTTGCGGTACTGTGGGGCCACAGTACGGCCCTGCTGCCTCCTCTCCTGCTCTCTGCCTCATCCCAGTCTCATATGAGGTCAAACCCATGCATCTGCCATTGTGTGTTAATTTTTGAAATCTGGCATAACACTGAGAACAACTTGCAGTTTAAAACGTGTACTGTATGTTTGTTTGTTTTTCACAAGTTTGCATTTTTTTGTACAAGTTTTATTAATATTCTTTGAATTGATATGAATATCTATAATCTTGGACAGAGAGACCAGGGCCTCGGGATAGGTTTGGGATATTTTCCGGAGTTGTTTCTCAAAAGTAGGGTTTAATTTAAAGAGAAAACCGACTCTGCTCACACGTTTCTGTGGAGGTTTGAAATAAATACGACACAAACTGCACACTGTTGTCGATAGCCACAAGTGCTCAAGGACTTTGACTTGTTACTCGGTGCTGACGCTTCACCACAAGAACAAAACAGACACTCCAGGTGCAGGACAAGAGCCCCATTACATGTTGACAGTTGATTTAACGTGTATCATAGTAATAACACAAGTGAACGTTCAATGCCAAAGAATCATTCCAGCCCAGCTGCACATGTGTAGCTGTTAGTACTAGTGAGGGCAGCTGTCTGGTAGAGCATTTGTTCTGGGTTAGCAATGGACCAATCTGAGAATGCAGTTACTGTGAAGCTGCACTTGAAAAATGTTCACAAGGAAAGAGGAAGAGCTCTGGTATAAGCACAAAGAAAATTAATCTACCACTCTGCATTTTAAACCGTTAAATCAAGCATTTAGTTTATGTACCAGTTTACTCACCAGCCCATGATCCCATCAGACCCTGGTGTCTCTTGCTCTCTGCTGCATGCTTGCTGTGTTAGTTTATGTGTTCTGTCCCTGGGAACTGGTGCCCCCTCCCTCTCTACCTTCCTTCCCATAGCACCTTTCCCTCCTTTAGCTTCTTCAAATTGTACTGTAGTTCATGTGAATGATGTTCGGGGGGGAACACTTTTTTAAAAAAAAAAAGAAGAAAAAGAGGAAAAAAAACTTGTGGCAACGTACAGTATGTGTACATTCATGCTAAGATTATCTGTATGTAGCATTCAATTACACACAGCACTAACAAATAAAACTTTTTTCCATTTATAAATATAGTTACACGACTTTGGGGATTATTTTGTAAGCTCTGTGTTCCAAGTTGTAAAAAATGTTTTTACTTTGTCAGACTGTGCGAGAAACCTTTACTCTTGTGCAATGGGACATGTAGTTGTAGTAGTGGCATTTGGCTTTTTTCACAGCAGTCATTTTGATGGGACACAGTAGGAAATGAAATGCGTACAGAAATTAAAAATGATCATTTTAAGTTTCCAGGTTAATGCTGACTGTCGTAACCACTTACTTTATTTTGTGGATTTAAATGATGAAGACATTCATTAGAAATTTAACAACAATAATAATAATAATAATAATGATGTGATTTATCATTACCCAGGAAAGAGGAAAATACTATTACGAGAAGTAGTAGTTGTAGCAGCAGCAACACTACTACTAGTAATATTATTAGTAGTAATATAGTAATACAACTGTTACTACTTTTACTACCACTACAGTATTGGTAGTAAAGTTCTACTTTTGGACCTCTATCACATCCACACATTCAGGGGGCGCTGTTTCCCTCGGGTACACAGCGACAGTTTCACCCCGGCAGCGAGCGGCTTTCACATCCGGGCGGCTCTCGCTCCTCTTCAGTCGCAATCCGCTTCCTTTCCCCTACCTGCGCTCTCTACCGGGGAGGTCCGCGGCTGCTCAAGAAAACCACCGCATTCCGGGCCCCTTCGCCGGCGTCAGGTACCGCCCTCTTCCACCTCCCCCCCCCAACCCCGAGGCCCCCTTGCTTTCCCCGCACAGCCGGTTGCACATGACGCGGGCTCCGCCGATGGTGGTGCACGGCGCCGAGCGCTCCCCGTCGGTGCGACATCTCCGCGCTGAAGTAGCATCGCTGGCTAACGTTAGCTAACAACATCGATCTCTCAACTACTCCACCCCCCCCCCCCCAACACACATCGCTCTCTCACCGGTCAACCCCCGTCAGCGAGCCCCTCTCATCGGCCGCTGATTAATAGCTAACACTGGACCACCTAGGACACTCCCACCCTACCGACCGACCACCGCCTAGCGCTGGAAGCCCACCCTACGCTCAGGGCCCGCGAAGAGAGCCACCTCGGAGTGTAAACCCGTGGTTTTTAGATCACCAACCCCCTCTAGTTCTACTCTGTGGGATTTTCGGGGTCCGTGTCTTCTCTACCTCACTACCCCGATGCCTCCCTGCTCCCGTGTGTAACCTCAGCTGCACTATCTCCGACCCTCCGGGCTGCACCGACACCGGTTCTGCTGCTTCTGACAATCCGACCAAGGAGCGCTGCTGCTCGGCGTGCACCGACTGCGGCGAACCGCAGTGGACACATCCTGCTCTCTCCATCTCTGCCTCATCGCTCAGTGTGGCTGCAGCAGAGGGGAGCTAGCTCACCGCTCCGTTCCTCTTCACACCCACACGGATAGCAAATCCAGTTACGGACCTTCCCCTTTCAACCCTCCCTCCAGCCCCACCGCAGCGCCCGAGCCACGGGTCTCGCCATGCCGGGTCCGGTGGCCGGTAGCAAGTCCCGTGTGTACGCAGATGTCAACACGCTGAAGAGCCGGGAGTACTGGGACTACGAGGCCCACGTACCCAACTGGAAGTAAGGACTATTCTTTTACTGCATGTTGCTTTAATTACACGCGTGTGATTCCTGGTCACAGCAGAGCGCTGGTCTCCCTCTCTCTGTGTTTATGGAAGAGATGGAGAGAGTGTGGCAGATGGGTGTCTATTATTATACATGTATACAGTATGTGTGAGGGCGTGATGACACATTGATAGTACCTCTGTCAGCCCACTACCCTGCTGTCTGACACAATCCCTGTCCTCATCCTACCTCAATCTCTATCTCCCTTCTCACTTTACCTCAATTTCTGTCCCTGTCCTCATCCCAGTCCGCCTCATTTCTCACCCGCGTTTTACTCCATCCACACGTTTGTCCCCAGCGTCTCCCTACCGTAGTTTTGGGTCCTGTCTTAATTTCTTCATTCATCGCTGTCCCCATCCCCACCGTACCCCACTCCTGTCCCTGTTGTCACCCTACCTCTGTTACCTACTCTCTGTTATCCTCACTCTATTAAACCTCAGTGTCTATCCCTATATTCGCTCTACCCCGATTTCTGTTCTACCCTACTTTTGTCCCTATCCCACCTCTGTCCCCACTGTCACTCATTATTTTCCCCATCCTCGCTCTTTTTAATGTCAGTGTCTGTCCCTACATGCATACACCTGTCTCCATACTCCATCTCTGTCCCTGTCTTTATCATTCCTCTATTCTTTCAACCTCAGACCACGTGCCCATCCTCACTCTACCCCAATCGCTGTATCCAACTTGACTCAGTCTCTGTCGCACTGAGAAATGTTGCCAGAGTATTAGTCAAATATGGAGGATGATATTTTTCCATGTCATTAAATACATTGTCCTTCCCCTAATCTTCACTCTATCTCTGTCCCCATCCTCACTCTTTTGAATCTCAGTGTCTGTCCCTACATGCATTCTACCCCCGTCTCTGTCTCCGTCCTCACTCTTATATACAGCTGTCCCCATTGTCACTCTACTTCAATACCTGTCCTCGTTCTACCTCAATCTCTGTCCCTACCTGCTTTCTACTCTATCTCTGCCCCATCATTACCATCCCTCAATCTGCCAATTGTCTAACTTCACCTCCATCTCTGTCCCCATGTATTAGACAAATATTACTAGTCGGGACAATGATACTTTTCCATATCAAACATTGTCCCACCCCTAATCCTCACCCTTTTTAATCTCACTGTCTATCCCTGTACTCGCTCTTTCTCCATCTCTGTTCTCATCCTCATTCTTCCTGCAGCTCTATCCCAGTAGTTACCGTTCCTCAATCGCTGTTACTTCATCTCTTTCTCCCTCCACCTCTGTCCCCATCCTCACTCACTGGCCGTTGACTTGACTCACCCCTTCCCTTGAAATCAGAGCCAGAGTTCACATCGTCCCTCCGAGGCTCAGCTCCCCCTCTGTAACAGAAACACTCGCTTATTAACGGCTCCAACACCGACTTAATCGCACTCTCATGCTGAAAATAATTTTCTCTCTCTTGTCCATCACATCTGCTCCGCTGTGTCTCCCCGTCTGTCCCTATAGCAACCAGGAGGACTACCAGCTGGTTCGTAAGCTGGGCAGGGGGAAGTACAGCGAAGTGTTCGAGGCGATCAACATCACCAACAACGAGAAGGTGGTTGTTAAGATCCTGAAGGTGAGGATTATGTCGAGCGCCGACTGAGTGACAATTCTCAGAATCGTTGATTTGGGTTCAGATCTCCATATTTAATTTTTCTCTCACATGGTTGACTTGGAACATGTCTGAGTGGGTGGTGGTAAGGAGTACGCAACACTTCCTAGTTTTCTGGCCTCTTTAGTTTTCTTTTATGTGATTTGAGATCGAGTTGAAAGAATGATTTGGTTATTCAGGGGATAATTAGTTTAATAGTTCTGAATGTTACTGGCGTCTGCATAACAAGCTTGGAAGTACGGCTGCAATGATCACTCGATCAATCGTCAACTGTTAAACCATTAAAACTGACTGAATATTGTGGTTTGTGGACATTTGAGAACATCATCATTTCCACATTTTATAGACCAAACAAGTACCCGATTAGTCGAGAAGATAATCGTTGGTTGCAGCCCTGCTTGGACCGTAGAGAAAAGTTATATGAAACTAGTCACAGATAAACTGCAGAGAAAAATTCACCGTTCCACCACAAACAAGGATTCCCTGTGTTTTGGGGCCGGAGCTTTGATGCGAGGGTCGACAGGAGCGAGTGGGATGTATCAGCTGCATTTTGTCACAGCCTGGTATTTTAGCCTGCTATTCTTAGCTCTTCCACATTTACAGGCTCCAGCGTTAAATGTCTCGTTTTTGTGTGTGTTTGTCCAAATAGCCAGTCAAGAAGAAGAAGATCAAGCGAGAGATCAAGATCCTGGAGAACCTGCGAGGAGGAACCAACATCATTCGACTTGTGGACACAGTTAAAGACCCAGTGGTAGGCTCATTCTGTTCCCCCCCTTTTTTTTTAGTTCAATATTGGCACAGAGAGAAAATAGAAGTTGTATTTATTGTAATTATTTTTCTCATCAATCCCCACAAATACCTTTTCTTGTAGCATAGAAAGGAAACCATATAGATACTGAAGTGAAATCTTACTATGACGTTTACTTCTGGCACGGACAGTGACAGCTGTCAACATATGTAATGACGCCAAATTCTAGTGCAACCTCTGGAGTATCAGGAGGTTTTATTTAAGAGCATTTCATTTTTATTTTCCTATATATCACATGTAATATTGGTCACTGATTTTTGTTGTAAACCACACAGAATAGTCCTTTTTACAGTATAGTTGAGCTGATAAACATCTTATTGTATTGTATTGTATTGTATTGTATTGTTATCTTATATTGTATTTCCAGTCGCAGCTGTGCTCACGCCCTCTGCTGGGCACCTTGAAAATGACTTTAAACTGCCTAGTGTGCTTCTAGGCGCCAGCATTTTCTGGCTTTGTAGAGAGATTTTTTAAAATGAATTTGACATTTTATAGTCGTTTAATTGGTTTAAATGTTTTTTTATTAATTAATCCAGGTTGTCAGATTTTTTTCAACTTTTTAAAAGTGAACATTTTCTGTTTTCTTTGCTTCGTCGAATAAATTGAATAGTTTTGATTTGAACACATCATCATTTTGAGATACGACAAACAGTGGTCAACATTTTCTGGACCAAATGATTACTGGATGAATCAAGAGAATAATCGGCCGCTCAAACGATTATGGAAAACAATGTTAGTCGCAGCCCTAATATATACAACAGGGTTTTAAATTGTATTTTTTTGGCTGGGAACCAAACTGATTCAGTTTGAATGATTTTATATTGACCAAAGAAACCAGAAGATATTCACATTTCAGAAGCTGAAATATCAGAGAAACTTGTTTTAGTTATTGAAAAACACTCAAAAGTTGATGATTAATTTAGTAATCGATTCATAATTGAATAATTGTTGCAGCCCTGTAAATCAGCAACGCCTGCTCATGTGCTGCAGATGATCACAAATTACGGGCCATCAAATCTGTGATTAATCAGGTGACTGAAATCACTGAGTCATTAATGACATGTTTTCTTTGTTTTTCTTCAACTCTCTCTCTCTCTCTCTCTCTCTCTCTCTGTCTTGTTTCTTTTGATTTTCGGACACTTTCCGCTCCCGCCTTTCTTTTATGTTTGGGTTGATGTACATACAGTCCAGAACTCCGGCGCTCGTCTTTGAATGCATCAATAACACAGACTTCAAGGTACAATCATCATCACCGCCTCTCCGCTCCTCTGCATGCTCCCCCCCGCTGCCTCTCACTCTGACTGTGCTCTCACTCACCCTCTTCTCTTGCCCCTCTTTGTCACGTGACAGTAAAAGTTTGCATATGTGACGTTTAAATGTGTTCTCCTGCAGGAGCTGTACCAGAAGTTGACAGATTATGATATCCGTTTCTATATGTATGAACTACTGAAGGTGAGACTTATTTAGTGTATAAGCAGCATTGTTTTACATGTATGTGTGTGTGTGGAAGGTGCACCTGGTTAACTGTCTCGGTCTCGTCAGGCTCTGGACTACTGTCACAGTATGGGAATCATGCACCGTGACGTCAAACCACACAATGTGATGATCGATCACCAGTTGAGAAAGGTAGGCGGTGCCTCTCTTTCTTCCTTTTTTTTCCCTCCCTTCACACACCCACACACACTCGAATATCTCACCCTACTATTTCAGCCCTTCTGCTTCTCTCTTTCTATTTATTTTCTCTCTGGTGTGAGATTATTGTTATCTAGACTGTGTGTGGGTGGCACCGGAGTCTCACAGCGAGAGGGGTTTGCAGTTTTAATGCAGCCTCTCTGTGTGATGTAGCGTGTCCTGGCTATATGTGTGTGTGTGTAAATTAAAATAAATACACCTATATTTTACACTCTGGACACCTTTTTTTTTTTTTTAAATGCATCCACAGTTAATGTCAAAGTAGAATAAGTAAATAAATGTCACAGATTTTCTGAATAGTTCATTATAAAACAACCTTGTCCAGCAGGGGGCAGCAGGCTAACATAAGTATGAATTAACCTGCCAGGATGTTGCTGTTACTCACTGATCACAGGGGCTTTATTACATCAGGTCACAGCTAATGTTGGTTCATAGTTGCAATTTGTAAAATGTCACGTTTAATGCTGAGGTCGCTCTGACATGCGGAGGCTGTTGATCTCGATATTGGATTAGTCTTATTCTGCGTAGGATGTTCTAGTGCAGTGGTTTCCAAACCATTATCACCAATGTTAAAATACAGTGGTGTAAATGTTTATTTGTTTCATCTTCTACGCACTGTGGTCAAAGCTCGTCACATACCCTGGTAAACACAGTACAACAGTATTTCTGATTTTTCCTTCCACACGCACTACCAGTCAGTCTTATTTCCAGGTGTGGTTTAGCCCCGCCCAGCTTCCTCCTAAAGATCGTGAACTCTGACCTCGTTCATTAAACGAAAACGGTGAATTCAAGGAGCAGGTGTTTCGTGTTTCCACAGCTACGTCTTATAGACTGGGGTCTGGCAGAGTTCTACCACCCGTCCCAGGAGTACAACGTCAGAGTGGCCTCGCGATACTTCAAGGGCCCCGAACTCCTGGTGGACTACCAGGTAACACACACACAAGTCCTCGTCGCTCTATATTTGTCAGGACACACGAAATTCCCCAAATTCCTCTGCACATGCTCTCATCATTGTTTGATGACTCGTTGTGTTTCAGATGTACGATTACAGTCTAGACATGTGGAGCCTGGGCTGTATGCTGGCCAGTATGATCTTTCAGAAAGAGCCCTTCTTCCACGGACAGGATAACTACGATCAGGTACAGTGTCCAACACACACACACACACACACATGCACAACTCCTACACACTCACTGACAAATTTGCTGATAAATTGCTGATTTGTGTTCAAAAACAAATAAAATCTGGACACACTGGGCTTTTAAAAGTGTTATTGTTGTAGGTATTATTGACACCTGCCTTAATCTCGGAGGCACAAGGAAAAGCTAATATAAATCAATGTCAGCTCTAGAATATAGTAAGAATCTTGCCATTAAACAGCCGTTTCCATCATGAAATTAAGTTTTCTATTCCCGCACAAAAAATCTATTTAAATTAACCTGGGACTAGGGAACTGCTTGTTTGGTAAGTTTGTGTCCTTTTGGTAAATCCAATGAAGGATTTCACCAAAAATGACATTTGAATCTACTAGTGAAGGCAGCAGTGGACCAACAATGTCTGACTCAAGTCAGTCATCATGTAAAATTGCTGATTTTCTTTATGGTCTTTGGATAGTGACTAGGGGTGGGCCGTATACCGGTGTCATAGTCAGCACCGGTGTGACATTGCGCCATGATATGGATTTTGCAATACCGTCAATACCGTGATAAATCAATTGAGCGCCAATAATCTCCTAATTCTATATAATAATGCATTACATTTTCTTCAAACGTTCAGTGGTCTGAATATCTGTCCTTATATACTGTATATCTTGTTGCAAATAAAAAAAGTAAAACATATTCGGTGGTAAAAGGGGAGTGGCCATTAAATTAGCGTAACGAGCACTTGGGTAATCAATAAAGAAACAACTGCTCAAACATCGCCAAGAAAGGTCGGGCCAATAATATCTGAAAAAAGATGAGTGGAGTGTTGGAACCAGAGGGAGAGACCGAGGCCGCTGGAAGTTGCGCAGCAGATGCCTCCAGACCGCCTTCTTCCCCGAAGACCACACCCGGAGCAATAATTGCGTTAGGCCTGAAGGATGCACTTTCTGACTGGTGCTTGGATGAAGCGCGTCTGATGTGCATGTGAAAACTGACAGCGGTGCAAACATGGTGCGCGCTCTGGAAATAAATAAATAAATATACGAGACTCGCATGTTTTGGACACAGACTGCACAACGCTATTGGTAAGTTACACTATGTAAACCTAACATTTCATATTCAGAAAATTTGTCAAGTCCTTTTCTGTTTGTATTAAAAAAAGAAAACAAAACCAAATTTAAGGCCACCACATTAGTATTGTATTGTTCGTTGTTAGTATTGTTTAGCCGTGATTCCTCTTGGGAACCGGATCAGAAAGGAAAAAAAAACTACAAATATCAGATTAGAATATTATTAAAAAAGATGTACTCCTCCCAAAACCTACCAAATAAGTAATACCGTGATATTATACCGTCACCGTTCAAAAGATGAAAAATACAGTGATATTAATTTTACCCCTAATAGTGACACAAATGTGAGTTTTCAGTTGGAAACACCTGTGTGACAGTGAGGGGAAAGACATTGTCTCGCAGTGCAGTCAGTGCTGGACCGAGAGCTGTCACTGTAAAGTGTGATCAGAGATAAATGCAGAGTTTTTGAGCCTCGCATCTCTCGTGTTTTCTAGTTGGTGCGAATCGCCAAGGTCCTGGGGACAGACGAGCTGTTCGGCTACCTGCGTAAATACCACATCGAACTGGACCCGCGATTCAAAGACCTGCTGGGACAGTAAGTCCACTCTGTCTCTGTGACACACAGTGTGAGAATGTGCGGGAGCGCTGAGTTATACATGTATTTAGTTTTTCACACACTCGCGACAATCCTCACTTATCGCAAACATTCTCTCCATGACGTTGTGTTTTTACCGGGACACTTACAGCGAGTTTAGTCGACGGCACAGAGAAGATGAGAGGAACCAAGAGTCTGTTCATTATCTGTAAATATCTCTTCTTCGTCGGTGTGTTCTCTGATATGTTGTGCTTCGCTGTACGCAGGCAGAGCAGGAAGCGGTGGGAACAGTTTGTGCAGACAGAGAACCAGCACCTAGTCAGTCCTGAAGCTCTGGACCTGCTGGACAAGCTGCTACGCTACGACCACCAACAGAGGCTGACCGCGACGGAGGCCATGGAGCATCCCTACTTCTGTAAGCACGCACCACCAACACACGGGACGACAGGAGGTTTGGTTGATTGTGGCTGCACCGCACACGCTGCTGCCACTGAGACGATGCAAAATCGGGCATAGTCACGCTCATAAAAAAACACAGTTGCAAGAACAAGAACACAAGGAAAGTGTGATTGCAGCCACTTAACAGAAGGTTCACTTCATAAAATCCACACCTGCAACATCTCGCTCTCCTCCACCAAATTCCATTGAGAAAATCATTTATCTTTATGGGCTTTGGTGCAGTGATATTGTAGACTTGAGCAGGCGTAGGTTTTATTTTAGTCCTTGATGTCAGAAGAATGTTTTGCCACTTTATATCACAGCCTTTTCTTACTCAAATCTGAGGTTTGTGTGACTTTGTAAATCACTCACTCCCCCCCACACCAAAGTCCACAGTGACACAGGAGCTGCTGGTTCTGCTGCTGCCTCGTTTGTGTCCCTTGGTCAAACCCCAAACAAAGGATTTCAAACAACAAAGACACAGAATAGTATGATGAAGTTGTAACCCGGTAACCCAGTCCACTGATGGTCGGCCCTCACTGTCCCTCCCACAGATCCAGTAGTAAAGGAGCAGTCGCTGTCAAACTCTGACAACAACATGGTTTCCAGTGGCAACACTACAGCGCGGTGAAACACAGGTAACAGCTGTAAAACGATTGTGTCGTCGTGTCACTGCGTGGGATTTGATATGCAAACTGTAGCCTGACCAAGCTAGCCCATCATTTCCCTGGATGTTGTTAGATATTCACCTGTTGCGTTATTCATATGTAAGGAGTTTTGTTTGCTGAGCTGAATTGAGCCATGTAAACCACATAGGCAGCACGTGTCAACTATATTTGACTGGAAATGTGCAGTATATGGATTTAAAAGTACCGTCTGACACGTATGACCACAGACACAGCATGCAGCTGCTTTATTGGCGCTGTATCTCTCTATAAGCTAGTGCGTATTTAATCAGTTTCCTGTTGACCTTTACATCACAGAAAAACAGCGAGATGGATCGTGCTTCTGGTTCTGTGTGTTTCGTACATACCGTACGTGTTAATCGTGATACGAGTTAGATAGCGTATGGCTCTTGTGGTTGCCGCGTTGTCGGAAGAGAGACGCCACCGCCACCGCATGATTTCCAGCAACAGCGTTGCGGTTGAGTTTACACGTCGTCTCCTTCTACTTCCCTGTCAAAGACCGGGGAGGTAACATGTCCGACTCCAGTCCGATTAAGTGCATGCAGGAGTAATCGGACTATGAATCTCATTATTCAGGTATGTTAGTCTGACTAAGACTAGCTCGATTGTAGTCGGACTAACGTGTTTAAATGACATTAATATTACGAGAATTATTGTCTTTGTTCGACTGATATGGAACCTTTAACGTGCATGTTTAACGTGGCCACACCCCCACCATCTCAGAGCGGAGGATGAAGCTGAATTTCACATGATTTAAAACCAATTTTTTAAAATCTTAGCAACTTTATATGTGGTTAGGTGGTTAATAACACATTTGCCTGTGGGGAGACGGTTTTTATCACTTTACAGGGACTTTAGTTGTAGATTAACTAGCAGCTCTGAAGCGTCTCCTCCCAGAAACATGTCAACTGTGTGACATTTTGTTCCAAATGTCATGATTCCTGAAATATCTTCCTTGTGTTCCCTCTCTCTCTCTCTGTCTTCACAGAGTTGGAAGAAGAAGAAGAAGGAGAAGAAGAAGAAGAAAAAAAGCTTGTTACCTCAACTTTGTACCCGGTTGTGACAGTAACTTTTGACAAGTGTACAGTGACAATGGATCAAAGTATCTCCGACCAGTTATACACTCACACACATGTGCATACGGATACACACACTCATACATACACATGTATACATCAGGGGAGCACAACTCCATATCCACACATACACGCACACACATACGCGTACATACAGTACACCCTCGTCCTCCTCTGTGTCAGTCTGTGATTGGCTTGTCCTGGTTTCCTGTCCAGCAGCCTGACCAATGAGCTTGAAGCTGCTGCCCCAAACCCCCCAATTCCAAACCCTTCATCGCCCCGTCAAATGGTCCAAACGTCCTCCCAGCTCAGTCTCACGAGGTCAACAGGGACAAAGTACTTTTAAAGACAATTCAGTCTCCTCTCCTCTGTCGCCTCCTGTATATCATCCCCTCTTTGTTTGCATCAGCATGGAGAATGAGCAGGAGTAAGAGCCTGTACAAGCCCCGCCTCCCACCCAACCCTCCCCAAAACTGTTCATTCATCCACCCATCCGTCCTGTCTGTCTGTCCCCTCCTCAATCATGTACTCCAACAGACAGACAGACGTCTTAGCACTACTCCATTTCTGAAAGTGGCATGGTGGACTCTCTCTCTAGGTAGAATGACGATGATAATATTAATAATATTAATGAAAATAAATGATTTTTATTTAGATGAACTCTGCCTTTTATTGCACGTCCACTCTGTCCACGTCCAAATGTGTGCTTAAATTCATTTCATGTGATTTTTCTGGCTTTTTTTTTTTTGTTAAAGTGTGCTTGTGTGCCGACTGTGCCGTAATCACGGAAGTCAAGAACAAGCATAAAGACAAGCGTGAAAATAAGAGTGACAGTGAGGTATGCCTTCCCTACGTCTACAGTATTTTAATAATATGTTTTATCTTTATTGTAAAACAGCCTCTTTTTTTTTTGTTTGACTGGAAACTGAAATTTGTGACACCTGCACCGAAGTCCATTGAGAAAATTGTTGTTTTTAGTTTGCAGGAACACAGGAGACGACGGTCTGCTGCTGCTGCTGCCTCCTTTGGTGAGTTTGTGTCACAAACCAAAGTAAATCATTTCAAACACAGGAGTCACAAAGGAACACATTTGAACGGTGAATCAGCAGCTTGTGTGTCCACCGTGAGCTAAAATTGATGATTTTCTCTATGGGATTTGGTGTGGGACGTGAATGGTGTATTCCAATGCAAACAAACTTCAATTTCCCGTGTGAAACGTCTGTCTAATGACAAGATACATTATATTATTATTATATTATATTACATTACATGTCATTTAGCAGACGCTTTTATCCAAAGCGACTTACAATGGAATCAAGTACAATTAGCCAGGGGTGGAATCGAACTTGCGACCATGATGTCTTTGGTACACAAGGTAGGGTCTTAACCATTGAGCCACTCCATACACTGGCAAACATACTCTTATCATACTGTAGAGTTAACCTGGTGTATATTTTATGAAGCGAGCCCTTCATGAAGTGGCTAAAATCACTTTTTTTTTTAATCCATTTTGAGGTTGTCCGTCCACTTCTCGTGAACACAGTATCTTGAGAAATCCGAGTTTAGTGTCTTAGAATTGAGCACAAACTTGAGTGAACTTGTGAAACTGAAACTGGCGGCCGAAAGGTCACATTTTAAAGGAATGTGACACGTTAAGAACACTTGTGGGGAATGTAATTACATCTTGTTGTTCACACGTTCATCTGGAGGATGAAGTGAATAGGTTCGGTGGTTGAACCAGACGTAATTTATGAGAATTTACAAGATAAAAAAAGGAGATTTATTTTTGAACAATTTACAATAAAAAGAGATAGACATGGTTAGAATGACATTATAAAAAAGGAAAAAACATTGAAAATAGGGCTGCAACTAATGGTGATCAGTGTTCCTCAAGCCTTGAAAGACATTGACTGAATGATTCAATGTTTTCTTTGTTACAAGGGGCAAAGAAACCAGAAAACATTCACATTTAAGAAGCTGGAAATTCTGAAAACTTGTTTTAATTCTTTCAAAAACACTAATACACTCCACTAAAGCACTCCCCTCTTACACACACACATACCAGGTTTCCCAAGGGTACTTGAAAGTTTGTGAATTCAAGTTCAAGGCCCTTAAAGGTTTTAGAAAATTGCCCTAAATAGACACATGGCTCATTGAAAGTGCTTGAAGTGAAGCTGATATTCAGGCAAATGTCTCCCCTTGATTGTTACGACGCCACCTACTGTTTCATGCCCGGTATTGCTTGATGTACGTAGACTTATGTAGTAGTCATAATTATTAGCGTTGTTGTGGACACTGTCCACTGCGTCTCTGGTCGCCATCGCCATGCAGAACAATGAGCGAGTAAAGTTAAGCAAGAGGGAGCAAATGACGACGTGACGCCTGGGAAATGAAAATCCCGAGATCTCTGTCGTAACAAAAGAAAATTACAAATACTGACTTTGATCCCAAGGACAATCACTTGATAATCAATAAAAGTGGACGCCATCATGGGGTGAAGTGGCTCTTACAAGTTGCCCTCCCGTCTTAAGCTGTGTCTCACACACCCACTCTGTCCTTGAATTTGAGGGAATTTGTCCTGAAAAGTCCTTGAATTTGATGTCAACAAAGGTGTAGGGAACCCTGACACACACACACACGCACCTGAAGGTTTTTCTCTATTTAAACCCCCCTGACCCTTGACCCCAGCCTCGCTCCCACGTACAGTAGCCAGCACGCTGACACTGGACATGTGGACACGGTACGTGTTGTCCCGCAGACGCTGAGCCTCTGTAATGAGAGCGGTGGACGCTGAAAGCTGAGCCTGTTGTTCCCTAAAGCTGCGACAACTAGTTCACATCCTGCTGTGAGTCATGTGCGACGCTCCACATGTCAGGTCCACATGTGACACACACACACAGTAGTCGGACTCTGGTACGTAAAGAGTAGAGACGACGTGGAGTCAAAGCTGCGATTGTTGTTTTTCGGCCCCTTTTTTTAAGTCTTTGTGAACAGTAAACGATGCATTTGTGTCAGAGCAGAGTGAGGGAGCGTTTGTGTGTATACAGCAGCAGAGCAGGGGCGGACAGGGACAAGAAGCTGCTGAATGACTGTTGGTTTTTTGAGTCCGAGAAATCACTTCCCTCTTTTGAGGCCAGAACCTGGTCCTAATGAAGCAGAACCTAATTTCTGGGGGCAGGGCTAAAGTCTATATATGCACACATTGATCCCAAAGTGGGAAATGAATGAGTTACAACAGCACATTTAACAGCTCATCATATAAGTTACAGAAGATGTGAGAAAATAAACTTTAAACAAATGAAATAAGATGGTAAATAAGTTATAAACGGCTATACAAGAGGGAGAAAATAAAAAAATACCATTAAGTGTAAAAACAAGGGATTTAGTGGTTTGAATGGAACCAGATAAACAAAAAATCAGCAAAAACCAGTGTGTGTGTGTGTATCAGTATCAGTATCAGCTTCCTCCTTGTGTAGAAACCAGATCATTAGCTTCCTGTTCTACAACCTGACTCCATCCATACTCATGTTTACATACAACACACACACACACACACGTATAGAGACACACATATCGGGATGCACAGGATCAGTGCATTGCATTTTATAGCATCCTGGCCATGTCACATGCAGTGTTTACTGTCCACTCAGACACACACACACACACACACACACACACACACCACACACACACCTTAAAGTTCTTTGAGTGATTTTCCATTGTGCATTCTTAAAAATAAATAAAAAAAACCTGACTCCCTCATACAGTTTAAGAGGTGTACATATTGTACGACGGCGTATTAGGGCTAAACTGAAGAATTATAATTTTTTTCCTAATATTACGACTTATTTCATGATATTAAGACTTTATTCTCTTAAAATTCCGACTTTATTCTCATAATATAACGACTTTATTCTCGTAAAATGATTACTTTTATCTCGTAGTATTATGACTTTTTTATATTCCGACTTTATTCTCCTAAAATTACGATGTTATTCTAGTTACAAATTTATTCTTGTAAATTTGCGACTTTTATCTCGTAATAGTACGACATTATTCTTGTAAAATTACGTTATTCTTGTAATATTACGACTCTATTCTAAAATTATTTTTATCTCGTAATATGACATTTTTAATATTACAACTTTATTTTCATAATATTATGACTTTTATCTCAAAATATGAAATATCCTTTTTTCCTCTTCAGTGTGGTCCTCTGTCGTAATCATTTAGCCTTGGAATTCTTGCAGTTCTGCACTCACAGTGATGAATTACAGCACTGAGAGTTTGTTACAGACCTTTAGTGTAAAAGTTCATTTTGACACTTTGACAACAGGGAAATGAAATCACACCTCGTCTTGTAGAGAGGTGACAGAGAGAAAAGCACTGGTGTTAATCAGCAAATTAGTGAAAGCTACGAGTTTTCCTGCATTTACATGAACTGTACACAGCCACCGTTAAAGGGACAGTTCATGTTTTTGGAAGTCTATGTGTAGTAATGACACCGGGGTAACGAGGGAGTGGCAGCAGTTAGTGTGTGTGCTATGTTTTTTTTGTTTTTTTAATACAAGGGAGAAATGGAACCTTTAACCAATGAGCTCTGGTATAACTGGGGTCAAGCACTCCCATCATGCAACACTAAAGAACTATGTAACCATAACAATACGACTTTGGCATGAGCAAAAACATTTTTTAATTCATTAATTAACTAATTAATACAGAAAGTAGTAAATGAGTGCATAAATAAATACATAAATTGATAAACTACTCATCAAAAAAACTTTGATAGATACATGTCTTAAAAAATCATAACTCATAAATTCAAACCTGAAAAAAATCTTGTAAATTCAGACCCACAAAAAAAATCTTGTGATCTGAGACCTCTCAAAAAATCTCATGAATTCAGATCCAGGAAAAAAAAAATGTAAATTCAGAGCCAAAATATAAATCTTGTGATTTGAGACCTAAAAAATCTCGGGAATTTAGAAAAAGAAAAATGCGTACATTCGGAGACGGGAGGAAAAAAAAGGAAAAGTTATCTCATAAATTCAGAGGAACAGAGTCGCTCTATCAAAAATCTATTAGATTATACTATCAAGTTCTTGAAATTATAACACAGGAGACAGTCATCTTGTCATTGATTCACACTTTTAATGATATTTTAATGATCATTTCAGTCACTGTGATTAAATATGCTTTAGTTTTATTGATACAGGAGATAAAGACACATCAAACAAAGCTGCACTCAAAGTCTGTTGGACAACATGATGACTTTTCCATGATTTCCATGATTCTTCAAAGAGTAACAAAACTCACAAAAATCCACTCTGGTAAACAAAAAAAAAACACTCACGAAGCTCCTTTAGAAAAAATGGTAACTTCAACTATTTTTTGTTTTATAAAAACAACAAAATCGTTCTTCTCGCGGGCCGCGAGTCAAGCGAACGTCATCGCACACACACACCGTTGTCCATGTTCACTGCACTGCTGGGGTCAGCTGTCCAAATAATCTGGAATAATCTGAATTAACCTTCACACTGGAGGATGAGGAGGAGGAGGAAGAGGAGGAGGTGGGGGCACATTGACCAAGATTCCTCCCACGGTGTGAGAGAGGTCAGAGAGGCCTCGCGGGTTCAACCGACACGTTTTATGTTGCGTTTGTATCTGGAGGAGCCGAGGAGGCACTTCCTGTCCGACCTGGAGCCGGGCGACGCTGGGGCCGGAGACATGGATCCTTGTTTCCTGTCCACAGAGAGAGAAATAGAAACCAGACACAGAGAGATGAGACGAGGAAGTGTGATTGAATGTTTGTTCGAGCGGTGACACGCGGGCACTTAATTATTAACCGCAGCCTCCCGTGGCCTCTGCTAACAAAGCACTGGTGTGATCACTGTCGAGAGTGGGCCAGCTGAGACGAGCACGAAAACGGGGGCCGCTCATTATCTCCTCTGAATGCATCGCCAATGTCACAATAACAGCAATCAGCCTGATGGTTGGACACACCCTCACACGGTGTAGTTTTCCTTTAAAAGATCACAAAAGGCTCACCTGATCAAATCTAAGTCTAAGATGTCTTTAAGAATACCTCGCTCATTAGAAATCCAATCCACTTTATTTATAGAGCACGCTTAAAAACAACACAGTTGCCCAAAGTGCTGCACGATAACGTTAAAATGACACAAAACACTGTTTAAAGAATTAAATAAGTTACAAAACATGAACACAAAGCGGAGCCGCGGGTCTGCTGCTGCCACGTTTGAGTCAATTTGGTGAATCAGAACAAATTTTGCAGCGTAAAATTGTGCAATTTCTTAATGGGGTTTGGTGCAGGGCACACTTCAGCTTCCAGTTGGAAAAAAAGGGGGGAAATCTAACGGTAAAATAAAGTGGCAAACGTATTATTACGACGTCGTAGACTTAAGATAGTGTAGATTTTATGTCTCGGGCTAGTTCTTCACCTTTAAAATCAATAGGGCTACGTTCAGCCTCATTTTCGGTCAAAACAAATGTTATAAAAGCCAAAATATGACTTTAGAACGTAGAACTGTGTGTTCATTTTTGAATAAACCCATGGTTCTCACACTGTGGTACGTGTACCACCAGTGGTACGCGGGCTTCCTCTGCTGATAAATCAGGAAAACTGTTCCATGCATGTGTTAAAGCTACGTTCCAGGCTCTCTGCAGTGAAACGTGTTCGTTACCTGGAGGCAGCGGCTGCAGCGGCCTCTCTGTTCCTGACCTGCTTCATCACCCTCAGCATGCGGCAGATCTGCCGCAGCGTCAGCTTGGGGGCGTGGCACGCCAGGCGGGGCCGCGGTGCGCAGTGGGGGCCCCGGTACATGAGGAGTCTGCCTCCTTTTCCAAACAGATGCAGGGGCTGAGCGTTGCCATAGCAGGAGGCAAACTGTGACAGAGAGAGAGAGACAAAGGTACATCGTCGGTTACGGCCCCAAAAACAGCTGATTAAGTTTTTCTACAGTAACGACACCTTTGTGAGAACTCCAGTAAATTAATTCTAAGATCTGATAGTGTTGATAAAAGTGTATGTTTATGTTTAACCTTTAGATCACAGAGCATTTAGGCTGTTTTTTTCCATGTTAAAACGTATGTACAGAGGCTATAAGAATGTACAGTATAATGTTTTATCCGCACAACTTATAGGCAATCTGATGAAAAAGATTTTATTTTTTATTTTCACCAACTATATAAACACACCTGAGCAAAAAAAGTACATTGATTGAATTTGGAAAAAAAAATAATAAACAATTATTGTTACTCCAATTAAAAACAACAACAAAAAAACTTTAATGACTTTGACTCAACAACACATAAGAAGCCTGAAGATGTGACCCACAAACAAACACACCCCCAGGATGTCCATATAAGGAGTTGTGTGTTATTACCGTGGCAATTTAGGGGTAACAACCAAAACGCTTCACCCTGTGTGTAAAAGTGCAAATTAATACTGGGCCACTTTTGTGATTTTACTGCCCTCTACGCGGGGTACTCTGAGGTGGTGGGAAATTCAGCTTAGGGCCCCATAAAGGCTTGGCTCGGCCCTGCACCTGGTGCTCCTGTCAGCTGCATGAACTACGGCGCAGACAGATTATTTCCATGTCGGTGTTTAACAGCTAAATGTGTCAGGCTTTGTTTTCACACTTTTGTTACTGAGGAAAATTTGAATAATTGTCGCTTCGTCTAAACCACCTGAGAAAATGTTGACTTTTACAGATCATATGCTCTGTCATCATCCTCCTCTTCCTCACGTATACTCCACACACTGGTATACATTAGTGAGATTAAATTAAGATGGAGCTAATTATTATTGCTTTATTGTTTCTACACACTCTGGTTCCAATATGATATATTTCTGATTTTCCTCCAAGTACAACCAGAGCAGAGGTGGAAAGAGTACTGGAATATTCTACTCAAGTAAAAGTATCACTGTTTTGAGTACTAGTATACTGGTCTAAAAATGAAGTTACTTAGTTACTTTAATAACAAGTTTGGGTGTCAAAGGGACATAAATCTCACTTTGTTATATATTTTTTTGTTTAGACAAAACAAACTATGTAAACACCTAACGCATCAGTCAACATTTCACTTCCTCACTCACTCACAAAAACCTACTGAAGTACAAATAAAACGACACAAAAAAACCTGCTCAATCACAGTAACGTGAGTTAACTATAACACTTTTCTTTCCACCTCTGCACCAGGGGAAGCTCGCGCGCCACAGTTTGAGAACCCGCGGGTCGGCTGAAGAGCAGAAGATAACATACTTTACTGTTATAACCCGTTTTAATTAGCACATGAGCGACTGAATAGGCTGCTTTAAATCAATCAGAAACCCAACACACACACACACACACACACACGTGTCCGCACAAAGGATCAATCTGACAAAGACAGTTCAGCTGTGCAGATTCTTTTACAGGAGCGACACCTGATCATGTTGTTTACACACACACACTGACACACACACACACACACAAACTTGCTGACCTGCAGCAGCAGAACTGTCACGTACAGATTAAAACAGCTGCGGTAGATTATAAATCCTGTCTCTGCAGCATCAATAACACACTCACATTTAAAAGACAGTAAAATGTTAACGTTGAAACTTTTAAACCCTGTCGATTTACCTGATACCTGATGTACAGGTGAAAAAGAATTTAAAAGGACACATGAGTGATGTAAATCCTACACACACACACACACACACGCACACACACAGAGGTACTTACAGGTACGACGGCAGCCATGGTCAGGGAGTGTGTGAGTGTGTGAGTGAGTGTGTGAGCTCTGTAATAGAGGAACGATGACTCGTGTCAGGATCGCTGTCGTCTTCTTATACACGAGCGGCCACACAACAGGCCAATGGTGAGGCAGGAGACAGACGGCAACTCCGCCTACTTCTCACATCGCCATGCAGAGGCCACTCCCACTCCCAACACGCACACACACACACACACTCCAAAAACAATGAAGTGAATTATTACATTAGACATTTATATGCAAAAGTAAACAGCAGCTGTAGGTGTTTTTGTTCCTTTCCTCACAGTTCTCTCCTTTTCTAAATTCAAACTGTTAAAACTGGTAACTCTTCGGGTCTTGTGATGAGTTCCTAGTGATGTACAGATTCACAGTAAGTCTGTCTACGTCTCCTGTTTATAGCTAGAAGAGATATATATACGGTTCTCATTCTCTAAATTCCTTACATTCTGTCCAACTAAATTAAATGAAAAAGTACCAAAGACTCGTCACACTGGAAATCAGTTTTAGTGAGTGGACGGAATTAATGGGCATTTGAATGAGTGATGTCTTTTTGGAATTATTTCATAAATGTATGTGTTCACTGGCACCTGGTATCATGAACCAATAACTTGACATGTGCGTTGATTGTGGGCACTTTCCTTTTTTCTTTTTCTTTTTCTTTTTCATTCTTTAGCATTTTTAACCCTTAATGACCACGCCTCACAGATACCCTTGGTTAAATTGCCGTGGCAATGATACACAACTCCTTATATGGACATCCTGGTGTTGTGTTAAGTCGTTCAGGCCTAACACAACACGTTATTCCGTCTTCTTGTGTGTTGTTGAGTCAAAGTTATGATTCATTTTAGATTGCATATTTAAAAACGGGAGTAGTAGTAGTGATTGTGCAGAAGTCACAAAATAGACTAAAAGGTTTATTTTACTTTTGTTCATAAAAACGAGCCAAGAGAACTTTTAACTGTGACGAAAAAAAGAATAGAATAGAATAGAATATACTTTATTAATCCCTTTCTAAATTCTTTCGTCACAGCGCTCCAGTGTACAAAGGTAACGAATGCTATAGCAGCAGTTTTATTTTTTTAAATTACAAAGTTAAAAACTATAAAAATAAGTACGAATAGACCTAAGCATAAAATTACACAGTTAAAGAATACGAATAAAATAAGAATAAATTTACAATATAAGACAACATATTCTTATAGCCTCTGTATATACATTTAAAAATAGTAATGCATTGACTTCCATACATTTAGACAGTCTCAAACTAAAATGACATATGAGAGTCTAGTCTGGTCAGTGGGGCTGTTCAAAAGGGGTGAGGTCAATGTGAGGTTAAATTTAATCTCCATATATCGCAATAACGATATTTATGACTATATTCTCACAAAATGAATCCGTAAATAAAATTTGATAATAAGTGAAAGGTTTGCCTGGAATTGACTGGGAGGGTATCAGTTAATGTCTGATCCTAAACTTATCAAAATTAAAATTTTGAGCCCTAAACTTCCTCAGAAATAAGGATTCTGCCTCATTAGGACCATGTTTTTGGTCTCCATTGGGGACTAGTGGTCCTGACAACGTCATTGTTTATGTGAGAAAAGGTCAATAAGAGACAACCAATACAAGTACACACACAGAGTTGCATGTAGCTTCAGGTTTCAGACACTGACACGCAGTCTTTTGCTCGCAGGTTATTTTTAGAAACACGTAAATGAGGGGGAGAAAACACTGGGGAAGCGGAGTGAAAAAGAGGAGAAAAGGAAGACGGGGGCGGTGGGATGACAGGAAAGAGGAGAAAGATGACAAAATGTGATAGAAAGGGCAGAATAAATACAACAAATATAAAACAAAAGGCCTTGAAGGCGAGGAGGGAGGCCTGCGTCACGCGGTGTAGGGTGATGAGCTCGAACAATGCGACACACTGATGCGTTACATATATATCGTCAATCAGTACAATATTACACATCAGTGATGGGAAACAGCACCGGGTGAGTGGACACGCGCTCGCTCTGATGTGCTTTTCTATTCTACACAGAAACAGTAGATGGTAACACATGAAAAGAACTCATTATTCACACACACACACACACATGCAACAAGTCAACGTGTTCTCAAACTCAAACACTGTGGATTTCAGCGTTGTCATGTAATATAGAAGTACTCAAAATATACAGTGGCCCATTTAAGAGAACACAACATTACAAAAATGATAAAACATTGTAGATGTTATTAGGTGGGCTTAAAATGATTAGGTGTTCATGATGTTTCTTGACTTGGTTTCACTCTAACAGCAAAAAAAAAAAAGAGGTGAGATTCTGTGATCTGTTTCACTTCATGTTTCACCAACACCTCATCGCTCATTTACTGTGTGTACATGCTGGTCCTTTACTGCCATCTGCTGTTTTCTACATAAATTTGCAGTTTTAATGTGAGTCTTCTGTACAAAAATGCAGTTTTGCACAACATTTATTTAGAGATTTCGCCTAGGATTTAATAACTTTTCATGTCTGAATGTAGAAATAAAAAAATACGTTGCACATCTATTTTACTAGACTGACTAGACTGCGATAATTAATGAATCTGCTTCGTTTCGGTGCTAAAACGTCATCAGGGAAAAAGTTTGGTGACACGCAAGAGGCTGTAAGCAGTCACATGGCCACACGTGTACAAAATAACTTTTTGTTTTAAGTGTGTTTTAATGAATAACAAGCTCTTTTAAAACAAGTGTTATTTTTGTCTGTGTAATGCAAGAAGTAAAGGACCGATTTTGTATTATAATGTAGGTTATGTGAGTGTGTCAACACTGTGGGAAACTGAGTGGCCTTGGCAAATTTGTTTTTAGTGTGATGTTCTGATTTAAAGTGTCATTTGCTCTGTGTGTGTTGTGTGTTGCTGTGCTGCCACCTAGGGGCTCAGGTGTATAAATGCAGCAATGTCACTGTTGTTGTTTTTGACCGCCTTGGTGTTAAGACTAATACTTAAAAGTAAAAGTACTAATACTTTAAATTAATACCAGGCCACTTTAAGGGTTAAAAAAAGCAATGGCACTATAAGTAATGCTATTTATTGTGTTACATACCCCCATTCAAATTCAGCTTAGGGCCCCATAAAGGCTTGGGCCGGCCCTGCTATCTACGTGACTGCATAAAAACTACTACATCACTCTCGAGAGTTGTCTCTCTATCATTGCTTTTATGGCAGATTGCATATTCACCTCAAGGTCGCGCTGTTTTCATAGCTGCAGTGCATGTCACTGTTTTTCCTGTTATTGTCAAATTAACTTTCAAATACCTGTCTCTGTGCATTTTAATCTCTTTATTATTATTTTTTTTAATCCCAAGCAATGTTTCGATTGCAAGGCAAAGTCATCCCTGTAAGTTAGACAGAAAGTATTTAGGTGAAAGTTCAAATATTTAAAAAAAAACAATAAATAAAATGCAGCAGGGTAGCTTTCATGTGTACATGTGTGACGTATTTGCGTCAAACATCGCGAGATATTATCACGCACAATCGTTTTTTTTTTGTTTACCTTTTTGCACCTGGTGCCAGGTGAGTGAGTGAGTTCAGTGTTGGTATTTCCGAAAGCACGTGAACGCCGCAGCTGTCAACGGCTGTTCTATGAAGATAAAGATTGTGCAAACACACGCCCTGTATTTGGAGGGAAATGCACTTTAACGTGCATTTAACCGAACACTATCAACGCGTTACGTGTTAAAAATGTGTCCCCACGTGAAAAGTCTACGTTTCGGAGACGATATTTAGAAACATTATTGATCAGGAAATGATGACGGACGACACGAATGTCTTCCTGTGTCCTGTTCCTTGACCGAACACATTTTTTTTTAATTAAACTGTATTGTTTTTAAATTTACAATTAAATAATTATCATTATTATTATTATTATTATTATGATGATGATGTTTGTAACTTGAGAGATGCCTTCACTGTCGCCGTGAGTCAACAGCTACAGGTGCTTCTTCGTGATGCGTTCACGGAACTCGTGCGTGATTCTTCCTCGGGTGTAAAAACTCGCTCTTTTTCTAACTTTGTGGCGTAAGTGATGTTTTAAAAACGTAGGATACGTGTTTTAAAGATGAAACTAACCCAATATGGATGTTTTTTTTAGTAGGCTTTTACGTGTTTTGGGACATTTGTGGGCTGTTGTGCCGGCGCGTTTGAACGCCTCACAGACCCCGCCCCTCAGTCGCTGTCCTCCGCTGAAGTCCCCAGAGTTTTACAGCAGCTGGGTGTCACCGGCGGAACTCTGCATTCTACACAACAGTCAGGTCCACGGCCCCCCGAGGAGGTCACTCTCTTTTGCGTCCCCTCCCTGTCTTCACTTTTCACTTCGGGTGGACGCTCCGCAACTCCATCCACTCGCCAGGATGTCTCCGTCCACGTCCCCCCGCTGCTTCACGGAGAGGGAGGTGGCCCGCCACTGCACCAAGGACTCCTGCTGGGTGCTGCTGGGGACCAGGGTGTACGATGTGACCGCCTTCCTGCGGATGCACCCGGGCGGGGAGGCGCTCCTACTTCGCCGGTCGGGCAAGGACGTAAGCCAGGAGATGGAGGGACCCCCGCACAGACACTCGGAGAACGCCCGGCGGTGGATGGAGCAGTACTACATCGGGGAGTTGGACACGAACAGCCGCACCGACGAGGCACAGGTGCGTATCTGACCCACACATAGCCAGGCTAAACGACTACATCACTGACGACCTGAGCCTCCCAGCGACAGGTGCACAGAAGGAAAACCTGTTTATTCACACATTTAACACACCGGAACTCCCACTGTCTACTTTTTATTTTTATTTTTTTTTAAAGAAAACTTTATTATTGTTATTGCTATTATTTTAAACTTAAAATATATACCCAGCTTAGTTTTTCCCCTCAGGCGTCAGACGTAAAGAAACAAGGGCCTCAGGGGAAGGTTGTGGCTCCTTTAACGTAACAGTGACCTCCCTATTATGTAGACCAGTGTTTTCCATACATTTTATGTATTGGGAATATTTTACTACCCTTTTTCTAACAGCTAATATTTCCTGGAGATGTTATGCACATGTTATTGTAAGTGTAAACACACATTTCAAATTAAAAGCTGATAGATATTCATAAAAAGCACTTATGTTAGGTCATTTCATGAGGTAATCGCAAATGGGAATTATATATATATTATATAATATATAATATATCTATATACATAGATATATGTATGATGTTTTTATACCATTGTAAAAATTTTCTAACATGTTTATGGTGACGTGGGTTTATATAGATTTTTAATGTCTCTGGTTACATACACGTAATGTAAAAACTATAATGGTATTTAAAACATCACTTATTTAGAGCACTACCAAATAAAAAAAGGTGAAGTAATTGTCAGAAACATAACCTTTCCTATGACCAAAATGTCAGGAAAAGTGACTTCAATTGCGTTTAAGAGTCATTTGATTGATATTAAAACCATAATATTACGTATTGCATTTATTTCAGTCAAGATAGTCCTGTCTAATGCCTAATGTGGACAATCCCATATCCTCTCTGGAAACTTTGAGCCTGTTTGGCCCACATGTAATTTTCCACGTGTGTTTGAATGTCAAAAGCTCCTCAAACGTGTCGGGGGTTTCAGTGTAAGGGGTGTTTTCACCCCACTGAGGAGGTGAATACACCCCTCACACTGAGTCATGCTCGCACCTGCACTCTTGTATGTAGGGTAAACAGGTTTGAATGCGTTTATATTGTGACATCAGATACAGTGGCATTACCTTGAATGGTGGTTTGAAAAGCTGATAGTGTCTAACAGGTGAATATTTGTCTCTCACCTGACTTTACTGGGCGGTTCCTGTGAGGTACTGAGAGAGAGACGGACCTCCCTCCTCCTCCTCCTCCATCCTCTTTCTTTTTCTACTGGACTGTATTGATTATAAGGGAGGTGGAGGTGCGAAGGGTACACAACTGATAGGGTGTTTGTGTGTGTGTGTGGGGGGGGGTGGGGTTAATGAATGATTCAAGGTGTGTGTTGTAAAACTACCGACAGAAAACTGGTTTATCTTGTCCCTGTAAGCATGTGTGTGTGTGTGTGGAGGGGACTCATGTGAATTTTAATACAAACAGGAAACTTTCCTTCACCTGTTGTTGGGGAAATCGACACCCACACTGCAATGCTCTCTCTCTCTCTCTCTCTTGGTCCGTGTGGAGACAGAAACCAAAGGATTTTGCATAAATCTCTTCCAACAACATTGACATTTACATGGTTGTCCCACTCTTGTGTGTTCACTTGGTAGGCTTCGTCCACACTAGTGCTTTTTAAGTGCATTTTCAAACAAATAATCTGTTTCCATACTAATCACATCTGAAAAGTGTATGTTAATGCGATCACTCGTGTGCACTGATCATGTGTTTGTTGGTGTAAACAGGAAGCAAATTCTCTCTAAAGAACAGTGGTTCCTAAAAGTCTTGCTTTCACATTGATGTTCTCTTTTCCACTGGGCGTGAGGTCATTGTTGTTTTTTAAAAAAAACATGTAGCAGTGAAAATGAGCTGCGTATTCAAAACACTTGCAGAGAATAGCATTCACTTTATGTCTACACATCAGGGTGTTTATTGTGATACAACACCAGCTCTAAAGAAAAGTATCATTGTGCTGATTGGCGTCTTGCCACTGATGTGTCTTTACTACAGTCAACAAACAAGAACTGCTCGGGACACAAAAGTTGCCTCTTTAGCCACCGAGTGGAACGGGTTGGTTTGGTACGGTATGGTAGGAATTTTTATTGCGTTTCCATTAGGAATAGTACCAAAATAACCTTTGTAGTGAGATTGTAGTGAGTTATCTCACTATAATGTCATCTCATGTATATATGTATATATATATATATATACTGTATATATATATGTATATATATATATATACACATATAGATATATATGTATATATATATATATATATATACACATATAGATATATATGTATATGTATATATATATATATATATATATATATATATATATACACATATATATAAATTAAAAAAATAAATTAAATTAGCGTTAAAATCCCTGTTTTCAGCACTGAGGCCACTGTGTCTCATACGTTTGTCCAGCTCAGGCTGTGTGTGGAAAACCTTGAGAGGAAACAGTGGTGATAGGAAACAAGTTGAGAATGTGTCATTAAGATACCATCGTCATGTGATTTTTTTTTGCTGAAGAACAATACCGTCAATCGTTGGTGAGGAAATAATAAGTCCACCTCCTGGACCAGTGAGTCACTGGCCATCAGGAGACAGGAGACATGAGAGATTGACAGACTGAGTCACCAGGACTTTCCAGTCGTTGATGAAATACTGCCTCTGTATGCTCTGCGCTCCAGGTTTGACGAAACAATGCTCGCTTTTACTTTTTAATTTCTCCAGTCACCTGATCTAACTGAGTAGGTTAAGGTCTATTCTGCTCAATGTTTTAAGTTTATCGAGCAGTGAATTGTATCATTTTCACAAGCTGCAAGTGGTAACAATACATTTTGTCATAATTCAAGTAGGGTTAGTAAAAACAACAACGTATCGTATTAGCTTATACAATCAAAAATCCCCCCCCGGACTTTCTTCTTTTAGCATGATCTGACGTCTTTGAGGAGCACCTTGCATAAGCTACGTAAAGTTGCTTACACACTAGGAGTGACACGATACAGCGTTGAGGTTGTAGCCGTTGTAGCACGACGACACGTGACGTCACCTCCTCCCGCAAACCTCAAGCTGCTGCCAACTAATAGTAACCATGGCAACTGCTGATTTTGGGGTGGGAAACCCTGGATGTCTGGAGTTCTGTTACATTCGTATCGTTAATTAATAGTTTTAAATTTGACAATAAGGCGTCAGTGCGGTACACTGCAAAGAAATGATGGACATTATATCACTCATGACGTCATGTAGACATTCCAAATGGGAAGTAAAAAGTTAATAAATAAGTTATCATGACATAAAACCAACAAATCGTGACTTTCGTAAATTCGTAAATTGAGTGAAAAAGTCGGCTTCAAATTAAAAGCATGCATGATGTCAACTTATTTACGTTTACTTTCTAAATGGCTTTTTTGACCTGCATTTACACCAAGCTGCCAAATAAGTTTGAATTAACATTATAGTTATTAACGCTTGTTTTATAGTAACTGGTCCAAAAAAAAGAAAAATAGTCTAGTGCTGGGTATCACTGCTGATTTACTGAATCGATTAGATTCCGCTTCACAAAGTCTTGCTTGGTTGTTTGGAGATTTTTTAATTCAGTAGGAATATTAATGTTTACATAAAATAAAATTGATGAGCTGTATTTCCTTACATGTGGAGACCATGTCATGGTGATACCACAGAGAAGCGTAAGAAAGGAGTGTGTAAGGGCTTAAATGCTGTGTGTGTGTGTTTGGGAGCAGGTTTATAATCAAACAGAGGAGGTGCTTTGAATTAGCGAAGCATGAAGGGCAAACAAATGCCAACTTCAACTACTGAGTCACATTGATTCCAGTGTGTCATAGGTCATCGTTAGGGATGGAACCAATGATCTTTTTAAATCATGAAGAAGGAAACTGGCAGCGCTGCGTGTTTGTAACATATCTAGTTCATGTTTAGGTTTAAGAGATGACCTAAAATAACCAGAGTCACTCAAAGCTAGGTTGCAAATTCCAAGCATATTTCTCAACGGTTAATTGAACGGGTTATGAAACAATACTGGGTTAAAGATTAACACTAAAATAACAGTAGAAACGCACAGCTTATTCTCAGGTGAAGTTCTTAAATGTCAAAAACAACGTTTTACCTTCAGTGACATCTGTTGGTGAGTCTGCAGATTTTTAAACAAACTTCCTCGGCTTATTATTATTATTGCCTTAAAAGTAGGGCTGCAATCATGACAGCAACTACTTTCATCATCGATTATTCCTTTCCAACATTTTTCAACATTTTATGGACCAAACAAGTGCTCGAATAATCGAGAAAAGAATGGATGTTTTTCATCATCGATTATTTTCTCGATGAATCGAGTAATCAAGTGTTTGTCAAAACCTGGAGATGATGATGATGATGATGATTCAGGTTTGAATGATTTCTTTGTTATCTGGAGCAAAATCATGAAAAAAGACTATCAAAATAGTTGATGATTAATAATTGAGTAATTGTTTCAGCTCCATTTGAGAACACCATCATTTCCACGTTTTGGAAACGCCAATCAAAATCTTCCAGCATTTTCTGACATTTTATGGAGCAAACGAGTGCTCAATCAATCGAGAAAATAATCGAGAGCGTGAAGGATTTGGAAAAGAATCGTTAGATGCGGCTAAACTACTTTAAATGTATCATCTTGAATCTTGAGGGAAATTCTGTTTACACTGTCATTTTTTGATATTTATTCATGGACATAGGGGCGGGAAAAGCTTTTCCTCAAACAAGACGAGTTGTCGCACTGTGAAGACAAACACACACCAGTGTCATGATAGACAGACAGTTTTGTGTGTGTGCATTATTTTTTTTTAGTAAAAAAAAAAAAACGAACCCACATCGCGGCGGCAGAACCTTTTGTTTTGTTCACCTGGAGTTTGGACAAACCTGCGTGCTCCATCCACCTGTTGACAGAATGTGGACACATCCCGTCCAACGCGATCGCTGGTGTTGTTTGAATGTGTGTCTTTGTGTCTCTGTGTCTTGGAATGTACGTGAGTCCAACAGAGACACTTTGTATACGTGTGTGTGTGTGTGTGTGTGTGTACGCCATAAGAACAATGTAGCTGCGCAGTCATGGATAGAACGCGTATTGTTTGAATGAGTGAATTACACACGTGTTTTGGAATGAATGAATGAATGAATGAGTGAACAACGGCGATAGTGTGAATGGGAACATATGGAGCTGATAGTGGAGTAGACTTTGTGAACTCTTGGAGAAAAAGGGGAAGAAGTTATCGAAAGGTTTCTCAAACATAAACAGGTCTGAGAATCATATCGAGCTCTCGTAGTAACGCCGTTATCTCCGATGTTAAGATACAGGAGGCAGATTTATTCCCGATCCACTTCACTCCGATCGCACGCCCTGGTTTATACAGTACAACAGCATTTCGGATTTTCCAGAGGAAGCTGGCGTACCACTGTTGGTACACGTACCACAGTTTGGGGTCTCGTGGAGGTCATCGTGGTGGGTGTCGGGACTGGAATGCACACTCTGCATGGATTTTTCTTTACTCAATGATGTCATTGTCTTTCCTCAGACGGCACAGGGAGGAGGAGGAGGTGGAGGAGGGTGAGGGTGAGGGTGAGGAAGGGTCCAGTGCAGTGTTAACATTAGGTTCCACAATAAAGATCCGATCCTTTCCATCGCGCCGTGTTTCATCTGTTGTTAAAATACTCGCAGCTCTCGGTCCTGAGCTTGTCCCAGCAGATGAGTACTAACGGACAGTGATGTCATTTATTGTCTTAATTTTTTAAGAGTCTATTTGTTTTTTAGTTTGCTTTTCTGCAGAGTTGCCGTTGGTGGAGCAGCGATTCAATACAATCTCAGTAAAATGATCTCGTATGGCAGAAACCTTTACAACATAATCAAGAGCAGAGAAACCCAATAGTTCACACAATGAGCAAGTACTCATGCATCAGTGGAGAGAAAGGAAAACTCCCTTTTAACATGAAGAAAGGGTAGCGAGAGACATAGATGGTTGAAATTCAGAGTCTTTTTTTAAAGAATTCAGCTTCTTAAATGTGAATATTTTCTTTGCTCCATATAACAAATCAATTATTAAAACTTAATCATGTCAACAAGACATTTGAGAATCATCATTGAAAAAAAAAAGATATCGTTATATGTAGCCGTAGATTACATCGGATTTGACATTTGGATTGAGTATCAGACCTGAGGATGGTTTAAAGAACATCATTCTCCAACTGTGACAAATGTTTGGATTGGAGTTTTTTCCCAATATCCGATCCACTGATTTTTGACCAGTTTGGGATTTATCAGCTAATCCATAATCAGACTGAGTTGTAAGGCTGTAAACAGAGTCCACACAAAGGTACAAATGTGTGATTCTCTCTCAGATTAGATGTTTTTCATGATGTTGAAATGTTAGTATGTGCACCTTCGATCACATGAAATAAGACCGCGGTCAGTTCACGTCCACTCGCTCGACTCCACTGTTCCTCAACGAGGGGGAAATGCTTCTTCTTCTTTTTTCTTTTTTTTTTTACTACTCATCTGAGCTGCTCTGTGTTCATCCCCGTGGTGATGTATTACCCAGGACATTGTTTATCTTTGCTACCATAGAGACTGCCGGCGTGGCAATTAGTGCTCAGGTGCAGGCCTCAGGTGGCTCCCTCCCCTCATCGCCACGGTAACAGAGAGAGAGAGAGAGAGTGAAGTGGTGAAGGTAGTAGATGGAGAGCGTGGACGGAGATGAGCATATGCTGGAGCGGTGCAATTGATTTGGGCAAAGGAGTCACAGGAGAGCGGCCAAAGTCTGCCGTTAGTCTTTTCTGTTTGCATTCAGCATTTTTACTTTTTCACCATTCTTTTTACAGTGTTATTGTTCATTCAAATGAGTTTGTTGTGACCACACAAACTGTGGGATTAGTTTATGAAAATCCCATCCCTCTGATACATCACAGAATATCCGTTGCAGCTAAAACAAAAACGTGATTTGAAAGAAGTATTTGTTATTTGGAGAAAAGGAACCACAACTTATTCACATTTAAGAAGCTGAAACAAGAAGGAAAACAACCTGGAGTCATGATTTCAGCCTGGCATGAAAGACACAGTAGATAATTGTGCAAATGACATGAACAATAGCAACAAAAACAGTCTCATCTCAAGGTGGAGACCTGGAAATAGCATTACAATGATTGTTAATACACACACACACACAGACAGTGGTAGCCGAGCGCAGTGAAATCAATCAATCGCAGAGATTTAGCTGCATGAGAAATCACTGACATTCAAGCTTCAGTCGCTGAGAGGAGAAGACTCACGGTGCCACAGGTGCCGGCGGCAAATTAACCCGTGCACTGAGCCGTCAGCAGCTGACGCGACAGCCCAACACTCTATTTAGCTGATTATGTTTTTTCCCTTTCTCCATCCATCTGGTAAAATATTAACAGTTAAATGATAACGAAATAATTCACTTCATGACTCTATGGGCTGTTTCTTTGCCTTATTTTGTCTTTGAAATAGCTTGAAATGGCACAAATGCTTCATGGTTAGAAAGGTCTCAAACAGGCATGTCCAAAGTCTGGCCCGCGGGCCAATCACGGCCCTCGGTCAGATCTTGTATGGCCCGCAGCTTCTGTTTTATAATGTGTTATTTATGGCCGAGGACAGACTACAACAGAAAATCTTGTATAACCGATATTATCTGACTCCAGATAACATTTGTTCACTCCTGCGTGGCTTAGATTTGGTTACATTACCATTTAAAAATGATAATTGTGACAAGGAAAATAAGATTATGATACAACAGTGCATTTGTGTGTAACTGACTGTTATCGGTATTGGACCTAGTCTCTGAGAGCATAAATGCGTCGTTTTTAATCATTTCCCAACATGGTAAATATCAAATATTGGCCTGTTTGATCCTCTGTGTTTGGGCGCTGCACTCGTCTCCCTAGAGAGCGCGATCCACATTCTTTTGCTTCCTTTTTGTGGTCATGAGTAAACCTGTGGTGGGTGTGACAAAGACAGCGTAACCGCGGTATTGCCGAAAAAATGTGACACCCTTATTTGTATCATAAGCCCAGAGTCAGAGTCGAGTAATCCTCTGTGCGTCTGTCCGTTCCGCGATGAAAGCAGACGTCGGTCTCGATGGGGGCTGTCAGCAGTCCAGTGTCTGTGGATTACACAGGCTGGCTTTAATCCCGCGGGGGGGCTGAACCTGTCAAACACTCACACACACATTCAAAGGTGTGTTGTTGCAGTAAAACAAACGGTTGAAAGGTGTGGGGAGAAACAGACCAGGTTCTCAGACACACCCAGAGGAGAAGAGGGGGGGGAGTCAAGGGAACGTGAGCCTGTTAAGTTGTATTTTATTGGTGCTACAGGACAGTGTTTCTGCAGCTGGTAGTTGTATATTGTATTTATGAAATTGTTCATGGGCATAGAGAATGTATGCCCAGCCCAAATAGGCTTACAGGTAGGGTTGCAACTAATGATTACTTTCATAATCATATGAATTTGTCGATTATCTTCTCGGCGAGTTGTTTGGTCCATAAAATGTCATAAAATGTTGATCAGTGATCCTAAAAGGTCCACAAACTAAAAAAAAAAGCAAGCTCACGTCTTACTACAAAGGTGTTTCCTTTCCTTCCATGATATGATAATGTTATTGGGGTCAGAGGTCAGATTCAGTGGCCTTAACAACAGATTGCTGGACCTTCAAAGACTCTCTATGGCTTCTCTTCCAAGTCTAAGTCTAAAAATGGACAACCCTCTGCACTAAAAGAGAGAAGACAAGACAAGGAACCAAATCGTGAATCGAGGATTTGGAGAATCGTGTTAAGCCAATATGATTTAAAAATAAATAAAAGAACCTAAACTTGTTCTTCTGTTTGAGTTTGCCAAACCCTGCCCCAAAAACAGGGCAGGGTGTTGACAGCTAAACAATACACTTGGATTTACTACAACAGAGCAGTTATGTGATTGGCCAGACTGTAAACACAATGACATCTGAAATCTATCACAAGTAATGCAGACATTCCATTTAGCTTTGTTTGTCAGTTGTGGCCTAGAAAGGCAACCGTATCAGTTTGACCCGGTTTGAACATCTGGCCCCAGAGATTCGACCACATGTGGACCATGTTGTGTTTGACCGTTTATAGCTGGGATTAAAGTGAAAATGTGTGCCGATTCGGCGCCGCAACGATTAGTCATTAGCATCATTAGCTGCGTCCCTAGGTAAGATACTTACTGTTGTCAACTTTTCATCAGGTCATTCAGGATATTCATGTTAATAGCAGGTGTGAGCGGCTTCTTCTCCCACAGCGACAGTGGCAAGGGCTCGTGGGTATGTTCATGCATAAAAACAGTGAAGCATGGACGAACACACGTGGCTGCAACTTAAACTTAAAAATACGGCACAATGGCGAGGGGGGGTTGCGGTGTTTAAGTGGTTAGTTACTAGTTACTCGGTCTATGGTAACACAACACCTTCTGCAAAACTGGGGTAGTTACACAAGGCCTCTGATTCTTGTGCACAAAAAACACACACACAACCTCACAACTGAGAGAGAGAGATGTTGAAATCCTGAGTCCTGGTCTTTCAGGTTTTACTGGTTACTTTAGTCAGAGGGAGATGAGTGATCTCGTTGTACACACACACACACACACACACACGTTTGCTTAGCATTCTTAGTGAGAACACTCACTGACATAATGCGTTCCCTAACCTCATTCCCTTACCCTAACCTTAACTGCTACAAATACCCGCCTAACCCTAATCCTAACCTACACCCTATTCTAGCCCTAACCCTAAAACCAGGTCTTAAAAAGCTCTTTTGAGGGGTAACAGAACGTGAGGTCCTCACACAAACCAAATGTACCGACCTGAGTTATCTGCCCACATCCACACTAATATGTTGCATTTTAAAAATGAAAACTGTCTCCAGTCAGACAAGTGTTGCCTACACATGGGGTCGTGTGCACAGTGTTACTCGGCGAGTCCGTTTGAGCCTCCTCCATAAGAGCGGGAAGTGCTGAATGCAAAAAACTGTCTCAGGGAAAGTCGAAGAAAATGCAAAGGATGACAATAGGAGAACGAGGAGGCCCCTGGCGTCCACGTTGCCGTTGCTTAGCGACTGTATTCTCACAACGCTACCATTTGAACACCAAGTCTGTCGCGTTCAAAGCGTATCATGTCGTAACGAGAGTCTCGCACGTGAAGGTCCTGTGTGCCACTCGTGCACAGCTGCAGATCAAAGTGTTTTCACCCCCTCTGATGATGCTAATAACATAATTGCTAATTGTTCCCACATGTCCTTAAAATCCTTGAGCGAGTGTTATTTAAAGTCCACCCCTAAATAGACATGGGTCATTGAAAGTGCTTGAATTCTGTACAAGAAAGCAGTGAAGTTGATATTTAGGTAAATGCCTCCCTTGTTTGTTACGACGCCACCTACTGTTTCATGCCCTGCATTGCTTGATGTACGTAGACGAGGCCCACGCTGAACAAACGTATCTGTGTCTGTCTGCCGTTGACGGGAGAGTCCATGCAGAACAATGAGTGAGTAACAAGAGAGAGCAAATGTCGACGAAATGCAAATTCAAAGATCTCTGTGTCAGCAAAGAAAATGATAAAGAATGACTTTGACCAAGAGCTCAAGGACAATCACTTGTCCAGGTGCAGAGTGCACTGCAAATCAATAAAAATGGATGCCATGTGCGAAGTCCATGTTGCACCGGTTGACGAGTCGGATTGCGTTTTGTTTTTCCTCCAGCAAAGTTGTTTTACGTGAGATTCTTTGTTTTCAAGATTCCCGGCTTCTAAAGTTAAAGTTAGTTTTTTATTAATCCCCTTAGGGAAAGTATTCCTCTGCATTTTGACCCATCCTAGAATTAGGAGCAGTGGGCTGCCACACTGAGTAGCGCCCCGGGGAGCATTGGGGGTTGGGTACCTTACTCAGGGGTACCCCAGCCCTTTTTTGGCTGGGTGGGGATTTGAACCGTTGACCTTCTGGTTACAAGTCAAGTTCCCTTTCCACTTGGGCACGGGCTGCTCAATGGCCATGGGCTGCCCTCTACTCCGACATTAGCTGTCAAAGAGACAGCGCCACTGTTACACCATATAGATGTGATGTATGGCGCTGTTGCTGCTTTGTATAGTTTCAGACCGTCATGTATTCAGAGTATACCTGGAGGTGTTGTTTACCTTATGAAAGAGACAAATGATGGGGAGGGGTGCAGACCTGTCAGGCCAGTTAAAAGAAGAAGAAGAAGATACTGTGTGTACTTTTACTTGTGAGAGAAAGCTTCATGGTTTTGTTGGATTAGAGGGTAAATGTGTTGATTTTTGAAGGGGAACTTTCTATGGCGGATCATCTGGTCCGTCTTCTTTACCCTTTGGCTCGGGCCACGTGTCTCCGTCTGAACCCGAACTTCTGCCGACCTAAGAACAGATAAAGTTACCAGAGCTTGTACTGCCGTACATCTTTCACCTGGTGGAGGTCCCAGGTCCTCAGAGCTCAGAGTGTGGTTGTGCACCACTGCTTGAAACGACCTGGTTGGCGGTTCACAGTCTTAACTGCAAATGTCTTATAATTTTAATAACCTCACAACCTCACAGCAGACAGGTTGAACCCCATGTGAACCAATCAAATGTTCACAACGTCAAATGAAATATATTTTGAGCCACTGGGTTCAGACGTGTCCTGACAGATCCACACGGGCACAGGTCTGGTTTCCACCTTCTGTCTGGAAACGTGTAGAAAACCACGCTAACGGCCCAATCACAGTCCTCCAGTCACTCCTGTGCAGTTGCAGTTTCATGATTGGTGTTTCTGATTTATCACCTGACAACACCTGAAGTTACCACCACAACATGTGATCGTTAATAATGAGATCATCACATCAAACCACTCCTTTTCTGTCCACTCTTGTTAACCACAAACGCTCAGATATCACGCAGGGTTTGGCCATATTTATTCGTTCCAATCCCAGACGTGTGTGGTTGGCTTATATTGGGAGTGGTGAACCTTTTCAGCATTTGGATAAGTGTGGTTGTGCAATGAGTTGAATTCCAGGTGAAATGTGATTGTGTCTGTGGCTGAATATTAGTGGTGAGGCGTGTGTGCGTGCGTGCGCTTGGTTTTATCTCCCTCCATGTGAGCGTTCAACCTTTACACACAGTCATGTGACATCCCTCCTGACACCAGGCTCATTGTTATCACTGTGAAAACGCTGTGCGTGGCACTGACTTATGATTGTGTCATAAATCACAACGTGATCACATTCTCTCTCTGTCACTCTTTATTCTTCTTTATTGTAAAAAAGTTAATCATCAACTATTTTGACAATCGATATATTGGCTGATACAGTATAAGTGTTTTTTTTGCTAAAACAGATTCATTTTGCTTTGTGGACAAAAGAACATTTTTTAACATTTACTGACATTTTATGTACATAATAAATGAGAAAATAACCGACGGATTAATCGATTAGGTTAATATTTTAAGGCTTTGTGCACTTAACCCAAGATGTGATACTTTACTGAGACATGTATGTCAAATAGAGTTCAGTGTGAGTGTGTATTCAGAGCTCATGGTTTAACGTTGTTATCAAACCTGCCACAGTGTCTCTGAACTTTGACCCTTCATCTCTCCACACGCATCTTACCAGGGAAGTGCTGCTGAGTCCGACACACCCTCACAAACATACCTTTGTAAAAAAAAGAGCAATTTTTATACTTTTTTATGCAAGTTGTGATGCACAAGCACAGAATTTGACCTGAAAACATGTATTCTCTTGAATGGCCAACAGGGGGGACTCCTTAAGAAGTCCATTATGACCCTATTGTCACTAGACTATTTTGATAATCCATTAATTGGTCCAAGTCTCTAATTTCTCAGCTTCTTTAATGTGAGTATTTTCCGATTTCTTCATGCCTTGTAACAAAAAAATCATTAAAGTCATGGTTTGTAGACAAAACAAGAGATTAGAGAACATTTTTTGTTTTCTTTAACACATTTTATGGACCAAACAACAAGTTTCCAGTGAACAAATTACGCGTCAGGTTTTATTTTATTTTTTTTAACCTACGTTTTATGCTCCTCTCCTCCCCTAACACCGAGTTATGAGTCTCATGGCTCCTCACAGTAAATATCTACACTAATAATGACTTTACTGTGCATATTTGTGTACGCTGTGCTCAGGCCCACCTGTCATGGAAAGAACGAGAGGCAAATGAGAAACCACAAACACGTGAGGCAGATGCCAGGCTCCACTTCCTGGTGGCACATGACCACAATATCACCATAGTTGAAATACAGATAAAATGTGGTGTATTTGACTAAAAGCTGTGGTGGTCGAGCTCTGGGTGTTGTCAGTGTCATTCCGAGAAGTAACCAGAGACCAGATGGGGTTATGAAAGTTTTGTGTAGCACCAGGGTCGCCGCCAAAACAGAAATGATCTGTATTTATAAAGCACGTTTCTAGTCTTGATGACCCCTCGAAGCCGCTTCACACAACAGTTTTGCCAGTTTTGTTTCATCGATCGCACATTTTTTCACATCAGCCGTCAGGAGCAACGTGGGGTGAAGTGTCCTGCAGTTATGACTGGAAATAAACTGCTTTGAATATTTTACTACTGATTTTTAAAACATATTGTGGCGATAAGGAAGTTCACGTCGGTCCGATATCCAGTTGCACTAAACTTTACCGTGATAACAAATGATATTTAATGACGCCAAAGACACACCGAGAGTTAGAGATTTTCCTCACAAATAGGATAGAATAGCATTTTATTTTTCAGATGGATGTGAATGTGTTACATATTTACTTTACTTAATAAACTGATTTGGGAAGTTTGATTGCGAGAACCTTGGACTTATTATTACTAGTTAGCGGGATCATCTCCAGTCAGCATCTGATATGGTTTGTTTGAAACTCTTGAAACTTTTAGTTTGATTTGGGAGGAAACAAACCGCTATTGTCACCAAACAGAAATCTCGACTCGACAAACCAACAATGACCAGGTTTACTTACACACACACACACACACACACACACACACACACAACCTTTGCCTCACACACCATTCCTCCACCCTTTGTCCCTGCACTCTCTCCCTATAACCAGTCGTAAACAACACAGTAAAAAAAAAAGAAAAGAAAAAAACACCACGAGGAAAAAGTCGTGAAATAAACCAAACGACAGCAGATGCTCTAAAATTTATATTCAAGGTGAAGGAATGATTTACAGTCGAAGGCCATCGTAAAACACACAAGCAGTGGGACAAATAAACTGAAGCATGAGGCATCAACATGATGATAAAGATCTTTGATTGTTGGTAGAGTAAGAGAAATAGAAGGATAATGATAATACAAATAAAGACGTACAACCTGGCATAACCACAGAACTTGTCAGGACCAAAACCTGCTTAAGGGACGTTCTTGGCCGTGTATGTTTGACTCCGCCTCCATAATTTGCGCTGTATCTCGCTGTAAGCCAGTACTTTTGAATCCGTTTCCTGTTGACCCGTTTACGCCCCAGACAAACAAGCGGCTAATGGTGAGATGGATCGTGTTGCGGTTCTGTATGTGGTTCAGCAGCTGTGTGCCCGGGCGGAGGAGGCCCAAGCCTGGCTGGCAGAGTGGAGAGAGTTTATAGTTTATAGTCAGAGACCTTGGAGGAACAATCGAATTATCCAGGTTTGTTCTGTCGCACTAAGAATAGTTTGATTTTAATTGGACTAACATGTTTACATGACACTCAGAAAATGTCTTAGTCTGACTAAAATCGGATTACTCAATCTTTTAACATTGCTTTGGTTACGTTTGCACGTCACATAATGGGTCAGTTGTATTTATTGGTTGACTGTTATTATCTTAACGCGCTAAGGCACAAAAGAAAAGCAGCCCCATGGATGATGTCAATGCAAAGAGTTATTTTTTGTTATTGATATTTAACCGGGGCTTGGCAATATGACGGATAAAGTAGATTGGAGCGTTCCCTGTGTTGTGGCTCTTGTTCCAATGTAGAATAGCTCTTATCTGATAGACTGAACCACCAGAAAGCAGAACAGCTCATTGTGGTTCCAACCAAAAATGTGTTTGGTTACAAAAATCTCTTCCTCCTCCTGCTGCTGCTGCTGCTGCTGCTGCTGCAGCAGAGTAGTTCCTGTGTTGTGATGGTACCACATCGCTGCCGTCCTCTCACATCTCCTTTGTTTTTTGTCTCTCATTCTTGTCCATTTGTCCTCCTACAAGGACACACACACAGCCCCTCTTATGTTTGACTCCTCTGGCCTTTTAGAATATTCAGCGGCTCTCCCTCCTTTTTTTTTTTCTTTTTTTTTCCACTGTTTGCATTTTCGAGGCAGATTCCGGAAGGTGGTGATCTGGCGTTAACTTTAAGATTATGAATAAACGTTAGTGTGTGTGTTTTTAAATCCTATATTGCATCAGAAAGCATGAATCTCCACCTGCATCACGTGCAAGATACCGAAAATTTGCTGATCCGCGCGTGTACGACCCCCGACTCTGCACAGTTATTAGTCACACCTGCTGCATCTCTATTACCCTGCCATGCTACATTTCTTTCGCAAAACAAGAAAAAGTCCCGAGCTCTTTGATCGCACCTCGTGTGAGCTACAGCGCGACAACAAAAGCCTCTTTTAATGTTCCGCGCGTCGCTATAACGCAGTGAACTGCCATCTTTCTCCACATAACAATGGGCCGACGTGAGCTAAGAGTAATGTCAACAGCACTGACATGACACTCATTGTCTCATCTAAGGCCCCGGGGAAGTATTACACATGCACTCCTGACGAGGCACAACGACGGGTTGATGACGGTCGCTCGTCCGTGTCTCATTGTTTACTTAACGACTGCTCGTTTGTTCTTAAGCGTTCTGGCTTTAGACGCAGCCGGCCAGCAGAAGAAGGACGGACACGTGTGTGAGTCAGAGAGCGTAACGGGGGGCGTGTGAGGGTTAGATAAGTCAAGTCCTCTCCTCCCTAGGACACGGTTGGTGTGTTGCCATGGCACCCTTCACTCGAGTTACGACACCTGTTTAGATTTCGGCTGCAATTTGGCTGTGCAACTGCTTGCCATCATACTTGTCATGACTACACTTAATCTAATTACACAGAGTGAGCACAGGTATGATTTGTACGCCCATAGCAAAGAGGAAAGGAATTGGGCTCGTAACCTGGAAGGTGAGCGGTTCAAATCTTTCCCACTTGTCTTGTGTTCTCTACTTGTGTGTAGTAAGGATGGGCTAATTCAGATGTGCTTTATGGTTCTTACTCGTTGGCTTACTTGTCGTCTCCTCTCGGACTTCATCAGTACCTGTCCTCACCTCACCATTCCACACAATCACTGCCTGCGTTAGAGGTGGGTCAAACTATGGCTTTGGTGATATATCGTCGCCTTTCCTCCTGCAATAAGATCATCAATCAATCACCAGGGCAAATATTGATATTTTAATTAACAAATTAAGGCGCTCCAAAGTAAAGCCGCCAGGTGTTTGCTACTTCATGTCTCCTCCTCAAGGTGGTGCTGCTCAAATGAATGAGGGGACACTTGGGTGGAAGTTACCTGGCTGAAGAAGAGGGAGTTTACAGTGGGATAATGGTGTCGGTGTAAAGCTACGTTAAGAGTTGCTCCATCCATGTTCAATACATAGACTTTATACACTTGAAATCCTGCACTTTTTAAGTTTTCACGTTAACGTTTGGTTTTCTTCGGTTAGACAGACGTCGTGATGTATTTCTACGTGATTGTCTCACAATATATTTAATCGTAATTAATCGTCATTTTATCAAAATCGCAATACGGCGTACTGCAATTTTCAAATCGCAGGAGGCGTAATATGTGTGTCAAAATATAATTTTAGATGTTATGATCTTATTCTACACACTGAAGAGAACACATTTGTTTCTCACCGATATGTGCAAATATCACACAGTGATCATTTTAAACATGTTTTTTGAATTAAAATGAGGATAACGATGTAAAAATGACACTTCCCTGTGATATCGTGAATCATATCGAAATCGCAATTCCTGTCAAAATAATCGCAATTAGATATTTGTTCTGTTTTGACACTTTTCTTCGGTCCCAGTATTTGTGAGAAGCATACAAATATGGGCAACAATATCATTATGTATAATTAATGATTATTAGAACACAGTCCTGCTCAGAGGACACATTCACTGTCACTTAGTTTATATTATTATTATTATTATTGTTGTTGTTATTAAGACTATAATATGTGATGATACCAAACATCATTATATCACGACCTCAGATAGTGGTACATTTTCAGGAAGTCACAGAGCGGTTACACACATACAGAAGACAATGTGTCATCAGTACAGATTCATTTAGTTATTGTTCTGTTACACAAAGGTCATTTACATTTATTTCCTATAAACATTCACATCCTTAAGAGTGTAATGGAAAACCTCATAATGCATAAATTATAATACACATAATACACTCAACTGAAACACGCAGCTAACCATCATTTCCATTATATTTTTAATTTCCTGTTTAATTAAATGTCAAATCATAATTTGATATAAATAAACCTGTGCAACTGTAGTTTTACACTCTTCATAATAAAGCAACTTTTGAATGCACTGAAGTGGGATTGTATATCTGTATACTCCTGCCACAGTCATCCATACACTTCCTCTTCTGTGATTGTTTGGTGTTAAATTGTTCAGTTTCGCTGTCAGAATTTCATCAGTCTGGAGACACTGGCAGAAAATAGGTTTAAAGAAGACACATTTCCTTTTTTTAAAGTTCTCTTTTCACAGTTACATTTTTAATACATTATTAACCAACACCAGTAAGTAAAGCCCCTCTAATGTATTATGTTATTTCATTATTTTTTCATTTCCATGCACTGTGAAATCATGTGGCATTAAAACACGCACACAGGAATCGAATCAGTAATAAATCTGCTCTAAAATACAATAAATCAGTTTCTTTCACTAATAACCAATTGTTTACACCTTTTCTGAATCTGAGAAGTCTAAAAACCAAAGAATGATATTGTTATATCATAATTATCACGGCGCGTTTCTATTTCTCTCTCTATAATAATCGTGAAATCTTTCCATCGTAAGTGTCTTGAGATAATATGTGTTGTGATTTGGCACAAATGACGTTTTTCTGATAAATTGACGTGAAAATCCGGGATGCGGTATCGTTCAGTATCGGTATCGTTCAGTATCGGTATCGGTCAGTATCGATACTGGTTTAAAAATGCTTTACGATGTCACAGACTGTAAAAAAAACCTAAATAAAAGTCATCTTTGGGCTGTTTGTTTCTTCTTCTTTTTGGGAGAAGAACATTTACAGTCTTTCACAGTCTTTACAAGAGAATTATGTCTTTGAAAAGTGACTCAGCACAAACGTGTTGTTATAACATTTATTATAACGGGCAGCTGTTTGTAAGCAAAATATTGTATTTACTCAAATTTAAAGTATATGAATAACACAAATGCTCACTTTTCCCACTTCATCTCACTCAAAACTGTCATTTCATCTCCAATTATGAGTTATTAACACTTGAAAACACACCACAAGTGTAGCAGAATGACCCGTTGATACTTGAAGGGATGATTTTAATGAGCAAACACATATTTATTGTTTTTTCTCTCACTGTGTTGTCCTGATGTGTGAATTCAGATCCTATTTACCTCATTGTTTCCACTCTCAGCCCCATGGAGAGTTGAGCTCTGTGTTGCGCAGTGGGCATAATAATCTGTATTAGCAAAACAGGGTGTGTGTGTGTGTGTGTGTGTGTGTGTGTGTGTGTGTGTGTGCGCAGATTTGTGGTCGCCAGTGTTTTAAACAACCACACTGACCATTGAGTAGGTGTACATATACATATACTGTATATGTATATTGTGAAGCCCTGCTGTGTAATCATATAAATCAGTCATGTAAGTGAACCAGGACTCCTTTGTTGCATATATACTGTATTTCTGAGGTGTCTGAAAGCTGTCTTCTCTTAAATGGCCACCAGGGGGCATTTCTATCAGGAAAACGAGACACGAGAACACTGTTCCGATAAGTTAATAATCTCAGTCACGAGGTCTTCATTTTTTGATGTTGTTGTTCTTGTCATTGAGGTTTTTAGTAGAACTGCAACGATTAATCAAGTCGAGCGGCGCTGATACTAAAATGTGACGTGGTCACACTGCCGGCCACTGATTGGTCAGAGAGTGTTGTCACTTTATTCACGTTATTCAAGTCACGTTATTTTGTACAATAAGCCTCCAGAAACACAGTCACAGCACCAGCGCTGTTTCCAAACAGGATTCAGGATCACCACCGCACTCATCCACTCCACTGAGTCTGGCCAAATAACTATAAGCTGCTTGTCCTGTTTCAATGACAACCTGGTGGGATTTTCATATTGTTGATACAGGCCACGCCTCCCCAAACACACCACACCTGCAGAATGCATTGATTGTGCAGACAGAGAGAGAGGGAGAGTAACCTTTAACATCAGATTCAGGAATTACTCCCAGGCTCACGTAGGCCATGGCTGCTGCGACGGAGACAATGGGTGTGTCTGCTTATTGCTTTCAACACACACACACACACACACACACACAGAGTGAGTGTGTGTGTACTTGTAATTCTACATATGTCAGCACCAACTTGTGCTTTTCAATTTGGGATTTATGAAATTCTGAGAAAAAAGACCTCACAACTACAGAAGACAGTCAAACCTTTTAGGTTTTTTGTTTGGTTTTTTTGTGCCAAAGAAATAAACCTCACTTACTAACTATAGTCCAAGCCTGCAAATATAACAATTCATTTAATAATAGATTCATCTGTCAATAAGAAATGTTGGAAAATGTTGATCCGTGGTTTCCAAACCTGGAAAAGATTCAGTTATAATCATCACTTTGTAAAATGCAGCAAAAGAAACACGTTCACATTTAAGAAGCGGGAAACAAATCAGAAAGCTATCACGATTCATTTAGAAATCGATTCATCGTTGCAGTCCGACTGTTTTCTGAGGCAATTCCCGATCAATATCAGCTCTGTCGAACATCAAAGAGCAGCAACGACAACTTATCAAAGCAACGAAACATGTGACAAAGCAGATAGTGACTGAAAAATGTAAACAGCCTGTAACATGCAGAGGAAAACAGTTCCACTCTCCATAGAGGACTCATGATACGTGGTCCTCGATACCAATAACATCACGATACAACGACTCCGTGATAATCGATACAGTATCTATTGCAAGACAATCATGTAGTGATACGTCACGATATCTGTCTAACTGAAGACAAGAAAACGATTTAAATGTGAATATTTTCTGGTTTCTTTGCTCCGTAGAACAAAGAAACTGGTTTAATAACACAAATGCTCACTTTTCCCACTCAAAACTGTCATTTCATCTCCAATTATGAGTTATTAAAACTTGTAAATAATTAGTGGATCACAATAGTAAAAAAGAAACTGCCACTGAAATGCTTCACAAACTTTCTTTTCTTTTTATTCTGTAATTATAATTTGTAATTTAATATATATATCTGTAATAAATAATGAATAAATATCATCTGTAATTATTACTTGATAATTGTCTTTATTCTCGATGAGCTCACGTCACCACAGAAGCGTGGCGCTCACATTACCACACGTCAGAGTTCCATTCATTAAATCCTTCAGGACAATGTCACGGTCTCTTTGCTTTTTTGTTGTTGCTTTGTTTCGCTTTAGCACGGCGTGATAACAAGACCGTGTCGCATTGCATCTGCGGGTGTTGAATTACCAAAGTGAAGTTTGCAACAAACCATAGGGGATCCACACACGTGTGTGTGTGTAGTTGTGAGTCTGAACTCAGCCAGCTGTTCAATATTTCACCTGACTCACAGAGGATGACGAGCTAAAGCATCTGTGGCCAGTAACAGAACAGAGATGGGAGAGATTTATGACATGTCACCAATTAATCAAACTTTTAAGCAATTTTTAGATTGCAGGAGGTGCAAATTCTCACAGATCTGCACAAATATCACACAGTGATCATTTTAAGTATGTGTTTTTCAATGAAAATGAGAATAATGATGTTAAAAACTCACATTTTAAGTATGTGTTTTCAATGAAAATGAGAATAATGATGTTAAAAACTCACATTTTAAGTATCTGTTTTTCAATGAAAATGAGAATAATGATGTTAAAAACTCATATTTTAAGTGTTTTCAATGAAAATGAGAATAATGATGTTTAAAACTCACATTTTAAGTATGTGTTTTCAATGAAAATGAGAATAATGATGTTAAAACTCACATTTTAAGTATGTGTTTTTCAATGAAAATGAGAATAATGATGTTAAAAACTCACATTTTAAGTATGTGTTTTCAATGAAAATGAATAATGATGTTAAAAACTCACATTTTAAGTTTGTTTTTCAATGAAAATGAGAATAATGATGTTAAAAACTTATATTTTAAGTATGTGTTTTTCAATGAAAATGAGAATAATGATGTTAAAAACTCACATTTTAAGTATGTGTTTTTCAATGAAAATGAGAATAATGCTAAAAACTCACTTTTTAAGTATGTGTTTTTCAATGAAAATGAGAATAATGATTTTAAAAACTCACATTTTAAGTATGTGTTTAAAACTCGCAATTTCTGTCAAAATAATTGCAATTAGATAAGCATTCAAAGTCGTTCAGCCCTGAATGTCACTTTTACTAACAACAGGGAAGCAGACATAGCAGAAATATTTCACAATGACATGAGAGTCTAGTTTTACCAAACTGTGGTACGTGTACCTCCAGTGGTACGCAAGCTTCCTCTGGTGGTACTTAATACTAAAATTAGAAATACTGTTTCTGCTGTAATATACGTAAATATAGACGTAAATGGCGTTACTTCTTTTCTAGTTTGCCGTTGCTATATTAACAGCAATTCTCAAAAACTGGGGTCGGGGAGCCAGAAATGTGTCACAGGACATATTCTTTGGGTCGTCACACGTTCAGATTTGCAGAAATCTTTCCCACCCTTGACCCTCTTATGACTTGATCATGATTATTTTTGATTTTTAAGGCTGTAGAATTGTCAAAGAAATGCGTCTGCCCCCTTTTTGTCCAAGATAACACAACTTTCTAGATCAGGCAATCGTTTAGGTGAATCTCTTCTGTGATTGTCCTGAGGGTCATACGTAACGCAATGACAAGTATATGTGGGCATCGCTTTCTCTGCTTTCCAGTAGTTAAATTTGGATTTAACTACTAATAAGACAATTTTTTTTTAAAACTTTGACAGAGTGGTTTTAGTTTCACAGAATGACTGAACAATTATGAGCAACATGCAAAGCGTCCAGTGTGTGTGTGTGTGTGTGTGTGTGTGCAGCAGCCAAAGAAACCACATCCTTTGTCACCCATGTTTTGTTGGTTCACCAATATTTCCATTGAACTTCTTGAACAAACCTGATAGATATGGCACCTCTCTTCGCACCGCTCACGCACCGCTCACGCATCACATGAAAGCCCTGTTGTGTTCAGCTCGACCTTTACCTGCATTAATTCACATTTTAAAATAAGAAACTGAGCAAACACGTCCGATCAATGATTGACTCTCATGCATTTATTGAATCAAGGTTTGGCCAAATATTGTTCTGCTTCAGAATTGGTGACTCACAGAAGATGGTTGTGGTGTTTTCCATGCGTATAAAAGGGGAATCAAAGGTTGAAGATTATAAATTTGAATAAATAAAAGACTGACACACACATGCTCACTCACGTAAAATACATAATGAAATCCAAGTGTGTTAATATTTACATACTTTATAATAAAATCAAATTGAATGAGATGATAAGACGTTGTCCTACGTTTTTTGGCAGACTCTGAGAGAGAGGAGGAAGGAGACTGAAGAGACGGAAGGACAGAAGACAGACTCGAAGGTGGAAGAGGAGGAAGAGAACTCCCCGTACAACCTCTGCAGCCCTGTAGACCTGGATAAGGTGTGTTGTTGTCTATTTGTGACCTCTGAGTGACCCTTTCTGGCATAAACACTGTCCCGTCAGGACCACTAGTCCTCATGGAGACCAAAAACCTGGTCCTCATGATGAAGAACCTCGTTTCTAAAGGAACTGGTGTAACTTTAGGGATAACATTTGATTTTTGATAAAGTTGAAGTGACACATGAACTGGTTAGGCTCGTGTGGCCCGAAATAGACATGGGTCATTGAAAGTGCTTGAATTTTGCAAGAAAGAAGTTGATATTTAAGTGTTTGTTACGGCGCCACCTACTGTGAGATTCTGCGCAGAACAATGAGCAAGTAAAGTAAAGCAAAGAGGGAGCGAATGACCACATGATGCCTGGGTAATGAACAATTCCAAGGTCTCGCTCTCACCAAAGACAATTACAAAGACTGACTTTGACCCAAGATCTTGAGGACAATCACTTGTCCAGAAGTGGACGCCATCATGGACGAAGACGCTCTTACAAGTTGCCCTCCAATCTTAGGCTGTGTCAGCACATTTGGTCCTTGAATTTTAGGGAATTGGTCCTGGAAACTCCTCGAAAAGTCATTGAATTTGATGTGGGAGTCCTGATGTGTGTGTGTGTGTGTGTGCAGTTTAGATGAAGAGTGGAACGGTCGTCAGGTTATTCACCTCCTCATACGTTTGTTTGTTCATCCTGAAGTTCTCACACTGTTGGACTCACAGTCACAAACACACAAAACACAACCAACCTCACCCCTTCACTCATTCACCCCTTCACTCATTCATCCCACCATGTGTCATCTCAGTAGTGAATTAGTTCCTAACCATCAACTTCAATTTACGGGGGATTCTCATTTCAATTTTTAATAAACAGGGTCTAATTTCACTTTTCTAGTTTCATTTGAGATTATAATGAGCGTGCACATTATAATCACAGTTAGTCAATAAATGCTTTACCTGAACATTTAGGGATGGAAATCACAAACTAGAGTGTGAATAGAATAGAATAGAATAGAATAGAATATACTTTATTAATCCCTTGCGGGAAATTCTTTCGTCACAGTGTACAAAGGTAACGAATATTATAGCAGCAATTTTAAAAAAAATTTTTTTACAAAGTTAAGAACTATGAGAATAAGTGAGAATAAACCTAAAAATAAAATTACAAAGTTAAAAGAATACGAATAAAATAAGAATAAATTTAATTAAATTGACAAAAAAAATGGTATCTGATACTGATATCAGTCTGAGTCATTTTAGTTCTTTTATTAAACTATGAAGCTGTTAATAACAGAATTCTTAAAATATTCCTCTCTCAGAAATAAGAAATAAACAGCCCACAACATGACTCAGCTAAAATGCTGTTGCTTTTTATATTTTTACAGTCTGTGTGTAGTCGAGCATGTGCTGTATAAAAGATTTTTACAATTGTATCTGTCCGATATCCAAGCCCGTAACATCTGTTATTCACCTGTTATAACCCTAACCCTAACCCTAACCCTTACCCTAACCCTAACCCTAACCCTTGAACAATGCGTCCTTGTACCTGTCGAAATAAGACTTTAACCATAACTACTACTGGCCTAATCCTAACCCTGACCTCAGCCTAACGTTTAAAAACATGTCTTCACCTTTAAATGTAGACATTTACGTTATAGGGAGTTGAATTTTGTCCATGTAAGGAAGACAAGTCCCTGTGTAAACAGACTTAAGTCCCCACAACATTAGGAACACACACACACACACACACACACACACACACAGAATGAGTGCGTCATGAATTAAAAAACATGCTGGCGTGATTGTCACCGGTTACATCAGCTGACCTCCTCGCACAGACTCAGCTGTGATGATGATGACAGAGTGAAACCAGTCCATCTTGTTTGCTCTGTTGCCGGGCATCAGTGCGTCCATCAATGTTCTCGAGCTCCATTGTGGGTCTGATGTCGGTAACGAAAGCCGTGATGTGCCAAACACACCAGGAATTTCTACATATAAATACTGCATATATATATATACATATATATATATATATTTATATGTATATATATATTTATATGTATATATATATATATATATATATATATACATATATAGGTATATGTACCTTAGGGAACCATTCAAAGTAACGTGGTGATCGTGCACCAAATGAGAAATTATACAAACTAAAATGAACAAAATAAGTAAAAATCTGAGTCAAACAAAATAATACCGCACCTTTAATGTGGTTACTCCAGATAAAGGTGTGTGTTTTCTGGCATAAACACTGTACCAGTAGTCCTCATGGAGACCAAAACCTGGTTCTAATGAGGCATTTCTTCTTTAGCAAAGATTTGAACTAAGGATAGATTAAGGTCAAGGTTACACATTAACTCGTTAAGGTTAAGGTTAAAGATAAGGCTTTGTTCCGGCTGTCCAAATGAATGGCAGTCAATGCAGTTTCCTGAGAGGAATAGCTGTGTGTGTGTGTGTGTGTGTGTGTGTGTGTGTGTGTGTACGTACAAACCTATCTTTAAATGTCGCAGACAACTTTAAAGGGTTAAGATCTGGTTTTAGTTAAGTTAAGTTTGAGAGTTTTTGACACAGCATTGTTTTGCCTCGTAACCGCCTCACTGGCCATATTTTGTTTTATATGTCACAGAAGTCACACACTTTTATTTATTTTATGTTTTTATTATTTATTTATTATTATTATTTATTTTGTCTTGGAGACATTATCTGAAGGTTGAAATCCTACATTGTGACACTTAAAAAAATTGAAGAAGCACACAGGCTACGGTGCAAATATGTGACAGATCAGATGGGAGAACACGACACCTCATCCACTCAATAACTTCATGATGTTAGGTGATCATGTGCAAACAACAACACATGCATTAAGAGCTCCAACTAACGATTATTTTCATAATGGATTAAAAAAATCGGGGAATTGTTTAGTCCATAAAATGTCAGAAAACGTAAAAAAATGTTGATCAGTGTTTGTTTTTAATGATTTCTTTGTTATACGGAGCAAAGACATGAAGAAAATATTCACATGAAGAAGCTGAGACAATCAGAAATCTTGTTTTTTTTTTTTAAAAAAGTTGATATAAAATTTAAAAAAATCACCTAAATCTTACTGTAAAAAATAACAAATAATAAACAGCAGAAATGACATTATAACTTAACTAATTTCATCCTTGGAAGCAAAATAATTGTCACACTGATGTTTTTAAAATGGCTGCAAGCTGTTCATGAATTATATTCATTGAAAAGATGTAAAAATGAATACTGTATTAATCTGATATTGGTGTCAGTCGCATAAACGTGGCCTGCACCGATTCATTCATTATTAATCAATTACTAAATGAAGCGTCAACTATTTTAATAATTGATGAACCAGTTTGAGTGTTTTTTCAATAATGAAAAGAAGTTTCTCTGATATTTTTTCAGCTTCTAAAATGCTAATTTATTGCCGAGGGATGACTTTTTCTCGTCCAATACTGATACCACAGTCTGCTGCTGATGAAAGACATTATTTCTTCCACCTGTGTGACAGATATTCCGCTTCATCATGGTTTTCGCTTGTCTGGTCTGTGTGTGTGTGTGTAATTAGCCTCACATCGGCCATCGGCGTCACTTCCTGTGTGATCAGCACGTGATGCTGCAGAAGTAGTTGATGTTTCTGCTGAAACACCTCAGGCCCGACCTCAGACCAGTCTGAAGCTCCATTGTTTACATGTTTACAGGTGTCACGTGGGCCACGTGTGCCGTTCTTTGAAGCATGAGGAGCTTGTAAAACAAAACCAACAGCTCATCACGCTCTGGTCTTTGGACTCGTCATGAAAATAAAACTGTATTCAAATTCAGCGACACGGAGGTAAAGCTGCAGAATGTCAAGCGAGACACGATGAACACTCATTTCCTGGTTCTAAAGGTGTTGGCTCTCTGCTGCCTCCTGCTGGAGTAAAGTGACTCTTCACCCAATACAGTGAAGAGCAGGGGTGTTAAAATTCAGTTGACCTGGGGCCCCATTAGTCTGGTCAAGAGGGGGCCAGTGTAGATGGAAAATAAAACAGTTCAGGATCGAGCGATTAATCAATTATTCAATCCATTTTGATTTTTTCACCAATTAAATCAAGTTTTCTGATTTTCCAGCTTCTTAAATGTGAATATTTTCTGGTTTGTTGCTCTATACAACAAAATAAATCATTAAAATTGTAATTTCCAGGTTTTGGTAAACAACAATCAACATTTTTGCAGCCCTAAACACAATATTCCATCATGATGTCACAAAATAATGTATTCATGATGATATTTCCACATCATTTCAAAGTAAGAGTCTTTGTTTTCATATGGAACGACGTGTACTTCACACTAAAACACACCGTATACTGTTTATGATGCAAAATAATGAACAATGTTATAATTACAATCGAATGTGTCATTATGGGTTGCCAGTTTTGACAGCGCTGGTGTAGATTATTCAGTGTCTGACATGATTTGTGTCTGTGCAGGATCTGGTGGACTGGCGGAAGCCTCTGGCGTGGCAGGTGGGTCACCTCGGGGAGAAATATGACGCGTGGGTTCACCAGCCCGTCGACAGACCCATCAGACTGTTCGGAAACCCATTGCTGGAGGCCGGCACCAAGACTTCCTGGTAAGACCACGTTGCATTTATTTACTGTACATTTTTTATATTATAAAAGATTGAAAACTGGAGAACATGTAAAATAAGATATTGTAATGTTCTGCAGGTGCAGTAGGAATGTTGTTTTTTTTCCACATTATTGATGAAAGTTAATAGAGGTTTCAGCTTAATTTAAATCTGTAAAGTCTGCACCTGTTCATACATGGAATTACTATGAGTATTTATATACTCACTTTGTATTACATTTAAGTAAAAATAAAAAGGAGGAATTCTGCTTCGTAAATAGAATATATATATTAAAAATAACCACAATCATCATCTTGTGAGTGCTTTAATCGCATTGTGCAGTAGAATTGTACTGGGTGTTGTTTTTGCTACAGCGACAGCACGAGCGCTGGGTTTGTCCTACGTCCTCATGAGCTGACACTTACCAAGATACAAAGTCCATGATACCATCTCTGTATTTCACCACTTCAACAGCTGATTTAATGACCTTAAACAACAAGGGCAAATCTGCTGCCCCCTACTGGCTGTAGCTCTTAATGCACTTTAGCTGATCTCACAACTTGGAGTGGGTCAAAATACTGATTTGGTGAGATATCGTCCTCCTTCCTCTAATATCAATAGATACCTATCTGGCCGAAGAAGAGGGAGTTTACGGCGTCTTGTTTTCTTCAGTTGGACAGATATGGTGATGCATCGCTATGTGATTGTCTTGATTATGACAGAATCGTTGTATCGTGACGTTATTGGTATCGTGGACCGCGTATCGCGAAGTAACCTGTGATTCACACGACTGAAATGATCCGTACATCACAATATCCTGCAGAAGATACTACGAAGTAGTTTCAGAGCGCAGATGGGTCTGCCATAGTCTAGAATCATTGAGTTTATTTTTTTATATAAATAGTGCTGCTTTAAGGAGAGAGGGTGAGGATGAGACTTTTTAAAGTGGTGGTTGTCCGCTCTCTTGCCACAGGTACTGGGTCCCAGTGGTGTGGATGCCCCTCGTGTTATATCTCAGCTGGTACTGCTACACGACGCTGGCCAAGGGCAACAGCAGGATAGACGTCACCTCAGGTAACACACACACACACTCGCCGATTACATCATTCCCACGTGGACTTGTGTCAACATTTGTGCGTGCGTTCCCAGATTTCTCCATCACGATCCATAAGTACTCGTTCCCGCTGCTGTTTCTGCTGGGCTGGTTCTTGTGGTCATTCATCGAGTACTGCATCCATCGCTTTGTCTTTCACATGAAACCGCCAGCCCATAATTACTACCTCATCACGCTGCACTTCCTCCTGCACGGGCAGCACCACAAGGTACAAACATCATCCTCCTCATCATCATCAGCAGAGCATGTCTCCTGACGATCATAAAACTGGTTTTTATTATTATTATTATTATTATTATTATTATTATTATTATTATTTTTATTATCAGTCCATCTATTCATTATTCAACTCATTTGATCATTCAAATTCAAGTCATTCGAATTTCCGGCTGCATTTTCCCCGCAGTCTCCGTTCGACGGCGCTCGCCTGGTCTTCCCGCCCGGCCTGGCCTCCTTAGTGGTGGGATGCTTCTACGGCGTCCTCCACAGCACCTTCCCAGAGATGATCGGGCTGTGCTTGTTCGTCGGAGGACTGTGCGGCTACGTCGTGTACGACATGATCCACTACTACCTTCACTACGGCTCGCCGAAGAGAGGCTCGTACATGTACAGCCTGAAGGCCTACCACGTCAAACACCACTTTGAACACCAGAGATCAGGCGAGTGCTGCTTCAGCACTGTAGTGTGTACATGTGCCAGGCCAAAATAAAGGAAAGGAAATAAAGGTTTTACATAAATTGAACAGACCAAACGATCTCCAAACAACAGGAGGAGGACGAAAATGAAATGCCAGAGCAGTTTAGACTAACGTCTGTTTTTTTTGAACAATTTAAACTTGCTTTATAGGTTTTATCCCCCTTTAAAATCACTCTTGAACGGAAGTTAAATTGTGACATAGATTGATAGAAACTGCCTCACAAAAACACATAATAATAATAGTAATAATAATAATAATACATTTAATTTAAAAGCGCCTTTCAGGTCACTCAAGGACACTTTACAACACGATAAAATTAAAATCACACAATTTCGTAAAAAACAAAAAAGGAGCACATAAAATCAACACAATAACTTAGGGGAAGTGGTGGTGATAGCAGGGGGGGGTTAGAGGGAGTAGGCGGTCAGGAACAGGTGAGTTTTCAGTTGTGATTTAAAGAGGTGGAGAGAGTCGCAGTTACGGAGGTCAGGTGGTAGTGAGTTCCAGAGCTGGGGAGCAGAGTGGCTGAAGGCTCTGCCCCCCCATAGTGCTGAGGCGGGCAGGGGGCACAGAGAGGTGGATGGAGGAGGAGGATCTGAGGGAACGAGTGGGGATGATGATGTGCAGGAGATCAGACAGGTAAGGAGGGGCAAGGTTGTGGATGGCCATGTGTGTGTACAGGAGGAGTTTGTAGTTGATGCGGTGTTTGACAGGGAGCCAGTGGAGGTGCTGGAGGACGGGGGTGATGTGGTGGTGTGAGGGGGTCTTTGTGATGATACGGGCGGCTGAGTTTTGGACCAGTTGCAGTTTATGGAGAGACTTTTGGGGGAGGCCATAGAGGAGAGAATTACAGTAAACACAAATGCTTTTATTTTGAAACCCTCGATTTCATGGACTGAACCCCGTGTGCCCGATCTTCATAATAATAATCCTGCATTTTTCTCTTCCAGGTTTCGGAATCACCACCACGTTCTGGGACCACCCCTTCCACACAGTCATCCCCGACGAGGAGTTCTAACGCAGACCCGGCTCTTGTGTAGGGCCTCAGGACTTGTTGTTGTTATAGCCTCCTCCTTGTGTAGTCGCCAGCCCTCATGCTCCCGAAAAGCCCACTGACGCCGTTATATCACATAGTTCCGTCTCTGCAGCCACAGCTTCCTCAGCTTCCTCAGCTTCCTCAGCACCAGGAGGGGAACGTCCACGTCTGCACGCGCTTGGAACCACTGCGCTCTGCTGTCGCAAACCCCGTGCGTCACATCCAGCCATCGACTCTTCCTTCATCTCTGCATCTGAACTCCTCACTGCAGTGACGTCTGCACAGCTGCACGGCCTCTCTGTGCCATTTTATTTTTTACATTTTTTTTTACTTTTTTTAACTAAACTGGTAAACACCCCTGCTGCGCTCACCTGCCAGCGACGCCGGCGCCTCACTAAGCTGCTCAGCCGGCGTTTGTTGGGCCATAGAGAGAATGTGAGGGAGACACATTTACACACACACACACATATAAAGCAAAAAAATCATCTTTGATTGTTATTGTTTTATGTTTTGTTTGAAATAATATATAAAAAAATTCAAACCATCTCCAAATACAAAATGGTTTTTCCCGGTTTCTTAAACATTAGCCAATAGCATTGCAAGAAAAGGACACACACAGACACACACACACACACACACGTACATACTTTGTGAGGACACTCATAGACATAAGGCATTCCCTTTCCCCTTACCTTAACATCACAACTAAATGCCTAACCCTTAACCTGTGTGAAGACCAGCCAAAAACCTTGTTTTTATAACATGTGAGGACACATCGTAGACCTTCCCTAACCCCTTACCCTAAACTTAACCATCACAACTAAGTGCCTAACCCTAACCCTAAAACCAGGTCTTAACCTTAAAAAAAGTAAGGCATTCCCTCGCCCCTTACCTTACATAACCATCACGCTTAAATGCCTAACCCTTAACCTGTGTGAGGACCAGCCTAAATGTCCCCACAAAGCCAGAATGTCCTCACAGTTTACACTCATAGACATAATGCATTCCATAGACCCTTACCCTTACCTTAACCATCACAACTAAATGTCTAATCATAACTCTTAAACCCTTAAAAGTGTCAACCCTCAAAAAGCCCCTTTAAGGGGTGACGGGACGTGTGGACGAGCCAAAATGTCCTCACTTGTTTTGGTCCTCACCAAGATACCCATACAAGAACACACACACACACTCAACACTGTCCTGGCTCTGCCTCAGTGATGTAGAGAGGGAAAAGAAAGTGATGATGGTGCGTGAATGTGAAAGACGGATAGAGAAGAAAAAGGGGCGGAGGAAAGAGTCAAAGAAAAAGTGTCTGTGAAGATAGAGGGAGAGAGAGAGAGAGAGAGAGACCCCAACTCTATCACCAAACTCAGGAAAAAAACATCCTGGCCGAGTCTTTGCTCAGTCTTTGCTTAGTCTTTGCTCAGTCTTTGCTCAGTCTTTGCTTAGTCTTTGCTCAGTCTTTGCTCAGTCTTTGCTTAGTCTTGCTTAGTCTTTGCTCAGTCTTTGTCTCAGTCTTCAGTCTGTCTGCTTAGTCTTTGCTCAGTCTTTGCTGCTCCTCTTTGCTCAGTCTTTGCTGAGTCTTTGCTCAGTCTGTGCTCAGTCTTTGCTCAGTCTTTGCTCAGTCTTTGCTTAGTCTTTGCTGAGTCTTTGCTCAGTCTTTGCTCAGTCTGTGCTTAGTCTTTGCTGAGTCTTTGCTCAGTCTTTGCTCGGTCTGTGCTAGTCTTTCAGTCTTTGCTCAGTCTTTGCTCAGTCTGTGCTTAGTCTTTGTTCAGTCTTTGCTCAGTCTTTGCTCAGTCTTTGCTTAGTCTTTGCTGTCTTTGCTCAGTCTGTGCTCAGTCTTTGAGTCTGGTGGTAGGTCCAAGCTCTAGTCATGTTCTCCAGCTGTGACTGCGACACAACTCATCTCCATCACACGGTTATTTCCTCTGAGTTGAAGCTTCACATTCACATTCAAACATGCTGTTAAGTTGTTAATGACCAGTGAACGTGATACTAGAGCACATTAATCCAGTGAACTGTTAAAGGGTTTAGACCAGGGTGTTATATGAAGTAAGGAAACATAATCAGGTTCTGAACCAGAGTGAGACACAGAGTTCACTCTCACTGAAAACATGGCTGCCAGAGAGAAGAGGCTTTTTTTAAATAAACTCTTAAATCTGTGTTTTCTAACAGGAAACTGAAGTTTGTGTTGATTTGTTAACCACTCCCTCTCCTGCACCAAAGCCTATAGAGAAAATCAGCGATTTTACAACACGGCACAAGTTCAAATATGTTATTTTGTGACACAAACTGACCACACGAGGCAGCGGTGGACTGTTTTTCTGTATGGACTTTGGTGTGGTGTTGAGTGAGCAGGTTACACTTTGTAAAGAGTGTGTAACCTTTTCCATTAAGCAGGGAAACATTTTCCTTTGAGTTATCGTAGATTTAGCCGGCGTAGATTTATTTTACGACAACAACAACAACAACAACAACAACAATGTCATGTAAAGCAGAATTCTTAAATGTGTGCGGAGATGTGTCCTTTTTTCCTTTTTTTCTTTTGTTTTGTCGTTAATGATTTTAACAAAGATGTAAAAAAAAGAAGATATTTTCTAAGACGCTTTGTACAAAGAGACTTGAGCGGATAGTGAGAGACATACTTATACTGTGTGTGTGTGTGTGTGTGTGTTAGACGTATAGCATCATGTGTTGTCATGGTGACAGAGGCGGAGTGATGCAGAGGCATGAAGCCAGGCCTGTCGGACTTCCCTGTTGTGAGGATCGCGGGGTCAACGTCCACAGGGTTTTTTTGTTTTTATTGTTATTCAACAACAAAATTCTTCTTTTTTTTGGAATCTGCGTACATTTGAACCCTCTGGAGTGTTTGACCCCGCCGACCCCTGCAGGATGACGATGCGTGACTCATCTGACCGCCCAGTGGGACGTTCTCACAGTGACTGGTGGATCCTTTAAAAAACCCCGCCTCCTCTTTAACATCCGACAACAAAACTTTACACAACTTAACCGATGATTCAAAGTGAACAGTGAGAGAATATTTGACCAGGACAGAGGAAAAAAAGGATCTTTACTCCTGAGCAGGGCTGCAGCAATTATTCGATTAATCATCGATTACCAACTTTTGTGATGATCGGTTAATCCAGGGGGCCTCCGGGATGATATTTCGCACCATTTCAAAGTAAAAGTGTTTGTTTTGATATATAATTCACAAAGAAACTAACATTTATGAGGCAAAAATTCATCTATTAATCACAAAAACAGAGAGAAATACAATATATTAAATGGGTGATAACATGTAGGCAATTGTATATGCATTTAATAACATGAGCCTTATTGATTGGGCCGGTTTTCATGAAAACTTTCATGATTTTTCAGCTTTGTTTCTTTGAGAAATCATTCGTTTTGGTTTGGGGACAAAACAAAACACACGACATTTGAGATGGTGATGATTTCCAAGTTTTGGGGAAAACACGATCAACATTTTCTGACACTTTACGATTATGAGAATAATCCTTAGTTGCAGCTCTGCTCGGGATTAATTTAAAGCAGAATGTTCATTTGTACACATGAAAAAAAAGTCTGATTCAGAATCTTTGTAACCACTTTTAAAGACGAGAGAATTGTTTTCTTTTAGTTTTTTTCACTTATTCACCAAAGCAATAATGAAGTCATCAGGTGATCCCACGAGAGACTGGAATAATCCTCGTCCAGGACTCGATCGAGTAGCAGAATGTGTCGTGCTGATCTTTTTCTTTTTTTTTAAAAAAAACATTGTGATGGAAGAAAAATTGACCAACTATTCACCACAAACACTTTTCTTATGAAATAACCAATAAGAAAATCTATATTTTTAATGTCTTAAATGATGGTGAAGACTTTAATATTGATGATGATGATGATGATGATGAGTTTATTGTTCATGATTCCACCTGTTGGAGAAATAATGATATAATAGATTTTATTTATGTATATTTATATGATATGAGATGGAAAAAAAATTGTAAACAACAGCTTTGATTGTGAAAAGTTTTTTTTTCTTTTTCTTTTCCTTGTGCTAAATTATACAGCACACATACAATAATAATATTTCCTAAATCTGTTTACTATAACGCAGGGGTCTCGAACTCACATGAGTACAAAGTCTGAGCTTAACATTGTGTCGTAATGTCACAAAATTCACAGAATTTCCAGATGAAAGTGTTTATTTTGGTATGTGACGACATATAGTTCACAAAAAGACGATAAAAATGAAACCATAAATAACCTGATTTAAGTGTGTTTGAGGCCTCTGCTCTAACATCTTAAAGAAAACAAAACACTTTTGAATTTTAAAACGTCTATGCAAATGCAAACATATTTGTAAATAAATAACTGTATATTTCTGATGTTGGTCTGTGTTGTCTGTCTCTTTGTTATACATTTAAAGGGCAACTGCAACTGAATTTTACATTGCTAAGTCTCCTGTGGATGTGGAGGAGCTTCATCTTAAACACAAACAATCAATCAAGGCTTTATTTATGCGGCACTTTTCATACAAATTAGAAATTGTAAACTAACGTTGCACCAAATGTCCACAAAACTTGGAAACAAAGCCCGAGATGAACAAAAAAGTCCACTGTGACCATGGCTTCAAGTCAACAGGAAGTCGGTCATTTTGAATTTGGCGTCCACAAACAAACATGTAAATCGTAATTCAAATAAATTTTACACACAACGTGCAGAATTTCAACAGTGCCTTAATTATCTATGTTGACACTTTTCCAGCAGAGGGCAGAATTTCCTCTGGTGGAGGATAATATGTCATCAAAAAAAATCCAAATATAAACTGTCAAAAAATGTAAAAAGACAATAGTTCTAATGTAGTACGTCATCAAAAAAGTCAAAATACACACTTTCTAAAAATGTAAAGAAAAACTAGTGTAGTATATTATAGTAATTATGAGATAAAAAAGTCAAAAAGATGAGATAAAAATAGGTTAGTATGACGTCCAAAATCGTTCAAAAAAAGTAATAGATTACGAAATGTTATAAAGAAGACATTTTACATTTAACATTCAAAATGAAGATTGAAAAGAGACAAAAGTCTCTCACCAGTCAGATATTGTTCGAGTGATTATCCACTAGGTGTGATAGTTTAGTATGTCGTCCAAAATGTGACAAAAACTTCATAGTTTAGTATGTCGTCCAAAAAGTCACAAAAATGTCATAGTTTAGTATGTCGTCCAAAATGTGACAAAAATGTCATAGTTTAGTATGTCTTCCAAAATGTTACAAAAGTTTCATAGTTTAGTATGTCGTCCAAAAAGTGACATAAATGTCATAGTTTGATATGTCGTCCAAAAAGTGACATAAAAGTCATAGTTTAGTATGGTCCAGAGCAGAGTAAGCCATACGTTGGAAGATCACAGCTTTCCGCACAGGGTTTGGATTAATGGCAATGACTGACTTTGGCAACATTCATCAACATGATCAGACAAATCCTAACCTGACATCTTAAAAAGTTATCACTAAATTTATGGAAAACTATGTATGTATAGAATGTAACAATGTTCATTGCTGTGAAATGACCAGCTCGTGATTGTGTTGTGATGTTGTGAGTGGACTTCCTGCAGAGAAGGTTTCCACTGCGTTCTGGCCGCCAAGCTGTGACCCACAGCTCTGAGCTCTCTGCCATCTGTTCATGTAAAACTGACATAATATTATACCAGAGACAGAAGAAAAACATCACATTTATGTGACCGGTCTGTTTTTCTGTGGCTGTGGAAAATTGATGGATGTGAATATTTAACTGTTTCTTTTTGGGGTTTTTTTTACAGTCACCTCAGTGAGGCTGAGGCCTGGAGGTCGTCCAGAGACGGAGAAGAACACGAGAACAGGAGGACAAGCAGAGACGGCAAGGTCTCAGAGATGGTGAAAGTGTCACGGAGAGAGGACAGAATCCTTCTGTTTGCTTGTCACGGGTCATAAAGTGAACATGTCAGCCAAGGTGATATTTGGAAAGGGCCGCCTCACTCCCATGCAGCTCTCCTTCGCCTTCCCTCAGTCAGAAAGCCTGAGGAAAAGTGGCCGGTCCTCAGGAGGGAAGAGGAGGATGTTCTCTTTTTCACTCAGATGTCGCCTTGGCATCATCAAAGGCAGAGGTAAGATAAAAAAACATCCATGTTGTAGGAAGGTGTGATACATTCAATGACTGCGTTTAATATTGTGCATAAAGATTATGTTTTGTCAATTTTATGCACAGGTTAATACTTTTACCTTGTATATCTACATCACTCTGAAATGTATTGATGAGCTAATATAAGTGTATTTTGGACACCATAGGATTTAGTGTAGTCTACGGCCTATATATGATGCCTATATATTATTTTGGCTGCAGAGACATCACTAGACATAGGCTACATAAGCTGTCGCCAAGGGCGCCATCTACTGGGGCAAAGATGAGCACAACGAAAATACAGTATACATACTATATATGTATATGTATATACATATAGTATATTTTTTTAAGATAAAAGAAGACCAGGGAAGATGGAATCTGATATATATGATTTATATCGGTGTCAGTCGATACTTCAGATTGTGATAAGAGTACGGGACAAAGTGGTGTCAAGCCATTCTTAGGTGATTCATTCTCTTATTGGTTTTGTGTGGCTCACCAAAGCTGAGAAGGGGCGTTTACTAACACCGACGCAAGAGGACTTTAATCTGTACAGGATTAAATTACTTTAAGTGTGAGTGGGTTTTTCCCTCAAGGGACACCAGATTTATCTAAGGGAAAAAGAGTAAAATGTGTGTGTTTGCAGAGGGTCTCTCCTAAAATCTCTCCTTACAATTGAGCACTGAAGTTTATTTATTTATTTATTGAGTGAGTGAGTAAGTAGTGTGTGCTTGCCAAAAACTAAATCAAGCTGTTTTTCTGAATTCCACATGCAACTACAGTGGATCACCACAAGATGACAGTGTGGTTCAGTTTAATCAATGAGGAGGTTCACGTTTCTGACCCCTAAACCTGAAATAATAATAAAAAAATATTCAATATGGTTCAATATATGAAGCAGACTTGGAGGAGGGGGAAATAGCGGGAACTGGTCGACTGCAGGGTTATCGGTGGATGCATCAGCGGGACATTCAGAGGGGTTTTGTGATTTCCTCCAAGACTGCCTGGTTCTCTCTGCGGCAAAGATGCATTTTCTTGCATATTCTTTTTAAAGTCCTGCTACTTATGACAATGTGATGCTGATGTGCCAAACAATTAGGTATCTCCTTATTTATGAAACCTATTCTAAAGTACAATTCCACGAAATCCTTCACGGCCCTCATTTGAACAACTCTCCTCTTTTTTCTCGACTGTAATCTCGTAAATTAAGAATGTTTTTTTGTCAATGTGGCCCTGATACTCTGTCGTACTGTGGAGAGCTGATGAGGGAAAATTTGACATGATTTTAAACCTTTAAAGGACTTTAAAGCGCTGTATATATGAATAATGATGTAAAAGTTGATATAATTACAGAAACCTATAATGTAATCATTACATTATGGCTCTGTTAACATGAATAACGTATATTTAGGAGTCAGTTGTTTTCACAAGCCAACATTTCCCTCCTCGTTCCCTGAGGGTTTTTGTTGTTAGTGCAGCACATTTCTCTGCCTCCTGATTCTCTTTATTCTGTTGGAAATTAATTAGTCTTGGTCTGAATGACTTCACTCACCCACACTGTAAATGGGTTATTGAGGACAAAAGTCTCGGAGGAAAAGATCCACACTGAGAATCTTTGTGTCCACAGTCGCCACAGCTGACTAATTAGACTTCATTTGACAGCAGGTGTTTGGAACAACTTTATTACACATCTGTAATAGCAACAGTGAAACAGAATCTCATATTGTCACTTATTGAATGCATGTATTTTGGTCTTTTCTTTGGTTTTGGACCTTGTTATTTTTTTTTTTTTTTTATTAAAGATATTAAAATAAATAAATAAAAATAATTCTGACATTTAATTCAATAGTTAAAGCAGTCCTTAAAAACCCCCAAGAGTTGATATGTTTATTAATGAATATTTAAATTGTTTGAAATTGATATTCAAATGGTCAATTTCTGACTTTTGAGTAGTAGATTTCCTGTCTTTCCTTTTACTTTTTAATTGTTTGGTTTAAGGGGTGCAAAACATACATTTGTTAATATTTACAACACAAAAATAGTTAACAGTAATAGTTAATAATAAACATCACAAACAAATATTATATTTTTGATGTGCTCTTTGTTGATTTATAGTCAGACCTTATTTTCATTTACTTAATTTGCAGATTTAGTAAATGATTCCCACTTTGCGGTTCAAGCAGTGTATGGACTTTTAAATATTTACACTTCAAGATGTAGTTACAGGCTGATATGTGTGAATATTAATACTAATACAAATTAGGTCAATTGTTGAAATTTAACCCTCATATTATGCAGTGTGTAACATTATGTATATTTACAAAATAAAGATGTAGGTACAAGATGAAGTTTAATAATTAACGGTGATCACTTTGAAATAGGTGGAGAGGTTTTACATGGCGAATTTCGAGAATTTCTTTTCTTTTTTTAAGAAAATTTGAGTTTCTTTACTTCCCACATTGCACAAAAAACAAATGGCGCTTTTCCATGTACAGTTCTAGCACTACTTGACTTGACTTGAATCTACTCGACACTCTCTGACCAATCGGTGCTTGGCAGTCTGTTGACGTCACATTTTAGTATCGGCTCGGCTTGCTTGGAGGCTAGTCAGAGCAAGTACTGAAAAAAGCACCAGGTGCCAGGTACTATCCCGAATGGAATGTGCCAAAACATGTGAAAATTGAGATCTGGTATAGTTTTGTGTTCCCACTAGCCATGCAGCAGGCTTCCGCCCAGTCATACAACGCCCCTCTTCCTTTGATCTATATGTGGGTTACCGTGGTAACCATGGTAGTGCAGCAGTCTCTATTCTCTTTAGGGCCAATCGGTCCACGATGCTAACCTCCAAAGCCAGTCAGTGCGCCACCTACTGGCAACAGGAAGTGTGTTTCAGGGTGTGGTCTACATGCTTCTCTCTAATGCCACACAATGGCCACTGTGGTCATGCATGAGGGTGCAGCGTTGTTTGCAGCCCCAGTATTTATATCTGAATCCCCTGCTTCCAACACATACAATAATAATAATAATAATAATAATGATAATAATAATAATAATAATAATAATAATGATGGCTTGGATTTATAAAGCTGCCTCTATAGGGACTAAAATACAGTAAGTGATGCAGACGGAGAATGAGAGAGAGAGAGACAGCTGCTGGTGAGGCTGGAGGAAAAAAGGTATTTGTTGTTGGGGGTGGTGTTGGTTGCAGTGGGGTGTTAAAGCTTGTGAGTCTGACAAATGGTGAGACAGGTGTGGCAGTGGGTCAGTCAGCAGACCCATAAGGCCCTCACTTTAGATGACATGAGTTCGATGTTCACATTCTTTTCACATACACATTTAGCCGCATTCCGACTGATTTACACTTTTATTTCCACAGGACGTCGGTGTGACAACAACTGCACTGTATTGTTGAAGAATTTCAACTGTTACACATGTTCTCACACAGGCAGCTGCACAGGATTAGTCATCTGCTGGTGTGTGTGTGTGTGAGAGAAACGTGACTGTGAAAGGCTCAGTCTGACAATGAATGTGCAGGTGGTGTTAATTGTGACGAGATTTGAGTGTGTGTGGTGTGTGAGCAGTTTTGTCACATCTAATCTGAGCTGTGTGAGCTTGTGTGTGTGTGTGTGCGCGCACGTGTTCTCGTATTTGTCAGGACCAGTAGTCCTTGTAGACCTTGTCCTCATGAGGAAGAGCCTAATTTCGGAGGACCTGCTTAAGTTTAGAACTAAGATTTGAATTGTGGTCAGGCTCAGGTTAGGGTGAGGCATTCACTGGTTATGGTTAAGGTTAGGGATATCGATTTGTTCCGGCCGTTCAAACGAATGTAAGTCAGTGACTGGATAGCTGCACAAACCTGTGTGTCTGTGTGTATGTGGGTGCATGTGTGGTGTGTACATGCTGGGGGTGGGAGTGACTATCGTGTGTGCCTGCCTCACTGAACCCCTCTGGCAGAGGGAGAGAGAGAGAGAGAGAAAAGGAAGGAGCAAGCACACTATGCTCTGTATGAGAGAGAGAGAGAGAGCAGGGTTATGTGTGAGCTCATGTGCATGAGCAAGGGATGATAAATCCTCTGGAAAAAGGACGAATGATTAGTAAGATTAGCTCAAAAGCAGAACCACAGCAAGATGGCAGGAGAGCTCGAACCATTTCTGCCCCTGCTTTGGATTTAATGGAAACACAGAGTTTATTGGAAGCATAATTTTGAGCTCTGAGAAGAAATATTCAACGCTGACATCTTTCTCAGCACCCAGTTTAATAGAGAAGGGATCTAGAGCCTATCTGAGGATCACAAGTTGCCCTCAGGAGCTGCAGATTCCACGGGGTTCCACAACCAGGGACAAAGGTTAAACGGATGTTGGACTGGAGAATAAAAATGAAGATGGAGTAATGTTTTATCTGAGCAGCTGAGACTCCAGTTGTCGGGTCTCCTACTCTAGTCTCAAGTGGAAGCGGAGTTGTGTGTCCACTCGTGGAGATCGGCAGGTCACTTTATCCTGCACTGACTGAAGCACAGCCATGCTGTGTGGTCTCAGGAGGGACAACAAGAGCAGCACTGGTAAGATGACCACACTGATGTTTGCGATGCAGAGGGAGGGAGGGAGGCGGTCAGTCAGGGGTTTAGGGCTGGAGGTGGTGAACAATCAACTGAATCATGTACGGGTTAAAGGGACAGGTGAGTTTTTTTGAAGTGGGCGTGCGTAAGGTTCTTATGTAGAGTCACTGTGTTGCACACAGTAGACAGTGTTGCAGGTTTGAAGACGGAAACAGGACAACTCCAACACGATTCAGGCATTGTTTGAATGGGAATAGGGACAGCACAGGAACTGTGTTGTAGAAGGCCCATCTAAAAATATCAACAAAAATCCTACTGTACTCTATATTTAGAATACTGTCAGTATTTAAGGGCACACAGCTCTTTGGAAGTATGATCTGCCTTCATCGTTACACAACTTCTGTGTTGCATTTCTCTGTGTGTAGGAATGAGCTTGTGCCTAAGGAAAAGGCTTTCTGATAATGGTAAGCCACTGAAAATAGTCATTGAGTCATCAGATTGTTTTCATTTACCCTCTCTTTTATGGCACCCGAACTATTACGGAACTATCCCTTCTAAGTGTTGCCCATGTTTTACATGTCATGTGTTTAACTTCAAAAGACCAATTAAATGCAAAGAAAATATGACAAATTACAGTGGTGGAGACACTTGTAACTCACTACACTGATGAGCTAATGTACGCATTATGGCAGACGGATTACGAGAGATTTACGCGCCACTGGAGTCAACCACCAGCTCCTCGTACCACGCTGCCGCGTGTATCTGGGGCAGATAAAGCGATGAAAACTGGGTCCGACAGGCCTCAGTTTATAAATGAGTTTTTCTTCTGAAAATAGCATTATGATTTCATTGTCATGTCCCCCATATTTAACCTACATTCTGATTGGATAAGGGAGCGATGACATGCAGTGTCCTGAATTACATCAGGAGTTAATTAAAGGTCCAGTGTGTAACATTTAGGCAGGTTTATTGGCACAAATTCAATATGCTAACCATGAGTATGTTTGTCTGGGTAAATGATCGCTTCAGAAGAAAATAGTTTGGCTTTTATAGTCAGAGAATGATGGCTTTTCCATTTTATAGATCTAGCATGACTCGGTTTGGTATCAGGCCCGTAGTACCTCCTCAGTGTGGGCGGGGTCGTCATAGCAGGGCTGCGTAAGGCCGCTGTGATGTTGTTTTATACGCGACACAAACGCACAAAAAGGTCAAAGCAATTGTTTTTGGTGTTACTGAAACATTAGAATCAGTTAATTAAAAAGATTTGTTCACTGTATTTTTCAGTGGACCACAGACACTGTCCGACACAGTCACTACCGGGTCGTGATTCAGCTCGTGATCGCCGGCTTTCGGCAGTGCTGACGCTAATTACACCAGACTCTTGCTAAATGTTGGAGAGTAACACATGTTTTCGGGATTTTAAAGTATTTTTAACTGGTTTGGTTTGATTATTATGTCAGATGTCGCGCTCATGACACTCATGACACTCATGACACTCACTGACTGGTAGTCAGCTTGCTTGGTACTAAAAAAAAGCACCAGGTACCAGGTACAATTACTGATGGAAAAGCAAAACAAGCGAGTAGTAGTTGAGTCGTGCCAAGAAATGCAAGAACTGTATAATGGAAAAGCACCATAAGCCTTTTTATTATGTTCTTTGGGCAAGGGCCTTGCTCTAAGGAGGGTTTTCAAGCAGAGGCTGACTCTGCAAAATGACATCCTTTCTGGTATGTGAAGGCCACCATAGTTCCCTGACACTCGTAAAGGAAAGGGACGAGCAGCAGAGTCCTCTATTTTGTTGCATTCTGCAGTCTCACCATTAGATGTCATAAATTCTTACACACTGGACTTTTTCCTCTACAGTTTAAGGGGCGGTACATACAATAACGAGTTTAGGTGAATCAGCTTAAGTACTTTTTCTTCTGAAACATGGGAAAATCTCAAAATCATTTGGACAACCAACATGCTACTTTTGGAAAACCAAGATGTCATAGTCCTGCCGCTATCTTGAACTGGCATTCACTGTTGCTATCTATATCTCCTTTCCTTAGTCGCCCAGCTGTGGTTCATTCTGTCTGACTCTGATTGTATGGTTTGTAATGTACACTTGTGCAAGCTCAATCCTTCTCGACTTTGTTGCCGACGATCTTGCTATTGCGAGAGAATGGCACTTTGTCCATTGGTGTGCCAAATCGCGTGGTGAATGGCTGGGTGGGCTTCGGCCTCTCATCCTGTCCAAAGAAAACACACACAAGGGGAAAAAAGGGGAGTTTTATGTCTGATATTTTTCCTTTCTTTAGTTTTAAGCTGTAAGACCAAAGAAAATGCTCACCGAGTTTGACTGAAAGTTGTTTTGACCCCCTTTGTTGGCAATTTGGGGCAGGATGTTGTCCGACTGCTGGTGCTGGTTTTTGGCATTGCTGACCACGACCTGGACCACCGGTGGCTCCAGCTGAGGCAAAGTCCCGACACCAGAGCTGAACTTCTGCAAATCAGAAGGCGTTGTTTAAATGTTTTACTGCTTTCAATGGGGACACATTGTAAAGATTTATAGCAGCATTGGTGTTTAAAGGTCCAGTGCGTAGGAATTGCTGACATTTAATGGTGAGACAGCAGACTGTAACAGACAGAGGACCGTTCTGCTCATTCTTCAGCTGCTGACAGGAAACTATGGTGGACTTTATTTGCATAGCAAGCCTCTGCTTCAATACACAAAACACACCCTAGATTGTTATAGGTATTCATGCTGCTGTAGAAACAAGGCGACACAAGATGGTGGCGCTCTCTAAGACAACAAAAACTAAATAATTTTTTTTTTCATATAAGGGCACTTCAATGTGCTTAAAAACATAAAAACAAAATAACATTTACATTTTTTAAAATGTACACTTTGAACAAAAACACAATTAATATATGTGATAAAAACAACGAAAGACTAAAATTAAGCATAAAACAATAATTTACTCTAAAATCAATTTTTTAAAACAGTATTAAAAGAATGTAAAATGCAGGATTTAAACCGGGATTTAAAAAATGTTCTCATTTGGTGCTGATTTCTGTTCTTTCAGTGCTTGAAAACAATTTTACACTTACACAGACGGGTAGCATATTTGGTTTCTGTCATTAAACCGCCCTACATGTTACACACTGGAAAAACAATAAGAAAAATACTTTATTGTATACAATACAATACAATTCAACAGTCAGAGCCCATGAACTCCCACTGGGCTGTTAAAATATTTATTTCTGAAGGAATATAGACCATATATAACAAAATGAACATAGTCTTAGTTGATCTCCCATTTTTGAAGCTCCAAAATTATATTCTTAGTGGCACTATATCAGTTTTTAAAACCAGAAATGTACAGAGATCATCTGCAACGAGACATCTGTGGGACGGTACACTCAGTGATGCTCTTCATCCTCTATTTCCCTCAATGTAGGAACATCATTGACTACAAACTTTCATTCAAATAAATTAATTGAAGTTGCCCCCTGGTGGCAACTTCCTCTGCTTCACTTATTACAAACACTGAACAGCACATCCAGTAGAAACCATTACAGAGACAGAGCCAGGAGAAGAATGCTCACATGTGACGTCTCTATGCATTATTCTAAGCTTGTTGCAGCCCCTTCATTTTCTCAGTTCACCGTCTTGTTGGGCTACACTGTTTGTGTTCTCAGTTTGTGATCTACATCCCATTGCAAATCCATGGTGGCTCAGGTGACCAGGACCTCCCCCCCCCCAGCAGCAGGCGGTGGCTGGAATTACTGATCAGGGTGAGAGTGAAATGGGGACAAAGGCCTCTTGGGTCTGCGTCCTGACAGAGTCTGTCTGTGGCGGCTCTGTAGGAGACGGTGAGGAGCAGCGACCTGCGTTTCTCTGGCTGCCATTCTGCGTGCTCTGTGACACACGATTACACGTGTCGCAGCTTTGAAAAGGCTCGGCTTTTGGCAATGAAGGTCAAAATTAGACTTCTGGGTCTGGGCCTGTGTATGTTTTTAAATAACATGCAGAAATTATTCATTTACTTTTTCAATATGACACTCAGATATTAGTAGTATAATCAATTTCTGCCATTCAACCCCTGCAGGTGTTACACACTGGATCTTTAGCTATGTATATACAGTAACTTAATTTTAACCAGTGCACTCATTTGATTTCACTGTATAAATACACACTCACAGTCAACCTTAGAAAAGTATGAGTTTTAAAAATTGCATTGCAGCACTTCATTTAGACAGACTCAGCTACTGCTACTGAGTGACCTTCAGCAGTGTACAGTATTAGCGACACATCCAGTCTTCCACATTAATTATTAACCGCAAAATCCTATATATACAATAGACGTCCTGATATTTCCCACGTCTTAAGAGCTGCTGCGGGATCTGCCAACCTGCTAATGACGCATAGAGATAGAGCTAAATATAGTTGCTTGCATGCAGGCAGAGGAAGTAAACACAGTTATTCGCCTGTATATAACTGCGGTGGGGGGGGGGATCTATGATATGTGACAACATGTCAGCATGTGCAGACATATGTGTGCAGGCATGTCCACTTTCAAGCCCTTTGGGGTCAATAATAAATATCTCGATGGACGATCTTAATGTTTCACAAGTCTCAGGTGTCAAGATTTGCAATTTTTCAACCAGGTGTTTACAGACGTCAACTGCAACCAGGCTCCTGTTGGTCTCAAACTGGTGTCCACTCATATGTCATTTTCCCTCTAAACAGAACAATAATTGACATGTTCTACAGCAAAAGACCCGATATTGGCAAAATGTAGTGGGGAAAATTGGGGCTGAATTTAGAAATCAAGGGAAAAGTAGACACTTGCATTCAAACAGAGCCCCCTGGTGGCTATTCAGTATATGTTTACTTCCTGGTTAGCTTCAACCAGCAAACCAGGACTTTTCATATACATATCTGTTATTATGAGGCACTTTCCTATAAGGAGCTGCTTTGTTAACGTTTCAAAATCCTTATTTATACTAAAAAGTAATAATCAGAACAACCCAAAAATATCATTCATTTAGCTTATTATAAAACCACTGATTTATTCTCGTGTAGTTTCACTGCACGTCTCATGCCACGTGTGTAGGTGGTGATGTGATTCAAACGTACGTTACATAAGTCAAACACTGAAGGGAGAAGAAGGCATTGTGTTGCTGCTGCGTGTTCTGGGTCAGCGGCTACCGCATCTTGCGTGGGTGGATGTGGATGTGGTTGTGAGTGCTGACCTGTGAGCAGGGTCGGTTTGTTCCAATCCTGTTTCCCTCTGCTGGGAGTCTGTGCGGGTGAGGGAAAGCCTCCGGTCGTGACGTCTGTGGGATGAAAGTGGGTGATTCATAAAAATTGTTATCTTTATTTGCATCATGCTAGAATAAACAAATAAAAAAACAATCTGGGGGACCACAATTTCTCTCTCTTAAGGCTTTATAGCAGCAAGTCTGCCTAGATATACACACACACACACACACACACACACACAGCCTGCAGGCAGCTCAGCAAGGCTGCAAAAAATAATGCACCATGATCCTAAAATAGATCACTTCTACAAAACCCAGCAACAGCGTTGCTCTCACTGCATCCAGTGCTGGTTTGTGCTCCTGTATTCTGGCAGAGAAGTGGACACGTGTCTCCAAGACAAAAACCTGAATGACTGTGTCCTGAATGAGTTGATCAAAATAGAAAAACAACAGTAGCTATACAAACACCGAGCCAGCTTTTTCCACGTGCCTTGTTAATCAGTGGGCGAGCTTGCGACATGCGCTCGAGGACACCATATGGGCGAAGTGAAGCTTTAGTCCCATCTGGGGATATGTGCTAAACCCACTCTGCCAGCCTGGCAGGGAGAAAGAGAGGGATGGGGACAGGATGAGGCGGGGTGTTGGGGTGTTTTAATCTGAAGCTATAACCCAGATTATGAGTAAAAAAAGGCAGCATGGTAGAACGTTCCAGCTCCAGCACGGGTTCAGTGACCCGTGCGGGCATCAGCAAAGCAGGAGGAGACATATTTCACACAATATTTACAAAATTAAGCAGGACACTGGACAGTTTTGGAGTTGGTAGAATCAAATAATCTCACAGAGCTAACTTCTATTTACATCATAAACTCCTCAGATTTATCCAGTGTTCATCCACTTTTGAGCAAAATTATATTGTAATTCATATGTTTAATATTTCATGCGTGCAATCTTACAAAGTTAACAGTAAATATTTAACCCACACTATTTACTGAATATACTGCTTTATGGGATTAATAAAGAAATATCTATTACTTAAATTAACTTACCTTCTCTTGTCTTATCTTTTATCTTATGTTACCCTATCAAATCTTTTTCTTATCTGATCTTATCTTTTCTGACCCTATCCTATCTTATGTTGTCTTATCTAATCTGACTGTACCTTATCTTATCTTATTTTATCTTACCCCATCTTTAGCTTGTCTGACTGTATCTTACCTCGTCGTATCTTATTTTATCATATCTTACTGTATCTTGTCTTATCTTTTTCTGTTTTATTTTATCTTAACTTGTTTTACCCTATCTAATCTTATCTCTGCTCTGTGCACTGTGGCAGGTTTGCGTCCAAAGCGTCACGTGTGAAGGTCCGCTGTGTAAATCTGGCAACTTGGAAACCAAATGACCAACATGATCTCCAGCATTTGGCAACTATAAAAAGAATATAGAGATGTATGGCTACAATGAGGATATCTATATATTGATGCCTAAAATAAAATAATTCCCTTTTACATGTAAAAGTCAATCAAATGCAATTTATTTGTCTTTCCTGTGTTTCACTGCAGTCTATCTGCACTCAGGTGTCACATAAGTAAATTACTGAGTTAAAACCATGGAAATAAGTCAAGAACAGTGCCGACTCTCAATCCAAATCTTTGCAGGACGTGTGGGACCAGCGCCTTTAGATCACAGTGTCCTCCAGGCTCAGTTTGTTTCAGAGTGTCAACAAAGCAATAAAACCACAAGTAACTGAGTGTAAACATCAACAAACCGTGCTCATTGACACGTCCAGCTCATTTTTCTTCCCATAATCAACCTGTCACTGCAGGGAACGACGCGTTCAGAGTCACCACATCAATCCAAAGTGGCATCAGTTGTTTTTGTCATTTGAAAAAAAGTCAAACACAAAATCCCCCAAAACAGTAAATGTTTAAATTTATATCACGTTCCATGTAAGGTGTGAAAAATACACCGGAACACATATAGACCCTCAGGATCTGTCAGCACAACAAACGCTGGAATAAGGAGGCTAAACATCGACTGAAATAGAAATGGATCAGATTTTTCACCATGACTTGGCGAGTGATCAGGAGAAAAGGGGGTGGAATATGAAATAAGCATTCAAGTGGGATCACTTGTGGAGGAAAAATGCAAATGTTTCCAAAAGGGAGACATTCTTGGAAAAATGGAATAAAAAGGTGCTTGTTATTGCATGGAAAACTTAAAATCTGATTATAAATGAGATATTATAGGAGGTTAAATATGGTTAGAACAACATAAACTCTCTCATTGATTAGTTATCTAGAATAATAGTGTAATAATAAAAGAAAACCACCACTTAATGCCATCATATACCATACACAGTATCTCAGAGTGTCTCACCTTGTTGTTTATTTCTGGCAACATGCTGTGTTGTGTTTTTCAGTGTGAGTCTTTACAGCTCTTTGAGAATCCAAACACACAGAAGAGATTATAAAATCCAAGAGAGAGTCATTTTATTCCAACTCTGTCTGTCAATCCAGCCTCAGAGCAACAGAGACGCTGATGTCCACGCATCCAACACCGAGTCTGATGAGTACAAATCCCGATGACTGATCACTTCCAAAGACCCTAAGAGCTGCCGCGCTGCTGGTTTTACGCGCTCGAACAGTGAATGCGCTGTCGTCAGAGAAAGGGATTAGCGACCAGAGACAAGCTGTTGAGGTTTTCTGCGCCTTGACGCGCTCTGCTAAGACACTGAAGGAGCCACCTGTTCAGGTTTCTGCCGCTGACAGCTGCCTCTGTCCAGATTTAGATTTAGGTTTTATACCCGTTTGCTCTCGTCCAGGCACCGACACCACGCACTGTTTGTGTGACTGATGCGCTCTCCGTCTCCAACACAGCGCAGAGAAAACGGGTTACACCGACGCACGCGTGTGCGTCGTGGCCACACGGCACTATCGTCTTTCTCCACTCAAGTCAAACAAACTCGAACATTCCACTTTCTCAAGAGTCGTTAAAGCAAATTCCAGCTCTGTGACAGATAGAGTTATAAAGCAAAGGAAAACCGAGCATGAGCTTCAGAATTTGGCAGTTTTTTTCTGACAAAATTATGAAACAAATGTCCACATTTTTCAATTCCATGTCTTCACAACATCTAATGGGTATGGAAACACGTTTCCGCCACTTGAGAAATACATATAGTAAGTCATAATAATGAGAAAGTAAGTCATAATAATGAGAAAGTAAGTCATAATAATGAGAAAGTAAGTCAGAATAATGAGAAAGTAAGTCAGAATTATGAGCTAAGTCAGAATAAAGAGAACATAAGTCAGAATTTTGAGAGCTAAATGATTATGAGAAAGTAAGTCACAATTATGAGATAAATCAGAAGAATGAGAAAGTAAGTCAGAATAATGAGCTAAGTCAGAATAAAGAGAACATAAGTCATAATTTTGAGAAAGTAAGTCATGATTATGAGAAAGTAAGTCAGAATAATGAAACAGTAAGTAAATTATGAGAAAGTAAGTCACAATTATGAGATAAATCAGAAGAATGAGAAAGTAAGTCAGAATAATGAGCTAAGTCAGAATAAAGAGAACATAAGTCAGAATTTTGATTAAGTAAGTCATGATTATGAAAAAGTAAGTCAGAATAATGATAACGTAAGTTAGAATAATGAGATAGTAAGTCAAAATGTTCCACCCTAATGCTGTTTGTGACAAATGTATTCCTAATAAGATTTGGATATTACATTGGGTCACATTGTGATTTTGATCATATCAATTAATTAAAGGCACAAATAGCCAACATGAGGAAACTATCTCAATAACAGTAACCCACTAGTCATCTGGTTTCCATAGATTAATTCCTAAAACTTTGTTTTTTTTAAAGCAGGATCTTTACCCTAATTTAACAATTTCATTGTGATGGTTAAATGTCTTGTTGCGGAGGAAATTAAGGGCTGAGTGTCAGCAGTGAGCTTTGGATAAAGCTGTAGACAATGGATGGATGGTTGTTTACGTTGGTGTCTTATAGACTCCTCGCCAAAAAAACACTACTACAACTACAACATTTACTAAACAGTGAAAGGACTCAAACATTGATTACATTGGCAAGTCAAGGAAATGAAAAGAAACAATAGATTTCTTAGAATACCAGTTTAAAAGAGCAGTCATTTTTCTAACACTGTCACAATTATTTATCTAGGACATTCGATTATTCCCCCTCTGCAGGAGGGAGAAACACCTCAGCTGCATGTGTAGTGCAGGGGAGATGAATATGATTGGATGACAGTTATGCAACAGCAGTGGCCACTTCAGTAATCAGCCTCAGCCTTGAGGGACAATATGAGCAGCTATCCAAGAAGCCGCTCCTCCTACCCTCATTATTAATCTCGGCTAATCTTCCCCCATATTCCCTAATCTGTATTTCCCTAGTAATGTATTTCAGGAACTAACTGTATGATAAACAAACAGGAACGTCACTGCAGGCTATGGTTGGACATAATGTGAAAGTGCAGCGTACAAGAACTAACATGTGACACACGTTAGGATTTGTACTGAGAAACGGAGTGAATTGTGGCCCCGGATGGTGGAGTGGCCCCTCAGTAGAAAACAGGGAGGAAACAGTGTGCCAGCAGCAGTGGGAGACGGGCTCCTTTAAATCTGCCCTGATTAGTAACAACAAGTCCTGAAAAACAGGCTGAATATTTCCATGTGCAATCTGTGTTTGGCACTTACATCTATATTGCATCATTGTAGAAATATAGTGAAAGGGAATCTTTCACAAAATAGTTACTTTTATGGAATATATTCCCTTTTGCTGAGGGTTAAAGATCCGGTGTGTAAGAATTAGTGACATCTAGTGGTGAGACTGCAGTGGGATGGGAGCGACTGAATAGTATATTAAAGGCTATTAAAAAAAGTGATTTTTATTCACACTTACGCTTACTGAGTCACAAAAAACTATCAATGTCATAGGTAATTATCAAGTATTCACTACTATTTGATTTTATTCAAATAATCTTATTTTCAGGTTTTATTCAATCAAATTCCTTCTAACAACAATCTAAATTTAGCAGTTGTAGTTTGAATATGACTAAATGTGAAACAACCATAATTTGTTTAATTAAGATGTACAAGATTGGTTTCATCAGTTTTCAGTATATGTTTTTCCACCACACTCCAGTGCAGTAGGGGGCAGTAATGTGGGTGAACTCAAAAACTGTGTCATCCAAATGGATGCAAATATAACATACAATTGAAAGTTATAGATCTAAATATGAGGCCTGAATGTTTTTGTGAGGGTAAATGTTACAGACGGGGCCTTTACATTAAAAAAAAGACCAGTCTCTTATACTAAATATAAGGCTATGCTACTCGCAGCTGTATGGTGTAGTTTATGATAAAGACTGGAAACAGGGGGACGAAGTAAGACAGGCTCTGTCCAATCGCTTGCTCAAGGTCTTCTTCGGTACAGAATAATGTCCTTTTTATAAATGTTGGTTAAGAGTAAAGGTGATGATAAAGCAGAGAATGCTTTAGGTTGAGGCTCTGGTGTGACTGACAGCGGATGCAACAAATGGTACAGTCCTCACAATCATCTGTTTTTATTTTATTTTACTCACTCTACCTTTAAAAGTCAGGTCGTGGCTGCTTCTCTCTCCCAGTGTGATCTTATTACACAAACTGCTGAACTCTTGCAGCAAATCAGCTGTAGCCTCTTGACATAATATGATATATTAGAGTAGAGTGGTGACAATTACGTGGTGACAATCTTACTCTTACGCATAAAAAGCAAGGGCAACACTCTGACATTTCTGAACAGTTACATATCATCAAATGAGAGTCTGTCGGAGTGAACCTTGGGTAAAACTTGCCACTGTTTACCTGGGAGAGTCATTATTCTGTGTGCACTTTGTCTCCCAGGTGACAAAGTACTGGTGATAGGAAACAAGTGGGAAAAAAAAGTACAACTCAACATGGCAAGCAATTAAGCAAAGCACCACAGTGACACAAACAAAGTCTGAGCTACCTGTGAGAAACTCTAAACACAGACCTAAATGCTTGGAATGGAAAATAAAATGCATGAGAGTCAGATTTGGGTATAGTTGGAGGGAAAACAAATATTTTCTTCCCATCTTGCCTCTAAACCTACCTCAGGTTGGACCCTCCTGTTCCTGCCCCAGCAGCAGTTCTGGAGGAGGAGGAGGTTAAAACCACAGCAGGCGGGTGAGGTCCCGTCTTCCCACATAGCACATCTCACCCATGCTGCTTCAACCACACCCTGAAGCCCACCTCAGCATCCGGGCACCACCATTTCCAACCAGAGTGGGGGGAGGTAGTTAGTCGTCAGGTCAGACATCAAATAGGCACCACCAGCGGCAAAATGAAGAATGGTCGTGATGCCGGGCCGGCATTTCCTGCTCCTTCACGTCAGGAAACTGTAAGTGTTGCTCCTTGTCTCCATTTGATGGAATACAAATCTCGACAAAGTTGACAGAACTTCAGTTATCATGTTGATGTTGAACTCTCCACTCCACTCTGGACTTCATCTCTTTCATATATTCGAGTTGAGACCGCGGTGTCTGTGTGTTTTCTTCACCCCCTTCACGTTCCTCCAAACTAATTTACTCTGCTCCCGGACACAGACAGGAGAGAGAGAGAGAGAGAGAGAGACAGAGAGAGAGGCAGGCTGCAGGCAGACAATGAGAGGATGCTGTTGCTGTAACCAGTGAGGGAGTGCTTTCTGTCTTATGCTGCTTCCAGTGACGTATGGATGGGACTCAACGAGGGACCCATCCTGAGCCGGAGACGCAGCAGCAGGGGCCTGGCACTCAGCTTCCTCTGAAGGAGGCCTCTGGGAGAGCTGCTGCTGGCGGGGTGGGGTCATGAGACTGGAGAGACAAGGAGAGACGGGAAGATACTGTAGATACACATCCCATCATCCTCCCAGGTGGGCTCTTCATGGGGCTGAGGAAGTCAGACAGGGAGGAGGTACCGCACTAATGGGCCTCCCATGTGGTTAAACAGACGCCTGCACCTTTTCCTCTGCCGTCTCATTTGCCGTTGTATCCTGGAGACAAAGCCGGTGGGGCTGTCACGCCCCTGCTGCAAACCCCCCTCCCACCCCACCCCGCCCTGCACATCTCTGCGCCGTACCTCTTCGTCCTCCTCCTCCTCCTCCTCCTCTGCCGCTCCTCACCTGCATTGCTGCTGTCACAAATCCCTGCGGGATACAGTCTTGCTGACAAATAGTGCGTATAGGTGAAAGATTATCCCACCGCTCCCTGGCTGCTGCTGCTGGCCTCCTGCCTGCTGCACACAGCAGCAAGAAACTGCAGTGTCCACAGCAGTGTCCACAGCAGTGTCCACAGCAGGACAAGACACAGAGGCTGCTGTATGTGAGCGTTATACTGCAGGTAGTTGTTAAGGGAATTTGTCTTTCACTAAAAGGATAACAACACATTATCGTACATGACTGCACCAAACAAACCATTAGGAATCCATCATTAAGGCATAGCATGGTTTCATTAAGGAGTGTTAGTGCCAAGTTTATAGTGTAATATCAGATCTTGTCAAGCGGCTCCATGGAACAAATGATGTAATGTCTATTTTAGCGCGCATGCAGGTCATCCCGTACCTGCATGCACTGCAATGCCCTGAGGTTAAACGTACATTCTCTAGGGTTTGTTGTGATCTTGTCAGCTAAATTAAATGTGTACTGATCTGTCAACGCAGAAATACTGCACATTGTTTTACTGGTTAGTCAAAACATGTGTCAGGGTAATGTTTCTGTTAGTGACTCTGACCAAGGCACTGACATTTAATCTATCAAGTTGGTCCCTGGGCGCTGGGCTGCCACTGCCCCTAGTTCTAGGAAGGTTCCTAGTAGAGGATGCACATCATGAGAACATTAAAAACACATTTTTTGGAATGCAGCAAGTGCTCTTTTCATACTCGGGCCAAAGATGTAGATCCAGCAGTTTTTGTCCACTATAAAATAACCTTTCAACCCCCATCATCCAAGAAGATCCAGTTGGTGAAGGATCTAGACTAAGCAAGCCCTTTTCCTCACACTGTGAGGGTAATGTGGTTCTAATGATCCATTTTACTGTGTTAGTTATTTCAGCAGCTTCTAGGTTTTGGTTGATCAGTAACGACAGAGGCAACAGGAACGTGACCCCACAAGCTCCTTGGTTTGAAACACCTCTCAATTCTTCCACACATTTCAATTACAGTCTGGAAAATCCCACCCCCCCTGCTGTCTGCCCTTTAAAGGCCCTCACCCCAAATACTGGCAGCCTCTGGTGGAACTGGAGGAATTTTGGATGCACTTTCTGTGACATTTATGTTTTTACTTGTGATTATTATCTCTACTGGTTGGTTCGCGATAGCCAATCATTCCAATGCTGTCCAAATGAAATGATCGGTCACCTGATTTACTTTATTATCCATAGCTATCGGGGACATGGAGAGTGAAGACATGACAAATCATGCCAGATTATCTTAATATCCCTTTAATATCATTTGAGTGACTTATTGTATTGGTGATTTAATAGCGCTTGTTGTTTATCATTAAGTCAACCTGGATTAGGGCCCGAGCAATGACTGGTGTTATAATATAATATTCTTTTATTCATCATCATCATCTTTGTCTTTGTCTTACACTTACTCTTTGAGTGCACTTTTAAGGGTCTGGCCGAGCACGTAAAATCACCAAATGCAAAAATTAAAAGTTAAAAACACATTTTGTGTTCCCACTAGACCCGCAGCAGTCTATCTATCTATCTATCTATCTAATTTATTGTCTTGTGTCATGTTAAATGTGGAGCCAAGGGAGTGTAACTGCTGCCTGGTGTAACAGTGAAAGGGGATCCTAATAAACTAAACTTAACCTGAGCTTTACATTTTCAGTTCATCTTATTATAAGACATGCACTCTGAGTGAGCTGCACGGTTATCTTTGATAACAGGTGTTCCTCTCCCTCCACCAAAAATAAAATCTGTAAATCACCTTGTTTTGGTGATGGGAAAAAAATGTTGCTATTCCTGTAGCATGAAGCACCAGGGTGCTGTATTTCATTACTGCGCTGTCAGCCTCTCTACAGCCGGACTCTCTCTCCTGTGTCACACAGAGGACGAGCTGCCGCACCGCGTCCCGCTCGTCTCGAGGCTTTTAATTTACAGTATTTAATTCATGGCTCTGCGCCCTTCAAAGGCATTTCCCACATCTCCGGAGCCTCGGGCCAGATCTGGATCAGGTGGACAACAGGTGTTTGGGCAGGCTTTACCGGGCCAGATGAGGCTCTGTAGAGGAAGAGCCAAATTATTCCTCTTAAAGCATCATAACCTTGTGGCCTTACATTCTGTTAGGCTCTTGGCTAATCACTCTCCTATGCCAGATGAAGCAAACTAAGGCGACATGAGCCGCTGGCCAAAACAGACAGTATCAGTGTCTGCTGCCATCTGGCAGAGAGGAGTGTGGGTATAGTTTGACCTGGCTGGCAGGTGGACTGCAGCATCTGCAGTTTTAGTCACACACAGCAGGCTGTTCTCAGTGACAGCATGTCACCATGTGAGATATGGGTCAGGTTCACAAGCTGGCACAAGTGCATACACTTAGACACACACTCAGAGTCGCACGGGCGATTACAGGCTCAAATGTGACTTACATACGACATGTTAATGGCGCTTGGCAACACAAAGTGGTCGGCAACAGTTAAATGGATTAACAGGGTGTTTGCGGGCGACCCTCCGACTTGCATCGCGCGAGGTGGAACTCAAATGATTTTAAAACAAGACTTCCCTTTGATCACAAGTGGCACAGGGTCACGATTTACATTAACTCTCTCCGTGATATTAAATAAATGTAGAATTCTGGGTATGGAAATCTCAATTTGAAGCCTTTGCTATAATTAGGTTGTTACACAAAGCCTAAGGAGTTTGCTTGAACCTGACTCACGCAGCTGGTGGCTGATAATCCGGCAACACAGTATATAGAAACAGTGCATTCGAATATAAAAGAATACACTACAATAATAATAGCATTTTCCCATGTTTTTCAATGACTGTTATTACAATCAAGCCCCACCCTGAATGTTTGACTGATTACCCCTTTATAAACTCATCATTCATCAACATCCTCCATCAGAAATACTGAGGGATTTTGTGTGTTTGTGTGTGTGTGTGTGTGTGTGTGGTTATGGGGATCAAGGGTGGACGCATGTGAAAATTAAGAAGGCTTCCTCGAGCCAAGCTGAACCTCATTAGTCGTGTGGAGGGTTTTGATCAAGTGGCGGTCAAGTGGGTGAGATAAAAAACAAAACAAAAACAAAAACAACAACACAGCATTAGCCGGTGAGTGGATTTGAAGTGTAATCAAGGTTAAAGTGGGTGACTTAACATTAAGTAGTGCGGTGAACCAGCAAAAAAATAAAGGTAAGCGGTTACACCCTGGAACATCACAGGGCAAATTATAACATAAATACATACAAACTTATAATAACATAACATATAAGTTGGAACAAATCATTGAAAACAGAACATTTCAAAGACTAACCTATGGAATAAATCGCCTTTTGAAAAACTCACTTTTATCTATTTATTTGCTTCGGCACAATATTTTCCCCTTGATTTTTATTTGACCTAATGTGACCTTCATGTTGTCCTGTCCCATTTTTGTCTGCCAGAGCACTTTGTTAACTCTAAGCCCTTTTTAACAGTACTGTATAAAATGTAAAATAAAGTAAGTGCTAATATTATGAGTAGAAAACATAAGTATATATACCTCCACCACCACATCCTGACATGTTAAAGAGAGAGTGAAATAATTCTGTCCTTTTATTTGGATCCACTCTGAAAACAGGTTCTATCTTGGGGTCACACTCCAACAAGATGTTCATCTTATTTTTGACAAAATGCCATCATAACATCGAATATTTGTCACATTTTTATAGTTTAAACGTCACTATTAATAAATCAAATGGGGCTGGATAAAGAAATCAAAATTTATTTAGAATATATTTAATAATAATTTGCAAGAATAGCAGTAATAGTTGACATTTTTTACCACTGAAAGTGGAGTCATTAATAAGAAAATTCATGGTGATGTGATTCTGCTAAAGCATGAATAAATGATGACGTGTGTGTGCGCGCTGCTCAGTGGAGGTCCATTTTGACCCACTCACTGCCTCACATCTGTGTCAACTGTGCCAGTCTGTCAACACCACCTACATACAGAGAGTACACGTAATCCTCTCATGCTCTGAAACACTTTACTCTGTAATATTTAATATTCTGTACTAACTGCAAACGCACACACAGATGAGCTTCCTGTCTGTCTCCTCTGTCAGACAGAGACCCAGACTGTCACAGAAATTGAGAGAATTGGGGTCAGGGTCAATTTCTCAGCCTTGCTCAACACAGTGTTGGACCATTTTTATACAAACAATGGCCTCTCCTCCCCTTGTCTCAACTGTAAATCTGCAAAATTAATCCTTCACTTTTGAGGCTAATCTGAAGAACAGACAAACTACCCTTCCCCTTTGTATTAATCCAGTCCTGTGTCCCAGTCAGTCAAGTAAATGGTGTCAGACAACCAAACAGCTGAATGAATCCACACATAATGTCTGTCCTGACCGCGTTCTTCATTTCTCTCATCGTCCACCTCTCTTTTATTCCTTGGCATCGCAGCCGTACATTGAGGAGATGCTGCCGCCATCAAACAACCAATCAATACCTGAGATGGAACAGCGATACTGCACATTGTGCTCTCGTCTTGATTGCATTTCAGCAAAGTCATCATCTACCAATCATTCCTCAGGTCAGGGGGTTTCCATGACCCCGGTTGAGAAGTGGTTCTCTAAGTCATAAGCTGGGCTGAGTCGGGCCGTGAAAACACGTGGCAAACCAGATTATTCTGCACTGTGAATGTTTTTTCACAAAAAGCTTTTTCTTACTTACAAAGTAATGTATATTCTTTCACAAGTACCGAACCAAAACAAGCTCAGGGTTGACATTAATGTTGACCCTTTAAAAACAACTGTTTTGGGGAAGCTGATTTTTGCTGCTAAGAACAAATGTGTCAGTTTTTGTGAGAGATGACAATTCTACATTTTTCCAAACGATGAATATCCTCTGGCTGATTTGAGCTATAGTATTCATTCAAATGGCTTGGTAATGAAAAAAAGGGAATGACTATTGTAAAGATGAGTTCACACTCTACTACATGAGCCTATCACCTCCATGCAACTCTCTTTGTGCTTCTCAAGTCTCTTACATAATAAAATCATGTCAGTGTACCCAGTATTTTTAAAACACTGAAGTGTGATGTCATGGAAACGCTGGAAAAAAGGAAAAAAAAACCCACCTCTAACAACACCATAGCTCCCAGGGACAATGTTACAGTAGTTACTGTTTATCATCTTTTACTTCTGTGTTATTTCATGATCTGATGTGGCAAAAAATAGAGCAGATGTTGAAGAAATCACCGTTTCCACTGGTGTCTTACAAAGAAACCAATTGGAGCAGAACATAATAAAAAAAAACATGACAAAATAATGACTATTAAGCACATTCCTACAGGTGAATAAACTGTTTAAATCAAGGATTCCATGTCAGAATAGCAGCGTACCTGACGACATTCCCGCACGACACAGAGGAAGTGATTCGTTTCACGTCACTAGCGATGGAGACACAAGCAGAAGCACAACGGCTACACAGTGCATAGAGTAAAGTGAGATGGCTGCCAACAACTGGAGAACTGAAGACAACAAAAAACCACCCACGAAAAAAATATCTTAGAGCTAGAATCCCAAAATTGCCACAACCTATTACGTCTTACCTCCTTCCTCATTTTCTCACCAAGGTTCTGCTGCTTCCCATCCCAGGGCCCAACGTCTGGCTCCGCTCCCCCCGTGCAGCGTCTCTCTGTCATTTCAGTGAAGCGGATCGGATGAACCAACAAACTAAAATAACACGTGCACTTGCAAAATAGCTGAGGCACATGTGTGTGTATGTGTGTGTTACAGCTTTGAATGGTAAATATGCTTACGGTGCTGTAGCATCTACTGTGGCGATCGTGTGAAGATGCAGGTGTCGACCTCAGTGACCCGGACTCTGCTCTGCCGGGTCTGAGAACCTGAGGATGGAGACGCCGCGCTCGGGCAGCCAGTTCTGACCGAGTGATGACGGCTTCACTCTGGTGCTGCTCACTTTGTCCCCAAATGACCCTGATAAAAAAGTATAGGGCTTCCATGGCTCACACTTTAGAAGTCACTGTATTTCATTTTGCATTTTCAAATTCTCAGAATTGTCTTATTTGTTTTTAACTTTCCTTAACTTCCCCCGCTTTCACGACAACTACACCACGATACTGTATTGGGATATTCAAGTCACAATATTAAAGTCTCTTTATGATATTATGATACAAGACATTGCAAAATACTAAGTATTTTAATACTACAGTATTTGCGAAATCATATATTGCGATAGACTCCAACAACAGCTCGAGCGAGAGTTTGCACTTGGCACCATCTAGTGGACTGAAACATCCAGTAGATTTTTTTAACGCTAATCCACAAAAAGTTTAATGTTTATTTGTAACATCAGTAAAAATTTTTCTAGACATTGAATGTATATGTAAGGAAACAATAGCTCCCTGTATTGGATCCCTGTCCGGGAGACAATTATCCCTCTTCATTTTCTGGCATCTATATTTTTCTACATTTTTCTTCCCCTTTGGTCAAGACATTTTTTACGGGGGTACTGAGGCTTTCTAGGTTCTTGCCAAAGACCAAAACACCCTGTGGCCCAGTATACACACTGACTGCACTATTGTCATTCGTGAAGCCACTATGTCAATTTAATATGTTTCTTCATTCTCTGATGACATGTCATGGCCATTTTATGACTTAATAAATCCCATTTCTTACGTATAGGTCCTTCAGATCACCAACATATCTTGATGTAATCATCCAACCATCTCACACCTGTTGCACGTCTTCTCAGTCCCACAGGAACGATGCACAGCTTTGCCGTCGCGGTAAGACAAGCATCGTCAGCCCTTCTTTTGATCCCTTAAGTACTAACTCGCCCGTCACCTTTCACAACAACCTTCGCAATGCGATCCGCTTTCGTCAACACCTGAACAAAAAGGATACCCATGTCCGAGCGGGGACTGACACCGACAATACACTGCCAGAGGTTCAGATTATAACAATTAGTACAAACCGCAGGGTTTAATCAGATGACATGTGTGACAGAGACGGGGACAAAGGCAAACAAAAGCCCCTTATTGTCTCTGGGTGTCACATACAAGCTAGAGCTGCAGATACTGTTCCACAGTCAGTTAGATTCCATGTGTTTGATTGAGGGGTAAACAACAGCGCTCAGTCTGTTTTCATTCAGCGGATATTGGACGTGAACACTGACACTCTGGCAACACAAGGATGACAAACAAGCCTAAGCCTGATTAATGTGATCAAAGTTATGTAACACAATTATGAGTCGTGGAAAAGTGAGTGATTATTGACAACAACGACTATAATTAAAGCAAAAATGTTTTTTTTTTACTTTCACGTTTATTTCAACCTTTTTTGGGATTGAAATTTAATGTTTCTTCATTATTACTTTTTTGGTTTGTATTGTTGTCACTATAAGAGCTGGTAGATCTTTACATTTACATTCACACCACCATTTGCAGCTATTCCACATCCAAAATCTCACAAACAATGATCAATAACTGCATGTCAGAGGCATAGATCAACAAAAACAGAGGCCAGTGAAGGACAGCAACATTAGATAGTCGGTTAAAGGTAAAAAAAATAAACAGCAATTAAATAGCATGAGGCTTAAAGTGAAAAGTGCTGTTGGAGTACAGTGTACGGCTCTATTTTCATGAAGAAACCGGCGAACCTAACAAGGTAAGAGCGAGTCGTCCTCTTACATAAACATATTTTCGATAAGACCTCACACATTATTACACAACAAAGCTCCTGAGCCTAAGGAGATGGAGGAGATGGTGCGAGGAGGAGGAGGAGGAGGAGGGGGACGTCGGCATACCCAGTTTAGCAGCTCTGTATTGCATGACTCACTGCTGGAAAAAAAACACACACACACACAACCAAGCCAGGCACTCATTAACACAACTCCCTGGGTGGCTGTTTACCCGGAATTCTTTGTGAAAACCAATTAATGTTTGTCAGACCCAGGGAGAGTCCAAGTCCAGCTCTGCTCCCTGAGGAGCGGCACGGCAACACCTGTCACCACAGGAACGTGCTGAAAGTGACATGATCAGACTCGGCCGTCTCCCGCGACAGTGTCCAGGCGTTGCCAGCGATGCTACGTGGGCCTGTGGGAGGCAGCACAGTCATCCACAGCGGCGTGGATGCTGCCATATGCCTACGTATATTATAGTGCTAACAAAACGTGGAAACTCACATGCCGGGGGAAGCACGGGCCATGTGACAGCTCTGCCAACAAACCAGAGGCCTCGCTCATGCCACACATGAATGCCTGCATCAACTTGAACTGCACACGTGAAAGCTCAATCTCATGCATGCTACAACACACTCACTGGCCACTTTGTTAGGTACAGCCAGTGAACTGCTTTTAAAACAAATTCTAAGAGCCACAGTTCCATTTCCATTTATGATTAATCATTTATCATTTTGTTGTTCATTTTTATGAACAGGAAAGATATTTCACGGTAAAAAATGAATGCATATTTGTTTTTTCTACCTTGTGACCAGTGTAATTTCAGCCTTTATCTTTATTAAACATTCTTAAACTGGATTATATCTCCTGTCTTTGGCGTCAGAATGGAGTTACGGTGCCGACAGCTCATTGTGGTTTTTGGAAAGTGAAGGAAGCCACTACACAAAATGTGACACAGGTGAGAGTCAGAGGAAGAGTAGACAGTTGATGAAGAGTTCAAACTCACTTTACTGGAAGTAGAAAAAAAAAAAACACCAAAAAATCCAGGCAAACAAAACAGACTCCACAAAACCAAGGAGCAAAAAAGTCAGTAAAAACGTGTGAAGAACGTGAGCGAAAAATCTACACTGGAGTGACAAAGTCTTCTTCTTCTTTGGTGTTTTATGGCAGCTGACATCCATGTAGTTGCATTACTGCCACCCTCAGCTTCTCTTTCTTCTTATGTTATGGTCGTCTTAAATCCTTTTATAAAGCCAGACATAAGAACATCACCTTCCCTCCCCGTGTACTTTCACTCTCTCCAAGATGCTTGTCACATTTTCCCCCATGCACCCAGTTCTCTGCAGACCCATCATCATTATCTGCCTTTCCTGTAAAAATCTCCTGCACAGTATGAATATGTGCTCCACAGTTTCCCTCTCCTGACAATATTCATATACCCCTGTTGGATCCTTTACTATAATGTGCAATGTTACATATTTACATGTTTAGTTGCTGTGTCTGATTCTCAACCTGGTTATTAGAACCTGCTCTTTCCTTTTATTTCCCCGTTTCCTGGTGCCTTTATTACTTTACCCCGCGGCACAGAGGCCGACAGAGGCTTGTTGCGTGAATGGATTGAAGTCTGCCATCTATGATTGACTTGTTTGTGTTGAATTACTCCTCTGGTTTCCATAACTCACCTTCGTCTCCACAGTATTTTCTCCCACATGCTTCTACCTTCTATCTTCTGATTTTGATAATATTGTTTTTACTTCAACTGCTCCTAACTTCACTGCTTCTATTGCAAATTTATCTGCAAAACCTCTCATACCTGTAATTCCTACATGTGAAACACTCATTAAGACAACATTACACCCTTTCTCCCCAGATCTTTCCAATGTTGTCATTAATTCAAATAACAAACCTGTGCAGCCACTACTCAATGCAAATAGCTCCACTGCAAACACATTGAGTTGAGTTGATGTTCTCTAACGGCAACCAAATTTAAACCCCCGTTGCATGTGGCAGAGGAGCTTAAATAAAGAGAGTATTGTAAATTGTCAACAGGTGGGGTCAGATTTTGGTGGGAAAGAGCCTGACAGGGAATGATGAACTAGCAAAGGAATGAATACTGGTTTTAGGATAAAAAACTCAGAATACACAGTTTTCTATTCTATGCAATGATTGAGAAACAATGGTCTATGCGATACGCCAGGACATAGTTTGCAATAAAATGTGTTTTCATTTAAAAAAAACATACAGAAATCACATATAACTTGATATGAAGTGAAATGCCGCATGAAATCAAACTGTGGTATGTGTACCGCCAGTAGTACGTCGACTTCCTGTGGTGGTTTTAAAATCAGAAATACCATTCTACTGCATATACCAGGGTATTTGAAAGGAGCTGAGGCATAATATTGACAATTAGAGTCACCTAATCTCTCGCTCCAGCTTAATCTAATTTCACTAGACCGGTTTGCGAAGTATATGTGAGGAAGAGGAGGATGATGAGAGAGCAAATGATCTTATTGGGAATAAATCTGCCTCCTGTGAAAATAGCTGACTTTGCTCGGCCTATTTACACCACTGTATTTTAACATTTAGTGATGATGGTGTTGCTTCAAGAGCTCAATATTTTCTCAGGTGGTACTTGATATGAAAAGTTTGAGAACCACTGCTCCATAGCATCACTATAAAACACCGTGTGTACCTAATAAACTGGCTGAGGAGTGTAAGTAAAAAAAGATGGTCAGACATGACTGCAAACAAGCACATCGCGTATTTGATACTCAGCCACCCAGTGCTGCGGTGACACTGATATCAGCCTGTAATGCAGCAGAGGTGAGCGCTCCCTTTAAATGGCCGCCTTTAAAGCAAGGGGTCCGGTGTCAGCGAGTGACAAAGCAGTGATGAGAAACCTTATCAGGGGCATTTTCATCAGATAATGGATCGGCACACTCCCTATTCTGCAGCGCGTGGGGGTAAAACCTGGGCCACGGCTCAGACAATGCTCTGCCGAATTTAGGTCAGTGAGTGCACAGAAACAGCCGAGGTCATGATCTACTCATGTGTGAAGCATTCAGTGCATTCACGTGTTTCAGTCATATTTCCTGAGCTGCGAGTCCCTGTGTTTGTGATGGGGAGAAATAATATGCACGGTTTAGATTATTGTGCCATGACTAAGTTGCTTCAATCGCCAACTTGAGCGTTAAAATGTTCCCAAAAATTACTTTTCCAAATTAAAATTAATCTATTAGATTTTTTTTGTACGGCATACAGTCACACGATTGTATGATTTGTTGTTTTTCATTACCCCACAATGAGCCCTTTATATATTCATATGTCAGGATCCAGGTCAGCTATACCGCCATTTTGGACCATTTTTACAGTCGCGACTCTCCGGTGGAGGATAAAACGCTAGATAATGGATGAAAGTTTTTACAGTAGCCCAGAAAGGACAAACTAATGCAAACTAACTAAACTAAATCTGTTATCCATAGTGTTGCATCATGTGGTGTTAGTATAAAATAATGCAACAATATAATTTTATGATGATTTTAGATTATGATCTAAAAAAAGGGGCCAGTGAGCATCTAGTCTGGTCAGTAGGGGGCGCTCAAGTGAAAGACAAAGTCAAAACTTTATGGGGAAAAGTGACTGTTCAGTAGACGTGGGCTATATGAGAATATATAATAATGATAAAAATTATATAAATAAAATAAAATAAATAATAAATATGTATTCATGATGCTATAATTCATTATAACTTGATATTAAATGGTGGGCCACATTAAACCGATTGAAGGGCTGCATGTGGCCCACGGGCCGTGAGTTTAACACCTCTGTTCTAAAACATGGTACAACTGGTAAATGACTTACTGTATATAAATAATCATATATTATTTATTGTCTGTGTTTTCACTGTTTAAACATCAAAATGAAAATATTAGCAATTATTTGAGACAATTAACAGTACTTATTAGCCAAGTTGCATTCCTGTCAGAATACAGGTTAAAAACCACAGCACAGAGAGATGCATACATCAGTGCTGCAGACCAACATTAATGAAGAACTTCAAAGTTCATCTCTTGTGACTGAACAAAAGGCCCAAAACTACGTCAGGTTCGTCATCATCCGTACAGTGTGATTTCTGCTTTACAGGAGCATCTCACAGCTCTTGTCTTGAGCATTCATCGCTCTCTCTCTCTCTCTGGCTGTCTCTGCGTAGTCTCTCATCTTGAAAGCATCCCCTGCATCTGTTGCGAGCAGCTGCCTGCGTCTGTGATTTTGCGGTGACGCACACGCTCTCTATTAATATCCTGAAAATGAGGAAAATCTTTTGAACTGACAGTGTGACGGTGGAGTTTGTGTATCGGTCAGTACGTGCTCGTGCTGTTGATATGGGCTGAGAAATGTTCCCTCAGACGTTTTTTTTCTTTTTTCTCATATTGCATCACGTTTTCAGCACATTTATCTTAAGTCTCTTAAGCTAACAAACTGTTAGCAGCGCGTTCACTGATTAATGAGAAAGTCCAAGTGAGATCAAAGTGCATTTAAAAAGAAAATGGATCATAGACTGTGTATAAAAGGTGGTTTGCAGGGTGAGTCTGACCAGGTGGTAACAATTCACAGAGTAGGCACCAGGGGGCGACTCGGCTGGTTGCTAATTGAAATCTACATGAAAATGAGCTTCTAATTCGGATATATCAGAAAATAGATAATGGCACCATGTGATTGACAGCTGGTATCGTCCAATAGGAGCCTGCCTTTAAAAAGTCTTAAAATGGAAGTTTGTTTTGCCGCGTCCACTTTTCATGTCTATGGTTGGGATTAAGTTTTAAGCCCATTGTGTAGTTGCAGACACAACAATAGGAGCTGGGTCTGGAGTCTGTGTAACGATGACAATTATTGTTATGTAATATTTGTTAATATGTATCCACACCCATATGAGGGCGTGTCCTCCGTGTTACCTGTTTCCTCTCTGCTGTGAAACACCGGGGGACTTATTCATCCCTTATGTTTCATGCTGTCGCTTACTTATTCCTTATTTATTTTTGTCATTTGTAAATTTATTTCTATTCTTTAAGGGTTCCATGTGTGTCTGTAGTTTTTTTTAAGCACTTTCTGGCTGCCCATCACAAAAAAAACCCAGATTTCCCTTGGCCTATCCATATGTTATCATTGTACCTACATTACACTGTTTTCCCTCCTGGTTCAGATCCTGAATAAACTATAAGCTTTAGAGAAATTTGACCAATTCTCCGTAAAATGTGTTACATTAAGGGGATTTAGTCTTTCCACTCTGATGAAAAAGGAGTGCGCTCCGACTTGTACTAAAAGTTTAATCAACAGTAAGTAGAAAAGCATCCAGCTGGATTTCAGTGGGGGAGACCCACGGCTTTGAAAGGCCTTAATCCCTGCACGTGGGGGGGTGTTAGCCATGGCTGCGTGTCCTTATAGGGCAGAGCAGGAGGGTGTGGTACATTCCAGGAAGAGGGGGCTGACGCAGTGCATCCAGGTGGTGTCGTGGGCTTGGCTGCTTTAAAGCTCTCCCAACATTTTGCTAATGGGGGGTGGGAAAAGGGCACCTCTCTCTCTCTCACACTCAGATCAGTGGTGTAGTCCAGGAACATCCCAAGGCAGAGTATGTTCCCTAATAAATCATTTCTGCTGAGTGCACACAATCACCTAAATAACATTTATTTAATGGTCTGCACATCAACACGGGGTGTAGGGTTCCCCTGAGGCCCACTGTCACCCCACAAATCCACCACCGCGACTGTAATTTATTGTAATATGTGAAAAGGTGGTCAAACTGACAAGGAAAAATGCAAAGACTAATAAAATAATAGTACTGTGGTTTCATCAGGCATGATTTCCTACCTTCAGCAGCAGTGGAAAGGTCCCTTTTCTCTCCTTTAACAGCTTGTCCAGCTTATTTTTTGACAAATTCCTGTCCAGTGCAAAGAAACAATATTTATTCACTATAACATGAACGTGTATAAATTCAGTGATGCCCATGAAAAACAAAACTACACTTTACTATCTTTGTCCCCCTTGAACTTCACCGAAATGACCGGGAGAATTAAGATGACTTTAAATTTGGATTCTTTTACAGACAGTCACAGCTGTGCACGGGAGGCGCGAGCATTTATAGAAACCACACTGACACCTTCTGGGCACATTTAGTTTTATATCACACACATGTTTTGTGGAAGGTGCCAAGTGTGTCACGCGCTTTCTGACGAGCCGCCAGTTAAATTTGAAAGTGTCTCATTCAGAAATAATGTGAAAGATAAAGATCCAGAGGTTGAAGATTGAGAAAAAGAAATGAATGATTCCAGCCAATATTTATATTTATATCTCATTGATCAGGCTGCACGAATACATATGCTATAAAACATGTGTGGAAAGAGTGAAAATCGATTTTGATTTATTTTATATATTTAGCATTTATAATAATGTTGATATTTAAAGTCGCTTTTGCAAGTGCCTGGCCAGGACAGCCAGTAATATATAGGTTTTAGACAGGACAAGCATACAAAAACAATATAACAATAATAAAAATACACGTTAAATATAGGTAAAGTGCAGATTACAATATAAAATCACATAATCAGCAAGTTTTCATGTTTTTAAGACACTTCAAAAGTGTCCGATGATAAGTTTGTCCATTCTTCCAGTCACGACTAAATGAAGAAACAAGTGAGTCGTATTTGACTTTCCAGAGTTTAGCACTGACCTTTTCTCTGATGACTTGCTCATGGTGAAATGAACATAGTGGTTGAAGTTTTTAGTGATCATAACACACACACACACACACACACTTGCGACCTGTGTGCTGCCTGCAGAGACTCACAACCACCACAAGCACTTCCACCAGCGGCTTAATCCAAAACACAAAGGCGAGCACACACTGACAGTTTGATTGTCTTGTGTTTTTTATCTAGGCGATTACGTGCAGGTGCGCGTGCACAAGAGAGGGAGAGGGGGAGAGAGAGAGAGAGAGAGGGAGACAAAGGGAGGCACAGACACCCACTGGGCTATACACTTACCACATACAGTAGTCAACTGTAGGTCACAGTGACTGCAGCTGTACACAATGTCACATTATGGTCTGAGAACTTCAAGTTCTGAGTGAATAAGCTTTCATAAAAGTTCCTACTGTACGCGCTCCGTCAAATATGAATCCAATTTGGGAAAAGTTTCTAATCTAGATATATCGACCACCATCTTATTTTATCTTTATTTATTATCTTATTTGTTTTAGTTCCTTTAAATGGAAACAAGGATTCAAAAGAGCTTTTATATGAAGAAATAAACAAGTTGTTAACATAAATAAATAATATCTTCTTCCTCTTCTTCCTCTTCAGCAGCTGCCGTTTGTAATGTTGCGTTCCAGCTTCCTTTACCTCAACTTTAACTTCCCCTTCAAAGACTGATAAGAAATAATGAGTATTTCCTGCCTGTGATTTGTGCATGAAAACGCTGAATATGAGACAGGGAGGATGAAACACCTTTAATGGACTCACCATGAATCTTTTATAAAGGATTTTGTGCCAAACCTAATGACTCTGAGTTTGCAACTGCACTGAAAACATACACCGGCCCCTCAGTACAGAGACGTGTCACGTATGCATCGTCTCTTAACCCATCATCATCGTCAGTCCATGCACAACATGGACTCAGTGAACAGTGAGATCATTGGGGGCAGAAATGACAGCAAATAATGTAAAATATAATGGGGGGTTTTGGCGAATCAGTGTCTTGTTTTTGACAAAGACTCAAACAAATGTTGTTTTAAACATGGTATACTGTTCAAATTTCAAATTTAACATACAAAATCTGGTGTTTGTGTGTTGTTTTCTCAATAAAACTTTTGGTTTTTCTTCATTTTAAATTGTCAATACACTATTAACTGCCAGATATTGGAAATTATTCTGGCAAAAACACTTACTCACAAACGTCTTTTCATACAGACTGATTTTTAGTTACTGGATGGAAATGTGTGACAGAGAAATAGAGGAAAAACCAATCTGGAAACTCAGCAGCAATGTTGACAATGATAGTTTATTCCGAATAAACGAGGCCAGCACCAACATTTAAGCATCAGTTTAGTTCTGCTCGTGTGTTCACAGCTTATCACTGCATATGTGACCTGTTTATTCTTCCGTTACGAAAGTGAGCACCGTTTTTAGTTGAGTTTACAAAGTTACGACTGACGTGGAGAAAAGTCAAGCTTGAAAAATAACTGCTGAAAAATAACCCTCTTTTTTTTATGCTGCAATAATGCAATAGACACAAAACTGATCGATGTGCACATGAACAATATAAGTAACTTCTATAACCATCAGCACTGCAGATATTTTATAGTACGGATCTTTTCAGCACCAAACACTCGCCGTGTGTGTGTTTATTTAAATGTGGGCTTTCGTCGTAGGTGGAGAATCTGTCTGAATTAACTATTTCCTCTTGATTCACTTCCAATGCAAATCTGACACAGTCCATACACACTTGATTCCGTTGAATTGACAGAATCTCACGTTCACATTTGGGTTTTACTCAGCGGATGCCGCCGCTGCAGCCGCGGTTTCTCGTATTTGTCTTGGAAATCCTTCCAGATTTGCAGAAAATGTGAATAGCGTGCTGCGGTGAATGAGAAACAGAGCCATGTGGTTTCGATTTTCTCGGCTGACCAGCGTCCAAGTTTGTCCGTGTGCGAGAATAAGAGGGGTTGGAGAGGGAGAGAGGGAGGCCCGTGAAGAAATGTGAAAATGGCAAGGTTTCCAAACATTCTTTGAGATTTATGATGAGAACCACTTTTGTGCACACACCCTGCTCGCTCTTCCTCTGCTTCACCATCTACATCCCTTTGCGTCTTTCTTTCACGACCATACAGAGAGACAATAAAACAAAAACACAATTATTTCTTTGGCTGTGCACTGAAGGTGAGAGGAGGTAGCAGCTGTAGGTCAATGGAAATTTGAGATCTGATCCTGGTTCCAGGGGGAGATGAGCTGATGTCTGAGGTTGAGTTATGGTCGTAGCTGAGGCTGAGGTCATGGTTGAACTGACGGAATAGAAAAGACAAAAACATTAGGTTTTGTTCTTAAAGGAGCTCAAAATAAAAAAAAAAGAATGATACAACATTCAAAACCTACTTCATCCCAGGTGCTTGTGTTGATGTTTTTCGTAGCCTACTGCATTGTTTGAGCCGGTGACTGACGGTCAGAACAAACAAACAAACAGAACAGCATCATCACATCAGGCGGGTTCATTTGAATTTAGACAGCGTGAGGGAGCGCGGGTTTTTTTTGGAGTGGTTGTCATTACCTCACTTACCTAAGTAGTCCTTGTAGTCCTTAAAGAATTTGTGCCTCAAGCTGCGACCATCTGGAAATAAAAATAAAGGCACTAAATTCTCTTAGTCTGTCAGCAGGATTACTGACAAACAACTGAACTGATTTACAGGACATTTCTGAAGATCCAGCAATAGTTTCTTGTGTTTTTTTACTTTGTTTCAGACAAGGCATTCACACCCCCAAAGACCTTCTAGTTGCTCTTACGACAAGGAGATTGTATTTTGATGATTTATTCCTTTTATTAGTCTGACTCTGCCGGATATTTGCTCCTGTCCTGTGTCTTTCCCCTTTATGCCAACTGCAGTCTCAGCCTTATTAAAGTGTCTTGAAACAAAGTATGATTCGATCTGGGTCTCCTGTAGCTGATGTCATCATGCAATACTTTCAAATGCTATTCAAATGTACATACCAGGCAGTATTTATAAAGACAATATGTCACGGAACGTGTCTCTTCTTGTTTTCTTAAAAAAAGTAAAGATGGTGGATAGTTGTTATGTCTCAGGATACAGAATCCAACACTGACTACGTTAATATCTTGTTTATTTTGTCGGGATACTGCAGGTTTGAAGATATTTTTGACCAGACTGACAGAAGGATCTGTTGTTGCAAGATGAGGGTAGAAGATGAAGTGTTTCAAAGCTGTGTTACAATGATCAGTCAGCTGTTACATCAGTGTCTTACCAGAGTTGCCACGTTGTTTGATGCACTGGCCCCGGTTAGGGATTCCTGCTGCAGGGTTTCCCGGGTTGATGATGTGACACTCGTAGCCTGTGGGGCAGTGAAGAGGCTCATCTCCATCCTCAGTCGTACTGCAAGCCTCAGCTGGTGGACACAACAAGTTTAAAAAGCAAGTCCTGGAAACATGACATGGAAACATGACATGGAAACATGACATGGAAACATGACATGGAAACCATTACGTTTCAAGCATTTCTTTTAATTTAGTTTCAATAATTCTTTGAGTAGTTGAGATGTCCACCTTATTTCTGAGGAACTGGCCAAGTTTGAGTTGTGCTGCAGATTAAGATTAGGGCTAGGCATTAACTGATTATGGTTAAGGTTAAGAGAAATGCTTTGTTTAATCCAAATGAGACAACAAGACATATTTTCTTTAAACCTGGTGGAAATACCTAAAAGTCGCAATCAACAAAGCCATGCTGTGACATTTCAAAAAAAAGGGCAAGAGAGACAATCAAAAGCGTGCAGTGATGAAAAACGATTTCCCCGTCTTTTGACAGCAGACGTCGCAGTTGAGTGTTCTTCACCTTGCAGAACCTCTTCAGGTCCGTCGAGCAGCCAGCCGTTCCCCCCCAACCACCGAGGCTTTGGCTGCACCAGCCAGTCCAGCACTGTTTATGACACACACACACACACACACACAAAGCACACTGTTATTAATGCCTGATGCTCAGAGGAAAGTAAATGATGTGTCTCAGAGATGATGTGAATGCTGGATACCACAAATAAAGTCCTATTTTCATATCCATGGTGATTAAAGCTGGTCACGATCGTGATATTTTGGGTCTGGTTTTGGTTTGCCCTGGACTCTGGATTTATAACTGCAGCAGCTGTCAGCACAGAATTATGTTAATGTGGCTTGTTTTCTTCCCAGGAAAATACTGTACTATACAAACCTTATTTTACTTCTTAGGGCTGCAATTAATGTTTATTGTCATAATTATTGACTATACGATGAATCAATTAGTTGTTTGGATAAAGTAACAAATTATGTTTTAATGATATCTTTGTTATATAGAGCAAAGAATCCACAATATCCACATATAGGAAGCAGAAAGTGAAAGAGAACTTAATTTAATTATTTATAAAAAAACACTAGAAAACTGCTGATGAATGTAGTAATTGATTAATAATTGATTTATCATATAATCATTGCACCCCTAATGCCTTTGTAACTTGGATTCTGTGAAGAGGCATCTTTCAATGCCTGTTTTCAGGCCCGTGGACAGAAACAGGGGCAACCCGGTCAGATGATAACAGCCCCCTTTTTTTTCCCAAGCTGCTCAGCTTTCACGTACGAACAGTGTTTCTCTGTGTGTGGACATCTGTCTGATGCCTCTGCTGACCTGGTGGTGGCTGAACTGACTCCAGACAGGCATAGATGCAGCCGTTGTAGCAGCAACGCTTGTGCCGCTCGCACTCCGAGTCGGAGCGACAGCCCGGCACCTCGCAGGCTCGCTCCGGCAGCATCTGAGGGGGGGGCGGACACCGGTCGTTCTTCTGGTGCTGTGTGGACTGGGGGTGGTTGGGGTACTCGTAGTCCTGGTGGACAGAGACAGAGACAAACGCCCACAGCATGAAGTAAAGAGTATTTTATCCTGACCCCAAACACAATCAAGTTTTTGTTTTTTACAAAAAACATAGACATAGAAATATAGATTAGATCTACAGTTCTCAAACTGTGGTACGTGTATCACCAGTGGTACGCAAGCTTCCTCTGCCGGTACTTGGAGGAAAATCAGAAATGTCAATATTTGCACATAAATGCACATTAAATGTGTTTGAAGTGACAATTCTTCGACTGGGATTATCCAAGTTCATTGATATGAGGCCTGTAACAGCAAAAGCTTGGTCACTTTTCCTCCACAAATAATTAAAACTTATTTAAAAAAAAGGCTTCTTAATTAGAACTAAAACATCAAATCTGGCTCACATTGTTGGGTTTACTGTTTGATGTTACACATTTTAACCATCAGAGGGCAGCAAAGGACCTCGGTGACACTTTCCAACACAGCCAGCAGAGACAGTGAATGTTTGGTGATGGTACAGATGCCTGTCTGCTAAGATCTTGACCTGGATTGGGAAGGTGATCCACTGTGGGAACAAACGCTTCCTCTGGAGAGTCTGAGAGGCAGAAAGTAGGCCGGGCAAAGACACACTTCACTTCACACACTTCAAAAGCTGTGACTACAGAAAGTGTAGACAAAGTGCAAACATTTAACCAGCCTTCATAACCTTCAAAATCTTGCCAGTTCTTCAAGAATGAGGATTTTCCTCATTAGGACCAGGCTTTGGTCTCCAAAAGGACTACCAGTGCTTACTCAGCCGCTGCACATTCAACAGTTATGACATTATGAAGGCAGATTTTGTGGATTTACACATTTTCACACACCACGATCAGTGTCATCTTGTGGCGCAGTGTGAGCAGCCATTCATTGTTCTCAGTTGTGTACACATGGGAAATATTACCACAAGAAGCACAGCTGCTCTTAACTACACAGCAGCGCTCATGTTTCCTCTTATACCGTAATTTGCTTCATTGTGATCGATTTTTCAATTTATTTCACCCCTTTCTGCTAAGTGGCGAAGGCTCAGTACAATTTTTTTGTGTCCAGAAAGCTTGGATTTTTACCAAAGCAGCCATTTTTAAAGCTGATCCCTCAACTGGATCACCCTCTCAAGTTGAATTTCCAACTTGGACCGTTGGAGCAACCTCACCTACAATCACTGCTACATTTATTGATAATTGCACATCAGTGGTACACATAATACTAGTCAAGATTTGGTGCTGCAAACAATGGCTAGCCCAAGATACATGATACAAGATACAGTACATCTCAAATGGAACATGGTCAACCCAAAGGTGAAATGACTCCCAGTTCTGACTTTGGATGTAAAAGGAAATTATCTTCATTGACATCACTGTCACATGACCGTGGTAAATATTCATCTTTACAACAGGTTACCTGTGAGCACAGTGCACACCCTGCCTACCAAGTAAAGACACAGCCCATGGCCAGGTGGAAAGGGAACTTGGCTTGTAACCGGAGGGTTACCGCAATAATGTAAATACAAATGCAAGGTACTTTTCAGTCAAAACGCTAGCCTGACTGAGGGATTCAATGTTCCAGACCGAACTGTACCATGATGGAAACTTTCCAAATCACAACATATCTTATCTCAAGGCACTGTCCCTAAAAATGCAAAAACCTTTATAACATGATTTTAACAGGAAGAACTGACTGACAGAACCAGACTCAAAGATGTGCGGCCATCTGCCTAGACAGGTTGGGGTGAAAGGAAAAATGAGTCAGAAGAGAGAGACCAGGAGCAGACATACAACAATTGTATTGTAAGTTTAAACACGGCTTAAATGTCATATTTCGTCATATTTATTTCTCATTTTCATATTCCCACCCGGTGCACAACCGACAGTGTTTACTGTCTCGTCCGTCAGTTCCACATCGGAGGGGCAACAGGCAACAATTTGAGGATGTTTTAATCACAGACAGTTTACATGTGTGCTAACATGGAACATTTTTTGAGGTGAATTTTCAAACTGTTTTTCTCCACAAGTGAAGGACAAATGTTTTCCCCGGGTTTAATGATGCCATTGCCTTTGTTGGGCTGTCTTCCAGTCATTTGTCATCCAGTCACAAAACTAAAACATTGTGGTCATGCTTGTTTGTGGCATGTGTTCTGTTTCTTTGTTTTATAACAAACGGCTCTGCAGAAATCCAATTCTGGGTTTTACGATTATTTCACATGTGTGGGTGAATTTCCTTGACTCCTTGAGCCTTTCATTTGGCTTGTTGTGGTGGATTGTCATGGTGTTCACACGGTGGTCTAGAACGGAGTGAACGTTTTATGCACAGTACTAAAAATCATCATTAGATAGTAATTAGATGATTAGCTGTTGGGCTGCCACACAGGCTTACTGTACGTTCTTTACAATCTACCCAGAAAAATGGAAGCAAATGTTCACACACACAATAGTGTGTTCACTTGAATTAAAGCGTTCTGGCAGGTGTAAGCTTAGTGGGTGGATGGTTATTTAGAGCATTTGGGAGGCATTTGGCTTATTGGGTTGCTTTTATTGCCCACAAAACTTTCCCAAAACCAGTGGGAAAGTGCAACGTATTCTACCTGGATTAAGGGTACTGACCAAACTGTAATCTTTTTTTATATATACATTTACAGTTTTTAACTTGAGCTCCTTGGCTATAGTCGACAGAGAAGACGTTCATTTAAGTTTTCATACGATGTAAAATATTTATTCACTGAATTTTTTATGTACTTGTCCAAATGCATTCGTTCTGGTTGAGTGTTTTTCAATCTTGCAGTGAAAGTTTGAATGTTTGGCATTCAGTTTGACCCAGACCAAGTTTGTGCCCTCGCTGGCTTGTCCACAAAAGGAATCCTGTGCTGTTCTCGCAAATAAAACTTGTGTTGTCGTAACCTTTTCCACACTGCTTATGATACTAAGATGGAAACAACAAGCTCTTCCATCTTTCTCCCAATGAATCAGGGATATAATGCGTTTTTTAAAAACTGGAGAAAATAAAGTACACACTCAGAACTTTACTGTAGAGTGTGCAGATACACCTTAAAAATCAATACTAAAATATATACTTAAAAAGTCTTGTTTTGGTAATGTGTCTTTTAATATGTCAGCGTTGTGTTTATAGCTTGTTTTGTTGGCCCCAAGTGACCAAAACATTACACTCTTTTGTCTTGAAAAATTGAATTCTAATAAGCTTTGTCCAATTGAACTTGGACTCCACTTCTTTCATTGCCTTCATTCATGGCCCGTCGGGAGATAAGTGAGAGCCGTGGAGCCTCTGAGTTCACGGCGTCTCCTGCTACTCTCAGATTCATGAATGAGTCCGCTGTGATTGCATAATGACATAATGGCAGCTGCTGTCCCCCCCTTGTCTTATATCCGATCTGTCTCCAACAAAAGGTCAAGTGTGCCCTTCCTGTTTATGTAAGTGTGCGTGTTTTTGAATGGTGACAAGTGCAAGATAACTTTGCACTGCACAGTGCCTTTCATGTTTTTGGGCTTATATGTTTTGTCCTTCATTGTCTCTGCGTGTGATTCGGGCTCTTACTGGAACTGCCTCACTCTTCTGTGCTCATGTGTTTGTCAGCCAGAAGGTTTGCCATGTACAGTACCTCATCACACAATCCTGCACACATCTCTCTGATGTCCCACATTGTTTATTTACACTCCTGTCTGCCAGGCTGCTCTCCCGCAGAGACGCTGCCAGTGCCGCGGGCCCGTGTGTGATGTTCATATCTGTCTGTGGGCATGTGCCACCCCCCACCCCCCCTCTGTCTGTCTCTGTCTGCAACACTGTCACTATCTCGCTTCCTCCCTGTATTTTTTTTTATTATTATTTTTTTTTACTCCACTTCCTCTCGTGATTGATCTTAATTCTTTACTCTTTGTGCGCTGTGGTTTATGGGGAGTGAGTGGGTGAGTGAGAAGAAGCCCTGTAATGGTCTGGGATCAAGCCATTCCACATGGGCAGATTCCTCCCTTTGCGCCAGGATACACATGGCTAGCCAGTCGATTTTTTAACATGTCTGACTGAAATAAACTGAAGTAACACACCCAGATAACGCAACAGGGAAACAAAATACTTCATCATGAACATTTAGGCGAGTAAAGTTGGACGCAAGTCGGCCTGGATGCTCTTCGCATGTGCCACAGTTTTTGGACAGACGAGGAGACCGACTAAGTTAATGGACGGTAGGAAAACCCACGATGGAGCTTGACATAATAACCACTATAGTCATAGTCGAGCTATGGTTTACGCATGACTTAACTGCACATGGAAACATAGTGATGCACACACACTTTGACCCTGCTTAGACCTGGTATTAACATCCCTTCTACGGGACCAGATCTTGAGGTAAATCTGAGCACTCCCAATCTGCCCTGAATGCATCCTCAGATCTGAACACAAAACCACATTCAGAGGTGGTTTAAGGATGCATGTGCCCACATGCCTTGTTTAGACTGCAGCCCAAATCACATTTTTCAGCATATCCAGATTATATCTAGCTTATTTGTTTGCTAAAGAACACACGAGATCCAAATTTTCCAAAGCTGAATCAGGAGGTGATTTCGTAGCGATTTTGATTGGATTTTTACAGATCCATTTCAATCTGAACATCTCGGTCGCTCAGATAGGATTTCAAAGTGTCTTCTGCGTCACTCGCAGTGAGACTTGAGAACAACACCAACGCCAACAATGATGTAGACCCAGAGAGACTGAAGTATAATTGTTCTTAAACAGTTGACACAGTGGACGACAATAGTTTAATCAGAAGAACGTTTTTGCCGCAGCTCCACATAGATTTCTGACGTCTATTTTGTTTAGAAGACTAGACTATGTCAACACAGACACACGCAGATCGGATCTGATCAGTTGCAATACATAATCAGGAAGATCAGATTCTTATCAGATGCGCTTAGGGCTGCAGTCTAAACAACGAACACGATCCAGATTAGAAACAACCCCCTCATGACATCATCTCATCCACAGAAATTCTAATTTGTTTTACTCTAATCAGCAGTAATATGTTCATTTCTATGCCGCCACCACCAGTTGTAAAATCTTATTTTTATGTTACAGCGGCGTGTGTAGGGCTTTGATTCACTCATATCCCCCTGACTCTCTCTCTCGCTCTCTGTCACTCACAAGTGTCAGCTCAGATCCCACACTAAACGAAGTAGCTCGCAGCTCACGGCACACATCTGGTTATGGCTTTTGAATTGTTAGGACTCATTTCCCCGTCTCTGTGCCAGCAGTCACTTTGACGGAGAGATAGACCGACGTGCAGATGGAGAAAGACACAGCTGCGAGGCAAAACGCGCAGCCTGTAAATCTGTTCTGTACAAAAGTTCTGATGACTGATGCTGGGAAACATGCTGATAGACAAACAGGTATCGACGCACAGCTGGGGGAAAAGCCTCTGTGTCAAACTGTGATGTAGACAAGCAGAAATGTGGTTAGAACAGAGGTTCTCCAACTTTTTTATTTACCCAGTACCACCTGAGAAAATATGACATACAGAATACTATGGACTTTTCACAGGAGGCAGATTTATTCCCAATAAGATCATTTGCTCTCTCATCATCCTCCTCTTCCTCACGTATACTTCACACACTGGTATAGTGACATTAGATTAGGATGGAGCGAGAGATAAGGTGACTCAGCTCCACTCTGATCACATATCCTTGTAAATACAATAGACCATTATTTCTGATTTTCCTCCAAGTACCACCAGACGGAGCTTGCGTACCACTGGTGGTACACGTACCACAGTTTGAGAACCATGGGTTACAGAGAAAATGAGAATATAGGGAGTGGACAAAAAGCAAGTATTTACAGATGAATGTCTGACTCTAGTGTAGAGTTAGACTGATTTTTGACATCAAGTAAGTTTACACATTTTTTGTTTTCAGGACGTTGATAAAGGCTGCTGAAAACTTTATTTTATTCCAAAGTTTATAGTTTAATGTTCAAGTTTTTTCATTATAAGTTCCATGTATTCAATATATAGGCTGGGAGAGACCGACTACGTGTTGTTCAGGAAATGGTTCTTCAAGTAAAGCAATTCCATGTGTCGTTTGTAATTATCAAGCTCTTATATTTTATTTGACAAGGGGGAAAAAAATTGTCTGCATCATACATCAGCCATCGGCTGCACTGAATTCTGAAGATTGGTATTTGAGTCAGCCACAGAAACACCCAGTCGCCCTCTACTCTCGTCAGTGTTGCAGCCTCTGGAACCATGTTGTGGTTTTTAAACATTATGTCTCATATATATGGATATGTTCTTTAATGTAATCTAAGATACATTTATAAGATCATTTATAGGGCTGCAACTAATGATTATTTTCATAACCGATGAACCGAGTACTTTGTTTGTTAAAAATGTTGATCAATGTTTCTCAAACGTGGAAATGATGACATTGTTTTGTCCACAAACCAAAATGATTCCGTTTTACTGATTTCTTTGTCGTATGAATCAAAGAAACCAGAAAAAAATTCACGTTTAAGAACTTTTAATTCTAAAAAAACTAAACAAAAAAAACAAAACACTAAAACCTATTAATCCTACGTCTAAGTCTCACATTATTGTTTGGAATTAAGACTCATCTAATGTGCATAATATTGAAGTTTCTATGAAATGCATATATATATATAGATATATATAATGTGTATTTGTTCAATAATCAGTGTGCTCATCGTCAAAACTTACAAACTCTCTGCAGCCAAAGGTCTAAACTCTAAACTGTCACTGTGTGTCGTCCCACACACATCTCCCTGAACTGAAATCCCTCATGCACCTCATGAACTCAGCTGAGCTTGTTATTGACATTGTTCACATTTTAAATTGGCCTCACCGATTATTAAAACATTAGCAACAACTTAAAACCGAGCTTACAGTTTGACATAACTCTTGAACTTGCTGAACCTGACTCAGTTCAAGCAGCTGGTGATGATTCAGTCGGTCTGACACTTCTCTCTACGCAGATCGTGGAAGAATGAATGAGGCTCCGCTCTTGCTGTTACAAGTCAGCGTGCCATCAAAGTGATTTAGGAGCTGTTGTGCGTGTTGTTATGCTTTTTTGTCACCAACGTTTAATTGAATCCAAATACTTTGACTTTCCCTCCGCCAACAAAGTTCACTTGGAATTTGGGATTCTATTAGGGTGAAAGAAAAGCACACAACTAAAAGTTTTTGCTCTCACATGCTGGGCGTGAGCAGGCATTTAAACAGTCAACGACTGCCAAAACTGGATTTGTCCCACATTAAAATACATTCTTTACATGCTGCACTGAAAGTCATCACATTTAACACCGATTTTCAACCAACTTCAATCACTTCTAATCCTGTTTGATTAAAAACACAATTTCAGAATGTGTTTTTCTGTCATTTACAAATGTCCTGCGTCTTAAAAGCTACAGGAAGTTTACGCGTTTCTGAGCATCTGCAGAGCCTCTGTCTTAAAAACCAGGTGCCGTCAGAGAAGTGCAGGAAGTGAAGGAAACTGTTAAGATTCATGATGGTAGCCTTGAAAACGTAGTGCATGCTCACATGCCCTAACAGGTGTTTAGGAGTGGTTCTAATGATTATGATTATATGTCACAAGCCTTTTCTCTTGGAAATGCAAAGAGGACATTAGGAGAGTGCTACAGTACTGGTGACCACTCACCTCACAGTCACTTAATCTCAAATTAGTAGAAATGACCAGACTATCAAGTGTGAAAAAGTTCATTATATTTCATATTTTAAAGTAATACGCAACAATTGAGAAGATTTGAATATCAACTTGGCTAAAATGGCACTGTGACCACCAAATACCAAGGTCCTTGAAAAGTGTTTCCAGTTTTGGACATTTGTGGTTTCTATTGGCTCATATGAGGTAAAAAAGTTGTGTTTGTACAAATGACAATAAAATCTATTCTTGTCTTGATGAACATTTACGTGTTCCTGAACCAGAGATAAAGATTTAACTGGACTTGTGTTTTAATTTCAGTTCTTTTTCATGGGCACTTCTTTGTGTTTTGCAGTTATCATATTTTACTCCAGTGTACTGCTGCTGTTGCTTTGGAGGACAGGTAGTGAGCATGCCGGTGGTCTGTGATTTGTTTGAAATTGTTTAAAAGTTTCCCCTTCACGACATCCATTCTGCAGTGCAGCGCCTACATGGAATTATTCCCTGACTATAATTTATCTTTCTGCACGTCCGTGGTGTTATGAATGAGATTGAGTGTGTGTGTTTGTGGAGGAGGTGGTGAAGAAAAAATGAAAGATGCAGTGATGAAAACGTTCAAAGGATAAAAAAAAACAGAAGAAGAAAGAAATCCCGACAAACTCCACACGCACAGCCGTGTCAGCATGTTCCAATTACAGCGGCTTTGAAGCAGAGTCCAGTGAGATGGTGCCTTTGGCCCATCCTGTCAGCGGGTGGAGACGAGAGGAGAGGGGAAAACATGGGGCGAGGTACCGGAGAGGCGCATGGGTGAGGGGGGAGAGAGAAAGCAGGCCGGAGAGAGGGTGAAAGGGTAACTCCATCATACGAGAATGGCTGAGAATGAGAGGAAGCGGGAGAAGAGTGAGGACACTAAACCAGAATCAGAAATTAAGAACATGGAAGCATGAGAGGCCACACAGGGAGGGAGAAAGTAAGAGAAGGCGCCGTGCTACGCTGAACTGTTGTTAGCGATGATCAATCAGCTACACTGAGCCGAGTTAACAAGCAGGGGCCCAGTGTGTGAGTTCAGTTCCTGCCCTAATAATCCACTGCAAACACACACACACACACACACGCACCCACAGAGGTAGAACATGGAGTGTGTGCTCCTCAGTTACTCATATGGGAAATCTGAAAAATCACAGACTTATTCCGACCTGTTGCACTTTCAGCTCTTCATCCCAACTTAAAACAAACCTCAACGTCTTTACTGTCCGTGTAGATTGTTCACGCTTCAACATCAAAGCATTCAGTCTGCTGCCATACTGTTTTTCCAGTGGTGAAGAAGAAAAAATGTATAAAAGTATTACAGCCGTGTTGAAAGTACTCAGTGTTTTAATCTACGGTTTATTATTTTTGTTATAAAGAACTTTAACACTAACTTTTTTTTACTATGATTCTGGTTGGTCCAGTGACAAAATCATCATATTATAAAATGTGTTAAATCGTAAAAAGATCCATGTTTAGGAACTAGAGACATCTAATGAAAAAGAACAAGATGTCTGTTAAGTTAATGTTTTTAAGTTATACACATGATTATGGCAGCATATTACATTTACATTTAACTTTTAATCTTCAAACTTAAGAATATTAGCCTTTTTTAATATACTATTTGTTTAACGTTAAGTGAATGAGCTGTTAAAAGAGGCAAACACACTTAAAACATTACTCTTTACGCGGCTTTTTCACAAGTCTTTGCACTGTTCCTTTAACTGCAGAGCTTGAGTGAAGTTAATTGCACTCCTGCTCTTTATGAATGAACACGCTTTCAGCTCCGGGGTCGACTCGACCGCCTCTCACCTTGGATACAAAACTGCTCTCACAGTGTGAAAGTCGTCCCTGTAACACAGTCGCTATTGTACTGAACAACAGCGTGTGAGCTTTCACCTACTTCCACTGTGGAGGCCAGGCCGTACAATTCAATTCAAAAGAGAAGTGTAAGAGATAAGAGAATAAACATTTATTTATTTATTAAGGATGTGCATTCATGTGCAAAATCAGAGGTGACACCATGCAGTTACCAGCAGCCCCCACCTTATGGTTGAGTCCTCTTTTCCTGATTCTCCTGGCATCACTTCTTGTGGAGAGGACCAACAGGGAGAGCAGCAGCAGCAGCACCACAGAGCCCGGCATGGTCTGCGTCCTCTGCTCCTCAAACTTAAAACAGTCTCTGTGCGTATTCCTTCTCCTCCCTTCCTGTCTTACAGAGAGAGAGAGAGAGGTATTATTCCTTCTTCTTATTCCAAAGTTTCCCCCTCTAGTTGTCCTCTGTTGCGGTGCCTTTGCAGTTGGAGGAGTAACTCGGCGGGCTTCATGTGCAGCCAGAGATTACACAAGCCCCTCTCTCTGCCTTCAACAGGACCTGCCTTTATATCTGCCTGAGAAAAAAAGTCCAGGGCAGAATGACAAAAGTAGAGGGAAGGAGGGAAGGGAAGGGGGGGGGGAAGTATACAGAGGCAGGGAAATAAAGAGGAGTTGAAGAAGGAGTGAAAATGGAGGGAAAGGGAGACACGGCAGCTGTTTGTGCATCAGCGCTTTAGGAGCTGAGAGTGTCTGCTGGCATGGCATGCACACATGTCTCACTGGGAGAGAGGAGGGGAGGTTAAAAGGAGGGAGGGGAGAGCGTTGGAAAGGGCACTGAGAGAGAGAGAGAGAGAGCGAGAGAGAGAGAGAAAACTTCCCCCTTTGCCCCCTTGTTGCATCTCACTGCACATCTGGTGATCTTCATGTGAATTTGACAGAGTTTTGTCGTTGTGTGCACGGTTGGGACGTTACAGTATTTTATATTCTGTGTTTTGTTGCAGTGTGTCGTGGGGAATAAATGGCTTGTGCATGGTAAGTGTTGAAAATACTGTCCAACATCCGTGTTTACATTCCGGATTATAGTTAGTGGTGGAACATGAGGGATTTATAATACGGTGTTGTATTCCCTGCATGGGAATAAAAGACCACGACACACCTGAATGAGGATAAATGTGTGTGTGCACTCCTGTGTCTGTGCGTTTGGACGAGGACGCAGGGTGATTTCAGTGGCAATGACCCATAAAGAATGAAAGTATGTGGCATGTTCGAGGGGACAGGGGGGCCTCTCGCTCCTTCTTTTCTCTCCCCATCTTCTTTCTTTTACACGTATCTCACAAGTTACACTCCAAAAGTAGGACATCTGCCCCCACCTTACAACTAAGCCCTTCTCTCCTTCCCCTCTCTCTCTCTGTCTCTCTTACCATTCTGTCTTGCACCAAAAGAGGGAGAGAGAGAGAGAGAGAGAGAGAGGGAGAGAAAGAATTCAAAGCCCGCACAAATCTCAGTCATTATTAGTTTTACAGGAGCGGGGCTTATGTCACTGGGAGGCCCCCGGCTTCACTTACACAAAAGGCAGGGTAAAAAAAAAAAAAAAGAGAGTGAGGGGAGGGAGGGAGGGAGGAAAAAGGGCAAGGAGGGGTAGGAGGGGGGGTTGTATACAGAATAGAAGTGTAGAAGAGGGCTGGTATTTTCATGATAAATGATCATTTCCTCTCCTGTTACTACTGTATGACTTGCACACATCTGCAGTAAAGCATATACTGGGTCAGTGAGGGCCAAAATTAAAACTTGATGAGTAAGCCCTAAACAAGTACTAGGATGCCAGTACTTAATCCTTAATTAATTACTCTTTTAGCATTAGCAAATAACATAACTCTACATTGTATATTTGTGTCACTAAATGACCAATTGCAATGTTAGTGACCATAATATATTTGCTTAGGTGACTTCCTGCCCGGCATTGCTCTGCTTTCACGCCCATGATTCACAGATTAGGAATATTCATTTTTATAACAATTTTAGGCAGAGCAGCATAAACAGTGATATTGTTAGTATATTGTTATTATCATAACAATTGATCGATTAATCAGTCTTTTTTCAATAATTTATGCATGTTTGCTACATTTTTCAGCTTCAGTGAATATTTTCTGGTTTCAACAACAAAATCACTAAAACTAAATCTTTTTGGTTTGTGGACAAAACAAGACATTTGAGAACATCGTCATTTCCAGGTTTGCTAAACATTCTTTAAGATTTTCTGACATTTTACAGAACAAACAAGTATTCGATTAAATCGAGAAAATAATCGACAGAATCGGTTGTGAAAATAATCAGCCCTATAATTATTATTATTAATTAATTATTATAATTATTATTATTAATATTATTATTAAAAATTAATAATAATAATAATAATAATAACCATAATGATAATCATAATAATAATAATACATATAAATATATGAGCCTGATGAGCCAAATGAAGCTGTTGGGTGACCAACTTTGGCCCGCTGGCCTCATTTTGGGCAACTTATTTCAAGTTTAGCAAATGATTTCATGTCTGTACTGCAAATACGGATGATTTTGTCTTTCTTTGTACCTTCATCTACATTCTACATTGATTGACAGTCTGTCATTATGTTTATCTTCAATGTGCTACTGTGTTTGATTGCTTGTGTGGTTGTTTGGGGTCCTTTAATCTGAATAAAATGTGTCCACAAATAAGTCTGACAGAAAAAAATCCACTGTGTATTTTGTCTTGATTTATCGTCATCTTCCAAAACACCACATCCTAAAAAAAGCTTCAGTTCTTAAGACAAACAAAAATGTGTCTGCACAGTTTCCAGCCGCCGTGAGCAGATACTGCAAATCATTCTGCTTCCTTCCTAAATCTGTAAAGTAACTACTGCATTCTTATTAAACACTCATAGTACACATGAAAGGACGAAGGCGACATAACTCATCTCACAGGACATGGTGTCCAGCTGCTGTTTGTACAGTGAACACGGGGAACACGTGTGAATCTAGAAAACTCTTTAAAGAGCGACTCTCCACTCAAAAACTGACAGACATTGCTTTTATCTGTGAGACACATTCTCTGGAGGCAAAGATGCTCTGCTGCTGCTGCTGCTGCTGCTGCTACTCTCTGATGGTCAAGACTAAATCCTGTCTCTGCCTTGTGGTCGAGTACTTGATCGTTGTCCAGTGAGGTGTGGATCAGCGACCACAGCGACCCACGCATCCACATTTGATGACTCTACGATCACAGAGCTGCGTGGAAATACCATGTGTTTGATAATAAAGATCAGACTCTGCATCTGGATGGAATATGTGAAGTTTGTGTTGACAGTCTACAGTTTGGTGTCTATACACTTACTCTGTATGTGTATATATACACACACACACATACATTTGTATTTAAATATACATACACCTGCAACTCATAAGGGTTGCTTCTTTTTTTCTTGAATACAACTTTGTGCCACCATGTACAACCCTTTATTTGTGGATAATGGCTAATGAACACTGTGGCTCAAATGGTTTTGTAACTCTCTCCAAACTGATATATGTCAATGACTTAGTTTGTCATCTTTTGTTTGGATTGGGTGTTGCTCTTTGAGATCTTTTAGCCCACGTCATGATGTCAGCCAAGTGGGGTGGGGCTAATTAAATTTTACTCAGCTTTCCAAAATAAAATAGAATAAAAATGTGGTGAATAATCACATTTAATTCATGATTTAACAAATGGAGGCATGGCTGGTTTGGATAGATTTTCCCTTATTTAAAAAACTGCTATTCAGGTTATCTTTGTCTGATATTAAAGTGTGTTTGATGATCTGAAACAGTTAAGTGTGACAAAGAAAAAGCAAAAACAGAACAAATATGTAAGAGGACAAATACTTTTTCACAGCATTGTATATATGAGAGCGATGCATACTTCTAGGTCATTCAACATAATGTGCATATAAGCTAAGTTATCATCCTGTTTACAGTCAAGTGAAATAGGTTAAAATAGGTTACCAGTAAAAGCAGTCCAGTTGTCCAAATGTCCAAAAACAGGCAAAGTTTTCAATCCAAAATATCAAGAAAACTATCTTGAGGTTAAAAAAACAAAAAACTGCTGGACATATCACTGAAAACAGAACATGATTTAGCACGGACAAACTGAAACACACGGCTTTAATGCTCAGGGGAAAGATGGTTAACGAGACACAGGTGTGTCTAATTAATTAGGGCGGAGCACTCAATCAACACAGGTGGAGAAGACGTTACAGCTCATGCTTGACAGATAGTTAAAATGGTCTAATACAGGTGTAAATGGACAGACAGCAGACCACCAGGTGGTCAGATCCCACTTTTCAAAATATGGTTACTTTTGGTTAATGAACCCCCCCTCCCCCCACTAAGTTGCCACTTGGTACAACCCTATTGTCTGTGCTAATGTCAACACAGACACATGTAACAAAGTTGTTTGTTCATGTTAACCATCATCAAGTCTGTGTTCTGGCAAGCCTCTAACTGTGGGAAGTCAGTTGCAAGCTTGGGGTTGTATGGTCATGTACACGGGATGCATCAGTATTTTTTTCACAAACACAGCTGCCACACAACCACAGTATGAACTCATCTTTATTCCCCCTGTCAACTTTTTGCCTCTTGGACGTCAGTCAAGCTAGAAAACAGGTCACTTTAATCCAGGAAAAGCAACTTCAGGCGCCGCATGGAGGGAACAGATAAACCAGCAGGTCGACAACTTGTGGACCTGGAGCTCTGAGACAATTTGTTCTTGTCAGATTTATTTCTCGAGGCCACAAACTTTGCCTCCTTTGAAAAAACAAGCAAGCCAAACATTCATCCAGTGATTCAAAGGTGATATCTATACTCCAACAGTATTTTTAAGTTTTTCTAAAAGGGGAACTTGAGTGGGGAGCCATAAAAAACATTCGGTAATTAGCAATAACCACAGCTGAGGCCGATTGGAATGTTAATGTTAGTTTTATTGGTTCTGGGTCATAAAAGAAGCTGTCAGACAACTTAAAGTTTTTACCTAATGGTGCTGTTACTAATCATCCTAAGGGGAACACAAACATCTGAACCAAACTTGTTTAAAATCTATCCCAAAGCTGTTTTGTGCGTCCAGAACAAAGTGGTGTACTGAATGAGTGAATGTCATTAATCCTATTTTATTGTCACTTTAATGATTATTAGCATACCAAACTGGTGGGCCACTCTTGTGCCATTGTGCTGAAACTCGGAGCAGCCGCTTGTCAGAGCCATTTTTTCCAAATGAGGGCTGTCACATGAGGTCAGAGGGCAGCATGTAGGGTCAGGGGTTAGCTGCATTTGGTTGGTACAAAATAAGCTGCCGGATTTGAAGACGGCGGTGAACGTTAAAGCACTTAAAGCTGTAGTGACTTTTAAATATAAATAAATAAATTAGAAATAAATAAATAGAGTGAATGTGACCTTGGTGGAGGTGTCAGCTGAAATGCCTCTCACTTTTAGCGCTTTTCCATATACAGCTCTAGCACAACTCGGCTCTACTCGACCTGACTCAACTCAGTTTGGAATCAGGCAGGTCATTTTCATTGCTATAGTACCTTCTCAACGTGGGCGAGGTCGTCATAGCACGGCTGCAGTGACATTTTTATACTCACGACAGCAGCCAGGTGGGCTCAAAATGCGGTTTGAGTCTTGTGTCGTATGTCGCGCTCCTAACTCTTCCAGTGATGTCACTCTCTGACCAATCACTGGCCGGCAGTCTGTTGACGTCACATTTTATCGGCTCAGCTTGGTTTGGAAACTAAAAAAACACTAGCTACTATCACTAATGGAAGAGTCAAGTGTCACTGAACTGCATTGTGGGTCCATTAACCGTAACCAACCAAATCACATGTATGTGTTTTACTGTGAGGCAACAGTGCTAACTACTACTAACCACTGCACCAGCATGAAGCCCAGTTAGCAAAGTTATACGCAAGTACGGCTACTTCCTGTCTAGACGAACTACTTCCTGTCGGAACACATTACAGCAGTTTTGGGAATTTTAGATAAAATAATGTTATATTTAGTTTCTGTAGTTACTTTTAAAACATAAATACACATTAGGGGTTAAGGTAAGGGTTAGTGTAAGGGTTTCTTCTCTCATTTTATGGCCACAACTGTCCAAATCAATAGTGGTAACAAATTGTGTCAGCGCCGGTAGAGAGAGTCTGGCATAATTTACTTAAATTAGTTCTACTACTCACATGTAATTTCATCCAACACCATTATGGCAAATAAGTAAGGAGTCTCCTCGCCCCAATCTTTACTGCACCTCTGACTTATGCAGTTCATTCAAAACTAATTGTCTTTCTATAGTATGTGTTCTATTTCACAAGCAATAAAAAAAATCCCTTTGCTCTGTTTTATTGTCTCACGCTTAAAAAGGTTCAGCGAGCATTAGCTGAATCCCGTCATTTGGTTTTTAATGCTCGTCTGATAGAACGTAAAACTCCGAGCAGCTGAGGAGGGAAGATAAATCTCTCATTTAATGGCTGTTGTAGGATGTGAGTTTGTGTTTTTGTGCATTTTGAGTGTCGATGCAGAACACACACACACACATGCACATATGGTGTGGATGCACATGACATCAAGACTGTGCTGTGGATTTATTTGTCTATGAAGAGACAGGAAGAGTAGGACTGGCGCCATCTGCTCCGCTTTACTGGACTATTAAGGTCAACAAAGAGATGGAAAAGTTCCTATAGTGGTAATATAAACTGATCGTGTGCTTCTGCAACTATACTTAATATTTTTATGTTTGAAATATGAAGTGCCATTGTCCTTAAGTGTATGTGAAATATGGCAACACAATGGCCTTGATGAATTAAAGGGAGACAGCTGTTCAAAGATGCGGGCTGGAGCTCGCTGATGGAAAACAGAGAAGATGAGGAAGATCGTGTGTGTGAATGGAACCAAAAAAAGTAAAGAAGAAAGGGAGATGGGCTGATAAAGGATGAGATAAAGAGGGCTTCATGTAGACCAAACATCCCTCTGCTCCCACTTTACTGTTTACCAGGAACCTTTAAGTTTAACATTTGGTGATTTTCCCAGAAAGTGTTAGCTGGGATTACAGCAGGGGAAACTTTGCTTCCTCTAAAATGTCATGAAATAAATGGTCCAATATGTACTGTTCATATTTACATTTCATTTCATTTCATTGACAGTGTTGTAGAAATCAACACGACACCATAGCCTTTTCTGTCTCAGTCCTGTGCGGAGTTTGCGAGTCTAGTTTGCTAAGCGATATATTTACATTCGTAAAAACCCTATTATAGCATTTACTTCTTTCAGATTTACATAATTATTGCATTTCCTTTTTTCTTATATTCATTCGTAATTTATGTATAAATAACTGGGCCTGAAATCGGCGTCCCCTGTTTCACAGACCAGCATTAACAAATGGTTTAAATATAAAGGACATTTGTTCATCTTTAAATGTTAAATGACAGTTTTCATACAAAAACTTTTTTTTCACATAACAAAAATGAAATGCTTTGTTTTTTTAACTTGCTCACAAAGTCTAAATAAAGGTTCTTTATTTGGGTACCAAACACATTTCAAAAAGAAAATAGTGAATTATACTTATATAGACCTTTATAAACACAGACAAAATTGTCATGTTGTTGTCTAAAGCGATAACCTGTGTCAGAGCGCAGTTCTGGAGGTGGTGTGTCGGTCTTGTTAGTGATGCTCATTAAGCCATGAAGCCCCATGAAGTTACACTAATTGACTGTAATTGTCTTTCGTGGCTTTTCTCTTCTCCTCTGGCAGTCAGAGCCACACTCAGTTTCAACTGTAATTCCTGTGTGATTGTCCTTTTGTCCTCTAATGACTCGAGCCAGCTCAAACTGTAACTGTAAGAAGGTTTCCTCAGAATACAATCATTTCTTCTTTTATCTAATTCTCTTTATCGTCATTCATCTCCCCGCGTTCAGTCCTCCTCAGTTTCCTTGTCTTCATACTTTCTCCCAGCTGGTTTCTCCTTTTTCCACATGTATTGATCGTGTGCCTTCTTCTCTCTCTACCCCTCCTATTTATTTTTTCCTCTCTTCTCTCACTCCTCCCTTGCTCACACTTCTTTGAACTTAGGTAGTCGTGCAACATTCCTTAACATGACCCCACAGTCCATGACCCCCACAGTGGAAACAGGGGATCCAGTTTGGGGTCAAAGTGAATGGTAGGTCCTGTCAGACTTCAAAGATCTTCCTATGCTCTCTGCTTCACTCTAGTTCCACAGCTACTGGTCTAGTTGATGCTGACAGAGCTGCACGTAGACAGTCTCATATCCCTGTGCCAGTACAGTATCAACCTTTGAGTAGAGAGTAAGTTGTTATATTGGAGGCTGTACCTTTATCATTAAAGGTCCGGTGTGTAAGAATTAGTGACATCTAATGGTGAGACTGCATATTGCAACAATCTCCCCCTTCCCCAAGCATGAACTACGAACTGCGGTGGCTTTCACATACCAGAAATAATGTTGGTCCCATCTGGGTCACCTTCAAGCGGGTTTGTCCTTTTTTTGGCTCATGGGGGCCCAAAATTGGGGCCTCTGTAAAACAAGGTTAACTAAAAGCGTTATTGAAAGGTTAAATTAGGTTTTATTTTAAATCAATAGTGCATGGATATAAATATATATTATAGTCAATTACATGCTGCACCGTTAAGTCAGGTAGCCTCACAAGTTAACTTTAAAAAAATAAAGTTGAGGAGACATCCCGACATTTAGTTGCTATGAATCCTGCTCTTATGTCCAGTCAGAAGTGTCTATCATTGGACACGACTCGTAAAACACACACCTCTTACACTTCACTCACAGTTATTTTAAAACTACTGAACGCTAGGGTTTGTAAATGTGGAGAAACTTAAAGAGCGGTCCATTTTAGCTGCACTTTCTTCCATTTTTCCATGACTTGCTTTTTAAACTCTGGCTATCGTTTCCATTACAGTGGTTCATGCTTCTCCAGCTTGTTGTGGAGTCTGGAGTTGTGTGACAGGCAGGGTGTGATATTCACGGCTCGGATGTTGTCTGGAATATATAAGCCAGTGCATAATAACTCATCGCTGTTTTACTTAAAACGATTGGTTTGTCTTTACTGTGTTGTGAGGGGATTGTAGTGACAAATTAGGCAACTCTAGCTCTAGTGTAAATGTCGTCTGAACTTAAAGTCACAAATCTCTCTCTCCAGCGCCAGAGTAAACCGTAGTACAGTGTATTCCTCACGATGAGTCAATTTAGTGGCCCATTTAAAACGACTATACTTCAAGGTCGAGAGGGAAAACTGGCGCCCATATTAGAGAGTTACTATTCAAGGATGTTTATTCATTCACCGACTCGAGGAATAAAACACTGTTTTACCTTCGAGTTTGCCCTTAAGTGGTGTTTAAGTTCAGATTTACAGCACAGTCAGAGCCTTTACTGCACTGTTTGTGCTGTGTAAATATGGGTTTAGGGATTTCAGGGATGGCAATTAAAAGATCAGACTTCCTCATGGATCAGGTAACAGTTAATGTTGGAACTTCAGAGTCTGTGTGTGTGTGTGTGTAGAGTCTCTATGAAACATCTTTGTTCCGGTCTGACTGATCAAAGCTCTGTGGTATTTTGTCACCAGCTCTGTTGTTGTGGTGAGTTTTCTTTTCTGTCGTCTCTTTGGTGTGTACGTGTGTTCATGTGTGTGTGCGTGCATCTGTGCGCTTTCATGTCTTTCCCCTGCAGTGGGGATTTCACTGTTTGTAAACCTGGGTTTACAGTTTGTTATTGCAGATTTATGGAGAGTGACGTGTTTATTTATTCTTGTTCTATGTGCTGAAGATGTTTATCTGCCGTCTCTCTGCTGGTGGATCGGGCTTATATGGAAGCTAATTTTCTCTATGGTTGCACATACCAAACATTCTCTTACAGATTCTCGCTCAGATTCAGGCTGCACTGTGGAACACGACGTGGAGAAAAATTCATTGAGCCATGTAGAGCTTATTTTGCTTTTTCATGTCTGTAATTGAGAACTTCTGGTCACTTCTGAGACGCTTAAAAAATCAGTGCAAATTAAAATGTTCACGCCTATATTTATTGTTGTTTTTTGTTTATTGTTGTTTTTATTGTATTCACGCTTCAAGATTTTAATCTGTAAAACTGAAAGTTAGAGCTCGACTTGTTTCCTAAATTCCTCCATTTTCTCAGTATCTGCATTTATCTACATTTTATTTAGCTCAGCCCTGCAGCTGAGATTGCATATGCAATGTCATTATATCCCCACTGGAGGGCGCTATAGTCACAATTTCACTGTTCCATGCATGTCACCTGTGCAACACATAATTAACAAAAGAAAAGAAATAAAGAGTGACTTTTTTCACCTTTTAAATTAATTACAAATTCATTATTTTTTAATAGTGAATTATACACAGATTTATTTTGCCTATGAATGACCTAAAATCATAGTATATACACTTTAATAAAAAAAAAAAAATAATAATTAATAATATGTTACAGAGTAGAAATCACTGAAGTACAGGAAGGTGCATGCGCTAAATTAGAAAAAAACAAACCCAACACCATTAATTCACTTTGCTTCAAAGCCTCCGACCATAGTCTATATTAAAATTATACAAATATACAGAATTTACTTGGTAAAACTGTATTTATCCTGATTTAAACCTTTAATGGCTTAAAAAATAGTTGCATAACAACAATTGACATTAAAATTAATTAGTTAATAATGATGTTTCCTGAGCAGAATACTGTACATTTTCATTTCATTACCTCTCGTAAAGACACAGTCTGTGGCCGAGACAGAGATGCTGACGCTGAACCATCCACCGTAATCACCTCAGAACAGAACAGAACCATCAAACCATCCATCTGAACTCAGCATCCACCATCAGGAGAAGCTAATGCTCCATCTTTCATGTCATGCACACATGTGTTACATTGTGCAATCATTTTTGGCTTCGTCTGAAAAGACAAAAGGCAGTGCTACTGCAGGGACGACTGGAGAACAACTTCATTTCCTCTCAAGGCGGGAATTCCAGTGTTTTCCTTCCATGAAGCAAATATAATTAAAATGCTTTGATGCATCCTCAACATCCATCAGCGTTCTCCTCCACATGTTAGGGGAAAATAGCGTTTGTGTCAGAAAGAGACAGTAAGTTATAAATAGGACACGACGGGCTTCCTTTTATATCAACTACTTTACCTCAATTAGCACTTAAATCTTGATTTGAGGTCAGCGTTGGCCTTAAGCGTTGTTTTAAATTGAACATTTACCTGTTGTGGAATCACTAATTAAGAGCTATTTATACTTAAGTGGTGGAATTGAGGTTGTACCTTTCTCATGGGACACTTCAGCCCACCTTGTGGAATTCAAACCAGCAACTCTCACATTACAAGCCCAAATTCCATCCACTTGGCCGTAGGCAGCCCAGGTTTAGATCAGGCAAGCGAGAACGGATTAAAAATACAAACAGCTCTAAGAAGAAAAGAGCAAAGCAATAGCAGCCGGCCACACTTCAAGAAACTCTAATTACTCTTATTCTCCGTCTTTGTGCTACACCGACGGCCTTCTTGGAAATCTTTAAATTCCCTCTCTGCTGGAGAGGTTTCCCCAGCTGACTTACGCCTGGCTGTGCTCGGACACGTTTTGGCACGTGGCTCCGCCTGGGTGCCAAAAATTCAAGCTGGCTTTATTTACTTCCATTGTTTGGAGTCGTGGTGTTGTGGAGTTTGTGTGTATGTGTGTGGGCTTCAATAATCAGGTTCAAATGTTTGCTGGTTTGGAGGAGAGTGCGGTCGGCCGCAATGTCAAATGCCAGAAAAACACTTAGTTTTCACCACTTTCTGTAAGTACTGCTTGTATTTACCCACTATTTTCTTTTTTTAACCTTAAATAGCCAACAATTTTAGAAATAATACATTCAGATACCTGCTAACAGACCGCTTTGATAGCTGTGATTTGAGACTCTGCCAACACACACACACAGTAAATTTTCTTTGAGACCTTTTCAAATTACGCGTATAAATATTAAAACTACACCTGAAGAGTGATTAATTTCCCCTTCTACTAATGAGGATGAAAAACGGTGTATTATGTGAAAGGAAGATGTTTACTGGATTTGACATTATCCTGACTTGAGTCTGCTATAGTCAATGATTGTATCTTAAAGGTCTATAAGAGTTAAAAACTGCAGTGTGTTCTTCTATCTCCAGCCTTCTCTCAAACAAAGCTCATCTTCCAGGAAAGAACATTAGAACGCTTGATGTTGCATGATCCATACAGGAAACCTGTAGTAATCAGGTTTCCTGCAGGAGGTGCACTATTTCTTAAAGCCAAATGTGTCATGTGTGTCGAATTACCATTTTAGATTAAATACTCTGCTGACCTATACACATACCTCTCTTCAGACTGAAGATCTGCACAAATACCACACAGTGATTATTTTAAATGCTATTCTAATGAAATAATAACAAATGAATTGTGTAAAAAACACAATTCCCTTCATTCATATTGCAATCGTAATTTCATTTTCCCACGTGCCTTTAACAGGAAGAAAAAACCTTCACCTTTACCTCATTGTGTATTTATTTCCACAATTATAAGCACTTACATTAAATATACTTTATTATTTAATATCCTCAAAACTGCCCAGAAAGTGTTTTGACATGAAGTTGCTTGATTTGACAGGATTTGTGGAATTTATTGGTATTTATTGTGTAGTTTACAGCTGCGTAAAAATCGACCTAATTTACGTGTATTAACTGACAGATGATTCAAATACAGACACCACACAAAGTTAAAAACATAGCAAAGGAAAACACTTTCGGTCAACGGGTAAAGAACGCTCATGCACTTACTGCGATAAGGTGAAACTCCAGGGTGAGCTGAGTAATTAAACACAGCTGAAACTAACGGGGGGAGGAGCATGCAATCAAAGTGGCGGGAAAATACAGGAAGTGGAGTCACCTGGAACGAGAAAGAGTGTGTGTTAACAAAATAAAACAGGAAATGATCAAAAATAATAACAAACCTTTGTATCTTAGAGATGTTGTTTATGTTAAAGCAATTATACATTTATACAAACATACATATACAAAGTATTCTTCATTTCTGCCAATAAATGCTCCTAAATGTGACACACACATGGGAGTGGCCTCTGACTCCACATGGAATTCCTTGTCAGATTTTATACTTTTTCAGCACGAGAGAACACTTCATCGTCTTGCAGCTCATTGTTTTCGGTTTCCTATTCAGCAATTTTGTTTTGCTCACGTGTCTCAAGAGCATAATTTAAAAGCACAAAACTGACATCTGACAGGGAAAATTTCCCCGACCGCCTGAGCACTGAGCTGCTTAAGAGTTGGATGGTTTTCTCAGGGGTTTCGGCAAAAAAAAACCCAGCAAAATAGAGATGAAAGAGAGCGTGAATTGGCTTCTGTTTGGATCTGTTAGTGTGTAGAAACTGTTTGTTTCAATTTTACGGTTGGCCACAAAACAGTTATTGCCACTTTAAAAAATAATTGTTAGTATTTACAAGATATTTTGGCCTTTTCCACTCTTTTGCTGTTATGTTACCACAGTTGTTGTCAGGGTTTGGACAAATGTCTCATTTAAAGTCAGTAAGGGGAAGAAACGCCACTAAAAATTGATCCCTGGAAGGTGATGGTCCGTTAAATTAACACAACCATAAAACATCATGATGTTCAGATTTTTGCATAGTTGCTCTTTGAATACATCTACATAAAAGCATCCGGGGGGGATGGCCCCCGTCGACAAATCCATGATTAATTGAAAGGTGGTGCTGCATGTCAGGCAGGTATGAAAATCTCATTTTCAATGAATAGGCTCACTGAGCTGGAGTTACAATGTAGAACGGTGCATAAGCACATCTATTGTGTGGGTGTGATTTAATAGGCTGGAGGAATGGAGCCGGGGAATCAGTCAGTGTAACCTTCATGTGATGATTCAGAGTTTTTACTTAAACAGTACCATAAGAAATGTTAACACACAATAACGAATTGCTGTTCTGTTCTATTCTGTTTCGTCTCTTGTTTATTTCTCGCTATTACAGCCAGTTAACCTGATGGAGTCAATCCCCATCTTCCTCTCTTTCCTTTTTCTTCTTAAACAATACTTGCAGTTGACCATCTGTCTCACTCACCAGCAACGGACAGTCGGAGCAAGCCTCCAGTGCACTGTCGAGCCTGCGAACGCCCACGACCACCACAGCAGCGCGGCGATGTGGATGCACAGACTGTGGCGCCGTACACGAGGTCAAAAGCTACACAGACAGAAAGCAGCCAGTTCCGTGAAGGAGGTGGCCAGCGGGCAGAGGAGAAACACAGTACCCAGATGAATCACCGTGGCTGTCAAATGCTGCACCTGGTGGGAAGCAGACATGTGTATCAGCTATTGCAGTGATGTGGCCTCGAGCGGTTTTGACAAACCTTGTTCACTTTCTTGTCAAAAACTACAAAAGTAACAACCGCTGCCATTGTGAAAGTGAATGTACTGGGTCTGTATTAGTATTAGTATAGTATTTCCACCCAGACCACAGAGGAGCAAACAGCCCAAACATCCATTTGACCCAAGGTTCTGGAGGAAAATCAAAAACACTGTTCTACTGTATGTGATCACAGTGGAGCTGAGGAATTTTGACCGGAGTGTGTTGAAAAGTAAACAAATAGAGTCACCTTATCATCGGATTTTGCTATACCAGTGTATACTGAAGTATTATGAGAGAGCAAATTATCTTGTTGGGAATAAATCTACCTTCTGTGAAAAGTCCGTAGCTAACTTTGATCGGCCTATTTTCTCAGGTGGTACCATCAGGAATAGTACCAAAATAACCAACAGTTCCATTCTTTGGCACCTTCCCTCAGGGGAACCATAGTAAAATGGGGACGGTACAGTAAGACGGGAGCTAGACCTCCTCCCACAACAGTCAGCTTATTAGGTGACGGAAAAACGCCACTCACTCTCCTCTGTCTCTTCCTTTCTCCTCAACCAGTCGAGGCAGATGGCTGCACAACTTTGGTTCTGTCAGCCTATTAAAGGTTTCTCTTCTCTCCATAAAGCTGTAAAGGTTTCGGCCTTACTATGTATAGTGCCGTGAGATAATGCATGTTGTGATTTGGTGCATTGAAATTGAATTTAATTGAATTCCATGCAAGTTGAGGCAATACTAATAATAAAACCAAACTCTACGATGATAGAAACACAGCATTATTTTGAGGATGAGTGACATATTGACATAGTTCCTGCACAAAATTATTTTGCTCAGAACTCAGCGACCAGTGAAACGCCCTTTAGTGGAGTGCAGTGCAAAACGAAAACTACGATTGCATGTCCAATCTATTTATACACAGTCTATGGTGCCACCAAAAAGTGAGACATATAAAAGTTTAAGATAGACGTTAATGTCACACGATAAAAACCCACATGGAGAGACCGATCTACAGACTCAGGAAAAGCGAGCCGACGGTCCGCATGTGGTAAGTCGACGCAGTGGGAGGCCCAGCGAGTCTTTCCATAAATGATAACTTTTCACATACTCACATCTCTCCCGCTGTCTCGCAGACAGAACCCATGAATCCTCTGATGATAAATGTGTCAGAATATATGTCGAAAACTAAAGTGAAACCGGCAAAGTGCTCAGAGAGGATTAAACGTGTATTTGTGCTACGATGCCGTTTGATTGGTCGTCAAGAAATTAACAATTACACTCAAGAGAGAGGCGACACCCACTCTGCACTCTGGTATTAACCTCCGTCTTCAGTGATTGGATCACAGACAGATCACGTTAAGTATGAGTGCCAATTATTGGGCCAATTGTGATTTATTCTTATATGTTTGTGAACAGGGTGAAGGTCCAAAGAATGTGAACTGGGGAAAATACCATGAGAAGAGCAGATCCTGCAGGGTGGAGATGAATGAGTGGAGTATAAGTAGTCGTCTTGATTGCAGTGATGAAATGCACCTGCTGGATCCGCCCTGACTCCAGTCCACCTGCGGACAAACAGAGAAACAGGAAGGGAGGGGGAAGTGGCTCCGACACAGGTTAATGAGGGGCAGCGGTAGACAACGTTCGCAGCACCATGCAGGCTGAAATAACCCACGCGAGAGGATTTTCAAATCTGACTTGGTTTTAAAAAACGTGGGAGACCACAGACACAACGATCTTTGCAACCGATTTTCAATGAGAAAGCACAGACGATAGATGAGCCAGTCAAGATGCATCCAGGGCCACACACTTTGGCGCTTAATCAAACGATTTCAGGGAGGAGATTGCAGGGATTTGGGATCCATGGAAACTCACGTTTCAGAGTATACACAGACATGGAGGTGGACTATCTGTGTTGTCAGTTAATAGCTGTTTTTGTGCTGAGAAATGCAAAAATCTGTGGATGACAAGGAGTCAACAAGTTAGGGTTCTAAACTAAAGTACGCAACATCCATTTCCTGGTAATGTGACTGGTAATCTGAATGTAGCCTAAATAAGCAGTTTATAGATAATGGATGGTTGAAAGTTGCGACTTTATTCACAACCAATTTACCAAGTGATCACCGTGGAAGGAAGAAAACAAATGAAAGGCCACAAACACAGCAATCAACCACAACAAAGGTCAATTCATTTGCTTTCTTTCCTTTTTTAGTCCATAGCAAGTTTCACAAATAATAATCCAGGAAGACTTCTAATCGTTGAGTTTTGTAAAGGTTGTTAATTGACGTGCTCGGCTCCACGTGCTCTTTTGTGTCACGCCGACTCTCTCTCGTTAACAAACAGGAAGCGATGAACATTATCTAAAATGTGACGAGCCGTTTTTACAGTCAGAACGACGCCATTATCCCACCGATCGCTCTGACAAGCACACAGAGTGAATTGCCTCTAAATGCCTCTCTCTGTGCTGCAGCCTTTGCCAATAAACTTTAGCAAATTATTTATTCTTCTCACAGACGGCCTCTTTTCTTTTTTTTTAACGAGCATTCCAGTCCACTAAAGAGGCACACGACCATAGTTTGTGGCGTTCCGGATCAGTCAGCAAGACATCCAGCAAAAACAGTAGTAACACATGACTATTTGTGCTCTATTAATTACCTTAGACCTTTTGGAAGAGTCAGCACAATGCCTGAATGTGCATACTTTTAATATGGAGGGAATTTATTCATTTAAATTGTTTGAAATGATATATAATTATAATGTAATTGGTGTATTTGTTCGGTACAATGGAACAGATTTAGGTAAATGGGTCAGTTTTTCTCATATAAGAATACATAAACCAGATTTCCACGTAACGATGACGTTTAAATAGTGTGATATTAACGTTTAAATAGAGTAAATTAAGTTTTGTGTGTTAGCCTGTATGCATTTCTATATAATAATAAGCCTGTGTGTGTATATCTGTACGTGCAAATGCGACTGGTTTACCTACTATATCAGTTCATGTTTTCATTCATATTTATTCAAATTGTTTTAATCTCCTTTCTCCAACCAGGACGTAATTCAGGTGGCTCTGAATCTCAAGGAGACTTTTTTGTTACATAACATCATAGATGGAATTATTAAAAAACTTGCTTTAGGTGCACAGAACATTGAATTATACATCCCCAACGGGTTTTCTACAAACACTTAAAGATTTATAAGCATGCCTGATAAATAATAAATCTATGGTGGGGATGACTGGTGAGGGCCAGAGCAGTTGGAGTTGCTGGAGAGGAACGGCTGAATAATGAATTATGAGATGGTGAGGTCCTGACACAGCAGGCACAGAGACGGTGTTATTAGCTGTGTTTTCTTGAGCACGACAGACTCTTCTGATGTCTTGTTTTTAGTCTAGCCTTTGTTAAAGTAAACAACGAAATAAACACATTTTGCCTCAGGGCCGCTAAGGTCGTCCCATTATTATTATTATTATTGTTAGAACTAATCCTGTACAAATAAATAAGCCGTTATTCCACAGACTGCATGTAAAAAATAATGTTGTTTTCTAGTTTGAAGTTGTGAAGCATTGCATTTCCACTAGCATAGTATTGGTACCAGGTTCTATTTTTAGTACTGTAGATAAGTTAAAACTACTTAACAATCCCACGTTAAGTAGGTACTTTTTTTGTAGTGGAGATGCAACCTTATCATGCCGGAGAGGCGAGGAGAGCTGGTGGAAATACGCCATAAGTAAGATGGAAATAGCAGTTAGCCACTAGGGGGCGACTGTACTGGTTGCAATAAGAACTCAGTTTGAATGGAAATCTATGTTTGCTTCTTGCTTGAGTCATTAAATATCTCTTTTTGTGAGGACTTAATGGTCTCAATGGCGAGTTTCACATCTTCTTCAGTAGAACACGATGTCAGTTTTATAACTTATGTATTATCAGAACTGGTGTCATTCAAGCAGTGCCTGGTTTGAATTTCTGTTTTCAAAAACCTGACATGGAGCCGGTCAGGTCATGAAACCCGAGGCTTCACCACAGGGAGTTTTGTTTTGAAACAAGATGTCTACATTCATTTCTATATACAGTCTATTCTTTATTCCCTGTGGTTTGTTGTTGTTGTTGTTTGTGTCAGTTTTTCAAGGATTTGCTACCAATCTCTTTTAACCACCTGCGTGACAGACATGTGCAGCCCTCACTCACAGCAGTGGGGCATGTCTCTCTTTATAGCTTCTGCTTAGTGAAGCGTTTATGTCAGAGACAAGATTTGCAGCTCCTCTCCGAGTCCTTTCTTTTTCTGACACCCCGTACAGTAATGGACTGAGTATCAGTTCTGCTCACTTGGTTTAAGTCCTTGTCTTTGAAGAACATGTATAATATGAGAAAGCAAGTCAAAGTTTGTAAAAGTCATGGTTGGGAATGTCAGGTTTTCTCATTAACTGTTGGAAATGTGGATAGATTGTCATTAAAGTTGTTCCACACCTTCGGCTCTCCTTGCTTTTTGCTGTATATATCATCGCACTGACGTCAGAATTTAGCCCAGAACCCCACGGCTGTTTGCGCTGCTGCATCTGTCATCATCAAGTGTTGACTGTGCTCTAAGTGCTTCACCTCCTTATAAGGTCAAATGGGCCTCGAATGGGAATCAGAGCCCCGAAAGAGAATTCAAATGAGTGGCTCTCGTTCCCAATAAATGATCACCCAATTAAATAAAATGTCCTCAAGGCGAGTAAACACCAGGCAGTGCGGTGTCAGATTTGTGTTTAACACAAGACAGATTTGTGGGTATAATCTGCACAAAAGCAACAGCAGTGTTGCACAAAACACCAGAAGACACAACAGCCACACGGACACAAAGTCTGTGTATGTGTGTGTGTGTGTGTCGAGCCAAGGTCACTGCTAAAGAACAATGAAGTTGTAACTATACAAGAAAAAATATGCTTGTCAGTTTACAGTGTGGACTTTAAAGTCTGGCAAAAATCACGGTTTATTACCACAAATCTTTATGGGTTTGTATACAATTAAAGACAAGTCTTATCTAAGTTCTTTCCTGAAGGCAGGACACGTGTACTGACATGTACTGAATTCCTTTTTTTCCAACCATGATTTGCATTATTTCAGACATCTAACCTCACTGTAAGAATACAACATGGCTTGGCATAGTCCGTCATAATTTCTGTTTCTCGGCCTTGGCCGTCAACTTGGCTTGGCAGATACGGCATAGATGACGTCATCGTCACACGGTGGTGGTGTGTAACATGCATGGACAAACATCTACTTCTGCCACTGCTAGCATCCAGTGCATTTTCTGGTGTTTTGTCTAAGGAAGTCACTTGCAAAGACATGAAAATACTGTGAGATTTTGTGGACAGTGATACAAATTTGAGTCATACCTCTTGTTTCCATGTAAGGCTGAGAACATTATCTCGCACACAAGTCATTGAGGAATGGCCATTTCTTCTTCTTGTTTCTTTGAAGTGTAATTCCAAATCCATAATGCATGTTTAGAAATGCAACCTGACAGAGTTTGATGGTCTCTGATGACTTAATTAGAACTATAGTGTGAGGTTGTGAACTTGTTCCTGGGTAAGGAGAGTTTAAGGAATATTTCTTTCTGAGCTCATTTGTAGTCAGACTCAGTTAAAGTGGCCGTCGGCATTTACACACACACACACAAAAAAGATTCATTCAATGATTAGTTAGGATTCAAGTCTGCTTAAAAATCAAATCATGCACCCACACACACACACTCACTCCAACCCACACACAGTGCCGCACACGCATCACACACCCCTCGAGCTTGCAGATATCCTTTCATCCATCGTAATACTTATCTCAGTCCTCCAAGAATGTTTGGCGGCCTGCTTTGTTTTAAGCTGAGTGAGAATAATTCTGGTGAATGGAGAGAAGGGAAGGTTAGCAGAGAGGGGAGAGACGCGGACTCTCCCTGGAGCGCGGCTGACAGCCTCGTCGGGAATTCTGCAGACGCATTCAAACTCAAAGTCTGAGCCAACACTTGGTGCAAGCCCAAGGGGAAACACAGCTAAACTTTTTTTTATTTGGCAGGGATTCAACCAATAAATCCATGGATCAGGTCATACTGTGGCCAAACGGACACAAGAACAGGTGCATCCCTAACACCACGTCCTCTACACCCAGCCAAGCAATTTTTATTAAGGTGGTCCAAAGGAAACTCATCAATGTCAAAGACCAGATTCCTCTTGACACTAATCATCCACGGGAATTAAAAAGATCAGTCTCGGCGTACGGGAATTCAAACCACTCGCACGTAGCGCGGGTCAAATTTAGAGGCATCTCATGACGTTTGCATTTTTCCACATATTTCACAATCTGTATTTCTAAATGAAATGGAGTGAAGGAGTTGAGTTTGTGTTACTTGGAAAAAGTGCTTTCATGTTCTGAATTCCGCTCTCAACTCTCAACAACTTTTTTCCAACCCTGCATGCAGTCTCCCGCCCTCCACCTCTGCTTCTGTGCATCAACCTTTGCCGTAGCCTCTCTGCGGCACACTCCCAGGAAGCACAGGTGCATCTGGACTTACCAAGACATCAGTGTTGTTGATACTGAAGCGAAAGCAGTCAATGATTGCACACTGTTGGGTCAAAACCTGGTTCACTCAGCAAAGAGCCACAATCCCACCAACTAACAGATCCCTGACACTCCAAACCTGCAGGGGGCAACCACATCAGTGGTGGAGCCCCAGGTAACAGGAGGGAAGTGCCTGAGGAATACAGGAAGCATGGTATGAAATGTTTGGAGTTGGTTCAGTCAGTTTGCTTTCTCCTGGAGACACCTCACAGCCACAGCTCCTGATCAACAATTGAAGACACCACTGGTATAGTAGTGTTGAACGAAGTTTGGAGGCTATGCTTCCCAAACGCCTTTGATTGTGTGTTTGTGGATGCAATGTTTATTTAAATTGAGTAATTTGGAAACTTCCTTATATGATTTATAATGATAGAGATATTGATTTGTACTTTGTACTTGTGCTTTTGTTACTGGTACTTTAGTCATAACCTTTGGTGTAGCTTTGTTACTTTAATGATTAACATTTTTGGAGTGAGTCTTCATTTATCAAGTAAAATTAACATTATTATCATTTGTTATTTATATTAAGAAGTATGAATTGAAATGATATGCTATTAATGGCTTTGTTTTTCTGTTTATCCTAGGTTATTAACCTATTCTGTTATGCCCTGTTCGTCCCATTCTGCCCCAAAATAAAAAACTGAAGATTGAACAGAATTGAGTTGTCCATTGTCGTCCTTCAACGGTTGATCAGCCGTTTTCCAAGTTTGGGCAGAGCTGTGGCCAACAAATACACACTAAAACACATAACTTGACACACACATATCATTAAAACTGTAAGTGGCTGTGTTTCTGAGAATGTGTGGGCTGCTTTATAAATAAATCTTTGATCGTGAGAAGGAGAAAGCAAACACTTCCTTAGGGTAATCATTTCAGGAAATTAATTACACAACAGACTGTGATTGCTGCTTCTTGTGACTGAAAGGTTGTTTTTCTCTCAAACTTTCACTCACAGGGTAGTGACTGTGGTCTTTTACAGGTAGATAATCTAGAATATATAACAATCATGGATGAATTCAAGTTAATCTGAGGCAGAAAAAACTGTCCAATGGAAGGGACATTTTTGGCAAGTGAAAAACTGCATTTTACTGTTACAGTAGATTGGTCCTTCGGGGGTATTTCAACAGGCAAAAGGGAGTGGACAGGCTATAATCTGTGACATTTAAAACTCATGAATAAAATCAAGTCACTCTGAGGCAGAAACAGTCCTTCTAGCTCAAGGCAGGAAGTGCTATCACTTTTTGGCAAGTGAAAAACACATAAAAAAAAAAAGTGGCAAGGGAAAAACACATAAAATGCGGAGTAAAATGACTCAGCATTTTATGTGTATTTCAACAAGCAAATAGATAACACATAGATAAAAAGTTGAAGTTGAATAAAAGTTCTGCTCACCAACTCTATACACAATGTGATTGGCCGAACCAGAGTAGGGAGGAGTTTCTAGACGGAACCCTGGCTGCAAATCAAAATGGCTACGGCTAGGGTTTGTCTTGATTCCCACTTGGGACCCATATTAGTAGTCCATAAACATAAACCTTATGGGGCCCACATGAACATGCTGTCTGGGTTGTTAAGCCCGCCCCTGCCCCCCCCGTATCATTCAAAGCGGAAGATAACTCTGTGAGCTCAGTAATGGAGATTCAGTACTTAGAAGCTCCTTGTTTTCATCCTCAGCCTTCGAATCTGTTTCAAAGTGCTGCTGAGCTTCAGGTACACTCGGAGTGTCAATCCCATCTTCTTCAAGAGAGACACATTATCAGTGAAGTCGACATCGCATAATGGACTAATTCTGTGTCCGAGCACAGAGTTCGGCTCATTACGAGGCTGAATATTCTCCTCGGCTTCAGATAAGAAGGCAGAAGAAGAAAAAAAGACTACCTTTTTTTCTGTCCTGCCTCTTTTATCTTAACCTCTCTCTGTTCCTCTGCTTCTCCTAATTTCTTTTTCCCAGTAAGACGTTCTGCTTCCAAGAAGTTTTACATTATCATGAAACCACCACAGCTCTTCTCATTTCCCCCCTGCACTTACAGTAGCAGCAAATCTAACTTCAATATGTCAGATCAGGCAGAAAAAAACTACTTTTCTTTCTATTTTTTTATTGCTATACATGTTTTATACCATCCAGTAAATTAGATGTCGTGTACAGTGACATAGTGCTGGCAGTGACTTCCATATTTTTTCATCACTTTTATGTTATATTCCTTTATAGTAAGGGGCAGAAGACACACACGATTCCTTCAGCTGATTAAAATTCTGCATTTACAGTCTGAACCATGTGCTCTTGATATAGATGGGGGAGCATGGCCCCTCTATAGGGGCCGCCATCCTTGTATTATATGTCTTTCTGGTTTAATTGGATTCATATCTTATCAAAAGTCATGTGGTGTGCATCCAGCTTGACGCAAACAGCAGGGAGCACATGGAGACTGATCATAATCTCATGAGTGAGCATGAATTCAAAAAGATTTTGTTATAATAAAAAATAAAAGAAGATTTGTTGGTATTTCCCAGTTTGACTGTTGAAGTGGGACATAAAGCAGTAAAAGTGCACACTCACATTTTCATTGTGAGGAAACAACCTTCTTTTGGTCCTTGTAGCTTCTGTATATCTGGAACAGGTCAGGGAAGGACCCAAATGCAGCACACGGAGGCAGGCAGACAGTTGGTAATGACGTTTATTTACACAAAGTCCAGCGACAGTTCAATGACGGCACCATTGTATAAACTTGCTTCGTGAGGTGCAGCCAGTGATGCCTGTGGCTGAAGCAGCAAACAGACTCTGAGGAGATGGCAGGAAATGGACCGGAGGCTGAGCTGTTCCATCACAGCAAGCAGACCGAAGACGGGTGGGGAGCAGGCAGAATCCGTAGTCAGGGGCGGAAGGCAGGGTGGATCACCGGAACAGAAACAGAGCAGACAGGTCGGGGACAGGGAGGGTCGAAACCGGGGCAATCAGTCCAAAAAACCACAGGAGAGACTAGTGCAAACGACATAGAACAACTTGGCACTGAGTGAACTGAGAGGTGGGTTTATGTACTGGGTTGATCAGAGGCAGCTGAGTGCGACAGGTGGGGAGAGTTGGACTAATGAGCAGGCAGGTGAGGAGAAGGAGGGGCTGGTGGAAACACTGGGAGCTGAGGTGAATGAGATGACTGAGAGGGAAGATCATGACAATATCAGCAAGATCGTAACCTTTTCAATCAGGTTCAGGTGTATTTTGTGAAACTGAGCATTTCAATCAGTTGTCAATTTAATTGTGGATGGACTTCTTTCGATTTGATTTATTTGACATAATATATATATATATGTATACAGTATATAAGTATGTATGTATGTATGTGTATATATATATATACACATACATACACACATATGTATATATATATATATATGTATACAGTATATAAGTATGTATGTATGTATGTGTATATATATATACATACATACACACATATGTATATATATATATATATATATATATATATATATATATATATATATATATATATATATATACACAGTTCATAGCACTGCAGCTCACATTTTTTAAATGTCAAGCATAAACACACAAATGTTATATTCCCACTGTGGTCGTCTACTGGAAGACACGATTCTCAAAGCTCCACTAAGTCATTAAGGAAAAATAATAAACAAGCACCATGCATCCTCAAATATTCAAAACACTATCCAAGGACAAACAATGCATTAAAAAGACAGGTGTGTGTGCAGTTCAGAGAGGAAATTATGTATCCAAGCACATTTTGTTATTAACCCAGACTGGTCTGGGAAAAAAATGTGAAATTATATTAATGAATAATTAAATTGGCAAGTAAATCAAACTGATTAATCCTGTGTATGTGTACATTAACGACATCGACTGCTGGTCGCGTCCCTGTCATCCCATAATGATTACGTCTGGAGAAACTTATCAAGCTGTGTAAGAGTGTTTCAAGCTGTGTTTCCAAAATGTTGATTTTCCCAAGTGTTTCACTCTCTACAAAGCATGGTTTCTAAATCCTGGTTCCTGGATCCTGGATCCTGGTTCTCAATCCCAACTGCCCTGTCTGATTTTAGGTGTTTCACCACTCTAACACATCTGATTTAAATGCTCAGCTCATCAGCAAGCACTGCAGAAGCCTCATAACCACCCACTTATTTGAATCAGGTGTGCTGGAGCAAGGGAAAGTTCTAGAACATGCAGAGCGGTAGTTCCCCACGACCGGAATTGAGAAACATCAAGATGTTTTTGGGATAAACAATCGGTTCGTTCCCTGCAAACACACATTTGTTTAACCTTTTCTCAAGGTGAAAGAGCAGTGAAAATCAAGTGGCTGGCTTAGCTGTTCAAATTCCTATATGTCAAAACACTGAGCCCAGATGACCCAGCGGCACTTAACTGTATAGCTGCTGAGCCGTCATCAGTATACAAATATGGGATGAAAGAAAAGCTGGCTATGAATTTTAAACAGTCTTTCCCACTTTCTGCTGCTTGTTATGCTGTATCTCTCTGGGGATCGGGTTGATGGAGAGCGGGTTGGCCTCTGCAGTGTAATACTGTTTATAAGACGGGTCCATTTTAAAACCTTGTTTGTGCTCACACCTCTCCAGATGGTACACTAAAGACAAACAAACTATTTTGTGGATAAGCAGGAATTCTACAAGTGGTTCTGTTATTTACACATTTGACTTTGGTTTTCACATAGTTGACACGTCAATTATACTGTAAAAAAATGGTAAAAGAAATGTTTTGTACATACTGTAGTCATCCAAAAGTCAGTAAATCAGAAGCAACTGAACACTAACACTTTTGGATGACTTTGCTTGTCGCTCCATAAAAGCTTCACTCCAAGAAATCCAGACCCAGGTGTTCACCTCTTTGCTCCTGTAGCTCAGTCGTCACTCAGATGACCTTGAGTGTAGGTCGCAGTGACATCATTTCTGGCAAACCCATGTTCCAAAGTGCCGGCCAATGATATACGACGTATAAGTGTTGTAATGTTAATTGCACAGAGGTTTTCTAGCTGATATTCCCGTATGGACTCAACCTTATCTCCTGTAATTACGCCTGTGTGCGTTTCCATGGGTCAAATTACATTACCTGACTGAGCCCATGTGGCTCGTTACGCCAACAGTAATTAATATAATGAGTGTACAATGGTAATTAATATTAGCATGCATATGGCGTGAAATACCGTGTTGTAACCTATGAGCTTACAATGTCTCCCATGATGCAACAATGTGCTACCATATACACACATCCATTTTATTTACAACTGGGTACATAAGCATATTGAGAAGTAATAGCATCCTTTCGACGACAACCTTGAAAACATTTGTTTTTTACATTTCTTTTCAACGAAGGTATGGAGTGTAAAATAGTGAAAGAGCAGAATGTCACATTGCCGCCCGCTATCTTTTTATCTTCCCTCTAAGCTAAGTTGTGCTCATGACTTCAAGGTTTCAGTGCCATATACTTACAGGACAGATATGACATTGTTATCAAAATTCTCCTCTTGTCTTGGCAAGAGAGCAAAAAGCTCTGTCTGGGAACTTTCCCAGATCAGTAAAAGTCCATCCACCCATCGATCGTCCACTACTTATCTGAGATGGGGTCGCAGGGGTAGCAGCTCCAGCAGGAGGGTTCCAGACTTCCCTTTCCTTGGCCACATCGTAGACTAGAGGATCCCCAGGCGCTCCCAGGCCAGCGAGGAGATATAATCTCTCCACCTGGACCTTGATTTGCCCTGAGGTCTCCTCTGAGTTGGACATGCCAGGAACACTTCCCTTGGGAGGCGCCGCAGTGACATCCTTACCGGGTACCTGAACCACCTCAACTGGCTCCTTTCCATGCAGCAGCTCTACTCCCATTCTGTCTCGTTGTTTTTGATCACGACCCATCGCTCATGACCATAGGTGAGGGGAAGAACAAAATCGACCGGTACATCAAGAGCTTACTGCTCCTGCCGCTCTGGTTCTCCGGTCAGTGTCACGCTCCGTTGTTCCCTCACTTGACGTGAACAAGATCCACGGAGATTATTAAAAGGATTTGTCTGAAACATTCTGTTTTATATAGTACATGTGTCTTTCTTTGTCCCCAGGAATCATCCTTGTTCGGGTCATTAATAATAAAAGTTGTTTTTTTTGTTTCAAAAGTGACACCACAGAATCATATCAGCGAGGCTATGGAACATTGACCCTGCAGTCAAACCAGAGAGGCGTAGAGTATATGAGACAGAATGATGAACTGAAAAGAGAGCAAGCTCTCTTTCTCTTGTCTTTTATTCTCCTGTCTGCTACTGTAAAAGGTGTCTGCGGTGTTTTTGTCTTAAACATCAGGCATAGACGAACACACATGGCTGACGCTCCATCTGGTCTCCATTATCGCCTCAATCCATTATCAACACCTTGCATTCTGGCACAACAGCACCCTCATCACCAGCATCCGCACTTCACCAGCTGTGAGGGAAGAAGCAGATATGGTACAATTTGCAAGTTAAGTTTATTTGCGCAGCCTTCTTAATCACATTTACAATCCAACAAGGCTTCCCATCGCCCACGTTATGGGTAACAATGAACGCATGCGGTGACCCGCCCGGCCTTAAGACTATCAATGAGCAGAAAAACCTCCCACTACAACCTCGCTCTCCATTGTGAGTAGGTGTGTAAGAGAGCATTTGTTTGTATGCATGTGTGGGAGAGTGAAGGAGACGCCAGACATCCCTCCACAAACTTTTGATGGACTTGTTTAACTTTTGGAACAAATTAGATTTGGCTACATTTATTATGTGCAGAGCTGTTTGACTGTCTGTTTGTTTGTTTGTTTGTTGTTTTGCCGTTACAGATGAGCAGTCATGTAAATTAAGTTAAGGGCAGGGATGGGTGTGTAATCTGTGGATCACAGTAAAGAGAGGGAGCAACGGAGAAAAAGTGCTCTGATACTGCGATGAAGTGAGATTTATCCTTTGCTTCTGCATATTGTAGATACATATTTTTATTTTATTTTATTTTTTGCCCGCACTGTGTGCTGTTTTTGGACTACAAGTTTTTGTTTTATTCACGTTTCATATTCAACAAACCTATGAACTCATCCAATAGCTTGATCCATCACAACTCCTATTTATCATGTGCATCTTTATTGCATATATATGAGGCCACTTTAGCAGCTCAGATCTGTTTGTAATTATGATCCATGTGAGTTATAATCACTCCTGGGAAATATTACGTATGTAGGAATTGCTTATTATATCTGTTTATTTCAAGCTACAGCGACCGTTCAGGTGGATAACAGCCTTAGTCTGTGTAATCCATCACATCTCATTATGCAAATTTGGCTGCATCATTCAGATTGATTAATATTCCCAAAGAACTTCAATTACAAATTCCAGTGTACCTATAAATTACATGCGTTGCCAAAATGGCAGTATATATACTGTAGGGTAAAAGTGATTGTAATAAATAGAATCACTGGGAAGAGGGAGAAAAATAAAAAAGTAAAATCAAATTTAAAGCTTCAGCTTCAGGCAGTAACCCCTCTCCCCTGTGGGGCTTTTAATTCCAAATTTAATCTAGATTACATCCACATCTGGCATGTCCCTGCATGCCACCACACCCTGGTTGAACCGCTCTTCTCAGAAAAAGGAGGATGACCCCATGGATGAGTGGATTGATTTATCCCAGACCTGATGATACAATGTTAAGTAGAGATTATAAAAGAAACCCCTGAGATTTGAAGCGATGCTGTGGCACTCATCCAGGGTGTTGTAATTGTACACATTAAAACGAGGAGGTGATGTAAGAAGGGGATTGTCACAGAATGACTGTTCATATAATACTTGGTTGCTTGTGTCTGGCTGAGGCGGCTGCTTTTGTTTCTCCTTCTCTCTCTCGGCAAGACTCTGATTGAGTATCCTGGCCAAAGAGATTAGTCTATCATACCCAGCACAAACCCAAAAACTACAGCCAAGAAAATGGATTTCTCTCCTATTACCAGGAGAGCTTTTATTCGAAGCATTGCAAAGTACATTTTATGCTTGTTAGCGCTCATTCTCTCTCACTCACACACACTCTCCATCATTTCATTTCATCATCATCTGATAAAAAAAAAATCTGCAGGATCCTCATTCACTTCACCTTGAGTTCACAGGTAAAACCGCCACCTTCGTAGAGTCCAAGCATACAAGGGAGAGATTGATACACATCTTATAAGACGTGTATGATGTATATATAAGACGTATATAACAGTTTGTTTATGTTTCTTCCCAGAACATGGCTTCAAGCTTCTTAAAAATCAACTAAGAGAGGAGCACTTCTTTGAATTCATGGCAGAAGAGTATGAGACACATTTTCAGGTCATACTGTAGGCAACGTATGAAAAAGAAATATGAAGAAAAGTAAAAGTTGCAGTTGGGCTTTTAAGTATTTTCACAGTGAAAGGAAAAGCAACTTTGGACTGACTATTGCATGTTTATGGAAGCAACCAGCTAATAATATTGCTGCGGAGGTTTTCTGGTCAGATGAACTGAACCGTCCAATTTAAAGGGCTTTAAGTCTTTCAGTTTCCGTGCCGTCAGCTCCCTCTCTTCAGAGTAAAGAGCCAAGGAAATGTTGGTTTGTTTCATCTCCTCTTATCCTATGCAACATAAATACTGCACAGCCATGTAGGGTCTGAGGCGTTTGGAGCAAAAGTCATTTGCAGGACCTTTACATTCCTTCAGTGCGAGTTCAGAATGCAGCGGCTGGAAGGCTGTGGTTATTATTTCCTGCTGCTTCACCTTTCCCTAATAGAGCCAGAGACTCCAGGGAGTGCCCAGTGTTCCCAGGCAGAGCCGAGTCCCCAACCCCTCCTTCACCTCCCACCTCCTGCGCCTCCCCATTAGCAGCGGCAGCCGCGGCTGCAGCGCACTCCTCCTTGAACAGTCGGTCATGCTCCATCTTGAGCTCTTGGTAGGATCGGGAGAACATGTGGAAGATGGAAGTAGCCGGGAAGGCCATGATGAGGATCCCGCTGAGGATGCTGCTCAGCGCTACAACCTGTCCCGGGATGGACCTCGGCACCATGTCACCGTAGCCAACTGTCGTCATGGAGATAATCGCCCACCAGTAGGAGGCAGGGATGCTGCTGAAGTCATGGGTGCCTGTGAGCTCGCTCTCAGCCAAGTGGACCAGCGGTGAAAAGAGGGTGACGGCCACACAGAGGAAAAGCAGGAGAAGGCCGAACTCGCGGGTGCTGCGCCTGACCGTCAGCCCGAGCGTCTGCAGGCCCAGAGAGTGGCGAGCCAACCGCATCACGTAGAGAATCCTCAGTGCGCGCAGGATCCTCAACACCAGGCCCAGCTTGTCTAAGTAGCCCTTCCCTCCGCCCGGCCTGTCATGCTCCAGCGCTGGGTCTTCCTCTGTCACCACCAGGGAGACGTAGTAGGGGAGGATGGCCATGGCGTCGATGATGTTGAGAGGACCGCGGAGGAAGTCCAGCTTGCTGCGAGCCTGGATGAAGCGCAGGCAGAACTCCAAGGAGAACCAGGCCACACACACCGTCTCTATGATGAACATGTTGTGGCACTTGGGGGAACACTCGCCCTGAGGTAGGAGAAGAAGAGAGGAGGAGGAGGAGGAGGAGGAGAGGAGAGGTGGGGGTGGCGAAATAGAGAAATTGAGGATGGGCAAGAGTTTGACAGGAAACGAGACAGATGGGGAGGAAGTCATGGGGAGATGGGGAAAAAGACAAAAATCCTGAGGTCAGATAATCACCCTCGATAATCATTAATAAGTCATGAGCTTTGCTAAAGCTACTGCAGCAGAGCTGATAGATAATACAGTGACACAATCAATCAATTATTTCATTACACAAGGCTTCAGAGATTAATATGACAGTCAGTGGCGGCGGTGACAGAAGGCAATCAGGCCTGCATGCCCTCCAACTACAGTGTCAAGGAAGAGGAATGCAACAATGAGGAAAAGCCACTGTGATGTTGCTGTTAACTGACCTATCTCACAAGCTTCGTCCCAAACCATCATCAAGCTCTGACTCTCCCAGTTTACCAACTTTACCAACAAATGAATCCTTTTTTCTTCCACCTCGTCGTATCTCCCACTCCACAAGATTGAAATGAAAGAACATGATATTGAGCAAAGTTTCATTAGCTTAGTAATGTGCCGTTCTGTCATTGTGTGCGTTCTTGTATGGTATCTTTGTATAAACCATTGGAAGTGAGGACATTTGGGGGCAAGTGAAGACATTTTGGCTGGTCCTCACATTCTATCGCCCCTAAAAGAGCTTTTTGAGGGGTAAGACATGGTTTTAGGGTTAGAATTATGGTTGTGTTAGGGTTAGACATTTAGTTGTCATGGTTAAGATTAGGGTAAGGGGCTGGGGAATGCATTATATCTATGATGTGTTAGAATTTGTTACCTCTTTACAACCTTTTCTGGCATAAACACTGACCTAACCCTAACCATCGAGACCAAACCCTGGTCCTGATGAGGGACTGGTGAAGTTTACAGCTAAGATTTGAACTGTGGTTAGGTTAAGGTTAGGGCTAGACATTAACTAGTTATGTTTAAGTTTAAGTTGTCCAACTGACAGGAAGTCAATGTCGTGTCCTAAGAAGAACAGCCGTGCAAACCTGTGTTTGAATGTGCTGCAAAATAAATGACAGATATAATAAAAACACGCTACATCCATATCTTTTCATCGCAAAACAATGTTTTCCCACAGACGGATTTTGCAGATAATCTGCAGCCACACTAATACATCTAAAATGGTGTGTAATTATGGATTTTTATGAAGTTCCACCTTCTTCTGCTTTCACCCTCTTTCAGCCTCGCTATTCCACTTTGCTGAGAGTGAATTCACAGGTACGCATGACTTCAGCAGCCATTCATCCCTGACTCCGACTGCTGGGGCAAGTTTATGTGTGTTGCTCTGTAACAACAGAACACATTCCTAATCTGAATCATCAGTAGTACTACATCATTTTTTCAACTCTCCTGCAAAAACAAAATTATAAATCACTTCTTAATACTTTTTTGATCTGACACCACCATGATTAAAGCGTAGTAATACGTTAAGTTAAAAAAAGAAAAAGATAAAAAAAAAGTGATCGTTCTCGTTGGTTTAAGATCTAGTGTGTGACTCCACTTACCCCCCGGAGGAAATTTGACAAGATGTATGAATATGTGATCGCACCACTCCACGACTCTGTTGCAATAAGCATTTTCGCAGAGTCGCGTGGAGCTTGATCAACAGCGTTGTGTGAATTAATCTGACACTAGATAGAATACAATGTTTGTTAATTTAACCCTTTGAAACCTAACCCTCAAAAACATTTTTGTTGTTGCTTATTTTAACCCGAAAATGTCCTGTAAATGCTTTTGCCCATTTTTCCAGAATATCTTTCAATATCTGACAGTTTACAGGGCAAGTAAAATAATCGGAATAACCACACATTGGCTTTGACGTGCAACTTCTCAGCTTCCAGAAACCATTGAAATTTTTCCGATTGCACAAACCGTCGCGAAATTACAGTATTGCAAACTGCACTTGTGCAAACATGTCGTCTGTGATACGTTATATTTAAAAGTTACTGTGCAGCTTCAACAAAAAACAATTGCAGTTATGTTTAAGTACCCAACTTCATTTGTTGGTAACAGAGCATTTGTATAAATCTCAGTGGAGCTGACATTTTGACGACCTCTCTTTTTTATTTTTACAATATCACTTCCACTTTTACTGGAGGTTGAAAAGAGTCAGGAGAGGCTCTGGAAGTGTTTGTCAATTTAACGTACACACATTTCACAAGTGGACATTTCTGTTTGAAACAGTCATTATTCTCAAGAGGACAACTTCCCACGGGCCACAGGCTCTTGTCCACGTTTGGGTTTTCTGGGTGCAGCCAGTGTAACACTGGTGCTGGCGAGTGATAAACTCAAGGCCTTGACATTTCCCTTCAGCATAACAGTGTGAAAGGAGACAATACATTTGTAATTCTTCCCAGAGGACATGTTCTCACATTTCTTCTGCATATGGCTAATGTTCGTATGTCTTCTCATGAGTGATTTAAAATGAGTTTGCCTTGCAGGAGAAACTGCAACAGAAGTCAAACACATTACAGCAATAATAACCATGCTGAATATTGGCGCTTTTCCATTATTCAGTTCCAGCATGACTCGGCTCTATCAGGCGTTGTCATAGCATGATGTGACACAAACACACAAACTAGTGACGAGTGAAGTATCTGATGTAGATGAACACATTAACACAGCTACATTCTGACTCATCGAATAAGTCAGAGATGTGTATTCCATTGCAGTTGAAAAGTAACCAGGAAATTCCTCATGGGGGTCACAAGCATGACCCAGGACATATTTACAGGGCCAATCCTGGGCCAGTCCTAGAAAAGGCTTTTTTGAAGAAACGCAGATACTCCCTATATAATAAGAGGTCCCGAGGTCAAATCTGTTGTTGATTCTTTAATATTTACGATATGTTTACATTGAAGAGTAGATGTATGTTCTGAGCAGCTGTCCTCCTATATACTGAGACGTGGTACCTAAAGACAGAAGGGCACCATTGTTTGTCTTCTCTGTCCATCACTAGGAGGGGCTTCTAGACTGAAGATAGAATACCTAAAATGGACAAATGTGACGTATAGGATGATGATGTCAGAGAAACCCTTAAAAGTATGGACCTGCTCCTATGCAGGCAGAATTGTTAAGAGATTCGGCAAGAACACGTTCTCCCTAGCTGCTGCAGAGCTCGGTCTGATGCTTGACTTAACCAAATAAAATTCCTTTTGTTCTGTACGAGTCTTGTGTCAGAGGGGTTCTTTCTACACCATCAACTCATCACCTATCATTCGTAAGAAGAAGGAAGCCTGACTAAAAACAACACGGGCAAAGCAGTTATTTTCGGTGTACTGAATCATTAGAATCAGTTCATTAAATAGTTCATTAAAATGAGCACAGACTCCGTCTGACACAGTCACTGAACTGAAATACAACTGAACAGGTTGTGATTCAGCTCACGATCGTTAAATACACCTGACTCCTCTGTTAAATATTGAGATTTTAGAAATGTCCTCGTTAAATGTTGGAGATTAACACACGTGTCTGGATTTTTCAGTCTTTTTACCTGCTCTACAGTTCGGCATTGTTCGGTTTGATTCTTGTGTCAGACATCGCGCTCACGACTCTTCCAGTGACGACATTCTCTGACCAGTCAGTCAGCTTGGAACCTCACCAGAGCAGGTACTAAAAAAAAGTACCAGGTACCAGGAATTATCACTAGTGGAAAAGCAAAAAGTAGAGTTGAGCCAAGTCGTGCTAGAACTATATAATGGAAAAGCACCAAATGAGCCTGTGTGACTTTTCATTAAGATGGACATTGTTTAGTATTCTGCAGCCTCTTCCATCATTAGCTTCTCAGCATTTCCTCCACTTTTCAAATTTTTCACACCCCAAATTTATCTCTCTTTTCATCTATTTCCCCTCCCTTCATCCTTCTTTTCTCTCGCTCTGTCTCCCTCCCCTTTCTCCTCCTTCCTCTGTCGCCACCTTCTCATCACTCATTCTGTTTCCTCCTCCATCACACTCTCTGGACTTCCTCACTGCGTCTCATTCTTCATTCTGTGTTTTGCCCCTCACACTGCTCTCTCTCTCTCTCACACTCTTTATTCATTCATTCTTTCATTCATTCAGTTTTACTTTTCATCTAAGAGAAACACAACCTCCCTTTCTCTATCGTGACGCTCCATGCAACCGTCATTCCAGCCCTTCACTTCGTTGCAGAGGTGCATTACAAGGATGTGAATACATTAGACATCCATCGTTTCTTATACGACAGTATTAAAATGTGCTCTCCTCCTCACAGCACGGATGAATACAGGGAATTTTTCATGAATGCAACACAAACAAACATGGCGGAGAGTGAGCGTGACGCAAAAAGAGAACGAGTCGTGCTTGGAATATGAAAAAAAGTTCAACAGAGACCAGAAAACTGTACTTTGCAACAGAACACTCAACAAAACAGACAACAAACTTTATTACCCTGTTGAGGAATTCCATCCAAGCCTTTCATGTTGTTAAAAAATAGACGCTTCTATCCTATCGAGAAATATATCTCTAATATCCTAAAAACCTACATAGAGATAAGATAAATAAGCTATATTACATCATCATATCCCAGCTGGTTTAAATAGAAGATTTAAACTACACCAAATGAACATAACTGATCAACTGACCTGCGAAAGTAAGATATTTGATCTCCTTTCAATTTTTATTTATTAGTTTTCTTATGTTCATCATAATAAATCCAGATTTGATTAGATGCTCTCTGGATTGTTAAAGCTGCATGCGAAACTAAAGAGGGACGGTAAAGCAAGAGCGAGTCCATGCAATGACATAAAAAAGTATTTATTTATTAAACTGTCACCTTGATGTTTGGTGATTTTACAATTCTCTAAAGAAAGAGGCCAATTGCTGTCATTCATACATTAGGGTTTCAAACTGTTGTCCATCACGTTCATGTCCATGATCTGGAGATGAAGATGGAGAAGCTATAGATATAATCACTGACTACACACGGCAAAGCAGGGCCCCAAGATGTTTAGGACCCCCAGATGTCCAGGACCGGCCCTGATTGTGGGGGAATGACCATATCCTGTATCAACTAAGGGTGGGAATAACAGATTACCTCACAATACGTTACATGACACATGGTCCACGACACCAATAATATCACGATACAACGATTCTGTGATAATCAATATATTGCAGGAAAATCATATAGCGATTCATCACGATATCTGTCAAACTGAAGAAAAAAAAGTCTGTGAAAAGGCAAAAGTGCAGGATTTCTCTGTTTATTCACATACACAGAGAACAAAGTGAATAAAGTCTATGCATTGAACGTGGATGGAGCATCCCTTCATTTGAGCAGTGACTGTTGAAATTGGCAGGGACTGTTTAACTTTAGAGCGCTTTCATTTATTAATTAAAATATTATTATTATTATTATTATTATTATTATTATTATTGCATTGCATGAGGAAGGACGATGATATATCACCAAATCAATATTGTGACCCACCCCTAGCATCATCTAACACAGGGCTTCCTATATTTGCACGTAGCTCCACAGCAGCAGAGCAGCAAGTCACAGAGCAGCAGCCCACACAGTAAAAAAAAATGGATCCATGGTAGCTTAATCCCAATAATCCATGATTTCTCCAGAGCTCTGCAGATGATGGACGGGGGGGATATTTGTTTGTCAAATTGCAGATGTACCATTTATCAAATGGTTACATCGATCATCCTCTAAGAACGGCTTCAGTCTCTCACAGCTCTCCTTATCTTGCTCTAAATTCGGCATTCTGTTTTCTCTGGCCACTGTCTCGTCCAACTAAGAACTTTTGGCCAGTTGTCCCACCTGTATAGACACTGTCCCCATCATTTCACACATTATGTCTCTCATGTGCACACTCCACCTCTCATTTATTCCACTCCTTCGCACTCTCTCTCTCTCTCTCTCTGTCGCCATTTCATGTCCATCAGGACTTCACAGCACCATCCTCAACCTCTGCATGATAGGCCATTTGTTACAGCTAGAGGCTTCTGTCTATGTCTCTCTCTCTGTCACACACACACACACACACACACACATTACAAAAAAATAAATCCCACAATACACACACCATCTCCCTGACCTTATCTCCTCTGTGCAACTCTCTCCGGAACTATTGTCAGTGACAGCTCATTCCAACACTGACACAATTCACCCCAGCAGCTGTCTCTCACACACGGGGAGTCACATTATCGTTGGTATTCACACAACTCAATGTCAAATTAAGAAAAAGACTGCAGCAAAAGGTGCAAGCCATTGTGTGAGGCATTTAAGGGACGGGGACGTTTGAGGTCACTATGATCGTTATTACACTATTCCATTTTCCTTTTACTGTTCAAATGCTGTTTATAGACGAGAATTTGGGAATAATGGGAAAGATTAGCAGAGGACGTAGGTATTGAAGTATAAAAACTGCACAATCGAGCGGTTTAAGGAATTTTCTTGCAACATTTGAGTCTATTTAAGTGCAAATGTGGAAACTGATTGAGAAAGAAAAGAGAAAGTAAAGTAACTGCACATATTGCAGTCTGTACTGAATAATCTTCATGTTGACAGGATAATGTTTGAATCTGCCTCTGCACTGTAGTGGAATTATTTTAGGGACATAGCACTGTGATTAAAGTACCCGTTATTGCATCTGATGATCTCCAGTGTGATGATCAGAGTTATGAAAGAAGTGCAGTTGTGTAACTGAGAGTGTCTGCTTATGTCTACTTTGGGCAAACAAATACACGTTTGCCCAATCTTAAAAGTACGTTGCAATTTAAGTCAGACATTGGTTATAATACAATCTATATAGTCTGCCTTGAATATTATTTGGAAAACAAAAAAACCCAAATAATGAGCCAAATACTTGCATTTGCATACAGGCAGGTCTTTATAATAATTCAGGGGTACTATATTTTAGATGAAGTTCAGATTGAACACTTTTCCAACCAACAGATGCTGAAAACTCAAACACTTTCTTTCCCAATTCTGTTCTTACTTGTGGAACAGCCAATTACAAAATGTCCATTGAGCAGAGATTGTGACCTCCATGTTTCCAAATTAAAAGATTATTGCCCTCTTATGTCACTTAAATGACAGTTAGAGGGTGGTAACGTGCAGTGATTAAGCAATTAGCTCTTGGTTTGGTTCATCTGCCTGACAAAATTGCTCGAGCAACACAGTGGTAGTTTCATTGTACCTCAAAGTGGTAAAGTGTAAGTGTAGCTGCACGCGACACTACTGTGTTTCTCAGTCGTTTAGACCTCGACTTGTAAGATGACGTTGTCGTGCTGCACACAGGAAGTGATTTCTTTCATGTCAGCACAGACGGAAGGCAACAGCAGCATTGCACTAGTACTGTGAGACAGCTGCAAACAGGTTGGAGTACGACGGAAAACACAAAGAAGCACCAACGAAAAGTTCCAGACGTTAATTCTACAACTAAAAAAAAAGGGTTTTCAGGAGTTTGATGGGATAAATATTTCCTCAGCCCCATGTGCTGCCCCTGTATACACACAGCTGCTCCCTCTGTCAGGTCTGTTACAACAGTTTCAGATGAGGGGTGTAACATACAAATAATTTCACTTTGTTTTTGTTCACAAAGACCAAACAGCAACAACAAGCATGAGTGCTGCTGACTGCACCTCGCTGTTTCACCAAAGCTTCAACAGCAAGGTGAGTGCATCATGGGTTTGAAGTGTAATTATTGTTGAATAATTGTTATTGTTGAATAAAGAGAAAACTTCACCTTTGTTTACATTTAATGACATTTTAAGAAGTTTCCAGGACCAATTCCGTCAAATTCAAGGACCGAAAGTGCTTAAGATGGGAGGTTCAACTTTGAAGAGCCGCTTCGCCCATGATGGCGTCCACTTTTATAGATTTGCACCACGGTCTGCATCTGGACAAGTGATTGTCTGAGGATTTTAGGCAAACCAGTCTTGGTTCTCCAACAGATCTTGGAATTTGGAACTTTCAGTGGACCGTGACCACAACACTGCTAGTAATTACAACTTGACATAGTAGGCCAGTAGGGGGTGTCACATTGGTGGTGGGAGACATTTACCTAAATATCTTTCTTGCACATAATTTAAGCCCTTTCAATGACCCATGTCTAATAAGGCCTATTTTCACAAACTTTCAAGGACCCGCGGAAACCCTGCAAAAAGGGGTGAATTGCATAAATCATCCTTTGCCGTGCACCCTCTTGTGTTTTATTTTAACTCCCCCAATCAGATTTGTTCTTGTTCTTTTTTAAATAAGCTGCTCCTCATGATGATTCAGCAATCCCACAGGTTTGGGAATGGGGGAATAAAGAAAAGATTCAGCCCATCAATCAAGTTCACCTTGCAGCAGACCATGACCAGACCTTGCACTACAGTGAACATTGTTGAGTCTATGCTGCTGTCGCTGACCTTGCACTCGCTTTAAAGACTTCTCAAGAAGAAGAAGTGAAAGGAGGACCAAAAGAGATGAATGGTGAAGGCAACAGAGGCAGGAAGGAGGAATTCAGGTTTCCATTAACATGTATCACACAGTGTCTTTTCTCCTTGTACTACGTGGAGGATTGTAGAGGTGTATTTTTCTAGCACACTGAAAGAGGAAGGTTTCAGTCATGTGATTTCTAAATGTCTTCTATTATTCACTGTTTGCACTGTTTTTATTCACATCTCCCTGTTATTAATACACTTGTTATTAAATAGCAGAAACCTGACTCTAAAGTGTGGTTATTTTCTGTTCCCACTTTTGTTTAACAACCATTGGTCATTGTGTTGTTGAAAACTATGACTAAATATGTTAGGGTGGGATGAACTGGGAAGAGAAACAATCAGAAAAGAAGAATCATAAGAAGAGATCCAATCAGACTAATCTCTTAGTTAGGTTGATCAACCCTAGTTTTATTTAAAATCCCTGCCATCAACTGTCTAGAAAGGAAGTCGCTACAGAACAAATCGTGTTCCCGGTATACGGATCAAGTAGTGATCCATCTCCATCCACGTCAGAATCAGAATCAGAATCAGAAGAGCTTTATTGCCAAGTACGATTTGCACATACAAGGAATTTGTTCTGGTGTCATTGGCGCATAACAAGCATACAAAATTTTCTAAAGTGAACAGTAAACGTATATATACACAGTATATAAATGTTATTAAAGATGTCTTAGATGAACGTGAGAGTGATCCATGTGGAAAAACACCTATAGAAACAATTAGGGGGTGTGGTTGAACATACTGCACTCACAGGTCATGCCTTGCATTATGTAACACCTCCATCCATCATCAGGCTGTAACCTGATATCTACATATATGTACAAACACACACACACACGAGCGGTTAAGACAGGGCATTAGCTGTTTGCACCTGTGCATTTGCAATAGCTCCTACACTATATAGACGAAAGCATTTGGCCACACCATACATATAAGTATTGTATTCAGGTGTTTCAATCAGGCTTTGGGTTCTAGATCCCTTTCTGCCAATGAACGCTTCAGCATACCAGGACATTATGGACAATGCTATGCTCCCAACCTTTGAGGAAGGTCCTAAAGCAAGGACTATAAAGATAAAGGTTTAAGAACTTGACTAGCCCGCACAAAAACTGGAACAGGTCAGGTCAACTGGAACAGAGATTGAGAGCCAGGTCTTCTCATCCAACATCATGGCTTGACCTCATAAATGCTCTACAGAATGAATGGACACGAATTCCCATAGAAACATCTTGGGGAAAGTCTTCCAAGAAGCTGTGGAAGCTGTTACAGCTGCAAAAGGGGAACCAACTCTATATTAAAGTATGTATTTGAATACTGTTGGTGTAATGGTCATACATCCAAATACTTGTGTCCATTCAGATCCTTCATAATAAAAGAGTCACCCACTCTGTCCACTCTAAGTACTTCCCGTCCACTGAGCTGAGCAGCATCACATAGACATGAGTGTGAAAGCAAACTTGAACAGTTTCATCTCCATATGAAAAGGCTGCCAAGTGATCCGTCGCAAACAAAGACCAACAGCTTGTTCACGCACAAACACCCCTAATGTAGAAGTGGGACGGTGGGGAGAGAGAGGAGAGACTAGAGGGAGGGAATACATGGAAAGGGAGTTTAGGTAAGTGGCGTGGAGGGGATGGAGAGAGGAGAGAGGGATTACAAGATCAGCTGATGAGGACAAGATGAGGCGACATCTGAGGCGCGGGGATCCCTTCATACCCCATAAGTCTCTATTCTCCATCTGTCAAGTCGCTGCACACACACACACACACACAATCAGCTCTGTCCCTTAAGCCTGAGACACACTGCTCAAGGAGCGTATTTCACACTTTTTTCAATTAGTTCATTTGATTTGGACAAAGGAGCGTGCGAGAGAGAGACATAGGCACAGCTGTTTCTTCTCCCCTTTCTTCCAGCTTTCTTCCACCAGCTTTCACTTCTGATTCCAGGTTTTTCCAATTTGCACAATTTAGTGTCAATTTGTCATCTCCTTAAAGGTACAGTGCGCAAAACATAGCAACACTTATGTTGCAGTTGAGTGTCCCTCACTTCAAGCTTCCTTTCCAAATGTGTTGGAGAGACCCTACAGGATGTAGCCTTCAGTTAGCATCGAAACATGATTAGAATGTCCCTACTGTTAAACCGTGTACTCACATCTTGGACAGACTCTGAGTGGGAATAGAGAGACACATGCAGGCCGCAGTTTTTGCATGCTTTAGGCAGAAAACTTCTTCCCTAGTTCTTTTGTTTTTCCGTCTTAGTCAAAGGGAGGTCAACGTCAAACTAATAGCACTATGCTATATGAAACGTGAGCACTGAGGCATAAAATTGAGTTTTAAACATTTTGCACGTCATTATTGTGCCCGTGTATTTGGCTAAATTAGGGGAACATAAATGACAAAACGGTTCATCCTTTACTAATCTTCATTTCTTTAGCCTTTAAGAGACAGCAGTGTCTATACTAACACAGTGGCTTGCTTGCTTGCTTGTTTTGTGCCTCATTTCAAACCAAATTGAGTCTATTTTTGTTTTCAGTGTGTATTTCGAGACCAAACGCTGAAAAGTGAAAAGGGTAAACAAGTGAGCTCCACCAAACAAAAGCTATTTTAGGAATACAAATGATGTATGTTTCCCACAGACCAGTCTGCACTTGTCAAGTATCAATGAAAACCCTTTTTCTGTTGCAGTATCTGCTGCTTGACATTTACGTCATTAACATTTAAAAACTCATATTTAAAACATCTTCTCCATTATTCAAAAACTATGAATTGTTTATCCCCCACTGTCCTCCCTGCAAACCATCCTGAAATAAAACATATCCAGAGCTAACAAGCTCTCCTTTGCACTGTGAGTTGTGCTGCGCCGTGCTGGACTATATGCTGAGCAACCACTGTCCTGGCATGAACAGGATAAACATCTCAGATGCTGCTCTCCCTTCTCCCTCCTCTTCTCTTCTTTAATCCCACTTGGCAGCCGTGCAGCACATCAGAAGGAACACAGCTCATAACCAGATTGGACCGTAATAGGCATAGAATCTGCTCAGCGCTGATACAGTCAGAAAGAGTGCAGGCAAGCCCACAGACACAAACATATAAGAGAGGCTTATATTATGCACTAATTATAAGTGAATGCATTGTCACACACACACATATACATACTTTCAAAACTTCACAAAGGTTTGATAATTACCATATTCACATAGTCCTTATTGTGTAAGACTGACAGATACATTATCTCTGCAACACAGTCCTAAATGGCACGTTAATGCACTTTCAAAGGACACACGCACACACACATTCATGCACACACACACTTTTTATTTGTCTTTGTTGTGTATAACACCGTTATCTCCACTCGGCTAAAGTTACTGTCATATCTCTCTGACAGTGCATTTGCAGTCTGCGCGTGTGCATGACGTTGTAAATTTCCCATTTGGTTTTTCATCTCTTTACTTCTCTGCTCCTGCTTTATTGTCTCTGGTTCTCCTTCCTCATCCTTATTTGCTTCCTCAACCCCCGCCGTGAACCGGCCTGTCAAAACTTTTATTTACTTTGCTTGAGTTATCGTCACTGTGAGTGAACAAAGCCAACAAAGTTTACGAACACTGACGTCTATTTATGCTGCCTTCATGATCTTTTTTTTTACAGAGGATTAAATTATGGGGATGGCGGAGGGGGAAGATAAAATGAGGCACATGAAGAACGCATTCTTAATTTTGTGTCTGTGCTGCTACACAAATGAGGCTCATGATAGATGACGGCGTTTTGTCTTCACGGAGAGACAGAGTATACACACACACACACACACACACACACAGAGAGACTGGTTTCAGTGATTCCATTACATAACATTACAGAGACTTACGAGCGCATCGCAGACGTTTGCTCAAGCACACTTTGCATTACTGTAATAACGCGACGGTTTGTGCTATCGAAAAGCTTCTGAAAGCTTCTTTCTTTCTGAAAGCTGACAAGTTGCACGTCAAAGCCAACGTGTGTTCATTACGGTGATTTAAATCGTGCTGTCACAGGAAGCCAGCGAAGTTAGAGAAATGCCTGTACATAGTTTCCATTTTTTTGGCCCTCTTTATGAACATCGAGACAATGCTGTTCAAATTCCAAATTTAACATGCACAATCTGGTGTTTGTGTACAACTGCAGTATTTTTTTTCTCTCAATAAAACTGTTAATACACCATTTTAAATTGTAAATAACTGCCAGATATTGGAAGTTATCCTGGAAAAATGGGCAAAAGCATTTAGTCACAGAACATTTTCTGGCCCTTTTATGGTAAAAATAAGCAAAAAAAAAAATGTCCAGACGGACATTTTGAGGTTTAGGTGTTAAAGGGTTAACCCTAACTTCATCCTAACCTAAAACCAGGTCTTAACCCCAAAAAAGCCCTTTCAATTTGTGGGGCCCAGAAGAAAATGTCCCCACAAAGATAGCTTTGTAAACTTATTTGGTCCTTACAAAGTAATAAATATCAATACATGCACACAAACACAAATTGAGACTGATGGTGTTTTCCATCTCCTGTTAGAATATGGACATTACTTATTACTTATTACTTACTCAAACAAAATATTATGTGGCTAAGGCTTACAATTGGAATGCACTAATATAGTGATTCCCTAACTAGGGTACATGTACCCCCAGGGGTAGGCAAATTGAAGTAGGGGGTACACAAGCATTTTTTAAAACGGGCATATATACAATTAGAGGTGCCCACTTACATGGCTGGAGGTCAATTGTCTGAAGGGGTATAGTGAAAAGTTTGGGAACCACTGCACTAATACAAGTCTGATCATGATCACATGTAGAAAACAAACATGTTATATATTATTTATGCATCAAAATACGTAAGAGTCCACAAGAGCTTTCTTTCTGCCACTAAACTTGATGAATGAAAACGTTTTCATTCAAAAGTTTATTTAAGTTAAATATTTTTGATTTCCTGCTTCATAGTCAGTTATAATATGATATATTTACAATAATATGATATATTTTGTTATTATAAAACTGAAAATTCGACATAATTTATCGGCTGCGCTGATTTCTAAACAAAAACAGCATTAGCATTTCTAGCCAATAACGTACATGTTGCCACTTGCTGCATCAACACATTAAACTACCTCATCTAGACCCAGCATATTCATATACTGGGTCCAGCACTTCTAAATGTAGCAGATGAACCGGCTACAAAAATAAAGGCTTTGCAACAACACATCGAATGAGACATCGGAGGCCTTAGTGCTCTGTTATATAATGTACTTACAAGGGTGGTTTATGGTTTCCTGATATTTTTGCAAGGCTGAGATTGCACTTTAAAAACAGTCCAAAATGTTGAATACCATGCCAAAACCACGGCTCAGACAGAGAGGGAGGGAGCAGATATGGAAACAGGCTTTGTTAAATCACGTAATGTAATTCTGCACCTGATTTAATCTCATTTTCAGACTCATTTGGCAGCCAAACACACTCATTCTACAATGGATATCAAGTAACATGCAGAAAGGTGATTGCTAACTCAGTTCCCACAACTCCAGCTTCATTTAACCCAATCCTGTAATCCAGCATCGTAATGCACTTAGCTAAAAGAGGGCTAACTGTCTATTGATTTATCCATTCAAGTTCAGTTTCATGACATTCTGTGATTTGTTAGGATTATTGACGACTCCCTGCGTGAGAACGAGTGGATAATCAATCAGTTTACATGTCACGCAGTCTTGTGCTCAACGCCCTTAGACGTAAATATTGAGGAGCGAATCACACTCAAATTTTAGAATTAAGGACATAAAATGGTCACTTTAATTACTGCCCAGGAGGAAAATATTTACTGCTTTCAGAGAAGAAAAGCAAATCTGATGAAGGTGCCCGGAAAGAGTCCAACAACCCAAATAAGCGACACTCAAGAGAGTTTAGCAATTGCAGCAAAAATGTCAATGCGATGCTTTCATGCAAAGTTTCACTCAGACATACAGTATGTGCAGGGAAAGCGTGTGGTGGCATTTGAACAGCGACAAATGTAAACTCAGACTCAGGTTATCAGCGTGTGCTGAGACTGATGTTTTCCAGAGAGAGGTGAAAAATGTGCGTGTGACCTATTCTAATCCAAACACTGCTGTTATCCGTCCGTCCAGACGTTGGACACAGGGAGATGATTGGAGTCACTCTAGGGATAAGACAGCGGTCACAGTAAAAACTAACAGGGTTTTTTGTTTTTTTAATGAATAGGTCAAAAACAGAGATGTCTTAATATATATATAATGTTTAATGATTATAAAAAGTGAAGATTATCAGGCACATCCAGCAGCAAATAAGCAGTTTAGTCAAAGCTGTCACTGCAAGAGTCAAAGTGATTATCTTACCAAAAGCAGATTGTTGTCATGGCTATTTGCTTGTTTTTCAAAACACTTCATTGGAAAAATGTAACCTCACTTCACTAACCAACAGCAGTGAGCGTGAAAACCTGCAGGAGACAAAAGCAGCAGGCGTAGAAACACTCCAGCTACAAAGTTTAACCTTGAGCCTGCCAAAAAAAAATAAAATCTGACTTTGTTATACATTAAGAGTTTTTACAAACAAGAGTAGAATTTAATTAATCCCCTTAGGGAAAGTATTCCTCTGCATTTGACCCATGATAGAATTAGGAGCAGTGGACTGCCACACTGTGTAGCGCCCGGGGAGCATTGGGGGTTGGGTACCTTGCTCAGGGGTATCCCAGAACCTTTTTGGCCAGGTGGGGATTTGAACCAGCGACCCTCCGGTTACTAATCAAGTTCCCTTTCCACTTGGCCACAGGCTGTAGAGAAGCCTCTACACACACCATCCACACTAGGACATGGAGCAGTAATCACTGTAGATAAATGTCAGAATATAGAGCTATTTCAGTATTTCACAAACAGCAACTTTTATATCACACAATTTTCTCATTCCCAACAAATTCAAATCCAAAAAAAAATCAAATTTTTTTTGTCACACACTATTTGCAAGTAAACACAGCCAACAAGTGCTAAACCTAGAGCTAACCGCTAACCAACAGCCAGATAGCAAACCAACAACAGTGCAATCAACAGCTTGGATCAGTGAAAAAGAAGTGACCAGCTTCCTCACTCATTGTCCTTCTTCCTGAAAAGGAACAGTCCTTCATTTCTACTACAACATTGGGATGTGGAGGAACCTCACAGTCAGATTTTCCTGCCTGGTCTTTGACTGCAAGTAGAAGGAGATGATGTATATAAAGTGTAGTACTGTTTACACAAGTAGTCCGATTGCCTGTCTTAGTTGGACTATGGCCTGTTCTATGGGACTATGGGAGTTCAGACTTCAATAAAACAAATGAACAAAAAGGCAAATGAACCTAAAGCAGGAGGGTGGATGGTAAAAACAAGGGGAGCAGGAGCAGGAAAACATAGGAAACTCAGAAAGTAAAACAGGCTGAACTGAAACAGTAGGAAGTGCACAAACACTCACAGTTCGGTGTTCCGGAGCAGCGTTTTTTCTCTTGCATGTAATCGCTCACAAGACAATGGTGTGCAGTGCAGGCAGCACACAAACTGACAACAGTCAAGTTTAATTTAGGCCTGTCATCAAGTTAATTAGTCACAGCTGCTTTGACGCACCACCTGCAAAGTAATGCTCAACACCACGTTCCCTGCACAGCCTAAGCAAACCAATAGACTCCCCAAGAACAATGAACACTGCAAGACAAATGACCTTTTAATACACATTGCCCAACTCGAGTGTTTACCTCTCGCCTTCTGTCCACTAGAATGTCACTCTCATCTCTTTTCAATTCATTCTGCTGCTCTCTCTCGGACCTACCCTGTGTTTGCCCTCCTCTGCCTCCATCTTCCACTTACTTTATCTCTCCTTTCACACGCCTTGCCCAAACAGAGGCAGGACGGATGATGAGTGGAATGGGGGGGGGAAATTTTTGGCTCACTATACAGCACGAAGCAGACCAGAGACAGAGACAAAAGGCGGCTCCGTGTAAATTAAAGATGACAAGAGTCCAAGCTCGCCGGACACGGCATTCAGGATTCAATTCAGCACCTGAACAGCGGATGATAGTAAAACTTTTGAGGCATGCAGGTACAATAACAAAGAAACATGGACACTGTAAATGGATATTGTTTACTTTCAGAGAGAGCAGCCATGCAATCAAAAAGCTTGGAGGAACGGGCTTCAAAATGTCCTTAACAGCAAACATTGGCTGCATTACTGAAGAATTCAAATGCCCTTACAGCATTGTGAGGAGTTACTCTAAACCCATCAGCCTGGTTATTGTCTTCAGTTAGTTAGCGATTGTATTCTATGTGGAAAGCATGTTAGGTGCATGTAAATAACGAAAAAGTCAAAAACGGTGACGAGACAACGAAGGGTTAAGAAGAAAAATGATAGTTTAACTGGATTTTAGATTTTTTAATTTAAGGGTAGTCAAGTAATCTAACTGTAATTAACCTGGTAGCTTATGTAGTTATGTAGTGAACTTTCACCCGTTATCCCTGTTGTTTTTGTTTAGTTTGAGTTGAATGTATTGTTTTTCTGTCCGGCTTCTACATTTGGTCTGTGAGCTCCATCGATTCAAACTTTTAGACCATCAATCAGGACTTTCCCCTCTCTTTGACTAGATGCCACAGTTACACTCTCTTCACCTCTGTCCACCATTATCCGGCTCTTATGATTCCTCTTCAGCCACTTAACTTCTGCTCGCTTTATCTTCATTCCTCTAAAAGCACCGGGCAGTTATGTTCAGTAATGACGGTGGATGGTGGTGAGTCAAAATGGCAGGTAAACAAGCGCGGAGGCTGGAGACGGTCCTCAGGATTTACGTTGTCCTGACAAGGGAAATAAGATGTCGGACACGACCGCACAACAACCTGGTATATACCCGTGTTTTCATTAGCACCCACGAAATCCGCCCAAGGCAGAGGGAAAAAACATACACGGTGAAAAATGAAATGTTTCACAAAACTTTTTCTGAAGTCACAAATAAATCAATAATGGTAATAATGGTGTGTGCCAATGTGTACTAAGCTGAGTGAGCAACATGGAGAAAGGAAAGGAGAAATACGATAATGAAAGCTGAAGCTATACTACTGTGTACGTATCGCAAGTATTAAAGGCCACATAGACCGGAAGCTCCAATTAACGCTGCGTTTGTGTGTGTGTATCTGCGTCATTACCTCGTTTATGAAACCCTAAAGTTTCAGAACAAACAGTTCAGCCACTGCTGAGAAAATAGGGTTTTATTGTTTTCCTGGGCTATGCGAAGCGGATCGGCACTTCCTTAATTTGATGTCGTCATCAGAAATCCTCACCACTGTAGCGCCTCCTGGTGCGGGCACTAGTCCGGGCACATCCGGTTGCGTACATTCAACCGCAGAAGAAGAAGAACTACTCTCGTTGTCGCTGCTGACATGCAGAGCATCCATTGTGCCAGAGGGGGAGCTGTGTATCTGAGAGCTGGCCTACCTATTACGTCACTTCCAGGTACCTGGCCAATCACAGGACAGTGGGAAAGCTCTCGTTGGCTGGCCAATCACAACACAGTCCACGTTCTGGGGGTGTGGTTTTGGTCTGAAACAGCGCGGCTGACGGGAGCGTCAGTGAGGAGATATTTTGATTGGCTCGTTTGCAGCGATTAGGAGGTTTTTAACCATGAAAACAAGTTAATATATGTAAGTAGACCTCCATAACTAACATAAATGTGCGATACAAGCATTCGATGTCGCCTTTAACACACCAGGAAAATGATGATGTCCAATGACCATTCAGGCAGGCGAGACATAGGTGTAAATAGTTAGAAATCTCAATCTAAACTCACCAGAGCATAATTTATTCCCTTTTAAACAAAAGTGGAAGTTGCCGTAGGTAGACCCGTGAGGTACACCTTGATTTCTCCCATGGAGCATCACTTTTCTTTATCACCGTGTTTACCAAGAGGAATTACAATCAAGGGAAGCTCAGTTTCATCTATTCTTTTTAGAAATGTGTAATGAGCGCTATGATCATCACCGGTGTGTTCAGCAACACACTGAATATGCACTTCTTGTGATTCTTTCCTCTATAAGATTGTTTTGCTGTCGGCGCACGGGAAACAAGTATCTGATTCCACTATGGGTTTTTCTTTCCTCAAGGCTAATTCTTACAGATTTGTCCTCATCGTGTGTTATAAAAGAGACCGATCCAAGAAACCACTCACACAGAATCAGATGCGGCGATTGTGTATTCCTGAACATCTGTGTCCCTGGTGTCACTGATGACCGGCCTCCTCCTCCTGGCAGGCCTTTCAAAATCCTCTCTTAAGCCTTTGGAACTCATCAAGCATTCTGCAGCCAGTGCTCTCCTCCATCTCCCTAAATTCTACACTATCACAGCCTCCTGCACTTGATCCTTTGGCTGCGTGGGACAGTTCATATCTAAATCAATACGCGGGGCTGCGGTTGATGACTTGTCGAGGAGCCTCTGCTGAACAAGAGTGTTGAGCTTTCCTTGCAGCGCACATACAAGACCCCATACACAGTATACATACTAATTCCTATATAAGGTCACCTTGGGAAAAGATGGGCAAACTTTTTTTTCTGGTGCAGGGAATAGGAGAAATGGAACGTTGGGTGATATTTCAGAGGATACAATCTTTGCCTGCTGGAGAGACTTTATTTTAAATTCATTTACGTTGCAGAAAACAGTTGATATCGAAGCAGAGGACACGCTGCAGTAAAACGTGAGCGTGAACGTGCGTAAATGTCAGGGAGCCGTAACAGTTGCAGGGAATGTGTTTTTGTGTCATGTGGCTGCCAGTGCACACGGTGAATCTCGGCAAATTTGTGCAGCTGTAAGCGTGTCTGCTCTCGTGTGCACATTTGCATTTATATGCGTGCGCGTGCCTTTAAGTAAGCCCGCTTCATTATTCCCACAGTGTTATCTGACACATAGTGGACAGGCCTCAGTGAGCAACTTGGGATTCATTATCCCGCCCGACTGTAGGTAAGCACAGAGCAGAGGACAGGACATGCAGTGGGACAAAAGGAAGATTTTATGCATGAGTTTTGAAGCCTAATTTAGCAGCTTTACAACATCAGCCTCAATCTGAAATGAGTAAAAGAAGAATGAAGCACAATCCTTGCTCTGTGGACACTGGTAATAAAATTAGGTTTCCAGGAAAAGTGTTGGACATACGGTAACGCCTTTAAGACGTTATGGGCGGCTATTACTTAATTATCACTGTGTATTTGATCAGGAATGAACTGAGTGCACACTCTGGCTCACTCACCCTGTTTTCCTCCTCTCTGAGGTCTGGCATGGTGCTGATACACAAGCTGACAACAGTCACTGCCACCATGATCACTGACAAGAAAGCAAAGATCTTCCCCGGTATGCCAGATTGTGGATTCTCCACCGTATCTCTCAGCCAGTTCATCACCTTACGGTATTTGGTTTCCTCCACCGGCACGCGCTGCATGGCGTTCCTGTGCCTGCGCTCCTCCTCGCGCCGCTCCAGCTCGTGCACCTCCTCGATGCGCGTGTACATCTTCCTCTTGCAGCAGCGCTCCATGTACGCCATCTCCACACCCCAGTAGGTCAGTTCGTCGTGCAGGGAGAGGACACACATCTCTCGCAACAGACGCAGTTTCCCCGCAGCCAGGAAGTTGAGGATGACCCTGAAGGCGGACGGCGAGCGATCGAAGAAGAACTCCTTGCGCGCCTCATCATAGTCGTCGCAGACATTGGCGATGTCCTCGGGCGACCGGCAGCCACAGAGTCGGCCGAGTCTGGTGAGAGGGAATTGTTCCAGTGTGCTCCAAGGGAAGGTGTATCTGTTCCCCCCAACGTTAATCACTGCGAGCAGGCCGTGGTCAATGGACACCAGGTCCTCTGGTCGCCGGATGAACTGAGCCCTTTGGTAGTAAACACCCTGGAGAGTGAAACACGACAATCATCAGCATCTGAGTTCATTTTTTTCCATCTCAATTCTTTCATTTTCACATTTCGGATCATTTTAGTCATACCTTGATCGTCTCTGTTTCGGGGATTTCAGTGAAGATGCGGTCAAGACTGCTGTCATCACTGACAGAGAGGTTGCTGAAATCATGGTTGGCATTGCTAATGATGGGCATGGCAGCATCTGGAAAACGGGCCGCTCCAGAACAGGCAGCTCAGAGAAGGTGATGAGGACAGAAAAGCTTTTACCGCACAAACAACTCTTCAGTCGCAGGCCACCAGAGTCCTCCAACAATTTACATTAAAATTTGCCTATGAGAAACACTTTCCTGCCTCAGCTCACATCTGCTGGAGGCAAACTGAACAAAAAAAGCTGTCGCTTTTAGCTTCTTTGGTCTCACACCTCATAACGTTTTTTTCTCCTTCGGTGACAGATGAGCTATGGCTTCAGATCCCAGCCAACAGAGCAAAAACAGAACAAGGGGAGGAATGAGGAGAGAACAAGAAACTTGCTGTCACACTGGTATGAGAGTGGGTATGAAGCTGCAGGTCCACTATAGTCTCATCTGGTGCCTCGGGATTCAGCATCACATCAGTGGTTAATCCTGGTCTGAAGCGAGGGTCTAGAAAAGGAAAGCCCGGATAGAGACAGTGGGTTAGGAATGATCAGTGGCTGATAGCTACAGAGGATAAGTCAAAGACCCAAATGTGTAACACTGTTGTGTCCAGGGAACTGAGGGGGGGGATCGTTTGTGTTGCCGCAGCAGGATTAGGGGGCATAGACACATAGTTGCATCGTGCAGGCACTGAGCGACAAACACGGGGAAAGAGAAAGAGAGAGATGTCAGAACAGAATGGGAATGGACTAAGAAAAAAGAGAGAAGAGAGGAAAAGGGTTGACTGATGGGGTGGGGACACTTCAATGAGACTGCAGTGTTGCAGGCTCCACCTCCATTTTTCACTTTCTTGGAATAGGCGTTGAAAAGTTTCAAGGAAAAACAGTAAAAAAGAACATTCAAGTTCTCGACACTGAGAGTGAGTAATTAGCTGTTTAAGACGAGTGGCAATCCCCGCAACAGGCACTAAAACACTGTCTCCAAAGTGTTTTCTTGGCAATACGATTGCCCTGGAACTTATTGGCACTAATAGATGTAACAGTTGCCCAGAATAATTTTGCTGTGTATTAAAATCTCAAATGGTTGTGTTTAATTTCACACTTGGTCCTGTTATCCAGTGATTTGTATTTATACATCTCGGGCATCAAGAGCAGCAGCTAAAACAGAACAAGTGGACAGTTGCTATTGCAAGGGCAATTAATAACCTTCAACTTGTTGTGACAAGTCACAATATCTACAGTGAAACTCTGTATCGTTTGCATGCGAGTAATTACTATTACATTCGCTTTTTATGTTGCCCTTTAATTAAAATATCTGTTTCGTTTGTGTCAGTAAGATCCTGATAGAACAGAAAATAAGTCTGTATTCATTTAAAAGTTTGATTCATGCCTTGGTAATGACTTGTACAAGCTCTTTCATTAAATCCAGGGTCAATAATTTGTCTCCCGTGCACCTCCCGCGTTGACATTCTCGTCACATCATGAAAGCATCAGTAAATTAAGTCGAGTGCGAGAAAAAAAAAGACATCTGTAGAAATAAATGATGCAAATTTGTAAGCCTGTACGATCAGAATCTGATCTTCCTGACCAACTGTTCACATTATATTGCAAGGGATCAGATCCGATCTGTGTGTGTCCATATTGACAAGGTCTAGGGTAGTCTTACACACAGATTTCTAAAGTTAGAGGCCATGCCCTGCAAAAACTAGCCTAAACAAAATAAAGAAAAATGAAACAGGAAACAGAAATTTGCAGTATGGGCCTGTTTCCTGTCCCAAATGGTTATGTGGAGCCTGATTTTTAAACTACTGTCAATCATTTAACGTGCCTTTCTCTGGATCTACGTCATATTTGTTGTTGTTGTTCGATTGACGCAAAACGCTGAGTTCAGATTGAAATGGATAAGTAAAAATCCGATCAGAATCGCATTCAAAACCACCTCCATATGTGGTTTAAATCAGCTTTGGATCTCATGTGTTTTACCTGTCCAGACTAGATATGCAGTCTGAACAAACCCCAACCCCATAATGTGTCTCCGCGATTGTCGCTGTAACCGCAAAAATTGAAAAAAATGATGGTGGGGTGGTAGAGGATGACAGCCACCACCGCTTTAGACAGAAACGATGGCAACTGCACGGGTGTCCAAACAGGAGCAGCGGTGCGTGACGAGCTGAAGGGCTGCAACAAATTATTTTGTCACCTCAGCTTTCAGTAGCGTTACAATGTGTTTGCGACTGCTGGCTATCGATCCACTGGAAAATACACTTGTTTTGTTGAAGTCAAGGTCTCGCCCCATTTTAGCGTCACTCTTGCATACTCACTTTGGTAACCTTCATACACTCTACGTACATGGAGCTAATCAACTTTGGTAGGACATTAAGTTTGATGTATGCAGACTGTGCAGCGACTGAATCGCAAGCCAGGAAGTCTACATCAAGACCATCCATCCAAAACGTCAAAAACGTAATCCCTCTACTGCGCTACAGTGCCAGACGAGAGATAAACAATGAAGTGAAGCACCGAGCGACTCTGGATTGCTGTGTTTTGGTTTTGCACCTGTGTCGCATTGACCTATAAACGTCTTAGTTCTTCAGTAGACGTGGGTCGTGAGATGTTCATCCTAGAATTTTGATCAAGGGTATCCTCAGTCGCAATTCTGTCATAAGACATCGCCACGTTTTAGAGCTGCAACTAACGATTATTTTCTCGATGAATCGTTTGGCGTTCAGAATATCTGAAAACCTTAAAAAATGTTGACCGTTGTTCGTCAAACCTGGAAATGATGATGTTGTCAAATGTCTTGATTTGTCCACAAACCAAAATGATTGACTTTTAATGATTTCGTTGTTATCCAGAGCAAAGAAATTAAGAAAATACTCACGTTTAAGAAGAAGAACAGCCCAAAATCACCCTGTGTGTAGTCGGCTTACAATGGCTATCTTGGCTTAGCAGTTAGCTTAGCAACAATGGCGTCTCACTCTCCCCCTCACTCAAATTCTTTGACGTCAAACACAACTGTGATTTGTGGACAAGTTGCTACGCTCTTTGTGTGCAGAGCGTTGTTGTCTAGTGGTTATTGTGGGTAAAACTTGGAGGTCACGTCACTCCCAGTCCAGGCTGCTATTGCTAGCTTTTACAGACTTGCAGACCGTGGCTTTAAATGCTGATTGTGCAGCTTTCACAACATGTGAGTTTTTGTTATAAAGGACGACTGATCCGTGTACAACCAGCTCCTGGATCGTCTTTACTGCAGAGGCAGCATAGGAATGGTGTTGTGGCAGAGGATGAAAGAGTCAGGCCTGGGTGGAAACAGCTGGTTTTATCCTTTGAGACACGGCTTGTTGTGTCCAGCCTCCGACAATAAAGCTGACTAACAATTGGAGCGGCTGCCCTGCACTTTTCCTCTGCCAGCTTGTGTTGCGAATGGCAGATTTAAGCCGGAATAATAAAGGCAACATTGGGAATGAATAAATGTGTGTGTGTTAGTACACTTCACTGTAAAACTAATCAAGTAAGTCCGTTACACAAACACTTCCCTATAAGAGAATTATTATCAACATTCCTCATTGTATATTGTAACCACAGCTGAGTTAAATGCTCGACCGGACGGCACCGGCAGTTTGAAGCGCTGGACCGCACCGACATGCCTCACTAATTTAGATCCAGAGGGATACTGGAGGAACTAATATATCACTTCTGTCACAATGCTGGTGTTTCATTTCCACCTCACAGCGGGGCGGTGGTGGGAGAATGATAAACTATTTAATAATCGATTTGTGTTCCCCGTGGATGTGGCCAGCTTTTCCAAGTGGAAAGTTAATTGAAGGAGGTGTTTTCTCAAAGCACACTTGACGTTATCAGGCTCGCTGCATGTCTTGGCTCGCTCGCCACTGGACGCAAATGACAGACACAGCCGAGGGAGGATATCACAGGAAGTGTGAAGTCCGACTGCCTCGCTCTGCAGACTCGGTCTCTTATTATCTGCAGGTTGGCATTTTGGTCAGATGAAGTTGTAAAAAAAAACAGATGCTTTTGAAATGTATTTTTTTCCGTTGTGGACCGATGTGGAGTTTATGACATTTTCAGCGGTGGGTCAGTCTGCACTGTTCTGCACTCACTCAGTGAGCTTATAATATATTCATGGGCATGTCAACAGTGACTGCATTTGCCAAGAGCTATTGGAGAGACCATGTCTCATATGGATCTGGCTGCTCTATTGCACTCTCTCTCTCTCTCTAACTTACAAATAGACAAACACACACACTCATATGCACACACTCCACATAGGCTGTAATAATCAATAGATCTATCCCCATGTGTTTGTTTAACATGTTTAATTAAGACCTAATTGTGTTCATTCCTTAACTTTGTATACATTTGAATAATAATGATATTACTTTTATTTATACAGCATTTTTTATATGTATATAAGTAAAGTAAAGTAAACAGGACAGTGGGGGGGATAAAAAATAAAATAAATAAGAGCAAGACAATAAAAGCAGAAAAGACATCAGACATTTACGTCCTTGAATTTGCACATGTTTGCTTAAAAAGTCCATCTTTACATACGGCACTGTGTTTAATTCAAACAGTGAGAGAACTTCACATCACACAGGACGAGTATAACTTAAGAGGTGCTGCTTACCGTCCTGATCCACGCACGCATCCTCCCTCACCAGCTCGCCGTGAAATCCCTTTGTTGCCTCGCAGTCGCTCTAATCATTCAACATCAAATCAGGCTGTCAGCCGTCATCAATGCCACTGCGTGTTAATTAGCACAGCAACGAGGAGGGGACACCTCTCCGGGATCCACATCATCATCCAAGCCGGTGCAAGGCGCGCACAGTGTGAACATGTCACACATGGAGGCGAGGGAAGGTTTGGTGCGTTAAAAGTGTCCCGTTACAGCTCGGTTTGGTTGTGTTGCTGCTGCTGCTGCTGCTGCAGGAGGAGGAGGAGGAGGAGGAGGAGCAGGGGAGGAGGGAGTCAGCGCAGCGCTGTGGAATAGAGGAGACTCCACCGGGTGTCCAAGTTCAAGTTTGCGTAAAAGGTGACGACAGGCACAACAGTGCGAGAATGGATGCTCGGGATCATTTTAACCGAACTGCGGAGGTCGAGTGACTGTTAAGTGTCGGATCGAACTCTTTCTTTTGGGCTTTTCGGCAGTATTAAATTCAAGGACACTGGAGGAGATGCGCTCATTTATTTATGCTTCTTATCGCTTTGCGCGCAACAGGGGGCGTGGTTCCCTCCCAAATTACCTTCACTCAGAAATCTGCAGTGAAGAATCAGGAGTCTGAGTCAAAGCCCCATCATGTTATGTCTGTGTTTTCACTCTGCTGTCTCAGTTATATCATGTCCTTTTTATACTTTACACAACATAACTGTTAGTGAACTAATAGTGGCAAATGTTTATAACTTACTTACATACAGTATATAGTATGTACACTAATGCATACCAACAGTCAGGCACAAAAAATACACTGTAAATTAATAAAATGGTAAAGTATTATATATTTTAAAGGGCCTTCCCATTTTGTTTCTCAAAATATTCTGCAAACGTTACCACCCAAATGTAATTTTCAGGCATTATTACACAATTATATGAAAAAATATATGTAATATAAAATTAGAAAAAGAAACAGATACTATTGGTGCATGATATTATAATATATAAAGTTGATTTGGCACAATGAAGAAAATGTACATCTGCTATGACATGAGTGTGCAAAATATTCATTCAATGTTCATTTCACCTCAGAAGAGACTAAATGACGTGGGTGCATGGAATAACATCGGTGTCAGTTAGTGGCCTTCAAGCTTTTTGGCAAAAAAGTCCTATATCGTGCACCCAGTTTGTTAATGTGCGAAAGTGAGGATAGGAAGCGGCCGCACTTTCATACGGGTGTACAAAAATCGCGTTTTCCTGAAGGTGAAAAGTACCACGGGTCTATGTGTGCACGTATCAGTCGAGGCTTTTACAGCCTTTTACCACTTTTAAATGTGTTCTTTCCCAAACATACGTCATAGTCCTAATCCCACGTGTGGGTTGAACAATTTGTCTGGCAGAAAACCTGAGTACAAGATCTCTGAGCTATCAAGGGTGATATATTGTACATAAGTGACACTGAGCAGCTGGCCAAACTTCTGTCTGTGTAATAAGTAAATAGATCTCATCTGTTCCCAATCGACGCGGCGGCAGCAGCAGCAGCAGCAGATCAACCTGTGCCAAAGTGGCACCACATCTGCACATGGAGTTAAAAGTTCAGAGGAGATAAAAAAACAAATATTAATGTGCTTTTAAAGATTTGTCTGCATTACTGACCTCACCCACATTGCCCTTGAAAGGTATCTCATTAGGCTGCATGTGCCTGAGGGAACTGCTCAAACAAGCAAACACTTTATCCAGACCTTATGGCTGCTGAAGGAGGAGACAACACATTAGAGGGTAGAGATGGAAACTGTGGAGGTAGAGAGGAGAGGAGGGGGGGGTCTGTGTGTGTGTGTGTGTGTTTACTCTTAAGAACCTTTTCTGGCAAAAACAGGAGACCAAAACCTGATCCCAATGAGCCAGCACCTTCATTTCTGTAAGGAACAGGTTAAGTTTAGGGTTAAGGATTAACTGGTTATGACTACGGTTAGGGATTACACTTTGTGTAGGCCGTCCAAATGAATGGATGTCAATGCAGTGTCCTAAGAATAGAATAGCTGTGTGTGTGTGTGTGTTCAGCTTATTCGACCCCTTGCCATTTACTATTCATTAACCTACAGTGTAGCATGTGCCGCAGGCTGGATAGTGTAAGCAACATGAGACTGATTACACATGCTGGGTTATTAGTTCTCAGTGACATTCTCTGTTGGGCTTTTTTCTTTTGACAAAAGGAGACAACAGTCCAGGTGTGTGTGTGTGTGTGTGTGAATCTAATGCAATATTTTCTTTTTTTTTAATTCCATCTATTTTATCACACACATACACAGGTACACACAAAGTGACAGGGAGATTAAAAACAGGTGTGGTTGGGCACAGGTGGCAGATATGGAACACTTAGTCCTCCACGAGCTAACTTGCTTATGTGTCGTCGCACCACCCTCAGCTCCCCCTCTGTGTTTTCTGGCCTTTTTTCTTCCCCTTTATTATTAATCTCACACACACATGGACACCTGTACCTGCAGCTGTGCACCAACCGTCTCACACACACACGCCACAGTGCAATGCACCACATGCACGCGTGCAGCAGGAAACACAAAGCTAGCTGCAGCCCTGTCGGGACTAATAGCAGGCTTCAGTCTGGCGGATTAAGAGTTTAATCCCTCACAGGCAAGAGGGAGGCTGAGATGAGATCGCAGCATCCGACCGGAGTGCCGGGGTCTGATGAGCAGCAGCGTGAGGCACAACATGCAAGACACGAGCTATTTAAACACACTCGGCAACGGCCGGCCACCTAAACGTCCCACCTGATGGTCCCCGACCGAGCCGTCGACCCCTTAAGCTCTTAAAGTGACTTCCCTGCTCTCATTTTGATTCCCCATGTGTCTCCCCCATCTCTGTGATCATCTGACCACCCTCCCCCCGCCGAAGACATGTTTGATCTGCGCGCTACCAACTTTTTGATCAGATTAATTGCTCTCTCAGCAGACTGTGGGAAAAAAAAGACAGATGCAGCACTCGGAATAAAACGCAAGACGGGGGGGTGGTGGGGGTAAGAAGGAGAGATAATGAGAGCAAAAAGGGGAGAGTGTCAAGATCACAGCGAGAAGACAAGGACGAATAAAGGTATTTGTTAAGATAAGAGAGGGAGAGAAATGGAGGGAAAAACGTCCTCTTGAAGATGATGGTGAGAAGATGGAAGCCATAGTGTGTACGTAAAATTGATGCCCAGGAAGTAGCAATTAGGGGCAGGAAGGGGCAACTCTGGTGATTACAAAAAGAACTCAGCTCTGGGAAAATGAGTTTATACATCTCTTGATTTATAACCACAGAAAACATTTCCCTGAAGGGTTAATGCTCTCAGTCACTCGTTTAAGGTCTTATTCAACGGAACGTGAGGCCAATTTTCCCGTTTAGAGCGAAATAGACGCTAACACGTAGACACAGAGTGATTGTGTGGTTGCTGGTGGTGTCTGAAAAAGGAGGAAACGTCCATTTTCATCCGTGTATGGAGTGGAGTGGATTAGTGTCTCTGACGACAGGGTTCATACGTGATGCCATGATGTTCTTTTCTGATATGAAAATTAGCATTAAAATGCTTGTTTCTGCTTTGGTGGAAAAAAGTGTGAATGCAGACCAAGAAAAAAAATATACAGGGATAAATAAAGTCCTTTATGTTCGTGTGCCGCACAACAAACTGCGAACACACAGACGACACACACAATCCTGCTGACGCTGCACAAGCGAGGACTCATTTTTAAACGCAGTTTAGCCCCGATGACCTTGACAAACGGCTCAAAGACACAGTGGTTTTTGGAAAATAACGCTTTTCATCTTCAACCGGCTGAAATCGATCAGTGTTAGCAGGAAACACAAAGTAAATATAATCTCATTTACTGTGTTAAACTGTTCTAAGGTAACATAAACTGCAATGACAGGGTTATGACAGGTCATTAACTCATCAGGATTTATCACAGGGTAGAGTTATCATAGAGTAGAGTGGATGATCGTGCTTCAAGCGTGGATGAAATACAACCAGCAACAGTGAAAACTAAAAATTCATTATTGAATTTGACTTTGTCTTGAAACATATTGTTCACAGTAGAAATCACATTAGGATTTATTTATCTTGGCAGCAATAAGAGCGTGATGTTATAAAAGACAACTCAGCGACTCATTCTCTAAAATTCCCAGTAATAGATAAATCTGCAAACCATGGCTTTTTTTTCTTTTTTTTTTTTTAGCCTTGTCCATAACACTGCTCTTTTGCTGAAAACCACTTATTTTAAATGTGGGTTGATTTTTTGAATGTAAAACTGCTGAATTCAGTTCTCACAAAATCAAAGTCTTTTTATTTTATTAATTTTCATTTCACTGGGACAACAAATCCCTTTATTATCAATGTGCTTGTTTGTTTGTTAACTCTTGCCTGCGCGCCGTTAGTGTTACACAACGCTCCCTATGCCCGGCCAGCTTTTAATTAAACCAGAGACTAACTTAATCAACACATGCTCAGATTACCCTCTAGATGTTGGCTATAACAATTAACAAGCCAAGTCCTTGCATAAACAAACGGAGGAAATAAACACTCAAAAAATGACATATTCACTGGGGTTATAAACAGGATTTGACTGAATATTGTTCAAACAAAGTGCTTCAGTGTTTTATTCTGGAGGAGGGAGTTGCTGGTTGGTGGTTGTTGGGATTAAACTGGATAAAACCAGTGTTGGTTGTCGAGCAATAGCAGCATGAATGATAAATACCTACCCTAGGCTTTGCGGTGATAAGTGACGTCTGATTAACTGAATCCCAGTCGGTGCTCTCAAAGTAGAAATATTCCGACCTGTGCAACCCTCGTTGTATTTTTTTTTTCTCCACGCTGCTCAGGGGAAAAATAATTCTTATTCAAAGCAGGTTCACAGCTTATCAACAATGCTCCCCGCTGACTTCAAAATCCCTTTCAGCATGAAAGGGAATCCTGTGCAGCCGGCTGCAGGTGGGCAACACTGGCAGCGGTCTCAGTCGTCTCACTGCACACGTATCTGCCGTTAATTCTGAAATTCATCCTCGTTCTCGTCTCTTCATCTGCAGATTTGGGTCTTGCGTGCATTTTTGTCTGGACGCTTGAAATGATTAAACGTTTGATTCTCAACGAAAGAATTTGAATTTGAACTGTGCAGTACCATTATTCCAAACTACTTAAAGAAACAAATGGAAATAAAGTAAGCCAGCCCGTCAACGGCTCCCATCTTCTCAGGTATCTTCAGGGAAAGCTCCTCCAAAAACTCTTAAGCTGCCACCAGAAAAACACTTAGCTTTCAATTTGTTTTTCAGCTTTGGGCTAAAGGCTTTGTTGCTGTGTTTTATACAAGCCCGGCTGAGTGATGGGGAAGAAGAGGAAATGGGAGCTGCCATCATCCAAAAGTGGAGGTATAAAAATGTAGTGGAGCGGGGTTTTTTTTACCTTCTCCATGGAAAGAAATAAATTATTTCATTCAAGGAAAATACTGAAACGTTCATCAAAATCAGGAGTGTAAGCCGTTATATCCCAGGCTCTTTGGATCATAATGAAAGGAGTTAATGTCTTTTCATCATGAAAGTAGATCAGTAGTTAATGCTACTTAAATGCAAAGCCCTTAAAGTAAAATATTGGAAATTTCTGTCAGTCTTCTACTGCTGTCGTCCGAGATTTCATGTGGTGTAGCCTTCAAAAATAACTAGAAATTATTAAAAGAAGTAGTTATTTGAGCTACTGCTGCCTCTCTTATCATCTCAAACCAGTCCGGTCATTGTCCTCTGAGACCTGACATCAAAAAGACATTTTCTCCCCCAGAGAATTGCAGCTCAATGGATAGTTCCTCTTTTTCAGATCATGCTCGTGAAACTCGAGAGTTGGCTGTGTGTAAAAAAATCCAAGCAGATGAGCTGTTTCTGAAATACTCACATCAGCGTGTGTTGCATAAATAACAATGCTATCCTTTTGCTACATAGTATCAGATCAGAATCAGAATCAGAAGAGCTTTATTGCCAAGTACGATTTGCACATACAAGGAATTTGTTCTGGTGTCATTGGCGCATAACAAGCATACAAAATTTTCTAAAGTGAACAGTAAACGTATATATACACAGTATATAAATGTTATTAAAGATGAAAAAGAGCACTACAGAAAGAGCAGTAAAGAGCAGTACGACTGGGCAGAAGTGAGTAACAGTGCAAAGTGCAAAGTTCACAGTAATGAACACAGTAATGACGTTAATATAACGCATAAAAAGGATGTAATGATAATGTGACATGTAGAGGCAGAGGAGGAGTGTGAGGAGTCAGAGTGTCAGGGGGGGTCTCCGGGCCTTGTTGATAAGGCTAGTAGCAGACGGGAAAAAACTGTTCTTGTGGCGTGAGGTTCTGGTCCTGATGGACCGCAGCCTCCTGCCAGAGGGGAGTGACTCAAAGAGTTTCTGTCCGGGGTGGGAGGGATCAGCCATAATCTTTCCTGCACGCCTCAGAGTTCTGGAGGCGAACAGGTCCTGGAGAGATGGAAGATTGCAGCCGATCACCTTCTCTGCAGACCGAATGACACGCTGCAGTCTGCCCTTGTCCTTGGCCGTGGCAGCAGCGTACCAAATGGTGATGGAGGAGGTGAGGATGGACTCAATGATGGAGGAGTAGAAGTGCACCATCATTGTCTTTGGCAGGTTGAATTTCTTCAGCTGCCGCAGGAAGTACATCCTCTGCTGGGCTTTTTTGATGAGAGAGCTGATGTTCAGCTCCCACTTGAGGTCCTGGGTGATGATAGTTCCCAGGAAGCGAAAGGAATCCACAGTGTCAACTGTGGAGTCACAGAGGTTGATGGGTGCAGGTGAGGCTGAGTTCTTCCTGAAGTCCACGACCATCTCCACTGTCTTTAGAGCGTTGAGCTCTAGGTTGTTTCGGTTGCACCAAGTGACCAGCTGGTCAACCTCCCACCTGTAGGCGGACTCGTCACCATCAGAGATGAGTCCGATGAGGGTGGTGTCGTCCGCGAACTTCAGGAGCTTGACAGACTGGTGACTGGAGGTGCAACTGTTTGTGTACAGGGAGAAGAGCAGAGGAGAAAGAACGCAGCCCTGGGGGGATCCAAGTAATGACCTTGCATGTGATGTATCTCGGTTAACTCTACATGTTTAATCTGGTTTAATCTGGCCCGTTTTACAAGAATCGGATGTGCGTTGTGGATTCACAGGGTCTGGCTTTGGTTCCACGTGTCCTCAGATGTCGCGAATCTCGGTATCACTTCGGTCAGAAGTGTATTTTCTCAGCACTGCTGAGATCGATCCAATCCCTGACGTCTCTTTTACGTAAGAAGGCAAAGAAAACACCAATCTGACCGTCGGAAACACAATCCGCGGCGACTCCTCTTACGCTCTCAAGTTCTCACTCAGCTCTGCTTCTCTCCGCCTCGATCTCATTACAGGTAACGGGAGACACAGTATCGAACCCTGGGATCAGAGTGGAGCTCTTGATAGAGTGATAACATCGCTGGCGAGTCTAATTTAATCTCGCGGGCTGATCAGCTCTGGACACCATCAAAATTAACTTAATTGAAAAGGTATTGACTCTCTTAAGAGACTTGCATTTAGATGATTTCACCGCTCGGCTCATGCTTGTCCACGCATGTGACGGCCTGTGTTTGCCAGAGTGTATTTTTAGGTGAAGACGGAGAAGCCATGATTTAATATTAACTAAAGTGAACATGAGTAACAATCAATGTGTACATTTTTTTCAACAGCCAGAGGAGAAAAAGAATGACTTACATCATAAAATTCTAGCTTTTGTTTACTTCAAACGCGAACAAGCCGACCCCCAAATGTCAAACAAGCAGAGCGGAGCGATTAAATCGTGTTTTCAGACCAACAGACATGGAGTGTCGACCGTGCTGGAAACACAGTTCTCCCTTTTACCTTTGGTTTCAGTCACTTAGCAAGAAAAAAAAGTAGTTTTGTGGTTTAAAAGTTATGTTCAAACGAAAGTTTCAGACAGATTTAGATGTAAATGTGAAAGGTGTCTCATTATTTCACCTGCAGTTGATAGATTTCAATCGTACTTGCAAATTATATTCTAATCTCAACGGGTTTTCCTAGTAAAATAAAGGTAAAAATTAAATAAAAAAATAGAGGGCAACATGGTGGTGTATGTGGATAGAACTAGAACAGTCCTGTGTCCCTCATGTATAGGATAAAGTAGAATAAAACATAGAAACTATAATGATAATTAGATTCAGTCCCAGTTCTAGTAATCTGATAAACGGACACCCTGAAAAACCTCTACTCAGTGGAAACCAGTGACATTCAGCCAAATCACACAGATTATCTTAACCTGAAAACCACACACATAACGAGAGAGGGAGATTATTCTGTTATTCCACTGTGAGCACATGTCCGTGTCTGTTTGTACTCTGTATAATCTGAGCAGCCTGTCGCGTGAGAGTCAGCCGCCCTCGCCTGTTAGTCCGAGCGTCCCCTCTAAACGCGTACGTTTGTTCGATCGCGTGCAGAGTGGAGGCATTTGGTTGTTGTGAGGGAACATGTGCTCTCGCTGCCAAAGGGAGACGCAGGCAATCAGTCTCTACGACAGAGGGAGGGAACGACAGGAAGGACTGGAAGGCACTGGGAATGTGCAAAGAGGACGTTTAAGGCACGGACAGTTTGTTCTCATTGAATCCCTTCATCACAGCAGAGCATATGCCTGCGGCTGCTTTGAATGAGCCCGATCATAAGCACTGGTTAGATTTGTACTTCAGTCGTAACTCAAGATGGATTAGCTGGCGTGCAGTCACTTTATCACTGTGTCCATCTCCTGCCGATGCATAAAAAATGATTATTAGAGTATTAGAGGATCTGCTTGGCGTTAACGCTCCCACATCATCTAAAAGACGCAGCCATGATAAAATAACAGAATGAGTCACCGGAAAAACACAGACACAGCATCAGCACTCACAGTAGCTCAGTTACAAGTGTCATAATCTAAGTATCACCAGACACAGGTGCAGACCGTGTGCAGACACCTGTGAGTTCACACCGCACGACTTCCAAAGTGTGAATGCTGTGCAGTTCATACGACTGATTCAACCAGGCGCCAACTGGACGATACCACTGGTGTCCTCTTATGTGTCTATTTTTCTCATCATTTACAAAATCATGTACTATTAAAGAAAGTAGAGATTGAGACCATTAACACCCATCGTGAACTACTTAGTTCCTGAGCTTCACTCCCAGTCATCGTGAGTTTACATGGAAAAGTCACTAAATGACAAATTCCGCTTGGTTTTTTGTCTCCTGGTCAATTGCATGAGTTCCATGTACGGGGGTCCAGACTCAACTTTTGCATTGGTTGCACAGGTAAAGACCCCTTCTTTGTCTGTCTGGGATTTTGTATTGGAGTATACGCTTCAAAGATAAACCAAGGGAATATAATCCAAGACATAGATATAGGAAAATGTTTGGCGCAACCTAAGAACACACTTACAAGAGTTCTGGTTGCATGCGTGACCAAATTGCTTGTACTCTAGTACACTGATGGGGTTGTTGCCAACTGCTTGAAATGTATTTTGAGTCTGTGACACACTGGGAACACATCAGCGAGCCTCTCTAATCATGTCTTTGAGAGTTTGCACACTGACTGGCACAATTGCAGATCGCCTGTTGATTAGGGGCCATTGAGTTTTTGGCTTAAAAGCCTCCAGACGGGGGTTCAGGTGGCAGTGGGATGAACGCTATTAAGGAAATGGAAGAGCAAAGAAACGTACAACTCTATCCAAACCTATACTTAACTGGCTCGGTGCTGAGTACTTGTATGATTAACAGAATGGAGGTGCTTTCAAAGAGCACGGCCCGGCCTGCAAAAACTGTATAAAGCAGCAAGAAGCAGTGAAGCAGGGAATGCAAAATTGCCTTCCTTTACTGCTCTTTCAGTGAGAGAGGCAAAATGTCATGAAACCATTGGAGTTTATGTCTGCAGTAGATGTGTAAAATAAGTGCTTTACCATGGTATTAACGTGAGTGAGCGTGCACATGTCTGTACTGAAGTGAAGACAGTATGACAAGTGGCTACACAAGTACACACTCAAAGACGGAGTGATGCAAAAAAAGAGACGACAAGTCAGAGACACTAAAACTTCATCATTTTAGTTTGTACATTTTGATCAACTGGATCTAAACAAAACTTGACCTGCTTATAGCTTTAGCCATCTTACACAAATTCATCCCGATCTGTTAAGATTTTCTACCTCTTCATCCTCCACATGACGAAGAGAGGGTTCAATTAACCTCTGCATGTTTTTGGACAACATAGCATCCAGAGAAAAAGGCTCTAATTTGGACTTGGTCGTGATTCTGAGTCTTTTTTGCTCTGAGGGAACAGTACTTGCCATTACTCTGCTGTGTGGCCAGAGGTTTAAATTGTTTAATCTGAGATTAATCTGAGAGTAGAGCGTTTATTATATGTCTTTGTTATTTTATCAATGGTTAAACTCTTACCAAAACAACTTTACAGGAACATACTTGGACGATCACCTACCCACGACTTAAGCAGTCTGATTGATCCATCAAAAAGTGCAGACAGGAAGTTGCAAACAGAAGGACAAAGTTACAGATTAACCCACACGGTGGAGTAAACAAAAATACACAACTGTCGGTTGCACCTGTAAAAACACACTCATTCAAATCACCACGTTGACATTTAACACTTAATCTACAAAATGTGACTTTCTGTGTTTATGACTGAAAAATGATTCACCAAATGTGTGCGTGGGTGTGTGTTTCAGCAGATGTCATCCAAGACCCCATTGACCCTACAAAATGTCTTTAAAATGAAGCATAAAGAGAGAAGAAGAGGTTCAAAGACTCGCTATTTGAGACTCATTTAAGGAGTGTGTGATCAGGACAGTGTGTGTGTGTGTCTGACCCAGGGTTGGGCTCAGATTTTCCATCACAAACGCACAGACAATGGCCTCCAGAGTCGACTAAATGGAAGTGTGTGTGTGTGTGTGTTTGCCAGTAAAAGGAAACGCACACTCTTCCATCCACTTTCATACACACTCATCAAATCCATCTCCATGTCCCCAGCCCTCTCCATCCTCGACTCCATCCGAGCTCTACACTAATTAATTCCCACCCCAGAACGCGGCGTGAGGAATGGAGCAGAGCGAGCAGGGGGAGCCGCGTCCGCCGCAAGCAGAATAATAAGAGAAGCGAGAGGAAAGAAGCACAAAAGTGTGCGTGTGTTTCGCTGTACCACTCGTTTGAGCTGGATTTGTGGCCCCGATGGCTTCTCACAGAAACTCGGTGAAAGAAGTCGGATCAGCGGAAGCTTTCGCACGAATTCAAACAGCTCCTGCGCCTGCTTGTGCGCGCAGTGTATACGAGGTCCCTCGTGAGTCGACCATCAATAATATATCATACCTGCTATCCGTGGTCCTGAATCCAATTGATTCAGATTAATGGAGCAAACGGAAACGGGATAGCGGGATAACAATTGATCCCGGTGTTGACTATAACTAGAAACTGTCGTAGCGTTTCATTCTTCTGATGATGTTCCTCGGCTACTGTACGACACAGGTCACTGCACCTGCAGGTTTCTTTATGCGAGGCTTTCAAACTTTACACTTTCCTGACGTATTGTGCGGAATCTGCTCATTCGTGTTCTCGCTTAAAGTTTGATTACGTTATCTTAACTGCTCTCTGTGAATCTGATGCTACCACCAGATGATACCAGGCTCGGTGTTTCCTGTTCCCCCCTTTGCTAAGCTAAACTAAGCTAAGCTAAGCTAAGCTAAGCTAAGCTAAGACATTGAAGCTACTGTAGCCAGATTTTCACTTTGCAAGAGTTTCTCAATTAGCTTAAAACAGTCGTGTAAAACCAAACATATTGGGAACACCTAACACGTTCACATACCTATGTGTGATAAGAATTATTTCAAATGACAAAAACTATCTTCGCGAAGAGTTTTTAGCTTATATACCGTCGTTAGTTTCAAAAAATAATCCATGTACATTGATATAATTGCTCTCCTGATACAATACGCGACATGTACATTATTTTATTTTTATTCTATAACATGAATGCTTTGTTATTCAGTGAATTCTTCGCATACACTATGCATGGCAGCTATATACGTGTGCTTTCATTCTTTCTGCTTCTTGCAATAGAAGCCACAGCGGGAACAGCGTTCAAAGGTAGGCGGAGGGTGAGCTGAGCTGAGAAAAAAGAGATGAAACCTGACTGAGTTTCTTAGGTACAAGAAACAAATGTACAGCGGTGAGATCACACTCTCTCTTCATTCATTCGCTCCCTAGGTTTCCCTTTCTCTTTGCAAGCGCTGACTCCATCACGATTATTGTGTGGCCGCTGTAATGAGAGGGCGCCCTAATATATAATTCACCACACGCTCATTGTTTACCGTCGAATGCTACGGAGATGTTTTGTGCCGCGTGGACATAAAAGGTGGGCAACAGCTGTTCCGAGAGCGGCAGGAAAAGCCCGATTGTTCTCTGTAATTGACACGCGAGACGTGCTAATAACACAATGACTTCAGAAACAAAGAGGAGAGAGTCGTAAACTTTTACACTCTTCCAGAGACAGTACCTCGGCGTAAGAGAGCGCGGTAATTGGCTCGTTTGTAATTTCTTCTGTTGTTGTTTGTGTGGTTACGCGGCTTAATGCGAGATGCACGAGCAAATTGATGCGCGGTGTTGTTCTAATTTATAGGGCAATTTTTCAATTTTCCCAGTCATTATTTTTGAGGATGTTGTATAATTCAGTGTTTTAGATGTTTCCCCCTGCTCCAACACACCAATTACACACACATGAATGGCTCATTACCAGGCTTTTGCAGAGTGTGTTGATGAGCTGACTGTTAATGTTCGTGGTCTTGAGGACCAGGATTGAGAAACACTGATGCTGCAACCTCTAAAGTCCACATTTAAATCCCATCAATGTTTTGCAACTTTTCACTTGAAAGGATGGAGGAGGTATATTTAGTCCTCCTCCTCCTCCTCCTCCTCCTCAGAAGACTCTGCCTCAGCGTTTGTCACTCATCGAGATGAGCCGTCCACCTTGAGCCTGAGGCAGGAGGAACACGGTGTCCACACGGAACAGGAGAAGAAATCAACCACCGACAGAGACGCTGAGTAACAGTTCAAGATCTTACTGTCACAGACACAGGAAACAGTCTATATCAGGCAAACACAGTGATTAATGTCCGTCTCCTTGCAACGGGGCTTTTAAAGACTTTGATTGTACCAGGCAAAAGGGACTAAAACGGCAATGAACCAAAGCCAGGTCGTGGTACTGGACCAAGTTCGGCCCAGAACCACAATATCTATGTTTACATGTGCAAAATTTCGAAAAGATTTGTTCTGATTGGAATTTACAATTGCATCATTTACTTGGAGGCGAAATTAAATGATCTGATTGTGGTGAGCAAGCCACACGGTTGGTCTTTCTTGGCCGTAACAGCAAGAAGACCAGAGTCCACAACCCAGTTGGAACAAGGGCCTCTCTGCATGTTTTTCCCCAAAAACATGCAATATGGGGATTAGGTAAATTGGACACTCTAAATTGACACTAGAGAGTGGATGGTTGTTTGTCTGTGGGCCTGTGATGGACTGAGTGTCCAGGGTGAACCATACTTATCACCCTATGTCAGCTGAGATTGGCACAGCACCCCCCAGACCCTCATGTGGAGGATAAAGTGGAATAAAATGGATGGATGGATCGTGGTATTGTGACATGAGCAGTGTTGCCCACTTCTGTAGTAAACAAACACTGCACGTGTCCTCTCGTCCCCTCGCTGTCCACTTCCCGTCTCATCTTCCTCCTCTTCCTCTTCCACGTCTGTGACTATCGTGTCTGTTCTTTTCTCATCTATTCTGGGGTGGAGTGACTCAGTGGTTAAGACCCTACCTTGTGTACCAAAGACATCATGGTCGCAAGTTCGATTCCACCCCTGGCTAATTGTACTTGATTCCATTGTAAGTCGCTTTGGATAAAAGCGTCTGCTAAATGACATGTAATGTAATATTCTTTTGGAATAAAAATACAGCAGTAACAAAAGGGAAATACGTCACGTGTAGCGCCAAACAATCGTTTTTATTCCGATTTCAGCTTTTATTCCATTTACTTGTGTCCACGTAAACATACTGTAGCTACTGTGTCGTGGCACTGTCCAAAACACAAGCAATCGTTCAAACTGAAGGGGTTCCATTACCGCTGGGGATCAACATAACAGCTGTTATGCCCCAAACTGCATTTACATGTTGCTGTATTAATTACTACACCAGAAAAACAAAACAAAACAACAAGAGCTGTGGTAGAAACAGTAATTATCGTGTTATCTACAGGACTTTTTGCACTTTCATAATAATTCATTCTGCCACGCAGGCATTTTCAAATGTCCATAGTGACGATTATGAGACGGAACAAACTCGGGCTCTGTGACTTTCATTCCGACACAATGGAGGTTGTTGTAATTATTTATTTTAATTTATTTATGATGTGAGTGACTATATTTCCATAAAAGAGGGAGAATATTTCAAACTTAAAATCCTCCGTACATACAAAGCAGAGTCACTCTTCATTCTCGTCCGTGACTCTCGTACGTCGAGCCCCTCTCTCTGATTATTCAAGCCTGTCACCGAACAGGCAAAGAGTCATATATCACACGCTCCAAGTGATTCACTGAGAAGAACTGGGGTCCATAATAATCACATGATCGAATGATTTCCGCTCTCTGAGTGACGTACAGTAAATGCAGCGTTTGCACACTGACGGTGGCTCGCGACATGGTTCACCACAGCGCTGCGTGTGCATGCGTGTTCTCTTCGTGCCGTGCCGGCGGCAACCGCGAGAAACCGGGTCTGAGAAGGTCAGTGTGTAAAATACAGGTTGGGTCATTTTCATTTCATTACCCTAGAATAAGCCTTTTTATTACTTTAGGTACCAGGCCGCCATGTAGTACCACCTTGTTTTTACAATAGCCCACAATGGAGAAAGTTAAGATGTTAACTGAAGGCTACATCAATTTCCCAACACACTAGGAGAAGAAGGTTGAGGTGAAGGATATTCAGCTTTAACACCAGAGCCTCAAAATGTCTATCTGGACTTATTTTAACCATAATAGGGCCAGAAAGTGTCCTGTAACTAAGCACTTTTGTGTTATTTATGTTTTTATTTATGTTACGGAGGTGAATACACTGCTTGGATCCAAATGCACGAGACAGAGGGCAAGATGAAAGATTCAAGGGTTATTTATTGACCTCTTGAACAGATAAAATCAATATTACTTCTTCCCTGAAGTTGAATAAACAAGACACAATTTGAGTTAACTTAACAGACTTGGACTGTGACGTGTTCTCTGGAAGCATAAACGACGCACTGGCACATGACAGAGAGACCGGGGACAATATATAAGGAAGAGGGAATCAAGGGCAGGTGCGAGCGATTACTTAAGGATCACCAGGTGAAGTGCATGAGGGAATTAAGGGAGATGTGTCAAGGCTGATGGAGAAACCACATGACAGGAAGACATGAACGTTTACCAAAATAAAAAAGGAAGTGAGAATCAAACCAACACCAAAACGTCACATGACTTTAAACCTAAACTAACACAAGAAGTGAACTAATCGAGACAAAAACACGAACAGATCTGACGCTTTGTGACGATTTACAAGTCACTGCATGTTAAAATACATATTAAAAACAACATGTGTTTGCATTTTTGTCGAAATGTGCGAAAAACAGGCCAAAAAAGCCAACTCTCTCCTCTCTGGTGACAAAGGCTTCCTGCAACAACGTGAGGGAAATTACCGTAATAACCACTGCGTCATTACGGTAATGCAAAGTGCGCTTTACATGCAACTTCACCAATACATGCATGCTAAATTTTACACACTGCATCTTTTTTTTAATACTTTGAATAAAACTTTTAATACTTTTTAATAAACCAAGACATAAGATAAGTTTTATTTGTAACAAGAGAACAGATTAAAATGAAATACGAAGAAAAGAAAGCACAATAATTATACATAAGATAAGGAATGAATCTCCCAGAAGGTGGAGTAGCCGTGATATCAGTATCATGCAGTATATAATACAGTAGCATAGTTACACACTGCGTCTTTATATTGTGTGGAAAAAAGAAAAGGAAATGACAGACTAAGCTCATCAGTGTCTCTGTTTGTCAGCGTGTTACGTATCTCCATCGTCTCCTTTTTGCCTGAATGGTTTTCCACTGATGTTTCCATTAATCCTGGGCCCACACGGGTCACGCTGAGCTCTGAGATGGAGGTTTTTCCCTGCCATCAAAACCTAAAACAGCATGACAGAGAGCAGTAAAGAAGATCACAAACCCGCTCCACCCCACCGTCGACGCGCTGACACCGCCACTTAATGAAATGTGAGCTACAGGATAGTAACAGGATTATCCCCGAGACACTGCAGTTTGTACACCTCACAATCTGTAGTGATTTCTGTTAGTTCTCCTTCTTTGACGTTATTTACTACCAAGTTGCAGCAATGCACGGGCAACAACAGAGCAGGAGGTCGCTCCGTGTCATCAGATCAGCCTGACGCAGTAAAAAACAAAAAAAAAATGTAAGATCCCTTCTTTAAAGCTGAGTGTTAGAAAGTGTGTGTGCTCTGCACTCCACGAGCCCTGCCTGGGCTTGTAGCGCGAGAGTTAATAATTCACACTGGGAACAAGAGGTCCATTATGGGTTGCAATGATACAGCAGAGGAGGGAGAGAGAGAGAGAGAAGACGTGCCTGTTTTAGAAGACGAGGTGTGTGTGTGTGTGTGTGTGTGTGTGTGTGGGAGGAGAGAAGTCTACTCTCACCCAGCTCACTCATCCTCTCGCTCTGTGTTTGTGCCAAGTATCTGGAACAGAGACAGTGAGAGTGAGGACACAGACGCGATGAGTGTGCGTGCTTGTTTGTGTGCCTTATAGTGAGTAAACTTTTATTATAGAGCACCTTTCTCAAACAGGTGTGTCCGTCTAGAAACAGACAGAGTGTCATCATTTCATGTACAAAAGCTCATCCTACCTGTGTGACTCCATGTGGGAAGATGTGTAAATCACCCGGGGGACATGACAGCGGAAAAAGGTCAAAGAGTTGTTTACCAGCAGAGAACAGACACACCGGGCATCCCACGTGTGTGTGTGTGTGTGTGTGTGTGTGCGTGGAGGTTATACAGTTTACTCAGTGACTGAATGTGCTTCTGTGTGTAGGTGACTCAAAAGTTGTCTAAAAGCTATTCACAGCAAAAAAGTGCAGAGTTGGCCATTCCCTACTATTGTTTTTCTCTTTTGCTGCAAAACAGAATTGTTTCTGTTTTCTCCATTAGACATGAATGATTATTAATATACAGTACAGCTTAGTACAGTGACGTCTAACTGAAACAAACTTGTTTAAACCTGACGTTTAAATCCTGAGAACGCACAGACAAGCCCAGTTTGATCAATCCTGGTCCGGAGGGGAGGAAAAAAAAAACTGTGGATGAAGTCATGGTGGAGAAGACCAATCAACCTTGGTTTGTACAAGTTATGGTTCTGCTCACGCCCCCAATCGCTGTTCACTTCAAGTATCAAACATGTTTAAGACTTGACGCTGATGCGTCTGATGACGTTAAAACTATGCCGTTTTTTCATCCCGCACACTACAGGATAATCTGCGCAAATTAGCCTAAAATTGGAAGGCCAGATTGGGTCACTCCAACAGATTTGATCCTGGATTTTACTGGATTTTCCTGGAACACTTTGGTATTTCTTGATTAAAATTGAAAGCAATGTATTGACTTGTGAACGTGAGACTGAACGGGTTTGTTTATCTCTGTAACGTCGACCCTGCGATGGACTGGCGAACTGTGCAGCGTGTGACCCCCGCCTTCCGCGGGCCGTGTCAGCTGGGATTGGTGGCTCCAGCTCCCCCGCGCGTCCCATCTCATGTGGACGATTAAAAGCGGCTGACGACGCGTATTTCCAGCGCTCACGTTTCCCTGCAAAGCCACAGATGATGAAGACACCTCTCTCCCTTGAGAGACTCCCTCCTCTTTCTTTGACAGCATCCTGATAAGAAGCCACTTTACTCTATTTTTGCACTGTAAATCAACTTAATGGTACGGCCATTGGAGAACAAGGCCTTGCTGATGGCCTCTCAATTTAGTCATAATTTAGCTCCCGTCACTCACTGCTCACTGAGAGTGTGTGTGTGCGTGTGTTGTGAGATACATTTAAAACGGAAAGTGTTCAATTCACTCTTGCGTAGACTGTAATTTATTCCAAATGCTGAGTTCATTTCATTTGACATTTTTTTTTATCTTGCACATCTAAAATAATATCAAAATACTAAACCATCCCAGCCTCAGCAGGAGCTTCTAAACATGAGCTGCATGACTTCAAATATTCCAGTGATTCGCAGCAGGTTAACGGCCTCGAAGCCACAGGAAAAAGCGGCTCTTTCTTCAGGTTCTAGTTGCTTCTGACAACAACCTTCACATTGTCATTCCAATAGTTTATACGATTTAGTGCCAGCTCGACTCCAATCACAGAGCTGTAGTTTTTTTTTTTTTTTCAATATGCAGTGACATCTTCGTTAAATTTGAGGTTTAAGTTTATAATAAACATTGAAAGACCTTCCACTAATGAGCAAAAGACATTGTTCCTGCACAATTTCCAGAAAAGCAAGTTATTTGCGCATTAAAAATGAATTTAGTTGGTGTTGCAGACTACATTTGATGCTTAAAGCCAATATTTTAATTACAATTCCACCAAATATGAGGTACCAGTAGTGTCAGTGGCGTCCACTCATTGTTGGTTGGTTCATTCCGTTACTTTTCACAAAAACTGAAGGACCCAAATCAAATGCAGGAAGCAAAAAAAAAACAACACAACTAACACACAACTACAACACACAAAAACTGAAACATCGTCAACATGGAGCGCAGAAACACTGTGGAGCACAGAGACTAAAAGCAGGTGACACTAATTAGACACAGGTGAAACACATTAGGGCGGGGCAGACAATCAAGACTGGACACACCCATCAGAGGGGAGTCCAGTCTTGAGTCTTATGGTGTGCTTCTGTTGGAGTTTTATTTTCTTATTTATTAACCTTTATTTGACCAGATAGAAAAACCCATGTTTTTTCCAAGGGTGACCGAGGTCAAGAGGTCACAGTAACTGGTACAGATTTAGGAGACGGCTCAAAAACAATCATTTATTCGACAAAAACAGTGGTAAATTAAAGACACAGGCTCTGTTTAATGGCTCTTTGTTACGACGGAGTATTAGGGCCAAACTGAAGAGAAAAAAAAGTTATCTTTCGAGAATAAAGTCGTAATATTATGAGAATGAAGTCGTAACATTTCAAAAAGTCATAAGGCTATAAGAATAAAGTTGTAATAAAAAAAAAAAGTCATAAACATAAACGTTTTTTCTCTTCAGTTTGGCCCTAACACGCCTTCGTACCTCGTCTAATAACAAAGAACGGAACGCTGCAAGTGCTGTTTTTCAGGCACTAGCCCAGCTGGCTTCCTTTTGCACGTTCAGAGACTTGATCCATTATTAATAACGTTGCAACCTTTTGAACCTTTTATATGAAATATCTGAAAAATGTTCGCGTTGCGCCCCAGCACTCACAGAGAGAAGCTGCTTATTGAAAGAACCTTCCAACGTTTTCTTTTTATTATTCTTCTTCTTCCTCCTCCTCCTTTTCAACAATCTCACTCACTCTGCAGCACATCCAAGGTCAACCCTGCTGAGCATCTGCACTGTACACACATCACTCCGATGTTTGGGTACAGTGTCGACGGACTCATGGAAACACTCACGAGTCTTTCCGAATCTTTCCATTTAAATGACTGTAAATCAATGCTCACGGTGGTGTTAAAATGATTTTCCCCAACAGAAACTGCAACAGCAATGTTCGATTAGGCATGAAACTGTCGGCTGCCGCACACACGGACACTGATCTTCAATCATCATATTATAAACATTTAGGTCATTATCATCAACACATTTCTCATACGTCGCCGCTCACTCTGAGGTTTAATAACGAGAGACGGAGCAACGCTGCAGTGCATACAAACATATTCCTCGTCTCTGGTCCTTTAAAGGTTATTTCATCTTTTCCACCTTCCTCTCCTCCCCTTACTCATCCTCCTCAGCTGTCCTTTTGCCCTCCAGTAATCAGCTATCTCCCTTTTTTTTTTGGCGGAGGCTGTAGGTGGGAGTCTGCTGCGCTCAGAGTTCAAGAGCACTGTCAACATCTGTGCATGTATTTATACGTTCCCACAGGAAAAAAAATAAATGTGGCTCACAAGCAAAACTGCTGCACTGCACAACATTTGCCAAATGCAAATAAACAGGTTTTAATTCAACATAAAGAGATGCAGGTTTTGGACCTAATGTTGAAGTGTAATTTTGCAAGTCTGGTTTTATCACACTGTCAGTGTCATAAAAACTCACTGCTGATGCTCCGCCCTCCCTTCGCCTCTCCTGGCCATGTGCATTTGTTTTCAACGGAGCACGCTGAACACAAGCGGGAAGGGAAGAAGTGCCAAACATTGTCGAGTACAACAATATCAAACACTGAGGAAGTGCAAACACACATTAATACAGAGAACAGAGCGTTTATTCACAAGAGCAACAGCAAAAGAACACCAGGTCAGGTTCTGTGTTTTTCAATTCTCGCTGGTTTCGATGTTTCTTCGATGGTCAGCCTAAAATGGCACGTGTCACCCATCTGTTCATTGAGCTCCACTGATGCTGGCCTACAAAGTGGCTCCATGGGTCTTCTCCCACTTACTTAAATGCTCTCCTAAAGGCTTATGTTACCCCTCGACTCCTCCGTCCATCAAAGGATTCTCGTCTGGCGGTGCCAAGACAATCCAGACTCTCCACAATCCAGACCTACCGAGCGCTACCAGTTCTTCCAAGAGCATCTTCTGTCCGAGCACTTCTCTTCCTCCTCACTCTCTGTCAGTCCACTATTCCTATCGAGTGGATTTCTTTTCAAGACTTCTTCTATGTACTCATGTACATGTTTCCTCTTCCTCGCTTCCCCAACGACGTTTTTTTTCTCTGCTTCTTTTTCGCCGCCTCTGTCATGATGAGTGTCTAAAATAACGCCATCACTGCCTTGGTCTTGTAGCCAGTACCTGGCTGACAGCCTGTGTGTGTTGTGCCATAAAGCAATTTGTTTTTCCCCCGCAAGACTTTGTAAGACCTCCCGCTCCTGAGGACTCTGATCTTGTTTTCCACTAAGAGACAGTAGATTCATAGTCACACGCTGCAGCTTTAAGCTTGTGAAATATTTCTAGCAGAGTCTATTATAATGCTGTTAAAGAGTTAAGGCACTGGTGTTCTTTGAGTGTGCAGCCCAGATTTTTGCTTGGACACCCAACGTGTCCAAGCACACCTCGACCTCGACCTCGCCTCGACCTGGCGACCCTCGAACCGGCTGACACCCGGACGGGTCCGAGGGAGCTGTGGCATCGTTCTCTTGTTCTTCGGTAGGAATGCGTTCTATTTCCCTGCGATCTCCAGACTTCTATCGCCACTCCATGGTGAAGTGAGACACTACTCACACGAGAGCGTCCAAGGGTTCCGCGATATGTAACGTGCAATGTGAGCCTTTAGTTTATACAGCGTCGTCACATGTTGAGTTTATTTCCTATTAAAGTGACAAACAGCACTGTATGTGCAAATTCAACTTATATCGTAGATTTACTTGCCCTTTAAAGCCTAAATGCACCGCATGCTGGCATTTCCTCTTAAAGCCTCGCTGTTGTCAAGCACGCTGACCTTACAGCATTAAGCTCCGTCACAGACACTTGCATACAGCCTTTTCATAAGCTGTGCAGTAATAACATTTCCCATGCTGTGCCGATGTCCAGCATCTCTCCTCATTACACGGCGAGAACCTTAACTTCTAACTCGTGGAACTGCTTTCATTTTCAGCTCGTAACGAACGGCAGAGCCTTTAATGACACGATATAGAAGCTGATGTTATCTGTGTGTACGTGACACACACATGACCTTTGCTGAATCCCCCCCCGTCAGCGCTGAGATGTGCCGCAGAGCCTGTGATAATCAGCCTAATGTCGCACTAAAACATGCAAATGGACCTCGATTCAGTGCCCATCAATAGTCAGTCATTTTAGGTAAACCTACCCACTGTGAAACCCTGCACACAGAGGCTTCATCATTATCAGTCCTCTCTGCTTACATCACCTGACTAATGTGCAGGTGATGGTGTTCACTGGCACGTGCGGAGGCGCCCCTCCATCATAAACTTTCTTTCCACATAAAAGACACCGTAATTACCTCACATGAGAGCAGAGAATTAGCTTCCTTCTGAGGGTTAACAGCGCGAGACGCTGCAGCACAGTCCCAGTGTTCGCTGTAAGTGCCAAGCGAGAGGTGGCTTCATTTGAATCTAAATTAAACCGTTAACAAACAAAAGGCAAGAGGTGGAAAAAGGAACTTGTTTTAAAGGCGGAGGAATTGAAATTGATCAAACTGAGAACGCAGTGGATTTCGAGGGTATTGACCTCAATCTAATCCCGAGCTAATTGTTCAGGGAATGAAGGAATTGAGGGTGTGTGTGTGTGTGTCAGGCTCTAGAGCGTCAAATAAACCTCACCAGTGAATAGGAGAGGACTTTATGTTAAATATGCCACTGGGATTTTTACTGGAGTTGGTGTGTGTGTGTGTGTGTGGTTTTGGGTGATGGAGGCGAGGTTGTGCGTGTAAATGAGTAGATGTGTTCATAAGCGTGTGCTGTGTGTGTGACCTTACAAGCCAAGTAGTGAAAAGAGTGCAGAGCAAAGCGCGCACACACACACACACAGACACACACACACAGACACACACACTGAACTGGTGAACATATGGTCAAAAAAAAACACAAAATGGTGCCAATTCCTTTTCAAATTGGGGACCAGCTGTGGCACAGTGACACGATGGATGTTCTACTCTTGGTGGGGACTGACCTCCCCTCTCTGTTAAACTGGAGTCATTCACAGTGACATACCTGAAATGATGGGATGTGAAGAGACAGACCTATCTATCTGTCTATAGCCAAGGACACACATGAAGCAAAAAAGACGGAGATAAAAAGTTCCCCTAGGCTTCACTTAAACAGGACCTGAAACCATGATAGGGAATAAATAAAAAAAAACGAACCACTGAAACTAGTATAAGAGTAATAAATAAATAAATAGATAATGTGAAATATTACTTGTTCAATTGTGCAATATCAGCAGGAACAAGGCTACATTTCAATCTGAGTTTTATGTCACCTGTAGGACCTTTTTATGTTCTTCTCGTATGTGTGGGTTCTCTGGCTGGTGCTGTCTCCTACCACAGTCCAAGGATTAGGTATTATATTATTTAGAGACCCAGTGATGGACTGGCGACCTGTACAGGGTGTACCCCGCCACCTTTAGGTCCCTAAATCTGGAATAGTTCCAGTCCCACTGTGACAGGATAATCAGTAGAAAATGACCCCTGAGAACTTGAATTCTCCACCAGAACAATTAGTGCTTTGACTCTCTGACTATTTTAAAGACAACGTGTCTCTTCAGTCTCATCAGTATTGTCCTCACGCAGCAGTGAGTTAATGTTCAGCACGAGGAGCTGAAAAAGACTTCTGTCTTCTTTCGTCTTGATGGACGGCCGCGCACACACAAGCTGCACAAACTCCTCATACCATTTAAGGACAGCGAAACTGGCAAAAGATTCACAGATTGAAAACAAATATATATATATATATACACAGTATATAAATACACACATCACACAGTCCCCTTAACCAGACTAATGATTCCAAAATAAATTGGGAGTGAGAAACAAGATGTAAAAAGAGTGATCCGGCCATCTGTGAGTGAAGCTTCAGACGGAGATGGACGACTGTCAGTGAAAGCAGAGGCATGTGTGTGTGTGTGTGTGTGTGTGTACCACGGGGGAGCAGTTGGTGGAGAAAAGGGCAACAGAGATGTGTTTATCCTCAAAAATCATCCTATGTCTCTTCACTTTCATTTATCAAAAAGCCTTTAACAAACATAGCTCTGTGTATCAAAACCAGAGACTGGATGTCTCTGATCTCAACTGTGGTTCTGACTCCCCGGTTCGGAGCGGTGCCCCAGATGAGACTCTTGATCAGAGAGGTTTGATCCTCGTCTTTCTGGGTCGTTCCCTCCTCTTCGTGCTGTGTGGAGCTGCACTGGCTCTGTGAACCATCTGTTTGTTTCAGGCCTGGTTGACTTCACCTCCACAGAGACTGCTTCAGGGTAAAGAAAAAAAAACCAAACTATATTTCTGTCCCGTCAACTAAACCATAGATACAGTGCAAAAATGTTTCCCTCTAAATAACATTTCATCCATCTAATAGCTTCACTACTTATGTCTGCTTATGCTTTGACGTTTGCAGGAGACATGGGCGAAATACAGATGTTAGCTTAGCTATTAGCTCCACGCAAGTGAAGTGGTTGGGATAACCCAATCTGGCAACCCGTAACTTAACCCTTTCGTTGAAAACAATAAAGGAAATAGTAAGTAGCCACACTTTTGCACGTGCGTAGAACAAATTAGGTTTCTGGAGGCGTCTCGGAGGGACATCGACCTCACGTGAACGTGTGGGCGGCGAGTATATCTAAGTGTCGCGTATTCATTCTAACTGACTGGTGTTGTAATAAGGATGGGTTAAATGCAGAGGGAAGATTGGAAGCTGTCTCTCCACTCCACCTACTGTCTGTCAGCGGAAAGACCAGCCTTGCAAGATCAGGGCAGTCGACCCGGAGGCCTCAGAATCAGGAGGTCGCGCAAAGTCTCGGGTGGTTAGCGACGGGGTAGCGCTAGCGGCGTGTTTTTACAACAGTGAGGGTAAAGAGACAATGGATGGATGTTTACGGTGGTGTTGGATAAATATGTAGCCTGAAACTGTAGGGGGAGCTCCGTAGAGCAAAAAAGTGACCAGACTTGCAAAGATACCGCTTTAAATTATATTACCTAATAGTTAGTTAGTTTCACAATCCTGGTTTTAGAGGACCAGGATTGAGAGACACTGACCTAATAATTGCTTCATACACAAATAAATGTAAGATAAGATCCGCTCTATTGAGACTATAGTATATGTATATGTGAGGAAAACAGCTGACACAAGTGAGAATAAAGATACGATACAATGATGTCATGGATATGGTAATTGGTGTGTCGTGTGATCGGATTAGATTAGATTTTATTGATCCCCACACTGGGGAAAACCACTTTACTCACACATGTGCTGTAACCCCTGGGTCTTTCTGAGCCACGCCCCCCCCACGCGCTCTAACCTGGCACCTTCCCCTCGTTGCCCTCGTTTAGCAGCAGTTACACAACTGTTTCCGACCATCTGCTCGGTCTGCACACGGACCATCATTTGGTGGAACGACATTTGTCCTTTCCCCTCCTCTCTCCTCTGTCTGCAGTCTGTGACCGAGCAAAACAAAACAAAACAAAACAAAACACAACACAAAGTCATCCATCTCGAGGGTCTGATGGTGTCCCGCTGCGTCTGGCCTGTCAGCACATGCCCGGGAACGACGCTGCCTGTCCCGGACTGTGGGACCGCGAGGCCGCTCTGAGCCCGGAGCCATCTGGTCACGCTACATTTCCCAAAAGCATACAGTTTGACTTGCACTTTGTCTCACAGCCTGTGCACTTTTGTCCTGTGCTTTCATCGTTAACAACCCCCCCCATTTATAACAGCACAGTTTTCTATATTGTTTTCCACTTTGCTTTTAATACCTACTACATCTCCCTGTCTCCTATGCTGCTGCCGTCTCCTCCTCCCTTTTAGTGCTCGATCTCAGACCTGGAAGGCCGTATGGAATTTGACTGCATCTAAACACCATCTGGTAAATGGATTCCCTGAACACTCACAGACAGACTCTTTTTACTTCTGTTACCAGCTCCTTATCTGCCCTGCTCCCTCGTTTTTTTTTAATAAAAGAGAGGTCAAAAGTTAATTTCAGATGCTGGTTGTAGTTTTTAAAAAAAAAAATGAGCAGATAAATCTTTTTGTTGGTCTTAGTGATAAAATACGGTCAGATTTTTTTCCCCCCAGAGCGAAATGGCTTTCACTGCTACTTATCCAGGACCATCTGTCTACTTTGAAATTGGATTTCCAAAACTGAAATGAGTCTGATTCCACCGTGTGTTACTGCTTTATCCTGTTATTTAACAGTAGAGGAAAGCAAACCCCCCATATATCTCATTTAAATTAAAGATTTGCAAGAAAAACCAAAAAGTACAAAGATGGATTTAAGTATATTACTCTTAATACAAGAGAGCTTATACTAATGTGTGCTGCTGCAATTGCACTTATGGGATGAAGTGATTTCAGACAGTAGTCATTAATTATGCGGTATACGTGCAAAAATGTTGAGGTTTTGTTTTTATGTCACAGTGTGATAGAAAATCAATTCAAACATTTTAGTTGTGATTTATGTGCTTATACTGTGGGAATAAAGTTTTGGAGAACACTGACAAACATACTGGAGCCCTTAAATAATGATGATAAGTCTATATTTACGTACTATGCGCATCTAGCTTTATAACTTCAAATCTTTCTTATTTCTCCATAATCATTAAATATTCATGGCAATATTTGCAACATAAAAATGTGCAAAAACACCATCAGTTATCATTTGTCAACTTTGCTGGAGTCTAATTGCTGTAGGGTCGAGGCTTTCAAACTTAATATCAAGTTATAATGACTTATTTCAGTATGTTAACACTTTTATTTTGAAATTATGTGAAATATGATCATAATTTGATGTATTTTTCACCAAAATTTTGACTTTTGGAAACCTACTGTATAGGAATATACCACTTTTATAAGCTGTATGTATACGTATATATACAATGGGTACGGAAAGTATTCAGACCCCCTTAAAGTTTTCACTCTTTGTTAATTTGCAACACATGAGCTCTTCGGGCAGTTCCTTCTACCTCATTATTCTCATTTGCTCTGACTAAACACAATCTACTTATTTATTTTTTAGCAAATGGCTGCAAATTAACAAAGAGTGAACAATTTAATGGGTTCTGAATATATGTATATATATGTATATATATATATACATATATATCTATACATATGAATATATTGTTATGACTGGCTCTTAGGTCAAGGCAAAAATAGAAGTTATCTATATCAAGCTGAAATGAGTCGGTGTTGTGTGAAAGTGTGAAAGTGCAGCGATCGATAAATTGTGTTGTATGTGTTAAAAAGGATAAAACTACAGAGACCCACCGGTTTGGTGCAGAGTGGAGATCATCAGCAGCAGCAGCAGCAGCAGCAGCAGCAGCAGCAGCAGCAGCAGCAGCACACTGCTGTCTTGATTAGAAAGTAACTGGGACCAGGTTTTCCCTGTCAGCTTAACAACACCTCAGCTACACACCTGCAAGACAATCACAGACAGATGAACAGCATACAGGACCCTGACTCTGTCCGTCTTATCATTAAACATGTAAATTATAAGAATCTTTAGTAAATAAAAAGATACCAGAAGATGTTAGTGATTTTTGTGATTACAGTTAACCCTTTAACAGCTAACTCTCAAAATGTCTGCCTGGACTTTCTTTTTGTTGTTGCTTATTTTAACCATAAAACTGGACCAGAGAATGTCCTTTGGCAGTTATTTACAATTTACTGCATGTTAAAAAACTGTTTTAACAATTTAAAATGAAGAAAAACACTGCTGCCGTACACGAACAACAGATTGTGCGTGTTCAGTTTGAAACGTGAACAGAATGAAACATTTACAGCAACATTTGTTTGAGTCTTTGTCTCTCAATGTGCAAGAACGGGACAAAAAAATGGAAACTAAGTCACAGTACCGGCCCACTTCAAGCACGACATATACAGTAGCTGCCCACATATGTGACGTTTCCAGGTCCAGAAAGTAAAGCCAATGTGGAAATCCCTGAAACCTGCATTATCTCAATCGACCATCAGAGGGCGACTCCAAAAGTTGAGATAAAAAATCTGTCTGTCTATGAGAAAATGACCCTTACTTTTTACTTGGGTTTTAAGATCAGTAATCTATGGTCCCATCTTTAAAACAGTATGATCTCCATGGTCCCATGATTGTTGTTGTTGCTTGATTTGTAAAGTATTTCTCGTGAGACCTGAGACTTTACAAGGCCTCTTGATTCTGAGGACTCCGGGTTGCTATGATGGTTTTCCGCTAACAGACATTAGCGGGAGTGAAGGCAGCTCCCAGTCTCCCCCACAACAAGACATAAAAACCATCACGATGTTAAATTCGGGTAAAAATCTGTCACACAGGGTTCACTGTCTATTCCTGGCCAGTTCACCAAGTCTGACACCATCAGCTTTTAAAGCATGACGACGCCCTATCTTTAAAAACGCTGTGCAGGATGGGGGTCAGAGCGGAGTGTGGAGGACAGGTCGCCCATTTTAGCTGCTTCATCTATCATTAAAACAAGCCACTGTACGGACGGACATGTCGGAGGACCCGGTGATGGATGACTGAATGGAAAGACGGGAAGACACATGGTGGCGGGCAGCCGGCCAAGTCCATCACGGGCAATAAGGTAAAGGCCTCTAACTATACCACGGGGGAAAGTCGTACGTCTCTGTTGCCTGCACGGCAGAGTGATGACATGCGGGCGGACTCTATGACACATTAGCATCAGGTACACAGACAGGCTCCAGCTTGGCTTCTGGGGAGCTGATTATTAATGGATGTATGAGGCAGATCAGGAGATGAGTACAGGGAGGGCACCAACAGGTGCAGCACACAGTTTGTCCTTGTCCAACTCATCTATTAACCATAAAGAGCCTCCCCATTATCTAGTGTATCCACTTTAATATTTTACTGTCCACACTGCAGTGCTCCTCCACACCGCTTACACTCCGTGGTCTAACCTTGTGACGCTTGTGTGTATCGGTGTTTGTGTGTGTGTGTGAGGATGCATTACCCACAGAGGATTAAAGCCTTAAAGGCACAAAACACATCTTAATTATCCTGCACTCACTGTTGTCGTCGTCCCTCCCTCTGTCCAGCAGCAGAAACTGTCACAAAATCCTGGAATTAAGGTTTTCCATCTGAGAGGATTTATATGCAGGTGCATTACACCGTTCTTTTTATCTGTATGGGATTCAGGGCTGATATTCCAGGTCGGCTGAGCTCACAGTTGGGTTCATGTGAGGTTTCAGGGACAGATTTAGGGGTCGAAATCCTCTGTAAATCCACCTGGATACTAAAGAGGCAGCCTGTGCTCATATCAGATCACATTTTTGGTTTCTTTCTTTGCTTTTTTTTCCGTCGCATTGACGAAATGCCGATGGTTATTCCAGGTAAAATAGTTCTGTATTAGGTTTGTATTAAGATGTTTATTTCTCACTTTCTGTGATATCTTAGTGGAAAGGTAGGGTTTTTTGTGAAAGAAATCTGGAAAATTGGAAACTTTCCATGGTAATTTACAGGAATAATCAAAATTGGATGGGAATTTAAATATAGTTGGTAAATAGTACATTGTAGCATAAGCTTGTCTAATACGATCACATTTTTTGCAAATACAGTTGAATTTCATGTTTTTTTGGTTTTGTTGTTCAATGAAATAATTGTCTAAATGAAAGAGTTAAACACTGATAAACAAATTAATCTGCATCATGTTGCATTTTGAATGCATGTCTTTTGATGACATGTTATAAACAACATGTTTATATTTGTGTAGGCTTTCAGTTAATTGCCATGAATTTCCATGACAAGTTTCCCATTTAGAATAATTCCAAAATTCCTGAATTTTAAGTTCCCATGGACAGTTTCTGGAAATGTACCGGATATTTTCCATCCCTTGGTAACCCAGTGTCAAGGTCCTTCTCTCCTTCTCCAAAACAAGAATTGGCGATGCGTTAGCCCCGGCTTCTTCAGTCTACATGCTAATGTGTCTCTAAACAAATCCCAAGCCTGGATGTTGTGACCGGAAAATAAAATGATTTTTTTTTTTGTGTAAAAAAAATGCATAAATAAATGCAAATAAATGTGAACAAAGAATCCGCTGTGTTTGACCCCAAAAAATGGGAACAGCTGAAGGTAAAAAAAATAAAGTATATAAGACAGGAGTAAACTAATATTACTATATCTAACCAAATATTCCCCGCTTACCTGCACTCACACATGCACACCGTCGGACACACTGCAGGAAGAGAGAAATACAAAATTTATACTGACTGATAATAAGAACACACAACACGTGCTGAATATAAATATTTTATGTGTGAGAAAATAACATGATAAATATTTCACAATCATATATATACAGTCTCCATAAGACATGTGGATACTAATCGGTCTTTTTAAGTATCAGTGTTGCAGCGATACGAGCCATTACACTGAACTAGTTCAGTAAACGTAGGCACATTTTAAACTGTTTAAAGGCAACAACTCTTGACTTTGATGTTGAAAAACAATAATACAGTAAGTTAAATTCACACAAATTCTCCTAAGGCTCTTGTTTGTACATAAAAGTATGCTCACACCTGGTGGAAGCGACAGTCTGAGTCATGTTGCTGTTGTCGTGGCGATAACAGCAAGTGTGTTTATCATCACATGAACTTGGCTGAGGGATAACTACATGTGTCCTCCTGCCCATGAGAAGAACAGGCCAACATAAACCTGCAGCGATGGCATGTTTCTGAGCCTCTGTTGAAAGGAAAAACCAATATGGAGGATAGACATCTGTGGTGATACAAGAATATAGAACCCAGAAATGATCCAGGCCGGGCAGAGCAGATAAAGTTCACACCTCTCACAATATTACAGATGAAATGTCACAAAACTGGGATTGAATAATACATGTACACGCAGGCTCAGTCAGCACATATACAGTAGACACCCACATTAAGAGGCTTTATGAATATAAAGTTGGGACTCGCAGCAAATATATCCGACATGTGTTACATCACCAGTAGAGACGCATTTACAGACACAGTGTGACTGAAAAGCTTCCATTAAACACACGATCGTGATGTTTTTGAAAGAAGGGGGTTTCTCCTTCATACGCCGTGTCGGCTTTGGCTTTAGTTTGTGGTCTTACGGTGCTTCACAGAGGCCGATAACAAGACTTCAAATGTCACGAAAGACCCTGTAATCTCATGTGTACGGTCGATGTGGCGCTATAGCAAGTGAGCATTAGCTTAGCTTGGCACAAAGCATGGCTTTGTCCAGCTAATCAGTTCAATGAGTGCTTCTAAGGAGTAAAACTTAAATATGACTATGAGGTCAGAGTCAAAAGTGCCATTTTCTTTCGTTAGCTTCTTATTTACTTCACAGGCATGAGAGTAGTGTCATGTTAGCGCTCAAAAAATGGCAAACTATTACATTCAGTAACAATCAAAACCTTAAACAGAGTATTTAGTGCAGCTATGCCCAAACTTAAAAATACTGCGTTACAATTTCAGAATATCCTGTGACCCACTGAAACTTTTAATCTTTAATCGACACATTTTCCTTTTCCATCATCAAATATGATCACCTGCCAATTATGAATGATCCCAGTGTAAATATGAGGGGTTAATTTGGCTTCGTTGTATTACCTTTGATTACTTGATACAACTCAATCTTTTAAGTTAAAATTTTTTTCAATTTGTATTTTAATGACCTCTCACTGCCTGCCCCCATCAGGGGGGCCACGGCCCACACTTTGGGTTTAGTGTTATTCTCCACTCCTGAAATAATCCCAGAATATAATAATCAGATCCAAAAATACATGATCCTGGGATCCATCCACAAAACCTGCACTCTTTAATATTAACATGTAATCCAATGTTGGATAACATTATGCCTTTGTTGTCATTTACAAAGACATAATGTTCATTTTGTGGGCGGCAGTTTCTACAAACTTATCCAGAGATTAACTGAACACATACACGCACACCTCTGTAGCTAACAATGATAAGATATCCAATTCCAGACAAAGTGACTGCAAGGGCATCATGTTGTCATATTACATGTTTACTCAGGGATGTGGATGCATTCCGGGGGAAAAAAAAACAGAAACTCAGGCACTTTAGGGAGCTGTGTTTTCAGAGGGAGATAAAGGATCATTTTACTTTGGCTCAGCACAAAAGAAAAAAAGGAAACCCTGAAAGGCATAAAATGGGCACTTTGACTATGACATTTGCTGAGGTGAATCTACACAGAGGGTTATGGATTAAGGGATGGACACAAAATGGTGGTGGATAAAAAAAAAAAAAAGTAAGACCTAATAAGCAGGTAGCATTAATACTTAATCAGCCAAGGCAGAGGGGAGAGAAACCTGCGCTGACTACTGATCAGCCGCTGGAGCTGATTCTGTATTTTCATCCCGCAGTGCTCTCTTGTAGGAGGAGGAAGCAAGTGAGTAACAACGAGTCAAACAACAACAAAACTCCTAGAGGCCACATTGTTAAATTAGTATTTTTGCACTGAGGTTTCGGAATTGAATACGCCTCAACATCTCTGCATGTGGGAAATGTTGTGATGAATAAGAGTTTGGTGTTTCTGAAATGGCTGCAATGTTTGCACTGAAGCTATTACACTGAGGAAGTGTTCATCTACAAGCCAGGTGAGTAAAGGTGAACTGGAACACACGGCAGCTACAGCAAAAGCAAAGCAGGAGTCGGGGCTAATGGGACAATCCTAGTCAACGACTGTGCTACGTACAGTTTGTACAGTTTATAACCTTGTTGCCTCCACAACTCAGCTGCAAGTGTCTGTAAATGACAATTTTAGAAGGAGGAGGGCGGACTTAAATCAAAAACACGGCTGTCCATGCGCTACACAAACTGTCCTCAGCTTCAGGTAGGATCACTACTTTAGATTGCAGCTGGGACTGACAGAAAATCTATATGATTTGGTGTCACAGAATGTTTGGGTAGTGATAGTTTGCCATCTTTAAACCCTTAGATGCATAAGTAGGGTCAAAAATAACCCCATGGGTTGTTATTCTTCAAAATCTTTGGGATTAAAAGCTTTTAGATTTTCATATTCCAGATATTCCTTTTAAAACCTGTTTGTGACATGAGGCCATTTGCATTTTTAGTTTTTTCATTCATTCAAAGAAATTGCAGTTTTTGTATCACTACCCCACTTTCAAAGCATTTCAATGCATCAAAGAATCTCCTATAGGTACCTTTGATTCTTATCAACTTATGACTGTCGGTATGAAGTGTTGCCCTAAGTATAAATCACTCTTTGTTGACCAAAATATAATGAAAAGCATCATCTTTAACCAAAATTAAAGAAAGGTCTTAAGTTTAAAGCAAAAACACATTGATTATATTGGGGTCATTTTGGTAGGTCATGCATCCAAGGGTTAAAAAGTGGGGGCCCCCACATATACAAAACATTAGGAGAGGGACAAGTATGAAGTATTCTGAGGGTGAAGGGAAGAGTCTTTGACATTCTGGTAGCGCAGCCCTGCATTCTGTATCTATATTTTATTTATCTCCGTGTCCCACAACAAATAATGAAATGAATAAAGAACTGCATAAATATTTGGTATGTGACCAAAATATACAACCTGACATTTTATCACTCAGTATCTGGGGTACGTAGTAAATAATCAATCAATCACATACCTCAAAGCAAAATTGTTCATTGCTATTTTCAAGGTCAGTCTAGACACTATAACTATAACTGTGCCGTGGTTATGACTGAAATGCATCCCATAACAAATCCATGTCAAGGAAGAGTGTCAGTTTCATTGACTCTGCATGTGTGAGAGTAGCATGCGTAACAAATGAAAGCAAGTGATGAAGTTAGTTTGTTAACGGTGTTCTTTTCTGGTCACGGTCCTCACAGTGTCATCAGATTGCGACGTACGTCTGTCATATCTGTCGGTGAAGGCGATGCACGAATGTACGGCTCTGTGATCGCCTCAGCTGACAAATAACAGACAAAAAAACTTGCTCATTTCTTTGGTAAATGTTCAAGTTCTGGCCATTTCTTGCAGTAAAGCTGTTAAAAACGTAAAAAAAAATAAATCAGTAACACTGTCATATTGAACGTGTTATTTGGTTGCTTATCTGTAAAGGATTTAGTGCAAATGTAGCCTGTGTGGCATCGTGTCAGTCAGGTCACAGAGTCATAACACACAGATTGATGGTGTGCGCAGAAGTTACTGTTCCTTGTTGTGCATTCTTTGGCCTTGGCTCTGACGCCAACAGCAAAAAAAAAAAAAATGTAGGCATGGCAACACACTCCCCAACTCACTCACACACAGAGAACACACATACACAGTCACTATATATATCAACGAGAACAATGCCATCAGGTGAGGAGTGTTTGGTGGGAGACTCATCAGTCAGACAGCAGATTCAGAGCAGGGCTGCAGGTGTAGGACAGGTTGTTACAGCTGCACAGATCTGCTGAGGCAAATCACTAAAATAGCCTAAAATCTATTCCATGGCTTTTTTCGAGGTAAAGTGTTCATTAAAGGCCAAATAACAAACTGCACCTACACTGACTTCAGAGTCCATAGAGAACAGCTGGGCTCAGCCAAATTTAACCCGCGTGTCCCGGTTGTAGAAAAGCACCTGGAGCAGGATGGCGACGTCGATCAGGATCTGCACCGAGCCGCAAACCCAGAACTGGGCGGGGCTGTCGTTCATCACAAAGTAGGTGGTTTTGAAGATGTCGCCCGCCGTCCACAGCAGCACCATCTTCACACTGGACAGGAAATAGAAGAGGGCAGCATTCCAGTTAGCTTTCTGGCCAAGATACTAGTGTTATGTCTGTAGTTGGAGCCACTAATCTAAATATGCAGGTTAAAGAGCGAATACAATGAGTTATACATGCATACAAACATATGTATGGGTAATATTATCTGCCAATCATCGTCCTGAATGTTACACACTGACACCAACGTGTCAACGTTTTACATGCCGAAATGTTCCCTCTTGTGTTAGTGTGCATTTGAGATATTGGAAGGTGGATTTTTAATCACGTATCACACACAAGTAGCCAAAGAAATGTAGTGAACTTGATCTAACAGCAGCGTGTGAGAAAACCGAAGTTTAGACTTCACTGAATTTACCTCCACCTAAAACACAATAAAGGCTTTCAACAAAGCTGTCAGTGCTTGGCGTACGAGCAACACATACAAGCAAAACCCATTTTTGAGAGTCACAGGCTGAGGAGGAGGCCAGACCCTGAAGACAACGGCTGTCCTTGAGGAGCCTTTAGAAAGTTCATGGAAAGCATCACATGAAATATAGAATAGAAAGTCTTGTCGCACTGCTGATTGTACTGCAGTTATCACTCTCTATGGTGTCTTCATCCATCACTTTCTTTTACCACGCTCTGTCCCCTCTTTCCATTCCTATTCTCTGATGTAACCGCCACTAATCTACCTCCGTGCGCCTTTGACTCCTACCCTTCACAGTTTCCGCCCTCGCTCCTCGTCTGCCTACTCTCTACCCACTCTTTTATTCTATATTCTTGTGCTCTGGAGAGTGAAGTCCCATAGGCATGAATGCAATATGAGTTTATTCTTTTCATTAAAGCTGACTGGGCCTGAGGACGGAGCAGGACCATCAGTCATCGGTGAAACATACTGTAGGGGTTGGTCAGGGTCAGGGGAGAAAGGACAGGAGGGAGACAGAGACAAAGAGGCAGCGGAGGACAGTATTCATCTAACATGCTGTAGCAGAGGCAACAAACCCACCAGAGAGACGGAGAGGGAGCTCTCTGGGATGGATATGGATGATGAGTGCGCGTGGGGGCAGAGGCAGCCTAATGACTACGGGGACAGCTGTCCTTTACTATCCTTGCGCTCTCCTTGCAGAGTCATGTCAAACCTCCGAACTCTCCCTCGAGTTCCCTTAAGGCCCCCGAACCACAACATTAGCGGCAAACAATCCAGGGCCCGACATGGAAATGAGGACATCGTTATTCAACATAGATGAGAGTGTACCAAATCTTTGCACCGCATGTGGTATGGAACAGGAATAAACAACCTAGCCTGTCGCAGACGCCAAACAAGGGGCTGCACGAGCAAACCTCCGAGCGGTTATGATACTGTCCCCATGTGCACGTAAAGGTTCACTCATTAACTATCAGAAAATGCATCAGCTGCACAATTTCTCTTAATGTTCTTTGTTGTTTTGTTTACTCTGCTGACACACCATTGATGCTACTGAAAAGAATAGACGACTTACTGAATGTGATTGATTACATGTGAAAAAAACAAGACACAAATGCCTTCTTGACAGCCCTCTTGGAATCCTATGTCAAAGTTTGTGACGTTACTTCAACTTTCTGAGATGGAAATCCAATCTGAGTGGTTGTTGCCCAACTAGGAAAGTTTGACTTCCAACGACAACTGGAACACATTATGAATGCAACAGCTAGTGCAGTGCTAATTTGCTGCATCTCGCACACATTTAAATACTATAAAATATCCTCTGTACTCAACTAAATACTATGCTGCACATATTTCACAATAAAACAAAATTAATGGAATCAGGGACTAGAAAACACTAGAGCGCTTTTACTTTGAAAGAGAAAAGAAATTGTTGCATATGCAAAAGATGTAGAGGCTGAGATGTTGAAGAAATAACCATTTTCACTGTACGTTGTTGCTGTGAGACGCTACTATTAAACATAAGAGGTTGATTCAGGTCATTCACAAATACACCACCCTCAGTTTGATCCAAATTACTGAGCTACTTTGTAGCTTTTACTTGAGCTATTACTGTTATCTTTATTCAATTCTCTTTTATATTACAAAAAGAAAAGAAAAGACAATACCCATTAATTACCTTGATCATTGGGGTCCATTATGTGAATGTGCCAGATTTAGCCACACAGACTTATTTTCCTCTGGCAGGGTGATGATGGCACATAGCTATCTTACATATTGGATTTTAAATTGAGCTAGTATTCCACCTCTAAAGTAGAACATGTCTAACCTAAATGTGAGATTAAAGGAAATAGAGCCAGTCTGCTTAGTCAACCCAAAGCTTCCTCTGTCTTCCCCCCTCTAGTCCTCCCAGCGCCAATGTAACCACCTCAGGCTATAGAACTGTACTGTACTGTAGTTTTGGAGAATTCTCGAGTCCTACTGATGTGTTCCTTTACCCTAACAATTTAAACTTTCAGGGTAAACACTCCAGGGTTTGATTAAACTGCTGCGCCTCTCTCTCTCTCTCTTAGCTGCCAGCATTCCTCAGGGGAAATACTTGGGTTTTTGTTCCACTGAAGCCCCTCATGGTGCTGTTCACTGAACTTGAGATATCTTGTTTCATCTTTCTCCTCATCTTTTCATTTCACTGCACCACTTCCCTCAGTTTCTCAGTTTTCCCCCCGCAGAACTGTCATCTTTACATTCATTGCCCCCGTCACTGCCTTTACTCCGCTCCTCTGTTCTCCGGAAAAAAGGGACACGCAGTTAAAGTGACTGTGACACTGACTGTGAAGCTTGATGAAGTCAAATGATGAAGTTGCATTTTACAGCAATGCAAGGAGGAGGCATCATCCACATCATACAGAATAAAATAGAAAAAAGGCGCAACACTACGATGTTGAGTCACTCTTATTGTCATTTTAAATTTCCATACTGTTTCATCTCTAGTCACCATGTCCTCTGCTGTTGAAAGAAATACGGTGACTATCCCTTTATATTTGTGGTTCAATTATGAGAAGGACAAATAGTGAAAAGAAAGAAGAAAACTTTTGTTGAAAAGATTTTTAAGTTATTTTGTTTGAACACTTTTATAAAAATAATGAATTCCCTGCCCTCCTACCTGAAGGCCATCCCTTAATGAATGTTTTCAAGTGTCTCACAAGCTCTTTCTGTGAGCTACTTGCGGTGCCCGTGTTCTAATAAATGTTTTAGAATGACCTTTGTCTTAACAGAAGTAAGACTTCTTTTAATTAAAACTCAGGGTGCAATCACACCAGCCTCGTTCAGCGCACTCCAACTGAACCCCGGTGCTTTTACACCCTCAGTTCGGTTCATTTGGTTTCGGTGTGTGCGCAGTCCGAGGCCTCTGATATGAACGAGTGACTAAACTCGTGTTCACGGGTGACTGCTTGCGAGTGAACTCTGCGGCGCTTTGTCATCGCTGTGAACTCTTTAACAGGACCTTTTGCTGGAAGCGTAATACTTACTGCTAGAGCCTCAGTAAAGGAGGACCGGGAGGAGAGCTGCAGATAGAACGGCACGTCAATCCTTCATGTCTTTCTCAGGGTACATAAGAACTTTTCAAGGACTTCCCAGGGCCAGTTCCCTCAAACTCAAGGACCAAATGTGCTGACACCGCTTAAGATGAGAGGGCAACTTGTAAGAGCCGTGTCGCCGATGGCGTCCACTTTCATTGATTTGCAGCACGCTCTGCATCTGGACAAGTGAGCGTCCTTGGGATCAAGTCAGTCTTTGTAATTTTCTTTGGTGAGCCAGAGATGTTGGAATTTGCATTTCCCAGGCATCATGTAATTTGCTCTCTCTTGCATAACGTTACTCGCTCATTTTGTTCTTCTTCGATACCCCTTTATGCCTGTTTTTTTCTCCCCTCATTAGCCGTCCTTTCCCCTTCTTACTCTTCCAAATTCTGTGCTTTCCCCCTGAGGCTAATTTCTTTGCTTAGTCATTGTCCATGTAATTAAGGAGGGCAGGTCATCAGAACAAAGGTAGCCTCACAGTGCAGAGGAATGGACACGAAACCTGGACACATGCACTTACACGGCGTAGTTCCCACATCTTCACACGCTGTTTGTCATTCTGCTCTCATGTACGTAGCTCCATGTGGCACAGACAGATTTAATCAAGACTCATGACTTGGTTGACAAGTGATGAAAGACAGACAGAGCCAACAAATGAACTGGGTCCTGGGTGAGGCTTTGAGGGTCCACAGGGGGAAGGAGTGATTATGGTATTGATTTAGAGTCTGTGCATCTGTGTCAATTTGATCTAAACATCCCGCGTGACATCTAATGGTAAGACTGCAGCATCGTTAGACTAGAAATGCAGCGCCTATATTGACAAAAAAGAAGAACTAACTGGAAAAACAACGTCTTGAATCACTTTTATATACTGCATCAGTCAGCATTTAGTAGTCCAGGTCCGGTGTGTACCAATTTGTGGTCTCTATCTGCTCAGGCCTTTAGGCAAGGTCCTCGGCCCTTTCAATTTCTACCAATAAACTCCTTCTAAATGTTCCACACTGGATGATTCATTTGCAAAGAAAGACACAAAAATGAAGCGCGTAACAAAATAAATTGCTTCACATTCACACACACACACACACTTGTGCACTCACACTGACTCCATTCACCCTCATTGACTATCACTGACCTGACACTTTCATCTGAGCTAAGTGGAAAGAGATGAGAGTGGAAAGGGTGAAATGGTGAACTGGGCTCTTCTGGGCAGGAGGGGGGGAATGGTGAGAGAAGGGAAATTACAAGCAATGGGTGACGATGTTCCCTGCTAGAGGAGGAAGACTGGGGGAGCATAAATCTCGAGAGGTGAGAAGCAATGCCACCCTGATAGTTGGAGATTGACAGGGACAGCGGAGAGTGATGGCGAAAGCACGAGAGGGGAGGATTGATTGCATGGTGTGATGACTCCGCCGTCAGTAATTGTGCAGTGTATTGAACGAGTTCTGTCAGGCCGCACCATTAGCTCCTCTAAGCGGCGAGAGTGGACAAGTGGAGCAGGATTGCTGGAAACTGGACGCAGTGACATTTAGAGAGACAGAGACGGAGGGAGAGAATTAAATGTGTAGTTTGTGCAACTGAATGATTTCACGACCCGAAAGTTTGCAAAGTTGTCTGACAAACCTTTAAATGTCACTTTCTGCACCCAAATGCTAGCTGTTTGTCACTGCGAAGCGTAGAGTGTTGTAAATCATTGTTTAATTCATTTCTTTTAATCGAAAGTTGCGCTCAATCTGTCTTTCAAACATTTAGAAGTATAGTTTAATTCGGAAAAACACCCAACAACAACTACAAGTGTCATTCCTCATAGTGAAAGCAAACACGATTGATTTTTAAACCTGCAGCCATAGCTGTAAAGATACAATCGACATCAAAATAACATTGAACCCTAACCCCTAAATTAACCTCAATCTGGGTTACATGAAAGGGTTAACAGGCCTTTTGTCAGAGAAACTGCCTCGATTAATGTAGAACAAGTGCTTCATTTGGTCTGTCTACTCACTTATCGTTTGATCTTTTAACAAATTGCCTGGTGTTCCGACCTCATTAACTGGTTTATCTACTACGCACCAATCTGTGTCTCTTTTTGTTCAAATTGCTCACACAATCCATCGCGCCATCTCTATTTACAGTACTTCTCACCACCTTTAACCTGCTTCTACATCTTCATTCTCAGCTGTCCTTCCATACTCTTACACCTACAGTAATCCTGCTTTTTGTTATCTTCTTGTCCCAGACTCCTCTGTAGTGATTTACCTATTCTACTGCCAAAGGAGCCATTAGATGGATGGATGGATGGATGGATGGATGGATGGATGGATGGCCATAGGCGGGCTGACGTTTTCTTGCAGGCCATTGTTTTTCACTGCATTTCTATGTGTGTAAATGATGTGACAGCAATACAGATTGGTCATCCAACAGAAAATATTTGGAGTACATCTGACAAAACTGCACTCACTGGTATAAGCCGTTGCCATCCTGCGGCTCCATGTTTCTACAGCAGACCAAAAAGCCGCCAACTTTGTTTTTTGAAGCTTACTACAGTTTAAAGGTGGACTTAAACTGGAAGCCTGTCAACTTAAAACTCTGACCGGGCTCTGAGTTGATAATGTTGCTTGGCATTTTGTAATTTCCATAAGCAAAAAAGGCCAAAAAGTCCAGTCCACTGAATCCCATTTCCCCCTAATGTTGTGAAGATAAATAGGCAGCTGATCACAGATTAGACCCAGTGCAGTTTCCCCCCTTTAAGTGGGGGAATCACAAATTGTATGTGAGACTCTAAGACTCTCCAGAGGGAAGTAAGACAGTCCTGGTAATTGGCTGATGATACTTAAGCTACTAACTCAAAGCTCTGTGGAAAAAGACACACTGGAGCAGCTGCGGCTGATGTTTACAGCTTCAAAGAACTTCAGTCACCTCCTCTTCCATCTCTTCTCCACCACAACCCAGCGTGTATAGATTTTCATGATGTTTGTCCGTGCATGTTACTTTGTGAGTCTGTGTGTGTGTGTACCTATGTGCGCCCACACATGAGGGCGTGTGTGTGTGTGTGAGGTGATTTAGCAGCAGGACTGTAGCGGTCCCTGGGGGGCGGGGGGGGGGCATATAGGGAGACGGAAATCAAAGGGCCTAGCGAGAGAGAAGCCGAGCTGCTCTTAACCCACTAACAATGAATTATGCATGTTGATCGATTGCACACAGGCAAAACACCAAAAAGTTCCCAACCTGCCAGAAAAAGATGGATTCAACCCCACAACATGAAGCAGAGGGGAGGGGAGGAGAATCATGCAGAGTTTGCCTAGAGATATTTTAGACACTTTTTTTAGAGAACGTAAACAACTCAGAATAAATGAGAGAGCCTGCTGGCGATGGCTATTTCAGAACATTTGTTTCATCCATAACCTTACAGTCCTCTGTCTGTCATTTACCCGAAACATCATTTGCAAATGCTTGTAAAAAGAACAAATACGGGTCGTTTAGACCTTGTTCAGACCTGGTAATAACGTCCGAGTATAGGCCTGAATGCTCTTCGTACGTCCTCGGGATTCAGAACATTTCAGCTTCCTACTACTTCCTAAAAATCACAATTCCCACCTCTCCAATTTCTACTCATGAACTACCTCAACATCAAGAGGAAGCAGTTTCACAATACATCAAATAAATCACTATATTTGTGTATTACTACAATGTATGGTGTCCCCAAAAAGTGTTAGGAGAGAAGGTCTCATGAAGACCTGCACTGGAAGAAACTCAAGACTAAGAGATTTATAAAATACAAGTGTGAGTTTCCCTTCAAGCAAGTCCGGGGTTGCATCAGAAGAGGGTGAAAACACTTAAAAAATACATCTAACAATGTTAGAAAAACCTTCACTGGTCTCCATTCTCATGTTTCTTTTACCATAGAACTGGGAAAGTTTCATTTTACACACTTGTTTGCAGACCCAAACTAACCCGCGTTGTTCCAGTGAAACAGTAAATCTCTCAATTTCTGGCTCACAAAGAAATATCATTTGATGGATTTGCATTCATTACAGATAATGGGATGTGGATGTCTGGATACTTAACACTAAGTTTGTCTGCTACCACTGTGAAACATGCGAGGGAAAAGGTAGAATTGGCCTAATGACAAGTGCTCCAGGTACTGGAGTCAGGAGGAGTCTGAAAAAAATGCTGTTTTTCACTGATGTAACAGTGTGTGGGTTTAAAAATAAATAACAGGGGATGACTGCATGATGCCAGAGTGTTTTGGGCTTCAAGAAGTCTCATTTCGTCTCAAGCTGCAGGGAACATCATGACCTTGACATCTGGCTCCCTCCTGCTGCCACTTATCCTGCACACTAGAAACTCAAATCAGCAGTAGAAAGCCCCAGGCTGGTCAGTTCTTCAGTGTGGTACTACTCTACAGTAAGGCCAAGCTAGTTTTTCTTCCTTGTGTCTGCTTGAACTCTGCTGAGCTCCTTAAGTGCATCGCCCCTTGCTTCTGTGTTTAGTCAATTACACTGCTTCCTCTTCCTGTCATGTTCCCCCACCAGCCCAACTGCCTGTGGGTGTCCTGCTTTACCATCAACCCTGGCTCTGGTAGTTTCTCAACTCTACATTTTGAGCAAAACATCTTTACCAAATCCCTACCATGACCATGTAGAGCAGGCAATCACACGCTCGAATGAACTTGGGCTCTTGAGCAACTCATTTGGCCAGTGATGGGCTAGTCAAGTTAAAAAAAAAGTCAAACTTTTTTGGAAAAAAACAACTATTCAGTAGAGGATATGCCATCATGATATCACAATAAAAAAATAGTAGTAATATATGATGGATATTTCAAAAGTCACGTTCATTAAAATATAACTTACACTGAAAACACTGAAAGCTACTTTTCTATCACTACTTTTATGTGTGTGACAAAAACAGACTGTCCCCATCAGTGTCTCTGTCTCTCTGTGACATTGTAAATGTTGGCAGCCCTCGTGCAGAGGTGAGAGAGGAACAGGAGGGAAGGCAAAAAAGATAAAGTTTAATGAGAGGAAAGAGAATAACAGGGCCGGCTCCCCGGGCAGCCGAATATGAAGAGAGCTGTGCAATCAGTCACACACGGTAACACCACACAGAGTTGTTTACATAAATAAATCACAACTTCAACACTAAACTGTACCTGCCAGTTAAATAACCAGTGCTTTCAAATGTCAGCATCGATCAACAACCAAACCCTGTCAGGTATCTTTTTTAACTTTAAATAATAAATCATCATATACGCCATGTTTCCACCAAGTGGAATGGCTCAGTTCATATCTTTTTGTGTTTCCATTAGGAATAGTACTAAAATAACGGGCCCAAACTATACCAATTTTGGAACCATTCGCTTAAAATAGTACGGTATGGTCTGGGTGGAGCTAGACCATAACAGTGGACATCAAAGCTTGATGTCTTGACACTATTTTAATGCTTTATATATATACGTATATATATATATATATATATACATATATATATATATATATATATATATATATATATATATATATATATATATACATATATAAATATATATATACATATATATATATATATATGAATAATACTGTTAATTGTGTTGAATAACTGTTCTTTGTTTGCTCTTGGGAAAGCGATCTCAATCTATAAGCTCAAAATTCCTCCACTTTTTCTGCTGACCCGCACACACGTTACCATGGTTACCAGAGGATTTAGCAAGTTGCACAATTATCTGTGTTTTTACCGTCCCCTTAGTCCACACATAGACCGACTCAATCTAATACAGTATCCGTGTTAATGAAAACCATCGCACCGTCAGTCCCAATTCACAATTCAAATAAAACGGACCGCAGTTCACTTGGAACAGATTTAGACCAACATTTCAATAAGCTGAGCTCAGACTTTGGTGACTTTAACTTCAGTAAAAATGTAAGGTGTGCTCACTTCTCTTTCTTTCATGTTCTTCCTCTTGCTCCCTCTCACTCTCTGACTCTATCTTTCCATCACCAACCTGTCCCTTCCTCACTTTCCCCAGAGTAGCGATGAGTGTGAAAACACACATGCGCACATGGAAAGTGTCAATGGTGACCAAGTCACATAAGAGTGTTTGTTTCCGAGTGTGTTTGTGCCTCTAAACCCCTGTACTTTACCACAGCACGTGTCTATTTAAAGGCTCTCTTTGGTGACCTGCAAAAGGTGTGCGGGTCCTTGATTAAACAGATCCATACGATCACTATCACACCTCAGTAATGGGACTCAAGGGGAATGCGACCGGGCAACAACAAGTAACTGTTTCACATGGGATAACATGAGAGGAAGGAAGTGCCGAAAGTGTGCCGTCATTACTTATGGAAGACAGTTTGTTCCAGCATTAAGCGAAACAACTACGAGAATCATTAAACACACGTGATGAGGGTCAACAGATCTGAAACGTGGTCAACGTGCAGGCAGACAGAAGTGCTGAGTGTGCTGTTCTCAGCCTACTGGGTGATTTGTCCAATTAGGCTGCTGAGATCAATAGTGCAGATGGAAAAATCCTCATGTTAAATTTACAACATTTTCTGCCTCTCATTTAGTGCAGTGAAGTACTCAGTAATATCTGCGATCGTTAGTTTTGGTGGCAGATATAATATCATATGAATGACTATGCAGGGACGTCACCATAGATCTGGCTTTAGTGAACTAATGGTCTTCTCTAATTCATCATTTACATGAGACATGTAGTGTTACAGCATATTTAATCTTTGCCATAATATTCACTCTGAGCTTAATGGGCGCTCACAGGAAGTGGAGGCGTAGATTCACAGCCCGAGGAAACTTTATATGAAAAGAAGCAAACATCTTGCCATACTTTTTTTTTTTTTACAACCTATCGACAATGGACAACGCCATGCTATCTACGATCTATGAGAGATCCAGTACATGAGAGCTAGTTAGTATAATGCAGTGTTCACGGCGTGTTGCACTCAGAGGTGCATTCAGTGAATCTCATGAGTTTTCATTAATTCTGCAGTCCACTAACTAAATGACCAGTTGCTGATGCATTCAAGAAACCTTGCAAATCTCATTACATCAATAAACATACCTACTAATCAAATGCTTGTTTCCGCTGCCACCATGAGGTAATAGATGCACGTAATTACAAGTAATTAAGTAACCATAAGGTCATTGGAGAAGTATGGATATACAGTTCATTTTGAATAGAATAGAATAGAATAGAATAGAATTTGAATAGAAATTGTTTCGACATAGCAGCAATACAAGAAAATATTATAAACATAAAATGTAAAATGTACAACAGTGGGGAAAAAATAGTGCAATAATAGAGGAAAATTGGTGAATGCAAGAACACCAATTCTTTACCTGGAGACTGAAATACAGCGCACTTGTGTTTACGGATGCACGTGAAATGAAGCGAAACACACACACACACAGGCTTTCCTCTTTCAGTGTAAAAGCTACAGCGACATTTCTGAGAGACAGTTTAATCCAGAGAAAACATGCAGTGGGACGTAAAGAAGAAGGACAGATATACAGTAAAGTCTTACAGGAATGTGGAGAAAATAAACAGGGTTGACACCTGACACCTCTGTCACCTCTCCTGCAGCAAGAAGGATTGTCTTATGGGGAAAAAAAAACTACATGAAGAGCACCGTCATTAATCAATGCTCTTCTCACCTTCTTTGGGGAATTCGTGAAAAACAAATGCAGTCTTGAGATCTAGAACAGAAGAGCTAAGAGAGGAGGGACTGCCAATGTGGAGAGGAACACTTGAGAGACAACAGAGTTATGAGAAGAAGGAGTTTCTTTAAGGGCCAGGTCATACCTTCCCTGTACCTGTACACGCTTCCCCAGAGGTCCAATAGGGTACATGTAATGTAAATTTACTTCTGTGGTTGCCCGTGCAGCCTCTATGCCTATTGCCTACTCTATCTATACCTCCAGTTGGAGTCCCCATGGGTTGTATACACAATACTTTCCAGTCCAGTTGGTGGCATGCTCTTGTTTTTGGTCAAAAGAGACAGCAAGCAGGATGGTAACCATGGAAACTTGCACGATTACATTAGGAAGTCCACCGATGCCAACACATAAAACACTATACTCAAAGAATACATGGATGTACAAAAGTCAAGACATCAGGTACGCATGTGTGGAACGCTTGATGTTCAAACTGAGCATCAGAATGACAAAGAAAGGTGATTTACGTGAATGTGGTACGAGTTAGTCTTGCTCTTTGCAGAAGAAACAACTCTGAAAGTGCAAAACCTTGACACTCCTGCCATTTAATTAGTGAATTTATATCACAACAGTACATGCTCAGGAAGGACCAGGCTGCATGTGTAAAATATACTGAAAATGACTTATGATGACAGTATCATCAGTATAAACAGTTGACAGTAAATAGAGGATCCACCACTTTCCATAATGATTAAATGATAGAAAATGATAGAAAAACAAAAAAACTGGGCCCAAGATTACAGGTAAAATATGAAGCACTGTAGAGGGGAAAACAGAGGATATTTTCAAAACACAACCAAAGATAAAGACACAAAAACCAGCTGCATAGATCACCTCCCAGCAGGGCTGATTGCCCTCAGCTGTGGGCAACACAGGTGCAGCCAATAGTTCCTGATTAACAATGAAACCTAAGGCCATTTTCAGATTACCAGCCACACTGCTCGATTTAATTCGATTTTAAATCTGATGCACAACCAATCAGACTCAGAGGTTCACATTCATTACTACAAGTGTCTCTGAGTGCCCTCTCAAACCACATACATGCACACTAACCCTGTGATCATCAACAACAACAACAAAAAACATCATATTTGTATGAGACCACTCTGTATTATAGCAGGAGGCTGGTAAGATAGGATGCACCTTTATTGATCCCCCCCATAGAGGAAGTTCCGCAACAGAAGCAATTTAGTGAATGAGATTCAACTCCCTCCTTAATTGTCTGATTTTGCTGAGTGTAGCCTTAGATTCTAGATCTCCTGGATGTCCGTGACAGTGTCCATCCAATAACTACTTCAGAATTGGCCCTTTGGATTTATCCAATCTTTGACCTGCTGTTTTTATATGGCTTGCAATGATTATAAACGACCTTATTAGCAATTCATTAGCATATTTTTCATAATATTATAAATTACTGGCACACCCTGGCCATTACGTTTAATGAGAGCACATGGCATGTGGCTTACGGGGTACTCGTGTAGTTCTTGAGAACATTAAGAGCAGCGTGGGAGCGTGCGACTGTGTGTCAGTATGAGCACTGACACTGGGAGAGTTCCGAGCTCTGTTTGTTACCTCATGCCTTTGGTGGAGCGGTTGTGGAAGTTTTGCAGTAGCTGCGGGAGGCCCAGCATGGCCTCGAACATCACCGCGAGAGAGCCCAGCGTCTCCACAAACACGGGCGAGTCGAGCAGCAGCAGCGTGACCACGGCACACAGCACAGTGAAGCCGAAACAGAAGAGCAGGTAGTCCTCAAACGCAGTCCACTTCCAGAAGTAGTGAATATTCAGATCTAGAGGGGGTGAAAAGGGAAACACAGGAAATAATAACCTCACAGTTTTCATCCTTCTTTACAGCCTATGCTTATGTAGAGTTTATGGATCATATCCATTGTATAAGATATCCGATCTGGTGATTTAGACATTCAAAATGATACAGATTATCATACTGACTCATCCCAAGAAAAAGTGGGAGAATTTAAAGGAAAGAAAGTGGACACAGGAGTCTATAGAGTGGAAAGTAAGAAGCAAAGCAAGCGTGAGGAATAGGCCTGCATTTGTGTTGCTGAGATGAGTTACCGTGCACATGTTGAAAGAGAAGAGCATTAGTGACAGACACAGAGACTGAAAGCAATGAGGGCGGTATAGCAGGGGAAAAAAGATGGTAAGAGCAAAGAGCCTGGATGAGAGTTTCATTGAAGGATGCATGGAGATTCTGCAAAGACAGCACTCCTTGATCAATACTGTGTGCATGCTTAAGTGAACGGAACAAAGATAAATGAGCTACTCGTGACGGCTTTTACATTTCTATTACTTTGGAGGAACTTGCCCTTTGGCGAGGCCCTGCGGCTTCACATTTAAAAAGTTTATTACCTTTGATTTTTTTCATAATGCTATTAGTCACATGCAAAAACTTTCAGTGAGAAATTCCGCCACTGAGTAAAGCTGTAGTTCCTTCTCTAAAACAACAACTTAGCTTAAATGAAGGAAGTGGCCAGTGCGTGTGAATAAATACTGGTGTTTCTGTACTGGTGTTGTAAGCTATGATGCCAATTGATTACACTTAATGTAACTTGCAATTTGGAAGTGAAACAATTTCACAAAGTTAAGTCAAATCAAATCTAATTTCCATTTCAGCTCGATAGTTCAGTTAAATCTGTATAAATGTGTAATACAGTGTATAAAACAATAAAACAGAACCAATTCAACATAAATCTTGGGAACTCAGTGGGAAACTTTGATGCTAACTAAACACAGCTTAAGAGGACGTCGTTCTGTAACGAAGAAGGCCTGACACTAGTCATAGAGACTATAAATTCTTCAGGAAAATGTTTACAGACATTATAAATCAAGTGAGAAGTAGCGTAATTCATACAGTCCATGGACTAAACCCATCTTTAAATTATTTAATTCAGCCTTCATTTCAATCCCACGTACACTGTCAAGTTTAATGATTGTAAATTGTGACCCAGTATGGTCTGGGTTTGGTTCAGGAGCTGCCAAAGGAAGCTTTATGGGAAGAGGCATTCGTCTTACTCCATCAACAGTCACATCACCAACAGCCATCTTCTCAACAGACCATAATGTGAGATGATCAACGATCTCTCATTGCTTATGTATGACCATGGAGCTCGGGAAACGGCTGACATCAGCTAAAGCAGATTGATGGCTAAATAAGAGCAGATGAGTTAGCGTTGGAATTCAAGTGCAACGCTGCAGACTGCTAAGAACCTGGCTTTTACTTGCACCCCATTGCCTTTCTTTCCTTGACTGCACAGGCTGCTCCTGCATGAGCAAAATGCACGTACATTTGTCTATATTTGCATGTGAGTGCATGACTTTGAATCTCTATGCAGATGAAAGACAAAGGACAGAACAGAGAGACAGAGAAGAACCCTCTTTAGAGAAGCAGCAAATTATCTGTATTATTGATTATCAACTGTATATGTGTTATTCTTTCTTATTAATCAGCATAAAAAATTACACAATATACCCCTGATTTCTTTGGTGGACAAATTGTCTGGTGGATATTTTTTGGTGCAATAGGCAGTAGGGGTGGGAATTACAGGGTACCTCATAATATGATACATGGTCCATGACACCAATAATATTACGATACAACTATTCCGTAATAATCAGGACAATCATATAATGTATAGTATTGTGCAAGGAAGGGTGACGATATATCACCAAATAGAGATTTTTACCCACCTCTAATGGGCAGTATACAGAGGCATGTTTATGTAGAGCTATTCCTGAAAAATGTAGCCCTGTGTACTTTTTCAGTGATGTGTGTCACCATCCTCTGTATTTTCTGTGTCTCTCTCTGAACAAGGCTTCAAGCATTAATTAATCTCAGGTAATGTGCATAAACAGTTCTGTAAAGAATGCACACACACACACAAACACAAGGCTGGGACGTGTCCCATTCCACTCCAGTGGGCTGCATCTGCTGTGACGTCCCGGGACCGTCAGAGTGAGACATTGCGCGGCGAGTGCAGTGTGGCATATTCATGGCAAACCGTGAACGTGATTAATGGCTTTATTACCCAGAGCCACAACAGACTCATCACCCATGGCTGTCAACAGACATGTGAGGTGGGAGGGAGCAGAGATACAACACTGTTCTCAGCTATGGTAGCGATGATGACTTATGTGTGTCCTCACTCACCATGACACTGACAGAAGCCAACAATGTGGAGAGTGGAAAGCCTGGCACAAGTGGGTTCATATTTACAAGTCCCTCTTCCGTCCCGATGCCCTGTTGCCTCAACAAAACAGCAAACCCGATGCACTGCAGTCGTGCTGGCGGCTGGCAGAGGGAGACTGCAGAGAGGCTCCCCATTAACGTCCTTCCACTTGCTTCTGAATGAGTCCAAGGTAATGCAACATGCTGACAGTGGCAACAATGAGACGAGTGGCATTTCAAATCTACTGCCAACTTTTCAGCGTATGAAACCGCCGGAGCTAAGCTAGTCACAGATCCATTTCTTGATTGTGTAGTATGTACAGTACACATACACTCCAAAACACACTTATCTTCTTACCGAGAAATCCAATCTGTTTTCATACATACAGCCACACACCCTCTATCCTCCTCTACCCCATTTCATCTCTCGGTTATACAGCTTTGTATGTTTACCTGCATAATCAAATTGCCTGGAAGAGTATAATGAAGAGAGAGAGAGAGAGCTATGCATCATTCATAGAACTATCTCTTTTATTTGTCCTCCTCTCATGGCACATGCATAATCCTCAGCTTCCTTTCCCTGACCAGCTCCTGTCTGTTTCCACCCACCATGCCGAGAGAGAGAGGGAGAGAGAGAGAAAAACAATGTCTTCAATTTCACATAGTCCTATACACTCACTCACTCCCATCTTGCAGTAACCCCAGGTTAGAGCAGGTGGCCTGGCCTTTTCTGAACAGTATCCTTCGATCTGGTGAGCGTTGAAGCCGTGGGGCCACATTTCAAAGACCTGCAGAGCCAGGAGGAGGTGAGGGGCGTCTTTCTTCACACAAAGTCTTTGTTTACATAAAAACCCTTTCAAGATCAAACAATTCAATTACTAAAACAGGAAAGGAAGCAGCTCTGAGGATGAAGTTACGGCTAGGATAAGCCTGTCAGTCTGTGCATTAACATTTGTATGTTTACCTGCGTAATCAAATTCCCTCGAAGAGTATCTTGAAGAGAAATAGTCTGATCTGTAGGGTTCCCACACCTTGGTTGAAATCAAATTCAAGGACTTTCCATGACCAATTTTCTCAAACTCAAGGACCGAGTGTGCTGACACAGCTTAAGATGGGAGGGCAACATGTAAGAGCTGCTTCACTCATGGTGTCCACTTTTATTGATTTGCAGCAAGCTCTGCATCTGGACAAGTGATTGTCCTTGGGATCTTGATCAAAGTCAGGCTCTGTAATTTTCTTTGGTGAGACATAATTTGCTCTCTCTATTTTGTCTGTAAACCACTGTGAAAACCTATTTTGACATTTTTGGAAACGTATCAAGGAGTGACACTGCAGAAGACTTTGAGGATACATTCAAAGCTGAAACCTCTAATGAGATCCAAGGTCTGATTCTGCGAGTACTGCGACTACTGCATCTGCCGTCATTTTGGTTTTCGTAGCCTTATAATAATCCTTTTACACAAGTCTTGCTTTATGTTTCTTAACAGCCAGAGCGTGCTCTTCACATAGGTTTACTGCCCAGACAAAGAACGACAATACCCTTTTCTGGTGTACAAAGGCCACTGAAGTTGCCTGACAAATTTGTGAAAGAGAGGGGTATGATGTCCCTAATTCTTACAGACTGGACCTTAAAAGCAGTCACAAACTAAGTTAGAGGAGTGATGAAGAGACGGAGGGAGCGAGGGCCAGTCCAGCACAGAAGGAGAGCAGCCAAGAGGAGTCAGTCAAGTAGATATATTCTGACTAAACCAGTGTTTCCCATCATGCTGAGTGAGCGAGCACAGTTTAGAGGTGAGAGTAAGAATCTGAGGCAGAGATGAGGATAAACACTGACAGTTTGAGAGCCTCAACATATGCTGACTCAGCACAAAAAAAGACCGCACTGTGAACTTTTACATAATGGATTTTTTTTTTTTAGATTACTGTAACGGGAAAAAAACAAAACAAGAACTATTTTTTATTTTAGTTGGTCCACAAATGGCTGACAACTGATATGATTTGAAGCTTAAAAACTGCCTCTAGTCCATTAATGCAGCTCCACGGAGCAGTGGCAGCAAAGACACACCAGAGAAGAGGTTGTCATTACTTCCTGACAAGCTTTAACAAGCACAAGACGCGTGTGCTACAGTCATTTAGACAGACAGAAAGTCACTGAACCATCCTGAAACCGTCCTTACTGTCCAAACAGAGAGAGCAGATTATTTCTGCAGCAGACACATAACTTGGTTCACCAGGCTAACAGGTCTGAGTGTAGACAGAATGTAAATGGTCTACTGCTCCCTGCTCCCCTGTCAGCTTTATGAATAATAAAAAAGCTTATAAAACATGGCTAAGACTATTTTTCTTTTAAGGACAATTTCCTTTTTTTTTTTTACAAAATCCTTCAAGGTCAATGAACACATACTGTATATCACACTGACTTCTCTAATTAGAAGACAGGAACTGTTTTTCTTATCTGATGGCATGTTCAAGTCCCCCCAAAAAATCTAACTCAAACACTATGAGGAAAAAAGGTAAGTTTGGGGATGACTAGCGCTCATAGCTTTCAAGCTGCTCTCTTAGGTAAGATGCCTTCAATGATTCATGTTTCCGACAGTTCCAAGCAGACGAGGACACGGGGGTTAACTGAGAGAGCAACTTTAGAGAGATAATATTGCCTGGGTTTTGTTTGGTATCATGTCGGCAAAATATGTTCATGAATTTTTTATTTGGATACAGCCTTGCCAAACTTTGCAGAGACAACAAAATCAAAGTCTGTGACACAGAAAACCTACACATCAAACAGCCAGTGCAAATAAAGCGAGTTGATAAAAGGGAAATTAGAAAAGAAACATCTATCACTCCTCCAGATCCATCTGCTGCGTTTCACTATCACTGCAAAACAGTTTTGATGCTCGTCTGAGGAGGAGCATTTTCAGACAAAACCCAGCATCTGCACTGTGAGGAGAGCAGATGGCTCAGATACAGGCATGTGTTACTTGAGGTAACAAGTACTGCTATTTTGGTCCAAATTCACATCTGCCTGGCTGTAAACTTTCGTAGCTTATTCTTCACAGACTGTGCTTAGTCAGCAAATATTGGATGCCCTGAAACGATCAAGTTCTTCTGTTTCATTGTCTTTTTTAATAGCAATTTACCAGAATCCGCTGATCCCACGACAGTGCTGTGAAATGTGATGAGCCACGATCTTAACCGGCTGCAAATGTAAACTGCTAGTATTCCAGACATTGAATAAAAACGCAGAGTGAAAGCAGATTTCTCGTCGGATAACGCAGTTTCCCTCGTGACTCCTCCTCTAATCTAATTTACATTCACTTATTTCCAAACAAAGACGTGGGATAGGAGCCGTGCCATGACCAGTTTTATAAACTGTACATGTATTTGCATGTTTAATCCGATTGCTGAAAAAAAATGACATAATAACACAATTTACCAGTGCACTAGTATTTCTAGCTGGTTTTTTTGAGGAGAGTGCATAGTGAGTTTTAAAACATCTAGTCGTGGTTTATAGAACGGTTTCACCATTGTATAAAGTGGGCACTTGTGTTGTTTAAGGCAGCGTTGACTTAGCTTCAAAGAAAATGTTCCAAATCAACGTGTTAAATGAATACCGCACTGATTTGCATTTAGCATTGTATTATGGGAATAGGGGTAGTATTTTTGAAAAATTGTGCTTCTTTATCTTCATTACGTGCCCACCAGTGACGCTTGGTCCTGTTCGCGTAACTGTTAGCAAAGATGGCGGACGTGGTTTACATTCGGGGAATGAGACTTTATGCAATTTGCATGCAATTTGTTCTCTATGTTGTGCATAAATAGAGAAATCCTGCATTTTTAATCTCTTTTCACGATTATCACAGAATCGTTGTATCGTGATATTATTGGTATCATGGACCATGTATTGTGTATCGTGAGGTACTCTGTGATTCCCACCCCTATAACCACAATAAACACACATATAAATGTCGCTTTTCTGATAAACTGTACAATGCTGTGTGCATTATCCTTTCAGCTTGTTTAATAAAGTTTTAGTTGCTTCACTGCACAATTTGTCAAATGTATCCTCTATTTTAAGCCTTCGTATGCAATAAATTATCAAACAAAAAAAAGTAGTTGTAACAGAGGGCCATGTTGTTTCTCTACTCCCTAACGACTCTGCGCTGGTCGACATAAGCTGTTTTGTCGCAGCTGCCAAAAGAAAAAGCCTGCCAGCACCTCCTAATTCACAGCCCATCTACTCAATGGGACAACACTCACATTCATTTGCATAATATTTTGTGTATTACAAAAGCCATTCATGCAGACACTTCATACATTCAGAAGTCAGTCTGTGGCTTAGTTGCTGTCTTGAATGCCTAATGGGAATTTATTGTGTGCCTTTTATTAGAGGGCCATTTTGGCAGCTACAAAAAATGTGCTATTAGCTGCAAGATTTAAAGTTTAAATGAATGATGGTTTAGAGCGGGTTAGCTTTGCACAATTACTGGATATTTATGAAGCTGGGAGCTGTTTTATTTTTGCAAAGGAACATAACAGAAACAAATTCTAATTAAAATAAAAAAATGAAATATTAATTTTATTGATACGGAAAAGAGATTTTGTGTTCATTTGGAAAACTGCTTTCTATTTTATGTAAAAATAGAAATAGGAGTTATTGGATAGACTCATTCATCCACTAACCTTGATTAAAAAATACATCTTGAGGGGTAAAAAGTAAAATAATAGAGCGGGAAGAGAGAGAGGCAATGTAAAATGTGCTTTAATTGTGTTCTGCAGCAAATAATCTTTTATCAGAAAAATGTTTTTCTCTGCAGTAGCACATCTTGAAATATGCAGCGTTGACCTTGCTGGTGAACTATGCCGGTGTTTTTTCCACCACTGATTGCTTGCTCACTAACACGCATCTTCTAGCCGCTTGATCTAGAGAGGAGGAGGGGTTAACCAATGAGCTCTGTTGGCATTAACAACCCACACCAACTACTCTTCCACCACACAACCTCGGTTATGTCCCAATGGATTCCACATTCCAGAGTCTGTTTAATGTAGATGATAATAATTTGTGCTGGAATACACTGTAAACTCATGCCGTATCGGCACAACCAGACAAATGTAACTAATCTAATCTATTTCATTTTCGAGTTCTTTGTAAACATGGCATAATTTCAGGACATTTTTGTCATCCACACCAAAACGACTCGAAACGCTGTAGTACATATGCCAGGCCTGTACGTGGTGCTATAGCGCTGCTGCATAACAAAACATAGAAGAGGCAGAGACAGAACGAACAAAGCCAGGAGAACAGAAGGAGATAAAGAAAATAAAGCGAACAGATCAAAAAATCTCCAAGCAACGAAGGTGGCGACAGTGAATGCCAGTGTAAGACAAAGGTGGGACTTTGACGTCATTGTTTTGTATTGGTTTGTCTACATGAAAACTCAAGGGGCGCCATTTTAGGGCTTCCCAAATGCCGTTTCCATGCGGACAAAAAGTGAATATAAAATAAAAACCTATGCAAATTCACCTACACTCGTTTTTGTATGGTACATGGCCCTCATTTTCCTGAACTGGGCTCAACCTTTCATCAACATGAAGGATGATTAAGAGGAAAAAAGTCGCCTAAAACCTTTTTTGTGAACAGGTATGGTGAAGACAGCTTCAGAAAGACGGACACCCCCCCCATCCCCCCAACTGAGCTTATTTGTGTGCATCCTGACAGAACACATCAGACAGCCCAGTCGGTACACGACTCCAACACCTAACAGCATTTGTTTCAGCTTGAGCTCCACAAACAATTCTGACTCACTGTCAAACATCCAATCCACACTTTTGACACTCACTGCTGCTCTGAGGCGCAGCTCTGTCCACTTCACTCACATAAGTCACTGGTCAACACAGAAATAACAGCAAAAGAAACAAAGGCCGACTAATTGTTCAGACAACAAAAGAGATTCATTCAATCTCATTGCAAACAGGGAATCATGATGTCGAACAGGTGTGCACTCACTCAGGGTGGAAGGGAGGGTCACACCGTGGTGACTGGTAGCCAGACCATCACAGGGCCAACACATAGAGACAAAACTATTTATTGTCAGACTCACAACTATGGACAATTTAATTAACCTCATGCAAACTCCACACATAAGATGCAATTAGCAAAAGGCAAAGGCTGCAATTTCTTGTTGTATATAAAAATGTCATACAAACATGTTGGATTAAGTTTTTAACCTTGGTGTCATATGGTAATGCTCCATCAAATTTCAGGTTTGATTTTTGAGAATGATATCACAAATCACACCACAAATGAGTAAAATTACAGTTCAATATAATCCCAAAATTGTTCAGCCCTAGATTTTATCGCACCAGTTCCACTCATGCTCAATTAAATATTTGAACTCAACTTTAATATATATATGCCTGCAAAATTTATGTTCACTTTTTTATCTCCCGTATTCTAATTAAAGGTCCATCGAGAATTAATGATCATGACGAAACTGCATAATGACACAAACTGAGGACTCCTCCTCCTCCTCCTACCTCTTCCTTTCCCAATAACATCAACAATCTATGGTGACCTTCACATACCAGAAAGGATGTAAACACTCTTTCACAGCTCTCTCCACTAACTCTCCAACACTGTTGTCGGTTTATGCTTCAGGTTTGTGTGGCTCAATCTATGTTGCCAACATTGTGGCCTCTGTACAGAAAGGTCCTTGCCTTAAGTACAAACCAAAGTCTTCAAAGACTATGAAAACCAATTGATTTAATGCTACAACACACACTTCAAGGCTGTCCTAGGTCCCTTAGACTAATTTGCCCAAACCAAAAGTACTTAATTAAAACCACATTATGCAATGGAGTGTGGTGTCCCAGGGGAGCCAAAATGTTCTTACCACAAAAACAGTTTCACACTTCGTATTATTAACATTTACCACAACACTGCTTCACTTTAGAGCTGTGCACATTGCCTTACTCAATCCCCCCCCCACTTAAATCTGTCCATCATTGTCAGACAGGCCATCATTAGTGGAAGCATTCATGATCCTCAGCAGAACTTGACATAACACCGTTAAAACGAGTCCTCTTTGTGAAACTAACTGTCATTCAGAGTGTGAACATGAGAGAAGAGTGTGCTGTGTGTGTGTGTTACTGTGCACCAGGTCTTGGGACCATTGTCACTTTCCATTTACCAGAAGCATAAAGGACAAACGAAGGCCACTCCTTTCTCAACGTTCTTTTCTAGCCGTGATGATTAGTGTAAAACTGCTTTACACTACAGTTTTTATCCACTCACACATTCTTGCAGCTATATCATTTTCTACCACACATCTTTCACACCCCTGCACACGCTGCCTGTACAGGGACAATCAGGGACAATGTGGGGGTAAGTGTCTCGCCCCTAGCAGAGCCCACGGGCCTCCAGTTGAAAGACGACTCCTTTCACCACTGAACCACCGTGAACCCCGAAGCTTTTAACACGGACTCCTCTCTTGCTTTTTATTTCAACACCAACACCTCATTCTGCATCTATGCAACGAGCGGAGAAAATGTGAGACTTCAGTTGTTATGACAGCAGCTGTGTGAGCCTGTGCTCCTTCACTTGCAAGCTAAATCTGTTAATATCTCAAATCTCTTGAAGTTCACAGGAACTACACTGTGTCTGCAGGTGGTTTGTATAGAGATATAAAAAAAACGAGTATCAGATTATGTCGGACTGCCTCTAAAATCTCCGATACAAGCACTCCGATACAAGCAGTCCATTCCACTCCAGCACTTATATCTAGCAGCGCCTGTTATGATCACGATTTGCGTGTTGGATGCATGTAGAGCCCACACGATCACAACAGCGAGTGTGTGCTACTGATATTTTAGAGGTTAAATATTTTTCTTTAACCTCTGAAGTCAGAGGCTATGAAGCCGCACAGCGAGCGCGAGCTAGCCGAAAGCACCATGCTAGCTCATCCTGAGGCGAGCCGCTAAAACAACATTATTTAATAAACCAGCGCCTGTCGACTTCCAACAGCCTCCGTTTGTTAATTATACCCCAAAACCAGCCATGCCAAGAGCTTTTTATGTTTTAAATGTGTCCTGAAGCTCCACACACAGAGCTAAGTACGTCTGCAGGGCCGGTCCCCGGGCTCCGGGTTTACCTGCATGACGAGTCACTCACCCTGTGTGGGTTGGGCTAATCCAAAAAAGTGAAAACAAGGGGGGGTGTTCTCTGAAGACATGCTGTTAACTGTGAAGTACGGGTGCTCTGAAAACACCCCCATTAGCGCTTGGACCTTTCCTCCTAATGAAATCCATAGACTGTATGAAATTAACATGACAAAAAATGGAATATTCTTATGTTGAAGGTTAATATGTATGTAACCCATTGGTTAATAATAAATGGTTGAGTTTTTCTCATACCCACTGTTGCTGACTATTGTTCTCTGTTTAAGTAATATCACTTGATCAATCCTATTCTGACATTCCACACTACAAAATAAGTAATTAAAGTATGTATGATTCGTGCTGATATTGCATCGAATCGATGTTGGTATCGGCCAATACTCAAGGCTGCAATATCAGTATCGTAAAAATCGGAAGTGAAAAAGTTGTATTGAGACATCCCTAGTTTCAAACCACTTTAAACTCCGGAGATTCAAATGAGGTAAAATTATTCTTGCCCTCAATTTTATATTGTCCTACGCAGACTTGTACTTTCAAACAGCAGAGGCAATCATCTCTGTCTGACTGCAGTGAACTGGGGTTTACGGATATGTGTTTGATAGCAAAACATCCAAGCATATAGATGACGGTGAGAAAAACATCAGTTTAGCGCGGTATATTTTCCCATATTGATCGATAACGATACCAATTACGTCTACAAGACCAGCTGCTACTGATTCAATAAAATGTGAGAAACTATGACCTGAGAGAAGTTTTCGCTGATTGCTTGAAGTAAACCAAAAGTTTATGTTTCACCAACTGATATAAAAAGAAACAACATTCCTTTAGCCTGACAGTCCCTAAGTATACAGTATTATACCTCTTGTTCTGGCTCTGCCCCAACTTGGTAAATGGGAAAGATTAAAGTGCTGGTTTTCAGCTCTAATGGTGTTTCACCCAGATTTAACCATAATAACACAGGCCGATAATGAAATCCTTAAAGATGTAAGGATGAAATAGATATAAGAAGTTCTGTCCTGAATATATTATAGACATAAAAGAAGTTTGCAGAGTTTCCAGAGAGACGGAACCACAAAAAACAAATGGAAGCAGGACCTGGGCTGTGCTTTTGAAGATGATAACTATGAATCTCGCTGACATGAGCCCTTGCTGTTCAACATTATCCACAAAAGCTAATTTACACCACAGAGACTCCGAGGAAATTAATCCTGATTTTTTTTTTTGCCCACAAGTAATGATAGATAAATTCACACATTCTGGAACTGTAATTTCTAAAAAGTATAATATGAAGGAGAAATGAAACCCGGGAACAGTGTTCTGATTCTGATACTGTAAGGGATTGAGATTCCTGGCTCACCTAAAATCAGAAATACTTCATACGAATGTAACCCACAAGAAAACCACACGTCTTGTTGACACCGGTGTTGTGGTTTGATTAAACATATATATGTGCATAACTGTTTGTTCTGTTTAGCTCTGATTAAATTCGTTGAATCTACAAGCCTGTGCGAGAAGGTAACATCATCATCACATCGGATGATACCAAAGGGGGGCTGTGAAACGCTGACGTGCTGGTGTTGCAGTTACATTTGGTGTCGAAAATATCAGAACTGGCAGGGGGGGCGAAGCCAAGAGGCTGAGCAGCAGTGACCTTGGTGCTGAGGAAGGAGAGTGGGACTGAGGAGGCTCTACACCTTTTCCCTCATTCATGCTGAGAGACAGAGAGACAGAGAGAGAAGGAGGTGATCAAATAAACTACACTAGATAGACACAGATGATGGCGATGTGGGAGTTAACACAGCATAATATAAACAAAGACGAGTGGACAGCATTATTCTTTGTCTCTCTGTTTCCTACACACACACACACACACACACATATACACAGAGTCAAAGTAAAGCCTGGCTGCGTGTGAAGGTGATCTGGTCTGATAATGATCGGCTGTGAACCAGATGGATGAGTCGGGAGGTCCAGATAAGAACACAGCAACACAGGAGGGAGGATCCAAACTATTTATGAGGGTCCGCCGGGGCAGACGCACTATCAATGGGAGGGTTTTTACTTCCTATAGAAATAAGCAGGTGTAAATCAAAGATAATGTGACGGGAAAACAAAGTCAGACGGGGGCGTCGAGTTCGTTATTAGCCGCCGAATGACAATGTGTGCGTCTCAAGCGTTCCCAATCACAACTGTGACCTTGATACCAGAGGTGGTCGTCTGTGTTGTCTTCAACACCAGATCAGATAAGATGTTTTCAATTTAGACTTAAAGGATGAAACCTGAAATATCTGAGCTGTAACTTTGATCTACTGCACCGCACACGCCTATATTCCAATCTATTAGAAGCATCATTTAAATAACAACGGCTGCTGGAGCTGACATTTCAAAATGGTATGGATTCGAGAAGAATGCAAGAGCCACTTAAAACGCGACATTCAGACTCTTACATCATCTCACATCCTCGCATGTATCATAGAGTACATGACAATGTGACTTTACACTGTAAATTACAAATGCATAGAGAAGTGCATTACATTAATCTAAAGATGAATCTATATAATGCATGCGAGGGCATGGTGAGATGCAGCATCTGATATTTTAATGCTCAAAGCAGGAAAAATGCACTTCGGCACAAAACAGCTAATTTCACAGAAGCTGCGGCGGCTTAATTTTCTGCTTGAGCAATGCACGGGAAAATACACAACATGATCCAATAACTGGAGCTGATGGGCGAGGACGGATCCATACATATGTATTATAATTGTTTCCGTCAGCAACAAACACAATATCTATACACATTTGTGCCTCAACAGTTAATCGATTAACTATTTTGATAACAGAGTAACGTTTGCGTGTGTGTTTTTTTTAAATAATTCATGTGGGCAGCGTAACCACATGGTTATCCCTCACGTTAACTATAACCAGTTAATGCTTAACCCTAACCTTAACGTAACCACAATTGAATCTGACTCTATCTTACTCAGAAATAAGGTTCTGCCTCAGTAGGAGCAGGTTTTGATCTCCATGAGGACTACTGGTCCTGACAAGGTCAGTGTTGATGCCGCCAAGAAAAAGTCATAAAGAGGTAACAAATACAAGTACACACACACACACGTGCACACAGAGGAGAACAAAGAAAAAGGTGCCTCGGGGAACAATTACCTCATAACTCAGTCCAGAGTAATTAGCTCAGCTTCAACTCATTAAAAGTCATTATTTAGTTATAATGTCCATTGACCTTCCACGCTACACAGTTGGCTGTGCTTTTGTCCTCTTCTCCCTGTGTGCAATCATGGGTGTGTGTGTGTGTGTGTGCGTGCATGTGTGGATAAAACCCTAACATAACTGCTTGAACCTGTAGATTATTTATTATTCATTACACACCTGTAGTACTGGAGTGAGTGGTCATGAAAGGGAGGAGTTAGCCAGACTCAATATTTTACCATCTGTGGCAGGCAGCAGAGAACACCAGACATAAATAATAATAATAATAATAATAATAAAAAAAAAAAAAAAATATACAAAATTGAAATGTTAAAATCTCACTTTCTCACTTTCACATTCTCTCGCCCCGCTGGTGTCTATTTGCGTGAGCTGGCACTGCAGCATCTCTAAAGAGAAAACATGAAAATGACAACCACACTGCGGGTCACACCATGACTGCCAACGCTGCTCACGCTGGGCTTATTTTAAAATATATTTGGCCGATAATTTGAATCTTGAAAAAGAAAGTCATTTATTTATTGAATAATAATAATAATAATAATATGGATGGCCATGAATATTTGTTTGACTAGTTAATGTGATTTTTCGTTATTCATAACAAACAACAACGACGGGAGAGGACGGATAAAAAACTCAGTGTTGTGCGGTTATAAATGTGACACAGATCAGATCCGAGCACGAGCAAACACGGTGTTGCTGTGAGGTTGCATCAGTGTTAACTTGTTGGCTTCAACCGTTTAGACGGTTCTTTCGACACAGGAGGGGGTGTACAGGGCTGTGCAGAGACAAGGGAGATTTAATAAAAAAAAAAGGAGATGGTTCAAGTGTGAAAATGACAGAGAGGAAGCTGAGGGAAAGAAAGAAAGAGCAACACTGCTTATGAGAGAGAGAAAAACTACTGAGAAATGTTTTTTTTTTTGTCTTGAAATATTCCTGCAATGTTCTCCACTGTGACATTAACCTTTGGTTGACTGTGCCTACCGCTTCACTTTCAAAGCGTTTATTATGTTCAGGAAATGGGTCGTGCTTTACATCAGTACATTTCTCGTGAGGCACGAATAAAATGGTAACCTTGACGACTCAGGCTGGCTTTGTAGTACATTTAAAGGTTCACTATACTGTATTATTACCAATTCTGTACATGGAATCCCTCTATCCTAACCATTATCCTTGGCAGACTGGTTGTATTTGGTCAAACATGATGACAGTGGGGTGTGCAAACCTCCAACATGAACAATATGGAAGCACTTAGGGCTGTCAAACTAAATTTGGAATTAATGATTCAGAGGCAACACAGCAGAGCAGTTTGCCTTTCGTTCAGACTAAGTTTGCATGTTCTCCCCGTGTGTGTGGGTTCTCCATTTTTCTACCACAGTCAAAAAAACACGCAACGGTTAATTGGACGCTCTGTAGGTGTGGATGTGAGATTGAATGATCATTCATCTCTGTGATGGACTAGCGACCTGTCCAGGGTGTGACCCTCCTTTCACCCTGTGTCAGCCGGGAGTGGCTCCAGTCAACCGCAACCCTCACATGGACGATAAAGTGGTAGACTATGAATGAATGAATAATTAATTTACAGTGATGATTAGAAAGTTGTTTATCTTACTTAGTCCACCTACATTTGAACAAGTGGGTTGCAGTGAACACACTTTGAGAGGCAGTGGGATGAGTTTACAAGGACACCGATTGGGCACAGCATGGAAAACGCCAGCTGGTTTAAGTGTCGTGGGAGACTGGTGCGTATCCAAGGCTTCACTCTGAACTGTAAATAATATAATTTTAAACTTTCATTCGCTGAGAAATTGGGTCAGGATAGTCTTTAAAGTTTGGCAGTCACATATTCCCAGTGCAGTGGGAGATATAGCATGAGAATATCTGGAGTATCCAGGTGAGATGGTGGAGCCTGGCGTGGGCATTTAGGAAGCAGGACACTTTATTCGCGATGGATTATCAGGAGATCCTCCTGCTGTGTTCTCACACAAGCTCACTCAGACATAATCCAGAGATTATGCTAGTGGAGGACCTCCAAGATGTCTAGACTTTCAGTGCATATCTGTAAACAGCTTTTGTTTCTTCAGTTATTTTACTGAACGGTCAGGCTCAGGAGCTCCCTTTCAAAGGATTTTTATTGCCGGTGACCTTTCACTCACAGTTCAATTCAATTCAATTTTATTTGTATAGCGCCAAATCATAACATACATTATCTCAAGGCACTGTACATAGACAACATCAAGGAGAGCAGAGAACCCCAACAGTTCACACAATGAGCAAGCACTAGGCATCAGTGGAGAGAATAAAACTCCCGCTTAACAGGAAGAAATCTCTGACAGAAGCAGACTCAGAGATGTGCAGTCATCTGCCTCGACCGGTTGGGGTGAAAGGAAAAATGGGGGACAGTGGAGAGGTGGGGGACAGAAAATGGGGGGGCAGAAAGGACAAGAGGGAGATGAGGGAGAGACAGAAGAGAGAGAGGGAGACCAGCAGCAGATACACAACAACTGTATCAGGTCACAGGCATCCTTTCCTTATTTGTACTGTCATGAGATTTCGTGATTGATCCACTGTTATTGTATTTGTTTTTATTGGATGTGTGTGTGTGTGTGATTTTTATGTTACACAAAGGGTTTTCCTGTTTGAAAACGGTGCCCAATCAGTTTACACAGCATGTCTTTGTGGGTATTCATTTCCTGTCATTCAACGGGGTTTGTTTTGGTTTTGGTTGTTCTGTTAATCATTGACTGAGCTGCTTGTAGGACGACACGATGGAACTATTCGATTTGGAGTAAGACAGCAAGAGAGTCTGAGAAAAGTCATGAAATCGACACATGCACGGCCAAACAAGCTCTCATCATTGGGTGTCCTAGTTTTTCAGTGACATAGGTATTTCTCTTGCCAGTTTACTATGGTCATGGTGTGTGTGTGTGTGTGTGTGTGTGTGGTTAAGGGCAGTTCTTCAGGCAGTGATATTCTCTGGAAGCACATTGTGACACATTGGAGACAAGTCTGTGGATGTCTGTGCAGGTCTAGTCTGGTGGATGGCACAGTGCTCAGGGCATGGCATCACCTCTCCAATTAAGGACAGTGAAAAAAACACCCTGCTATATCCTCCACCTCACACACACACACACACACACACACTGTCACACAGAGAAAACACATGACTCTAAGTTCCTGTTGTTCCCTAAAATGCATCATCCCAGAAAAGTTTAGAGTTGGAAAACTTGGCGTTTCTTGGCAAGTGCGAGTATCTTAAACTCTTAAGTGACTCGTGAATTTAATTAGACGAATGAACTGACAACAAGCACCTAATGTGTTTGGGTAATTATCCACAGAAATAAGAAAAATGTACCAGTTAACAATCATGTAATTCTTCTTCCAATCATTTTCAGGAGGTTGTACACTAGGAGGTGTGACGCTGCCCTCCACGATATGAAGTTTTCAAATCACATTTAAAAGTCCATAATCACAGTTCAAACTGCTTCAACACAGAGTGAAGTTGTCTCGTCCACAGCTATTTATGAATTTATGTGAGAAACAGGAAGAGCGTTCTCTTAACGATTCGAGTGAGAGCGTTTCTTGTTGTCGATGATGATAATTCTGCCTTTGTCGTTCATCTGAATACAGGTTCTGTCAATGAAAACTATCAGGGATTAGACGAATGCCTTTGACGGTATCGCGTGTCATGTAATATTTGTTCGAGCACCATTTATCTCCTCGTTTGTCTGCCCTCCTCACAGCGGGTAAGCAGGAGATGATTAGATGGGACATGATTCTCGGGATACAATGCAAATAGATGATTAAAAAGAGTCTTTGACAATGGGGCGGTTAACCTGCGAACTTATATCTGTGTGCGCGGTCTCGTCTCGCACCTGCCCGAGGCTGCCCTTCAAGGACCCGGCATATAATTAAAATGTACTCATTAAAGACAGCACACTGTGGGAATTACTGTATCGTTTTGTCCTTGGTTTTCTAGCTTTAATAATCATGGCAGCCTGGCCACAATGCAGCTGATTAGGCCACAGTTTGTTTACTGAATGTACCAGCAGCTACTCAAGAAAAGAAATTGTCAAGTCAACTGTGAACTGTAAACTGTGGTATAGTTAATGCATCTCACATCGGCTGATTTCTTCAAGCCATAAACCTTGAGCTTCATGGTGCAAATACTTTTAGTAATGATTTAAATATTAAAAGTTAATTCAGTCATCAGTCATTCAACCATCCACTGATTTTTTTTTTATCGTTCTCCTAAGCGAGTTTAACATTTCTTTAGAATCAATTAATATCTTTGAGTTCCCATCCCTGAATTAAAGTAAAGAGTTTTTTGAAGATATCTCTTATGGTAATGCTCGATCTTGTAATAAATCCATTGTACATATATATACATATATATACATATATATACATACATGTATACATATATATACATATGTATATATATATATACACATATATATGTATATATATATATATATACATACATATATATATATATATATATATATATATATATATATATATATATATATATATATATATATATATATACATACATACATATATTAAACTGGCTTTAATCCTTAGTCATATTCAGAACTTAAGTTCAATTGCAACATTATTTGGGGCGACGGCCACATTTAGACAAATAACCATAATCATTCACTCTCACACCTACGGAAAACGGAGAACCCTGGAGAAAATGCACCCACACACACACACGGGGGAGAAAGGACTTTGTTCCGACTGGGTCTCAAACCCGGGTCTTCTTGCTGCAAAGGCAAGAGTGCTAACCACTGTGTGCTGCACACAGATGCACTGTATGAAAGTGTGAGTGAATGGGAAAACTGTATTGTAAAGCAGCTTTGAGTAGTCATCTGGACGAGGAAATGTGCTGCATAAATACAGACCATTCATTTACACATTTGGGGTTAAATGTCAGAATCAGCTAAGTAGGAAAGTATGGAAAATATGTCATTATAATATTTTCTTTCCATATTATATAGACAGACTATTAAATAGCTGAGGCTGCTCTATGAATATAACAGTGACTCGGAGGTACTGACTTAATTGTCAATGAGAAGGCATCTGGCTATCTAATAGTGTATATGGGCACCATAATCAACACAACTCCCACACACACACACACACTCACATACAAAACAGATGGGTGCATATACACATAGACATTCTTGTGCAGCAGTTTCTATGAGGACACTCATATAAATGACACATTCCTGAGCCCCTTACCTTAAACTTAACCATCACAACTAAATACCTGACCCTCAAGTTGTAAGGAGCAGGCAAAATGTCCTCACAAAGGCAGATTCACTAGTAGTTGGGCAATATGATGAAAATGGTTTGTAAGTCTTCTGTTGTCTAACACCACACACACACACACACACACACTCTTAACTGACACCAACCAATGGCACAGGGTCATAAAAACGTTCATGAATCACTAACCCACATCCATAAATAACCACAGGTTATGAGGGCAGACCCCCAGAGAGAGGGAGTCGGAGAAATTTGTTCAATATTAAATTTTCCTTTTGAAACCACAGGGTTTTCACCCTGTTTGATGTGACCTTTCCTGGACAAGGTGGTGCTAATTAAGAACAAATCAGATGCACGGTTACCAGGACATCGCTCTAAGACACGACATGAGGCTCTGACACTAGGAAATAAAGTGGATGTACTGCACCCTATCAGCTATAATCCAGTTACATCACATCCCGTCCCTCAATCCGCAGAATTCCTTAACCTCAAACGCCTCTGACACTTCAACCAAAAACAAAAACTGGGGGGGGGGAAAAAAACTCCAAAAAGATAATTAGAAAAACTTATCTTTGGTTTAGGAAAATGTTTTCTCACCTCAGGTCCTCTTTGATAATTTAAAAGCAAATAATAAAACAAAATAATCTCACAAACAGTCCCTGGAAGGTATCTTTTTACCTAATTTTTTTTAAATATTCTGCCTTAATCATCCGATGTGCTCGTTTACCTCTCACCTTCCTGACTACATTTGACTTGCTAATTAAACTTCACTATTATCTGGGGTTTAATTAAACACACTCGACAAAAGCAAACAGAGCACTTTTCTGTGTGGTGTGCGATATGTAAATGTAATTGGCTCGATTGCCCCGTCATGCTTGCAGTAGAGTGTGTGTGTGTGTGTGAAAATATTTGTATTTGCTACATCATTAGGACCTTCTCTGGCATAAACACTGACCTTGTCAGTACCAAAAACCTGGTCCTAATGAGGCAGCACCTCATTTCTGAGAAAGTGGCTAAGTTTAAGGCAGAAGATTTGAATTGTGGTCGGGTTGCACGGTCCTGAGAAGAATCGCTGTTCTTTGCCTCTTTCACACGCAAGTTAGCAAGTACACCTGGGATTCTTAAACCTGGGTTAAGCTGCTAAAAAATGAGATTAACACCATTCTCATTGGCAGTGGTTGTGTTGTGGTGTTTTTCCCCCAGCTGCATTACCCAAGTGTACATTGTGACGTCATGAATGTGAGGGAAGAAATAAAAGCAACACCATAGCCTTCAGTCATAACATGTTTTTTTTACTAAAATGGATCATTTAAAGGTGACAACGAATGCTCGTATCGCACATATATGTTAGTTATGGAGGTCTACTTACATATATTAACCTGTTTTCATGGGTATAAACCTCCTAGTCGCTGCAAACGAGCTGATCAAAATATCTCCTCACTGACGCCCTAGTCAGCCGCGCTGTTTCAGACCAAAATCACAGCCCCAGAACGCAGACTGTGTTGTGATTGGCCAGGTACATGGAAGTGACGTAATTAGCACATCAGCTCTCAGATACACAGCTCCCCCTCTGGCACGGTGGATGCTCTGCATGTCAACAGCTACAACGAGAGTAGTTCTTCTTCTTCTGCGGTTGAATGTACGCAACTGGACGTGCCCGCACCAGGAGGAGCTACAGTGGTGAGAGGACTGGTGAGGTTTTCTGATGACATCATCAGCAAATGGAAGTGCCGTTACGCTTTGCAGAGCCCAGGAAAACAATAAAACCCTATTTTCTCAGCAGTGGCTGAACCATTTGTTCTGAAACTTTAGGGTTTCATAAACAAGGTAATGACGCAGCAGCGCTAATTGGAGCTTCTGGTCTATGTCGCCTTTAAATGATCTGACTTATGAAATAAATAATAAAAATATAAAAATATGAAAATTATAATAAAATATAAGTTTCTTGTGAGACCGGAGAATATGGGTGGAGTAGAGTGGAGACAGAAACTACAATCTCCTCACAAAAAAGACATTTAACCATCACAATGACTCCAAAGCTGTTAAATTAGGGTACAGATCATACGGTAACAGCCAGAAGATGAATAATAGTCATAATGTTGTGACGGAAATGGTGCATCTCTGCCAAAAATAGAGCAGAAAGAGGAAATTGGCAATATTTTTAAAAAGACAGCCTGAACCCAAGATAGTTACCTATTCTCAGAGTGGGACAGAAGTGTGGCTGTAAACGACAGTTATGCTGTGACTTTATGGGACATTAAGTTGTTGGATCACAGCGAATGAGCTCAGTTATTCTCGGGGGAGCAAATGAAAGGAAAGTTTAAGCATCACAGACAATGAATTAGACACAGCCTGGGCTGGCATTTTTTAAAAATAATAAAATGAATTCCTATCACGCTTCCAATATCTGCTTGGTCTAACCTCTCCTGAAGGGGTTATCTGGAGCAAATTGAAATTGCATTCACCACTTGAGCGATAAGGGTTTTAAGGTTGAGCACAGGGTCAAAGCCAGCTATCAAGAGTTCCATCTCTTCCTCAGTTTATGGTCTGGTAGACACTCGTTGATCTCACACAAACCGCATGCTTAAATAAGGAAATGTGGCTCTGGTGACGCACAATATGTGGTCGGTTGGCGCTGCAATTTGATGAGAAAGAAATGGAAAGAATAAAAAAAAACTGCAAATATAATACCTTCATAGGTGAGATAGTTCAGTGAGATAATAATATTATTAATTAAATGTGCTTTACCTGCTATGACCAGCAGAGGAGGATGTTTTCCAACTTTTTACTGAACCTTAATTAAGACAAATGTCCAAGTTGAAAAGACTTCACCTCCTGAATTAATCATTTTTTGGGAAAATAAACTATTCATATTACCAGCATAAGACTCATTTTGGCAGCCCTTGGATTTCACAGTTTCACTTGTTCAAAGTTACTCCACACTTTAATTGCACCAAGTCTGACACTGGAGCCTGAGGCCACATTTGCCTTTGAACATATTCTCTCCCCTCACACTCTCTCATCAGCCTCCTGATCTCTGTATCATACGGATATGTGATGAGTTAACCTGCAGGGGCAACTGATGGAAGTCACTGCAAAGTCATCTCACTGTGGAGATGAAGAGAATAAACATTTGACCTATTCATTTTGAACATACGGTATTATTTTACAGCCACATATTAAAAGTTTTCACGTCTGTTTGTTTGTGTGGAGGATAAAACTGTAAAGTGCTGATGAAGAAGGAAACAAGGCTTCTGTTTTGCTGATATTTCATTCTGCACTTAAAGCAACATCACTGCTTTAAGGCTGCAAAAAAAAAAATAAAATGCCAACACACACACACACACGCAGAGGAAAAATCATTCACACACACCAAAACACAATAATGAAGGTGTGATTTAATTAATTTCTTACAGTTATTTTCTTTCATTCTCAGCACATTTTAAATTAAAAGCCTTGAAAACATAAAACCCTGCATTTCATTTTGTTATTGTTACCGCAGACTTGAGGTTATTTATTTTATAACACGGTTTAACTATGTGTGCCGTGTATAAAGCTACATAAACTTTTTAAACTTGGTCCAAACCTGGGAGTTAAATCATCCATTATTTCTGTACTACTGATGGATCAATGTGGGACCAAAAACACCCCATTCAGAAAAATGTCCTGATTATAATTCTGTGAGTATTTTAATATTCAGGATCAATGCAGCTCTGCAAAGCCAGTTGAAATTTACAGACAAAGCTCAGACACCTTCATCAGAAAGACACTGAATGAACTTGGGTGATAAACAGTAAAAAAACAAGGCAATCAGAGATGGAAGACTTTACCCCATTCACACAACAAGCATCTGTCCGCCTCTGTCTGCTGTTAAAGTTAAATATTCTGGGTTTAGACCTAACCTTTCTGATATGTTTTTTAGTCTAACAGACTCTGTGGCGCAACGGTAGTGCGTCTGACTCCAGATCAGAAGGTTGCGTGTTCAAATCACGTCAGGGTCAAAATTCTTGAGCAGTGTGTGTGTCTACCACAAATTCTAATTGCTCACATTGGCACGTGTGGAAGCACAGAACCACCAAAAACAATACCTTACTCCCACTTTGGAGATCTGGAGAAATGGGAACTGGGGCCTAAATCACCACCAAACATCTCATCTCTTCTGGAGACCACTGCATGTTCTTTGTTTCCTTTCCTGTTCTTTGCATTTAAACATTTGGGTACAATGTTTAAAGAGCTAGATGATGGTAATATGTTCACAAGGAGACAACTTCCTGCTGGGAACCAGACTTTCACAATCCAAACCTATTTACATTTGAAGCAAATGTGCTGCTGCAGTTCATATCTTGGTTTGGGGACCGGATTCTTGCTGGACTTGCTGTGCAAGTGTGAAAGTGTCTGCTGAACCAATGCTAACTACCACGTCATCTTACTAACTATTTGGTAAGATGATGTGGTAGTGTAAAGGAAAGTGAGAATCAGCGATCACTGCACAGACAAGTGACAGTTTTATGTTTCTGCTTGTGGTTTTTGTTTTTATGTGTCTTTAAGAAGTGGAATATGAGGTCAGTAAGAGGCAGAGAGGTGTCAGGAGGATCGTGTACGTCTTTAAGACGCACGCAGACGTTTGGCAGTGTCAGATGATGCAAATGTAAGACGTGGGAAGGAAGAAGAAAGTGAAGGAAGAATAAAGTAAACTGAAGATAAGGAGTCAAAGGTCTTGGCGTGATAGTTTCTCAAGAAGAACAACATTTGGAGGTCATGCATCTTGGGGTGAGGGAACTATTTTGCACAGAGATGACCATGAGCTGTTGGAAAGACATGGCCATGGAGGGACAGAAAGAGGAGCGGACAGTTGAGACGCATGAGCTTTTGAGCTATTCTCGTCCTAACATCACCATCTCCCTTCATACCCATGTCCTGTGAAACAGGATCCCAGAGTTGCCCTTCATGGGAGAGGGTGGTCACTCTTGAGTTTGTAATGGTGTTAACGGTAAAACTTGTGCATGGAAACTCGATCCCATTAAATCAATCATCCGTCCCTGTCTTACCGTCTTACAGGCAGATGTATTGTTTACCGTTCTTTTGTAACGACTGCACAAATAGTCAATGAAAATGTTCGAGCATGGGCTTTAACAACCAACTCTTTTTGCTGAGACAGGAGAAACGCAGGCACCCGAGATAACAATGAACATTTCTCCACATACACACACGCAATCTCTTTACTTTCTCTATAAAAAAATACTGGCAGCAAAAATAAATAGCCCGGCATTAAGTTCCCCCTCGGGCCATAATGAAATATTTCCATCCTTCAAACATCAAACAGTTACCGTAATTTATGCCTTTAATGACGCATTCTGCTCTGCATGATCAGAGTGTTACAAGATTCCATCATTCAATTTCACGACATGGGCCGTTATCTAATAAAAAGCTGTGCTCAGATTGAATTTCTGTCAGCCCATTTGTGAAAGCAATCAACTCCCGAGTCTGTAAAAACACACGCACGCACACAATTACACATAAAGGACGGCGCCCTATAAAGAGTGACGCTAAAAATATAATCTTGGATGAGACAGAAGATATACTGTAGATACACACACACACAATTCACAGTGAATTGGTCTACTTAATCTTAGCTTCCTTCATCTCCTCTCCAATTCTCCTTTACCCAGCACTGACGCCTCTTCTGTTCTCTCCTTACACACTTGTTTTTATATCTTAGTGAGGACACATCATGGAAATAATACATTTCCTAGCCCCGTACCCTAACCATAACCATCACAACTAAGTGCCTAACCATAAAACTTAATCTAACCCTGACCTAAATCGAATTCTAACCCTAATCCCTAAAAGCCCAGACAAAAATGTCCCAACAAGGTCAAAATGTCCTCACAAAGGTCACACAGCTTTGTGCAGCTCTTCTTAGGACACTGCATTGACCTCAGTTCATCGGCACAGTCTAAACAAAGCATTATCCCTAATGTTACTCATAATTCAAAACATAACACTTCCTTTAGAGGAAATTAGGTTCTGCCTCCCTCATTAGGACCAAATTTTGGGTGTCAATGAGGTGTGTGTGGTCCAAATGCAATGTAATTCTAACCCTAACCCAAAAACCAAAGTCACAACCATCATAAAAGCTCTTTAACATTGTGAGGTCGAGCTAAAATGTCCTCACAGTGACGGTTTTAAACCAAAAGCTGTCCTTACAGACTGATTAAAACATGTACACACACACATCAAGAGTCAGTGGTGCTCAGAATAGACTAATCTCATGTGACAGTACACAACTAATACATCTACTGGACATTTCTGCTTCGCTTCACAACTTTCATGTAGGGGCACTATATTTCATACAATGTCTAAAATACCACTAATTTCACCTTTGGGGTTTACTGTTAGCAGCATATAGTTTGATGCATGGGACAAAAGCAGCAATTAAGTATAGAAAAGGGTAAATGAAAATGAGATAAAAGAATCCTGTTTCACAGCAGCTTTGCCATTTAGCTCTTTTCCAATGGCGCCCTCTTTTGTCAAGACCGGGGAGTTGAAGCGCTGTGTTCAGAAACTGCTGACTGACACAGAGGTGTGGCATGCTGGATACGTTATTGCCACCTTGACATGATTGATGTACACACGTGTAAGTGACAGCGGGTGTCGTGTCTGTACTTATTGTGTCGTCCTGTAATGGCTGCTGTCAGTCAAAGCGCTTTTGGCACCGAGCCATGTTTACCTGTGAGTCTGTGCTGCTTGGTGCTCACTCGGTTGGTGTTCTGGACGGCGCAGCACAGGTGAAGCATGGCAAACATGGTGAGGATCATCACCACACTCTGCAGCAGCAGCGTCAGCTCAAACTGCTTCCCTATCCTGTACAGACACGACCACAACACCAGACATGTTTTCATAGAAGGAGGGGGAAACAATGCAGTCGAGACAAAAACAACTAATTAATGTCATTTGCAAACAAAGCAATTGATATGCGGGGATGTCATACTGTATATGCTGTAACACTATGTACTTTCTAATAAACTTACTGGCAGAAACTGCAGCACTGAAAAATGGACGAATGGACTGGGGCTAATCTGACAATTATCTTCTGACATAGGGCCAAACGATTTCAAGGAAAATATCTAATGAGAACGGTGCTGACAGATATTGCAATTGTGATTTAATTTGGGAGTTAATCACAAGATTGAGGATTACTGCATGTCACCATCAAAACGCAATACATTCTATTGCGAGAATTTAAAGATATGAACTGTTTCCAGTGTGTATGAGATACATTTTCTTTTTATTTTAGGGTATATAAGTCAAAAATAGAAGATGTAAATAGCAGGTTTTTATCTATATATATATATATATATATATATATATATATATGTATGTATGTATATATCTATATATATATACAATTATTATACATATATATATAATTGTTTTTTTTTTTTTACCCTTATCACAAGTAGGTTGAGTGGTGACAACTTAATAAACATATGTCCTTACTTCCACATTAACAAGTAGCTATCGACGTTCATATTCCCGAACCAAAGGTTCCAGAATCAAACCCAAAATCAAAGTGTATTGTATTCTCAAAAGAACAAGGTGGACCCCCTTGTCCTCCTCACCAGAAGAAGATGCGCAGAATGTTGGCTATGAGCAGCACCAGACACACTCTGGTGGAGAAGCCCTCGCTGTTGCTGCTCCTGGTGATCTCCTGGTACTGTGGCACGTAGGGCAGAACTCCTCCAAACACCATGACGCAGGACGCCAGCCAGGACAACAGCGTCCACGAGCCCTCCATGTCCTCCTCCTGTAGGACCACCTCTGCATCCATCGCGCTGAGGGAAGCTCAGACGGCGTCTACAGCTCAGACCCTGGAGATAAAAAAGTTACAGGATAAATGACCTTGTATTCACGTGTAAGAAGCTGGCATCAGAGAGCAAACCAATGAACGATGGGGATCGAGTGGAACGGTTTGGTACAGTACAGCCCCAAAAGTTCCATTTTTTGGCACCCGTCCCTTGGGTACCAAAGTAAAAGGTACTGTTCTCAAGCCTGAAGTCACAGATGTGACAAATCCCATAGAGAGACGGTGAAAGGACAGTAATCCAGTGTGGCAGTGAACCAGCCTGAACCTGAAACAGCTCAGCAGTCATTCATTTGATGATTTACACCTTGTGATTTTCCTGCCGCGTGACCTGCCGTGACAAAGGCCTCCAGCCAGCGAAGGCACTGCTGAATGGGAGGAGTCAGCATGAGCTGCCACTTTTGTCGAGATAACAAGTGAAAACTCAAACTCTTTGTCTCCTCCTCCTACTGACTGACTACTATCAGACTGTTACACATATTTTTGGCGAGTCTACACAGAGTTACCAAGCTGCTCTTTCTCATATCCAAAATGGAAATCTGATCTGCAAACAACAGGCATCAAGACTCATGAAAGTAAAAGACAACAAAAGTTCTCCTACCACACTGAAAAAGACACTTGAAAACAATATTAAATAAGTAAATAAATGCTTGATTGAGAGACTTTCTGTGTTGAGTTTGTTGCATGGAGTGTGCACTTCAGGTTCTTCCTTGCACAGTCCGAAAAGCATGCAACGGTTAACTGGACACTCTAAATTGACCATTATTGGTCAATAGAGTGAATGGTTGTTTTGACTGTGTAACAGACTGACGACCTGTCCAGGGTGCGATCCTGCAACTAAATATTTGTTGTTTTTTGTAAAAAGAAACTATCCTGCCTTACTTGCCACTTCAACCAGCTTTGAAAGCCTGTTTTTACTTTTAATTGTATTAAAAGTAAAAGTAAAAAAAGTAGAGAATCAATAAAACACCGATTCAACAAGGAAATGAAAACAGCACGCACACATGGAGGGACTTCATTTTACTGGAACAAAAGAAAACTGGACTTTCCTGTTCTGTCCACATTACTCCTGATTCAGGCAGTGGAGCAAACTATTTCCTACATTACTGTTTTTTTTATGATTAGCAGGTCATTTTGAGGGGTGATAACTTGAATTACTAATTATGCGGGGTTAATGGCTCGCTCCGCGTTCACAGCTCTTCAGAAATGCCATATGAGTGGTTTAATTCATGTGTCAACAAGATCATAACCTGCCCACAGCGAGAGGAAGTGGAGGTTGACATGGCGTGATCCTCGTGGAGCTGTGTAATAATCACTGCATAACTTGGCAGTGCTTTTTTTCATTAACACACAGGGTCCTGGCATAATGTAAACATAAACCCGTTGGTTCCCATAAAGTGTTTGGCAGCCAGTCAGCTGACAACAAGTCAGTCAGTAAAGCTTAGCACAGCACTCGAGACACAGGATCAGATTTTAGCACTGTAAAAGCACACATAAAGGTCCAGTGTTTACATTTCTAAGAGGGTTAATTCACTGGCAGAAAATTAATGAAGTTTTTTAGGGTTTTTTGTAGCCTTAGAATAAACTTTTATTTGTATTTTAGTTGACGGGCTTGCACTCTGGAGGCCACCATGTGTCTACAGCAATCCCAGTGGACAAGGAATTATCCCAAACTTCTCTGAAACATGAGTAAAATAGAGAGATACTTTAGAATAGAATAAAATATACTGTATGTTGACAGACAACGGTCGGACTATGGACTTCCATAAAACTATGCAGGGTTAACCTGGGGGTGTAAGGACAATTATTCGATTATGAATCGATTACTAAATTAAGCGTCAACTTTTTGGTAATCGGTTAGAGTTTAGTTTTCTCAAGTAATAAAACAAGATCTCAAAAACAAATAAATCATATTTTAACAGGACATTTGACAACATGATCATTTATAGGTGACACCGATCAACATTTTCTGTGGCAGCGAACTTTAGGTTAAGGAATTATTCACAAACCCCTCAAATGTGACCGGTAACCCCGGTTCTCTGAAAGAGCAGGGAGGTACTCACATACATATTGAAATATGGACCTCGTCGGCCCCTGTCAGAAAGGCTCACCTGAGAGAAGTTACACACTGGAGCTTTAATGTTGTGGGTTTTTTGCGTGGGGACCAAAGAAAATTCTCCCTCTTGACCTAACATAACCTAGAACAACAGTTGCTCACGGAAGTATTTGTTAATTACACAATTATTCCAATTTAGTTATACATTTAGTTACTACGGGGGGGATAGATCCAGTGAAACATCGTAGTATTTTGCGTGATAATATTGCTTCTGAGACACCAATCATCGATTAATTTCAGCATATCATTGTTTTTTTACAGATGTTACAGATCAACATTTAACTTTTTGTGGATCACTCTCTGCTCACTATCTGTTGTGCACGTATATCGCAATATGCAATTTCGCAAATACTCAGTATTTGGCAATATTGTGATAATATCGTATTGTGGTGTCTCTGGTGATTCCCGTCCCAACTAACTAGTTTGCGTGTGTTGTTATTTAAAAGATTAACAATGGAGCAGCCGTTGACCACATCACTCCTTATTTTTATTGTTTTGATTGTTTTAAGCGTTCGTTACCATCAAGCATTGATTTTATTTGATTTTATTGTTAATAGTGATATTATACCTTTTGTATTGGAATACAATTTCCTTATACTTTTCTCAGGGTTTTAAGGGTCCAGGCAGTCTGGAGACTACAGCAGGCAGAATGTGAATGAGTGAATGAGTGAGTGAGTGAGTGAGTGAACATCATCGCACACTGTATGTAGTGAGTAACAGAACAGGCTGTGTTATGTAAGCAAAGCATAGCTGCATGGGGTTGGGCCAACATGCCTGAACTTTAAGGCATCACTTTTGGTCTGACACAGCAGCGACTACTGCACAGTAGCGAGTTAGGAAACGTGACGTTAACCACGTTAAAACATGTTTACACGTTCAAATGACCTTTACGACATAAAAAAAACAAAAAAAAAACATTTCTAAAATAACCTGAAAAAAAATCTAAATGTGTTGCCATGATAACGCACTGATAAGGATTTGTAGCGTGTGGCTGTTTGAGAGGTAGAATTCAAAATGTAACCGTTAGCAACGTCAAGCTTTCACTCACCAGTCGCTTTCATTCACGTCCTTTCACTTCAACAGGGACCCACGCACAGCCCACGCGAGTCAAAAACACACTGGGAGCCCTGACACGGACAAGCTCACACTTTTGAAATCATTACTCCTCCTCTCCACACTGGAGAAGGAGGAGGAGACACACACACTCGTTCATGTTTACACAGCTATTCTTGTGAGGACACTGCACTGACTTTAACCAGAGCCTCAGAAATGAGGTAATTTGATCCACGGAGACCACCGTCCTTACGAACAGGGCCGGCCCAAGCCTTCCCGGGGCCCTAACCAAACTTTGATATCGGGGGGGCTCTTTATCAATAATAAAGCAGTAAAAATGCCTTGATGCTTCTGGGGGAGTTCTGCTCCAGTTGTAGCTGTGTTCAAGCATCATCTCTACGTTTGCCTGCCATGTTCTTACCCTTATATTGGCTTTTATCTTAAAAATGATAACAACATCAGATGAATGGTATTGTGTTGATTTTCACTTTGTATTTAAAAGGGCACAATATTAAGAGGTAAAGCTGAATAATGAATCGAAATGTTATGAATATCACAGAGGGTGCAATATTTCTTAAAGCCAAAATGTGTGTCAAATTACCATTTTAGATTAAATAGTGTCCTAGCCCATACACATCATATAGACTGAAAAAACATAGATACCCAAATATCCCCAACTAACCATTTAAAATATGTTATTCAAATGAAAATAGAAAAAAATATCCCCTCTCATATCACGATTCATATCGCAATCGCAATTTCTGTCAAAACAACAGCAAATAGATATGTATTCAAAATCGAAAAGTGAATGTATGGTGAGTGTCAGCCTAATACAAAAGTAACAAAATAAAACAACACATGTATTGTCACCATGGCAATACCTTTGATTAAAAAAAAAATATTACAAGGTGCAAAGTGCAACAACAATAAATGCAAAAGAAAAAAGAAATAACACTACAATGAAAGTCAAATGACTTGAAACAGCACCTCCTTCAGTCACAAAAGTATGCTCTAGGTTGCCCCCTGGTGGTTAGTTTGCTTATGCCTTGGGCTGGCTCTGCACACAAGCTCACAAAACACACATTTCTCCCACTTCTCCCACAAGGTTCTATATTCACATGCTTCTCATAAAAATAACTGTGTTGTTCTCAAAAGTTTTGTACATATAAAGATGTGTAAACAGAGGGGGCAGCTAAGGTGGTGGCGCCCCCTGGTGCCCCCTCGTGGTGGCGGTCCTGTTTACTTTTTGCAGCCACAAGGAAATTGATTCCCCATACCTTGCTGTGTCCACACACACACACACACTTACATGTACCTCACTTACATTAGCATTAGTTGCAAACTTACCATCAGCATTAAACACGTTGGTCGTTTCTTTGTCAGCAGTGACGCGTTTCAGGCTCATTTTGCCCTGAAGCAACGAGGGGGGGGTGAATGAAAACTACAAAGTACTGCCCCATTCACCACTACACTTCCCACACACACGAACCGCGAATCAGCTCTCGCGAGACCTTTGCATGAGGAACAGCTGACTGTACAGTGGGTGGTGCAACGGACTGACTGCTATCTGTTTGGAACAGCCACCGTGCCTGCTAGCAAAACAATCTCATCGCCGTTAAAGGCACCGATAACCATTCACACCACAACATGGCCGAGACGGACCCCAAGTCGGTGCAGGACCTCACCAACGTGGTGAGTCACGATCGCGGTGTTAGCAAGCCCGCGTTAGCCACAGTAGCTTCAGGGCATCAGTTAGCTATCATGGGCTAGTTAGCGAGCTAAGTGTTAGCCAAGAGTGTAACGAGGCGGTTTGTGGGGTTGGTTCGGCGGTGTAAGTAAATATATTCCCCTACTCGCTGCATTAAAATGAATTAAACGAAGCGACAGCGCAGCGACTTTGGCTTAGTTTGACTGTGTTACGTAAGCGACGGTCAGCCAGTTCAGAATGACATCACCAACTAATTCACAACTGAGTTAGCAGCGTAATATTACATAAAACAGGCTAAGCTGCTGTTTGTTTATAATAGAGACCAGTGCACTAAATGTCATTTCACTATTATTGGTTTCAGTTTTACTGACTAATGTGCAGTTTTACACATAAATCTCTTAACTTTACATGGACCCGTTGATGTCTTACTGATACTGTTTCGAAGTGTTGTCATGGTGATGGGTTCCAGAGGCATTGATTTCCCTATCTATTTTTATCTATCTATATATCTATCTTTCTACAGTATACATTTTACCATATACATCAGCTGTTTCAGAGCAGTTATCGTTTGTATTTTTTTATATGAGAACTCACTTTGTAAACATTAGAAATCATTGCAGCCCTTTCATAATAAAATTAATGTAAACGCAAACTTGTGCACATTAAAGGTTTCTGACTTGTTCTTTCATGATGGTACCACCTCATATTGTTTTGAAAAGACACACTTCCAATACATATTTGATAGAATAATCACAGCCTTTTGAATGTGTGCACCTCATATTAAGGAAATTGCTTAAAAAATTTATATATAAATAAAGGAATACATTTGATAACTCTACATCTACAACTTACATGTACCATTCTGATAAAGCTGCATTACGCAACGGGAAGACATGCAAACATGCTTCTCACTATGAATTAAATATTTATCTCGCATGGTTGCTGAGCTTTGGCATAGTTGTCAAGGAAACAGGAGACTTATGTTAACTTGTCCCGTTTTTCTTTAAAAAAAATATTCATTATCATTCACAGGCAAAGAGTCACTATTATTAATACCGTGCAGCTCACTGGCAGTGCTACAATGGTCTCGCACTTAACCACAACTTTGTCTAAAAAAGACTTGAACAATAAATATTGGACCCAATAAGTCCCTAAAGGTTTCTACTGCACCCTCACTGTTATTTTTCTTGTATTTGTTTGCGTGAAATTAATAAAATAAATATTTGCTGTTTGTGTTTCAGGTCCAGACGCTGCTGCAGCAGATGCAGGACAAGTTCCAGACCATGTCAGACCAGATCATTGGAAGAAATATCCTGCCATTTAAAATGCCAGCACTCACTTTTACATAAATGCAATGTTTACCGTTTTCTTTTTTTTCAATCATTCCATAATCAAGGGTGTTTAATTTTCGTTTCACCCAGCATGAGCTTCCTGTGACATTTCTTTCCAGATTACTGACTGACAGATAATTGTAGCTCGTTTAAAAGTGCCTTGTGAGTTTGTCCCTTTTTAATTATGTACCTTAACCTCCCCTGCACTCGACGAAATGAGCACACGCATTGATGATTTGGAGAAGAACATTGCTGACCTGATGACCCAGGCTGGTGTTGAAGAGATTGAGGCAACACCAGAAAAGCCTAAAGAGGGTCAAGGCTCATAATGAAGGTGAGGGGGAAAAAAAGTCTCCATCTCTCCTCTCACGCTTTAACGTGAGTTTCGTTTTGTGTGGTTTCCTGTAAATGTGACAAAAATGAATGTCGTTAAATTCCTCTTTGGCGCCTGCTTACCACAGAGTGAATAATTTGTTTCATCTGTCCCGCAGGTAACGAGGTGTGAAGTCGGTCCTAAAATCAGGAGCAGCAGACATTTTTTCGTTCTGAAAGTGACTTCTATTGATTTGGCGTGTCGTTCTGTGAAATGCTTTTTTTATATATTGAATATTGTGATAAATGGTAATAGTTGTTTAATGACTTGGAAAGCTGAACAGTGTTTGTGAGCTAGAGTAGTGTGATGCGCCTTCCAGAAGATGCTCGTGTGCTGGAATGCAACTTCATGGATTTACTGTAACATCGGAGGTCTTTGGGGGCTGGCTGTCATCATAAAGCATAGTTAATTCAGTCCTGTGTGGTGACAGCTTTTACCCAAGCTTGTGCTGAGAAGTACAACCTGCAGCAGGTTAACAAGCCAGTAAGAACCTCCATCCTTACCAACATAAGGGGCACCATGAAGGTTTAACAGTGCGTTTAACAAGTAGCACTGTTAACTTGTGACCAATGTGGATGCATACCACCTTTGATTTTCATCTATTAAACTATTTAATACTATGCTGTCTGTCTTATGTTGCATATTTGGCCAGGTGCTAAGTCAACCTTCTGAAATATAGAATTAATTCTGAGGTGCTTTTTTTTTTTTCCCAAGTTATTTGAATTTTATGATGCAAAGTATCTAGAACATGTTGCATGGTTTCCTTTGTCTAGTGTTCAGAATGTATTGAAATTACACTTTTAGTGTTACACTTTAAGGTGAGCAGTAGGGAATTTGTCCTGTAAATTGGTCAAAGCATTCTTAACTCACATTCCATTTACATGAAATTACAACTCTCTCCGCCCAAGTGTTAAATTTAGACCCAATCACACCCACTGCATAATTGGAATCTTTATTCGCAGTAATGAAAACACAAGTGCACAAAGAAAACCCACTGACAATCGGTGATCATCAGAGGGAAGTGTGAACACTAACAAAGAGAAATAAACCGTAGTAAACAAAACATGTCTCAAAGATAAGACATGATGTCACTCTCAGAATACATCAGCAAGTGTAAAAAAAAAAAAGAAAAAAGGAAAACAGTTAAGTGCTAAATGTAATATAAAGTTAATGAGACATGTTTTGAAGAAGATTGGACAGTTAGAACTCAAAGTCTGCGTCTGTCATGTCGATGGCCCAGGCAAACTTGTCCCTTTGGGTTTTATTGTATATTTTTTCTACAGGTACCTCCGTGTTCTTACACCTACAGCAAATGGAAAAAAAAAAAAAACACTGTCAAGTATACAATATGCACTGTAAAATAAAACATTAAACACAACAGTAACACTTCTTGTGTTTCACAAAATCTTGTCTTCTAACAACATACACAAAGAACTCAAAGAATTTGAATGACAAAAGTCAGGAATTTGTGTCCAATGAGCTGGAAACACATAAGTTTGTTTCTGATTATACTTTACATTCAATATGGATATCTATTTTGCGTCCTCAGGACGAATGAAACAGTTTTTCCTCATATGTAATGAGCTAGCACAGGAAAATTCGAAAATTTCCAATTTACCCGACTGTTTAAGTCATGGTGCTTAACAATACAGGCCACAGTTTAATATAGACTAAGTAGCTATAATTGTGACAAAGAGAATGAAGCCTCTTTCATCTCCACTCAACCTGAACCTGTGTGTCCTTGCACTATCCAAGTTTGGTAAGCCACTATACAGTTGTGGCACGGCTCGATGAGTCGTTTTTCTTTAGCTTTTCCATTCGTGATAGTAGCTGGTACTTTCTTAGTACCTTTTCTGGCACTGGCATTTGTTCCAAGCAAGCAGAGCTGACACTAATAGCGTATTTCCGCCGGCTCGACTCGCCTCGCCACAGCACGGTTTAGGTCGCATCTCCACTACATAAAAAGTACCTACCCAACGTGGGCGGAGTCACAACTGCATGGCTGCGTGAAACTGCGGTGACTTCATACACACACAAATGAGTGACAAGTGACTTGTGAAGCAGTTGTTTTCAGTGTAACTGAATCAAATAATTAGAAACAGTTAAAATTTGTTCAGTACTTCCTCCATGACCGGAGCACAGACTCTGACAGTCACTGGACTGAAACACAGCGGCAGTGTGTTTATTATTGAGATTTTAGACATTTTTCCGTTAATTGTTGGAGATTAACCCACATTTTTAGGATTGTTAAGTAGTTTTAACTGATCCACAGTTCGGCTTGATTTCTTTGTGGGATGGCACTCTGGCCAGTCAGTGGCCAGCAGTCTGATCAATCATCGCATAGAACCTACTCAGCACGTTTTTGGAAACTCGCAGGAGCACGTACTAAAAATAGTACCTGGTATAAGGTACTAGGCTAGTGGAAACGTTACTTAAACCGTGCCGTGGCAAGGCGAGTAGAGCCGGTGGATAGGACTGGAAGAGTCATGAGTGCGACGTCCGAGAATCAAACCGAACAATGCCAAACTCTCGATCAGTTAAAGACTTAAAAAATTTTGAAAACATGCGTTTATCGCCAACATACAGCGGGGGAATGTCTAAAATCTGGTGTATTTAGCGACTGCACTGCCAAATGCTGGCGATTGTGAACGCTTTTGTAAAGGGAGATTTCAAGGGGGGTGGGGAAGAGAGTTTTAATTGACAAAATAAAATGTGAATAAGTGCTATGCAAACATTCAGTGAATTAAAGTGGATGTTTAGAAATCATGTCACTAAAAATGTCCCTCGCTTCCATTTCGCAAAACACTCGAAAAATAGCAGACACGGAGGATGCACTGGACAAGAGAAGGTTTGATTGGACGAGCAAATCAAACCTTCCTTATTCCATTTTAACAAAATGCACTTTTTCTTTTACCGTACCTTTTAAAAAAATGTGGTTAAAACGAGGTGTTTGAATGAAAACCTTGCTGATGTCACTCACCAGGCCACGCTGATGCGTGGGTCCAAGTAGTTGAGCTTTGAGGTACCCAGTGCGATCTGTTTGTTCTCTTCTCTGTCAGTCGCCTGGACCTCCATCTTCAGCAGCTGCTCCTCACAACGCGTCACTGCCGCCTTCTTCCGCATCACCAGCCTGTCAGTAAACATTCACAAAGGCAGGAGTCACACACACACACACAGTCAACTCTGGCAGAAAGAAAACTCCAGAGTCTTTAAAACGGGAGTATTTTTCACAATCTGGGTGAGCTAAAAAGAAGCTTCATTCAGATGCTATTACCGATTCTTTTTATTATTAATGGATCGGTCATTGATTTTTTTGATTGGTAGTTTGTTGCTTATGTAAATAACTAGATGTAAAAAAGAAACAGCCAGAGGGTCAGAGAGTTGTGATGTGCACTGGCTGAAACAGACTCACAGCTTAGACATTGTATTAAAAGCATTTCTCAATACTTAATAATGTCTTGAGAGTGAATACTAACTTAAAACTTCTTCATCAGGACTGTAGTTTACGCAAAGACATGGAACATTAAAAACACAGTAGATTGTGTATTTCCCATAACTAAACTACCACTTATTACCCCCTGACACAGTAAAGTTTTTATTAAGATGTCTTTCTCTTAAGGGTGTATGTAAATTAAGATTTTATTCTACAAAGAAGTGCTTTTATTTTTAAGACTGTTGTAAATCACTTCAAAAGGGTTTTAATGTTTGTTTGTTTGTTTTTTGTCTGTGCAACACTCACGCCTGCAGCTTCGGGTCCGGGTTGCCTTTGGTCTTGGCCTCCGTCTTGGCCTGTTTCAGCTCCGTCTTAGCGAGGGCCAGCTTTTCCTTCCTGGCATCGATCTGTGTGGAGCAAAACAGAGTACAGCCATATTTCTAAAAGACGAGTTGCTGCCAGCTTTACGGTTTCACAAATTCATTCTCTTTACATTTTGCCCGGATCGTTCTTTTGTCACAGTGACACATAACAATTGAAAAATAATTGAATAAAAAAACAAAAAGAATCCTGCTAATGCATTGAGACAAATGTTACCAACCACTGTGTCCAATAAAATAAGTCAGAGTGGTCTTACCTTGACCTGCAGATTGGCCATTGACTGATCAAAGGTCTTTGGTGGCGCCCGCTGGTGGTTACAGAGAATAGCAACTGCTCTGTTCGCCCTGTTGTAGGACAACAGCTTCTCTGCCTCATTGTCGGACTCTTTAGCAAGAGACAGCACAAAAAATGTGTTTAAGCAGAAGGCTTCCACAGAGAACATACATCTGAGCAGAACGATGGAAAACCACATCCAACCTCTGCATCACAAACCTCAGCCCTGAAAAAACACACAGTAAAAGACCATATTTGCAGACTTTACATAGGCTTACATTAACCTAACCATGACCACCCCCACTGACCCTAACGCTCAGGTTTTGTCCACCCCCCCCTTTTTTATTTTTTTAAAGATTTCAATGATTTTTGAGTGACTATTATTGTTACACCTTGTGTTAGGGCAGGGCAGTAATTAAATTACAATATATACGATTGAATGTACATCTAAATTAAAAGATGTACATTCTATGTAAAAACATAATTGATATAAATATTTGTTTTTCATAAGGAATTCTAAAATTTTAAATGAAACTGACATTTTCACATGATTATCAATATCAATTTCAACACATAAATATTTATATGTGTCCCTACCGCCCCCTAACTTATACTTTTACTTTATACTATTTTACCTGATTTTCATGTTATTTTTCTTGTATTAATGTATAGGTGGATACTTTATTCATAAATATATCATTTCCTGACACACACACACAATTACAGGTTACTACTGTCATTTCATCTATGCAGATCTCCGACAGACAGACAGACAGATCTCCCACAGACCGATCTCCAACAGATTTCCGACAGACAAACACAGACAGACAGACAGACAGAGAGAGACAGACACGCACACACACACGCACGCCAAGTCAGACTAGGCTCTCAGTGGCAATCCAGAAATGACAAGTGAGTGTGACACTTCAATCTCTGAATGAGGAACTGTGGCAGAGGAAGACTATTGGACCCTGATAAGACTGAAGCAGAGACACACCACACTGGCTACAGTGATAACAAACTCCTGCCACGGCTGGAAAAAGCTGACTGACGTCAGGGTATCTTCAATCACAGAAGATGATTTTTCTTTTTTTTAGAAGAAGAAAAAGTCAAAAAATATGGCAGTGTAATTTATCAGGGAGGACTTTCTATGAAACAAAGATAAATAAAGGGCTACAGCAATTAGCTGGGAATTCCTGTTCAGCAGCTAAATATGAACCGGTGATTTATAAGCCTCAGTGTGTCACTGATTCATCCACTGTATGTAAATTTAAACTGCTTTACAGTAAAGTGAAAGTGTAGATTACTGTTGGTGAGCTCGGTGAGCTGCTGCTGCAGCGTGATGGAGGCGTTGTACGTCCTGAAGACCTTTGCCGACAGACCCGGCATCAGAGAACTCAGATGCTTGTTCAGAATTGATGTCTGCAATGAAACAGAAACGGGAAGAGAAAACACATGTTCACTGGCGTTCACAGCACAAGCAACCGATCAAGGCAGCAAATTTCAACACATGTTGTCCACCACTAGGTGGCACTGTGGCCTTGGACAATGGTGGCAGTTGAAAGCATCCGCTGCACTGCATGCCCTTAAAACTAAAAAGACATGATATACCATCACAGCCTTCATTATCATCATCCATTAGAGTGGGAAGATTAAAAAAGATCACAGACCTATTTGACCCCTGACATTTCTATGTTTTATAACAAGTCAGAGCTGCCATACCAGATAGTTTTGGCAGTTATTAGCTTCTGTCAAATGTGTGCGGCTTAAGCCGAACACCAAAGAAATGACAGAGGAGTTGAAAGTGGTAAGGGCGCACACACACACACGGTGGTGAGCAAATACTGCTCACATCCAGAAACACGTGTGGATCCAAGAAGCAGATTTCGGCATACACACGTCATGCAGAAGAAGAAATAATTTGAATGGTGATTACAATAATGATGTGGCTGGTTTTTAATCAGTGCGAGGTCACGATGCGTTCGTCTGGGGCCACAGATTGTTTGAATCGGCGAGTCGTGTGAAGTCGTGTGAGGGTGGGCTGCAGGAAGCCATTAGAAGCGGGACGGGGGCGGGTTTTCATGTACGTACGTTGGCGTGCACACGTGTTGGCGAGCGCGTAAGTGCGCACACACCTTGTCTTTCGTGTTGTGCCCTTGCTAATGAGCAACCCAACTCTGAAATCCTAATGAGGACGTGAATGCAAGTCAGAGGGGCAGGTGCGATACCTCTCACACACCAACTCCCTGAGTGTGTGTGTGTGCACAAATGTTTGTGTGTGTGTGTGTTAACCATGTCACCTCCTAAGGCTTTATTTCAGTGTCTCATTATTGCACACAGCTACAAACTGTACCATTAACAAACCTACCACAGCTACCAGTCATTTCATGAGGGCAAGACGTGCCAAAGTAAAGCAGCTCATGCTGGAGTTAGTGATTTAATTATTTGACTAAGACGTGTTTATTTAAATCCCTCTGAGGTTTCTCATAAACCTGTCAGTGTAGAGTGTGTAAACTGTCTGAGGATCTAAGGACTTGGAGTCAGGAGATGAGGCTTCCAGGCGAGTCTGCCTAACGCATTGTGCATTTTCAGCTCAGAACAGACAGCCTCTGTGTGTTCGCGAGTGTAATCACTGCTGCTGAACGTTTTGCATGATTATGCTGTGATTTATTCACGCCTGCAGTGCAAAACTTGTTTGTCGTTTGGTCTTTGTGAACACAAAACGACGCAACATGATTTGTATGGTGCCACCACCTGAAAATGGGCTCTGTCAAGCAAAACTATCAGACCTCAGGGAGTCAGGGAGCATTTGTTTTTATACACCTACAGCACCAGAAGGAGTGTTTCTCTATTTATTCACAACATAGAGAAAAAAGTGCATAAAGTCTTGGCTAAATAGTGACTTTCTCCACTATTATACCGCTGTAAATTCTCTCTTTGTATCGATTATCGTATTGCATGAGGAAAGGCGACAATTTTTTGTGTTTAAAGGACATTTGCTCATATTTAAATGATACATACACCTCCTTTAATTCCTCTTCATCTAAAACTGAGAGAAGGAGCACACCAACATCAACTCTGTCTTTCACTACAATCTGCATCATCCCTGTTTAGCTTGGCCAAAACCACTGTTGAGCAAAATCCAAGTAAATCTTGAATTGATTACATTTCCTTCTTGTCACCAAACCCCACCCCATTTAATGGCAATTAGAGACCCATCACGTTTTTTTTACTTGTGATTAAAGGTGTCAGTATGCTTAATTTAAGTGCTCGTCGTTTAAGCAATTTGCATCCGAAATGCTGTCATCTCACACCTCTCTGATGTCAGCGCTGGATCTGAAAATGTGATAATTTGATAACTCATGTGGTTGATGAGACCAGCGACACAACCCATCCACTTCACCCAGTGATTGGGATGGTGTGTGTGTGTGTGTGTGTTCACACAGCAAAGTGAGACACTATGACGGGTTTGAGGGGCAAGAGCCCCGAGTGCTACCACGGTTTGTATATCATGAAACGTAGCAGTGATTCTGATATGATTATTACTATTATTAAACACAGTATCATGAGTCATGATCTGAAATGCAATTTTTCTTTTGCAGACTAAATGCATCACCGCTTTCCAAAATCAAATAATTGGTTTGAGTGTTTGGGCGACATTGTCATTTGGAAATGATCAATTAATCCACAAATGAATCCATAATGAAATTAAACATTAAATGTGATGTTTGAAATGCACTGTGAAGAGAGAAAAGACTCAAACCAAGCCGTCGACTCAGACTATTTAAAATGCAACACTGCATTAAAAGACAATGGCAGATCATATTAATTTTTTAACGAGCATCAGTGTTAAATTCCACACTGTGCTCAGCTCTAAACGGCACCAAATACACTGTAACCACCTCGGTTATCTCTTCGTCTTTACTGCTTTCCTCTGTGGTCTGTATTTTTTATGCCACTGATCTAATGGTGTCAATCAACAGCTGTTTATATTCAATGAGACATGTGAGAAACAGTTCATTTAATAGGCTTAGGAGTCACTTCCCTTCCTTCTCTCATGTTTTCTTTTACCTTTTCTTTTTTTCTCCCTTCAGTCTCACTCTGAAATGCCAGATCCCACCACTCATTCTCCATTATTCTCCATATTTCCACATCTTTCGACTCTATCGCAGAACTCGTCTGGTTGTCACTCCTGGCCATTTGCAGTCTCCCTCCCACCCTCCGTCTTTCCACCACCCACCATTTCCCCATGATTGTCCACCTTCTCCCTCCTAGCGTCCCCTCACCTGGACCAGCTGTCATTTTCATACCACTACGTCTACTCTTCCACACACACACACCCCTCCGCTCACTCTCTGTGGCCTGGCCTTTCCGGATGTCAATCAGGCCTGCCCACAGCAGCCATTACCATTCCACCTCCAACACACCCTGACATTTCCTGACACACCGGAGGGCAGAGAGCAGAGGCATCGCTCCACTCCTTCCTTCAATTGCGCCTTCTCTTCATCTCACCCTCTCACTTCTGTCCTGTCGCTACTCTTCACTTTCCTCCATGTCAGTATTTATAAACTGTCTCTCAGGCCCTTCCTTCCTCCGTCCCTTGTTTCCATCAATACGTCTTTTCTCCCTCCGTTTCTTTGAACCCCTCTGTTCAGACGTGACCATTAATCTGCTGCATATGTCCCTACCTTCGACCCTCTCTCGAAGGTAGGATGGAGTGCTTCGCGAGACAATGACAAAACTAAAATGGAGGTCACAAACTCCTGTAGCCTGGTTTCCACAAAAACAAACCTGCACACTGATCCGGCACATACTATATTTATTTACTCATTTATTTATTTATGTAAAGAGACAAAAAAAGTGCAGTGGCTGTTGTTCTATAATGAAAAACAGTCTAAGCGGAAGCCCCAAGTCTCCTGAACACAATATTCTGCATTCTGTGCGGCCCCGTTGCCTTCAGGTACAGGAAGAGGTTGAAAGAACTGCAGACTTTCTTTGTGTGTGGAAACTCATCTGCACTGCATGTTCACTCTCAATTTTCACTCGAGCTGTTTCATTTTTATCTGCCAGAGTCCATCCCTCCTCTCTTTTGATACTCCTTTACTGCTTTCAGTCTCCTTGCCGGCAATATTCTTCTCCTTCTACTACTCGCCTCCCCTTCCCTTACTTTATGCCTTTCATCTCTCCACACCAATGGTTCATCCTCATGCAATCTATACCTATAATTTAGCACCTGCTCATCCCATACCATAGCCTTATGTCCACAGAAAACGCATATTTTGCTTTTAGTCGTCACCTTGACATATGACACAGTTCACTTTCTTGCACCTTCTACACAAACCCAAACAAAATTTAAAAAAAAAATCACCTTGGCTTACCTTTTTAACAGTTATCATAGATTTTGTTTTAATCCAAAATCTTCAGCATAAGGTGGAACATTTTTGGTTCAACACACGCCGTGTCTAGAGATCATGTTAAATACTTAAAAAGGCAGTTACTCACATTGAGACGGTCGAAGAGCTCATCCCCAGGATCTTTGTTTTGCATAAACATTTTAAGATTCTTAAAAACCTGAAAACATACAGACAGATGTAATCAAATGACTTTTTCAGTTAACCATAAAAATAAACTTTTATTTGTCTCAAGCCAACCTGAGGGTACAGACGTCATTAAAAATATTGGAAACCAAGTTCTAACAAAGTTACAGGTGAACTTATCATCAATACATTTAACAGTAAAGGCAAAATGTAGCAGCAACACTTAACTAACTTACAATTCAAATATAAAATATAATTAACGGTAACATTACCATGTGCAGACGCATAATTCAAATTACACATAATTAATGAAGTGTGAATGTGTGTTTTGGGAGCGCGGCGCAAAACTGGCACAATTACACCTGGCATTTCCAGCAACTCTGTGGGTTCCACAGATCCACCGCTCACCAGATAAACTAGTTAAATATTCAAGACACCAATTAATAGCAACAGATGTGTCACTTATAAATACAAGATGTATTTCACAGACTGGTTTGTGTGGTACTTTGCTCCCCGCTTGGCAAATAAACTTATGAAAAGATAAAGTGCGAGTGCTTTGGATAAAAATAATCAACATGTGTCACAAACGCCACAGGAGCAGAGACACCACACGTGATCCTGCCCCATTGGTTGGAGTGTGCTTGTTGTTTGTTGCGAGTAGAAATAATAATTCAGGGTATAAAAACATAAACGTAAATTCAGCAGCACAATATGTCTCTGCAGCTGCAGGTGTCCACACTCGGGGACCATTTGATGAAGTTGTGTAGTTTCAAGTAATAACAGATTCACAGAAATAATGAGAAATGAAGAGTAAGGAACATATGGATGTATGGCTTATTATTACATGCCAAATGCTGTATATAAACCCAAGTATCGGATTTTCCTCCTTCCATCTTTGTTCACTTATGCCAACCAAATGACATTTAGCAGCAATCTTCACTGATTCCCTGGGAATTTATGATGCTAAAATATGCAAGTGGCTAATTAATACTAACTAATGTGTTGCTTTCGAAAAGCATGCATTAGAATAATTGTGTGTTCTGCCAAGAAACAAAACACCTCAGGTGTCAGGTGCTAACGTGTCTATGCAACCAAAGATAGCATGAGCTGACACGCCAGAGGGGCTGGAAAATTTATATTGGTGCCCGACCGCGCTCACACAAACGCACTCCTGTAGGTCACTTTGGAGGACATTACATACATACTTCCATGTAACCAAGTCCGAACATAACTGTCGCAACTTAAAAAAATATTCCTCATTTGCACAACAATGCCCACACACGACGGAAAATTGTCAGCCAGCTTAAAGGGTAAAAAAAAAAAATCCTCTAGTATCAGAAAGAACTGATGGTGAAGTAGAAGCTTGACCAGTTTATTTTTTACCCTGCAATAACCAGCTCCAGGTTATCTCACTAAGGAATCAGGATGTACTGAGCAGCCTCCAATCCGGATATGATCTTTTTGCTGTTGAGTATCTGAATCTGATAACACAGCTTATAATGTGCTTTATTTATTTTTATTTTTTTTCAATAAAACCTCCTTTACAAAAGGCAGCCCACTCACACGACACCCACCTGAAACAGGTCTCACACAAGCAGCGTGGCTGCTGTCATCAGTTCTGTGTGGATCTGCTTGTTGTGGGGCTACAGGTGCAGAGAGAGAGGGCGGGGCTGCGGAGGTGTCGCCAGGTTCTAAACCAGCAAAAGTACCACTTCTCTGCATGTCTGTTGAACGGGTGGTTTGATACTGCCGTTTACACACTTATTTTCAGCCACAAGTGTGTATGGATGTGTGTGTTTACTTGTATTTGTGATTGCTTTAGGTCCATTTGCTGGCATAAACCCTGACCTTGATTATCAGGACCAACAGTCCTTAAGGAGACCAAAAGCTGGCTAAGATTTGAATAGTGGCAAGTTTTAGGTTCAGCATTAACGGATTGGCAACGCAGTGTGCTAAGAAGAAGAGGAAGAATAGCTGTGCAAACCTGTGTGAGTGTCTTTAGCACAGCACTCGGGACAGAAAGGACAGGGACAAACGGGCCAGATCAAAACTAGGCATCATATTAAAATATGACCAGATATATCAAAGGCAGGTAATATGAAATAAATATCACTGGGATAAAAGATCGGGATGACCGTTGTTGATCTTCAATCAGTTTAAAATGTCAAGAATGGCTCTGATCAGATACTTGACATGGGGATTACAGACATTCCTACTTAGGCTGGAAACTTCCCTCAATGACAGCGTTTCAAATGGAAGCCGCTAAGCAGGTCTAGCACAAATTAAAACACCACAATAATTCAATCTACAACTTAGGCCCAAGGACACTTCTCAGTTCTTTGTTCAGACTCTAAATGTCAGTTTGCACACAAGTGACCTTCTCTCCAGAGACTTGTGCCAAAACCCAAAGGGCAACATCTAGATTATTATAATAAAATCTGTTGGTTTTTGCGATGGTGTATTTCGCTGACGTCGTCTCCGGTGGAGAATTGATTTAGCTTGTATGAACAAAACAAAGTTTTCACATCCAACCACACATCTTTAGTCCTTTACCTGCTTAATGACGGGGACCTTGTTGTAGTAGCGAATGGAGTCTTTACCCAGGAAGTCGAACTCCACCACATTATCCTTTCCATCCAGTTGCTCATGCAGGGTGATGTGCTCAACGCGTAGCGAGCAACAGCCCACTGTGTCTGCCGACTCTCCCTCCTCCTTCTCATTACCAGCTCTCAGCGCCAGCTTAGTTGGATGAGAAGAAGCAAAAGAAGATAAAATACGCAACAAATCCACACATAGACATGGAGCACTTTCACCATCATCATCATCATCATCCCTCGCAGTCACGGAACAAACACGTGCCAATCAGACGACTGTTAAATCTATAAACAAACACCCACATTAAGTAGAATTAAAAGGACCGCACAAGAAGGTTAGAGCTAAATCAGAATTGAGATGGTCATTGACGTGAGCCAAAAGCAATTACACACTCAATCTATCAATTCTCTCAATGTAGAGTGAGATTAGCTTTCAGTCACAGGAAGAAAACGGCTACATATAATCAATTCCCTTCTCGTAACAGATCTTCCACCTAGCCATGAGAGAAAACAAAATAGGCAATTGAGAGATGCATATTGATTTTTCCAGAATGTGTCAGAGGGCTGCGACTGAAAAAAAAAATTTTCATATTCGATTTATCTGTTGATAAAATATCAGAAAATGTTGATCGGTGTTTCCCACACATTTAAAAATGATGTCTACCTTTGTCTACTAACTAAAATGAATCAGTTTTAATGATTTCTTTGGCTGACTCCTCATTGTTCATCTTTACTTCACAATCACAATCAGACCTTGTCGATGAAATAGAGCGCCACGGCTCTCTGGCGTGTTTTCATCAGCTTAGACTTAAGGTCCTGAAGGTACTGGTAGCGGATGTTGTCCACAAGTGTCTTCAGTTTCCGAGCGACCTCGTATTTCTCCCAGTCCTTTTCTCCCTGCATTGACAGGTTGAGAGGAGGAGGAGGAAGCAAGAGTGAGCAGGGAAAGAGAAGTGAGAGAGATGAGATATAAACCTGAGACAAAGACCTGAAGAGACAAAACAACAGCATGCGAGTCATTTTCCTTGAAAAGTGTCAAATCAAATCGGTTTTTTTTCAATACTGTAATCATGATGTGAGCGCTGCCTGTTCTGCATCACACAAAGGAAAATGGAAAATAAAAGCAAGAGAACTGAAATGAGAAAATTCTCTTGCTGCTTTTTTACAGATTGATACAGACACAATTGAACTCACAATCAGCAAACACATATTGTCTGGTGCATATTGTCATGGAGACTAAGTGGAATAACTTAACCTTTACAAGTGAAAGACGGAAAAACCGAAGAGGAGGAGAGAGAAAAGGGAATGCAAGAAAAGACCAAGAAGAAGGCGGTGGCGGACAAGACTAATTTAGCACTTTTAGCTCGCAGAGGTGGCCATTTTCTCTCAAACAACACCATTATGGAATTGTACATTGAAAGTTGGTATATACAAGGAATACTAGTACTACAGCACCATTTGACTGATGGTGCATTCAGGTGCTCGGGATTTATCATCTAAAAAAACTTTAGCAAATAAGTGACTAATGTGCCTGCATCCACTTGAGTGTAGGACCATTTCTCCCGTGTGGAGCAGACTAATCGGCTACCTTGAGTTTTGAGTTGGCACTGAGCATGATGTATTTAATGGCGCCCTGGATGTTCTCAGTCCAGCTGGCCAGCCACGTCACGCTGTTATCGTGTCGAACCTCTTTCCACCGGTGACCAGCAGGTGGCACTGGGATACAGGACTCTCTGTCAGGGTGAGGAAAAAAAAGAAAAAAGAAAACCAGCTGTGGCAAACAAGCTTTAACTAGAAATGGATTTTACAAGTGTAATTTCCATCTGTGTGAGGGAATAAAAAAAAAAAAGCCAGATACATTCACTCAGCACACCAGGATGGCAATTTACTTTTTTAGAAGATAGAAGTGATTTCTGTGTAAATTCAATTTTTAAACACTTTGCCTTTTTACCCTCAAAGTCAGTCAATTTTTTCCCCCCCACACACACACACACACACTCCCATTCTCACCTGCTGCAGTTAATGATGACGTCCTCTGGCTGAATCCTTTTCTTCAGCATGCCCTGTTTAGGGTGCTCGCCTCGACCCCTGAACAGCCCCGGAGGCTCAATCTTAAAATTGCCAATGCGCTCCTTGTGGCGGTCCAGCATACAGTAGCCATACTCGTCCGTTATCTTCTGATTGGCTTCTTTTATAACCTTCAGATATTAAGTAAAGAAACGGGGAAACCAGTTCTTCAAAACTTAAATAATCTCCTGCAAACAGGCGGGGTATGAAAGCAACACCACACAGATTTATGGAGAGGAAAAATAGTCCTACCAGCTTTTCCTCCTTGGTCATGTTTTTCCTGGCCTCCACCTTGGCTTTGTGCATGGCATGCATCTCGGTGAAGTCACATTTGTCAAGATCCTGGATCAGTAACCTCTCCTCGTTCGTCATTTCCTAAATGAGTGCAAAATGAAGTGTGGTTTCATCCAGTACCAGACTATGCTCTCGACTAATCAATTCACTGTTTGGTCCATTATATTTCAGACAATGTTGAAAAAGGTTGATCTGTATTTCCCATATCGGGAAGTGATGACATTCTCAAATGTCTGGTTTTGTCCATAAACCAAAATTAGTCAAATTCAATGATTTACATATTGCAAAGAAAAAAAACTAGAGAGCAGCCCTAATTGAAATCATCATAAATTCCTTCAGAAAGTATTGATAGTGATTGCCATTTAGTTGGATCCATTTAACTGGTGAAAACAGAAAGTATGCACAATAATGACGAACCAGGTCACTTCAGGAAGAAAGGTCACCACATGACGGTAAACTACTAAATTTACCGAGAGCCATTAACACAGTGTGCAGAACCTTTGTCTGTACAAATAACTCTTCATAACAATAATGCATCATAAAAGCAAAATAAGACAAGGACGATTAGAAGAGATCAGTGACCTTTCATTTAACTGCTCGTCTTTATGGAGGCAGAGCAGACCAAAAAGATGTTGTTCTGAAAGGCTAGAGAAAAGACCATTTCCTCCGGAGAAAGCCACGACCAAGGGAGCTACACAAAGTGTTGATGTTGCAGTTACAACAAAGACGCCAGCAATAGAGGTAAAAAAAAAAGAAGATAAAAGTTACTGCACAGTAGGTCAAACCCATGAAGAGGTCACAAACAGGGCAGCAATACAAAGCGACACAGTGGTGACTTTGTGATTCAAGGCAGAATTTTCCTGACGACATGTGAGCCTTTAATGTCTTCATGCTGCTGTCACACCCACACACACACAAACAGGCACTGTGACAGGAACTCGGGACCAACTTGGTCAGATAAATCCCATTGTGGGTGCATATTTTTTAAGGTCACACTGACAGAAAAAGCTTTTATTGAGCGGGGGCAACTCGATCAAGGGGACAGCCCTAATTAGGGCTGCAACAATTATTCCAAGCTTTCTGATTTTTCAGCTTCTTAAATGTGAATGTTTTCCGGTTTCTTCACTGAATATAACAAAGAAATCGTTAAAAATGAATCATTTCAGGTTTGTGGACCAAACAACACATTTGAGGACAACTTTATTCACAATGTCCTGACATTTATGAGCCAAACAAATAATCGACAGATTAATAGTTTATGAAAATAATCCTTAGTTACAGCCCTAATAACTTTTAACAGACATAAAAACAAAGAAGACGTCAATGGGGAAGCTACTACAAACAAAACAGCACTGAACCTGAACATATCCATTCAAGATTGACCAGAAATTAATCTCATTTCTAAAGATTTTTTGATGAGAAGCACTCATCAAGTCAACAGACACAAATGCACACACACAGACAGACACTCCTCTGCAGAAACACTCTGACAGCGTGGACACGCAGTCAGTCTGCGTGTCTAAGCATGACTGACACCCGACAGTGGGCGGGCACTGCGGGGCAGTGGAGCGAGGAGAGTTTTTTTCCGCCTATAATAAAACACTTTAATTGGATTTGTTCATATGCAGGGGGAGCTACTTGTATGGATTAGCATATCAATGCCTTCACACAAATCGTATTTTCAAGTGCATTGAGCACTAAGCAGCGCAAAATTAATTCTGCATGATATGCCTTGGGGCTTGGCACTTGTGTTTTCTCTATGCAGAGGACACACCGACACCCTGTCTCTCATACACACACACACACACACACACACATATTACAACACAAAGCTGTAACTACAGACAACTAATACTATAATTGGATGTTATCAGGGAAATGTTTCTGCATCTGACATTTGCAAGTACTGACAATGTTGAGGACTTATTAGAGAAAGAGGAAAGCAAACAGTAAATGCAGTATTGTTTCCCGTGTATTCTCTAAATACACGATGAACTGAAATTAGAGGTCGAATGATTCAGGTTTGTTGTTTTTTTTGGGTTGATGCACAGAGCATGGGCGATTTTTTTGGCCCACTTATTTAGCGACTTTTGTTTTTTTTCCTGATAAACTGTAACGGTTTTAAAACAACAAATAAAAATATTTTGTCTGCACTGCCCTGCCCTGCAGTATAAAATATATAGTATTTTCCATAAAAATAATGCATAAACTAGGGCTGCAAGTTAACTAACTAATCATTTTCATAAATCAATGAATCTGTCGATTAGTCTCAATTAAACGAGTAATTGTTTGGTCCATAACATTTAAAAAAAAAAGGTTGAAAAATATTGATCAGTTGTTTTTCAAACCCGGAAATGATGATGTTCTCAAAAGTTTTCAAGATGTATTTGTTATATGGAGCAAAGAAACCAGAAAATTCACATTCACAGGATAATCAGAAAACTTAAAATCGAATAATCAATTATCAAAATAACTGACGATTAATTTAATCGATTAATTGAGTAATAGTTTACGCCCTAGTATAAACTAAACTTGTTAAAGTTTTAGTGACTTAGGTCACTGTTTCTGGGAACAAAAAATACATAATTTGTAATAATTGGCCAATTAATAAATCATAATCTGCAAATGTCAATCACTAAAAATGGCAAATATCAACCCAATTAATCAGTCTAGCACTAACAAAAATTGTGTTTAAACTTCCCATAACAACCTAAGTGTTATTCCCTGCTGCTGAGGGTCCACATTTAGAAACAAAATCTGAAATCTGAAAAATGTTATGTTTATGTAAGAGCTTTACCTTCCTCCAGTCGATAAAGAAGTTCTCCCGGAAGACCTTTTTGGTGGTGTACTCATGGTCCAACATCTGGGCAAAGAACAGGGCCACCTCCTCAGTTGCCAGGCTCAGCTTCACCTTCTCACCTATATTAACAAAAACAGACATACATCACGGCAAGTATTTTTAATTTCAGGATTATAAATTATGACAAATGAGGGGGAGAAAGAAAATGGCACCAGTCTCAAAAGTTTAGTTTGATGAGACTCGAGCATGCGATAACACACACTTCAGCTCTGCGAGAGCCATGTCAGCCTAATCTATATATTTATAGAGGCAGGTTTTCGAGACAAGGACAAAGATCTACATTCTGCCCTGCTGCCGAGAGCGAGCTACAAAAAAAGCACAAGCACGCACAGGAATTAGCAGATCAAACCAACTTCCCATAGGACACTGTTGTGACTAGACTGCTAAACATAGCCAAAACAATTACAGTCATCAATCAGTGTTTGACCCAGTACACCTTTGGTGTCCTAAAGATCCTGCTGTGCGTGTCTTGTGTGTGTGAACAACTAAGTTTGGGCTGAGTAATATTTACTTTAAAGAATTTTTTTTTTTCCTCTTTCTGTCCATCCTCGTTTTCCGTAGAACTTGTGCTTAGAGAATTCCAGCTTTTTTTTATTATTATTTGTCAGGAGGATTCAGCAAGTTTATTTTTCTTCTTTAATTTTCCGTCACATCCCTAATGTCCATTTCTTGTGCTTTATTATGATTTGCGGGTTTCACTTAATTTACATGTCCCCATAGTTGTAAGCAAAGCAGCCAAGTGGAGAATAACCTGGCAAACTATGGGAAGAGATCGCAAGTAGCATAATCTTTCCCACAGGCAAAGCAAGGCTGTGGGCAATGTCAGCAGAGTGGAAACACTTTAAGTCACGATATAAAAGATCGAAAGAGCCAGCACGATGAACAGCTTTAAAAAAAATTGCCACTAAATATTAAGTATTATTCATCCAAGTGTATCTGTTCCTGTATGTTTGCTCACCTAAAAATGTGGTGTTCCATTACAAACTAGGCTACTCTTCTAAGTTGTTTAAAACTATTTTGCTGTAAAGGAATTATCATACTAGTACTCAGTTGAAAGAAATGTAATGCATATTAAAATAAATAAAACGCACCTAAAAAATAGCATGCAACATGTAAAAATCACATTAAAGATTTTTTAAAGCTTATATTTTAGATGACCCCTTGTAGAAATCCCATTAAAGCATCTTAAAGAGCGTGTTATGTCGTTCCAAAAGTACTCGTCAGTTCATGCGTGTGTGTGTGAACGGCTTACTAAAGGGAATGTCAGCTAGGGATGTCCCGATACAATGTTTTCACTTCCGATGCGATACCGATATTACAGTTTTAAGTGTTGGCCAATAACAATCCGATATCAGCACGAATCATACGTACTTTAATTACTTATTTTGTAGTGTGGAATGTTAGACTAGGCTTGATCAAGTGATATTACTTAAACAGACAACAATAGTCAGCAACAGTAGGTATGAGGACAAACTGACCCATTTATTATTAACCAATGGGTTACATAAATTTTAACTTACAACATAAGAATAGTTGATTTTTTCGCCATGTTAATTTCATATAGTCTATGGTTAATTTCATCAGGAGGGGTGTTTTCAAAGCACCCGTGTTTCACAGATAACAGCATGTCTTCAGAGAACACCCCCCTTGTTTTCACTATTTTGGATTAGCCCAACCCACACAGGGTGAGTGACTCCTCCCGCAGGTAAAGCCGGAGCCCGGCCCCGCAGACGTACTTAGCTCTGTGTGTGGAGCTTCAGGACACATTAAAACACAGAAAGCTCTTGGCATGGCTGGTTTTTGGGGTATAATCAACAAATGGAGGCTGTTGAAAGTTGACAGGTGGCGCTGGTTTATGGAATGTTTTAGCAGCTCGCCTCAGGATGAGCTAGCGTGGTGCTAACGGCTAGCGCTCGCTCGCTGTGCGGCTTCGTAGCCTCTGATTTCGGAGATTAAAGAAAAATGTTTAACCTCTGAAATATCAGTAGCACACACGGTGTTGTTGTGATCATGTGAGCTCTACATGCATCCAACACGCAGAGCCCACGTGATCACAAGATATCGATCAGATATCAATATCGGATCGGGACATCCCCAAGTACAGAAAACAAACTGAACCCAATTCAACAATAAAAAAAAATTTAAATCTCCACATACTCATCACTGTACTCAAGAAAGGCCCATAGATTCCCTTTTACCATTTTTGTCCCGCACAAATTCATCTTCCATGGAGCCTACATTACCCATATTTCATAGTCCAACTCTGCACCCTCATTGTGTTGTTAACTTAAATCAGACACAAATGACGCTGATCTCAGTGACATCATTTAAGGAAATTGTGTACTTTCTTCACAACTCCCCTACAGACCTTATTTTCCACAAATAACACAAGATAAACGACAAATCAACCTCTCTCTCTTTCTCATACACTCAAAAATCCATGTTCAACTGACCGTTGTAGTAAAAGTTTACGTTGTCGGGTAGTGGCAGGTACTCGGGTGGAAAGTAGGGCCCTTTGTGTTCCAGGAACTTCCATTTCACCCCATCGTCATACTTTTCTTCCTCCCACCTGACGGAAAACAGCAGGATTGAAAAAAATTTGAATCAATCTTAAAAGTGAAACAAGCTACTTTAGAGGAAGTGAAGAGATTACAGCCTGTCCTCACATCTGGACTCTGGCTGAAATGGAATTAAGGCGAAGGAATGCATGTCAATGAGTGTCCACACAAAGAAGAAAACATTGCTTTCCAATACCATCTCCAGCGACTCTGCTCCTCCTCTTCCTTCTTTTTGATCTTCAGCAGTTTTGCCTCCTCCTTCGTCTTCCTCGGTTTTTTTGAGACCAGGTGATCTCCTTCCTCCTCCTTCACCACCTGTGCCAAGAAGAATGTTAGGTACTGATGTTACCACCATGAGATTGAGACAAATTACCCCTGATTCACCTTCTCCGTTTTCGTCTTTGGCTTCTTTTTCGAAGTGTCTCCCTCACGTTTGTCTTGCTTAGGTTTCTTCTTAGGGCTGAAGGTGCACAGAGTCAGAAATAATACTAATATCTCACCCAATACGGGAAACATGAATATATTAAACATAAATATAATTTACATGTATTAGGATGGCAAAACAACTTTGTTATACATACGTGGTTGTAGCAATGGAAAGTGACACATCATCCGTGGGCTCGTCTTTAATTCTTTTCCTTTTCAACCCTTTCTTCTTCACAGTGAAGTCCTCATCATCTGACTCCTGTTTCACCAGATTGCTAAGCACAAAAACAACATGCAAGTGTCCACAATATGACGTTTAATCAATGATCCCATTGTAGCAGTGGCAGCTAATGGTCTTTTTCTTTTTTTTCCAAAAGCTGAAGTCAGTCTGATTTGTTGTCTCACTCAGTGAACTCACGCTGGATGAGGCATTTGTTCAATTAACTGTGCCCCTTAAATCTAGTGTAAAAAGGAAGGTTTCGTTTGTGTTTTTTAATTCAATTCCATTTTTTATACCTTTGTTATTTCACCCCACTCCTAACAAGCTAATGACAAGAAAGAACCTTTTACTGTGGCCGACCTCAGAACTGGCTCCAGAGTTGTGACAAAATTAACCTGTCAAACAGCATAAAGGGGAAAAAAAAAAATCCATAATCACATGATGACTCACTGACCACAAGAGATCACACATAATGATGGTAATTACGGAAACAGTAATGATAATGCCATAATTAAAGCAATTAGAAACGAAAAATAAATTACACAACTGTGAGCTTGAATTTCCCTGCCGAGTGAGGAATCGGTGGGTAGGGAAACGGCCAGTGTCACCGCTGCTAATAAATAAAATGAATTATATTACGTTTAGTAAAGGGAAACTGAGGGAAATGTAAAGTACTGTCGGACTTAATTGTAAAATTGGTTCGCCGGATCCCACAGTGTGAGAAACAGACGTCTCTCAACTTGTGGTTGGCCGACATTAAGGTTTCAGGGTCATGATATTGTAGCACGCTGGCTCACTGTCGCACCTGAAAAGAACAGGGACATTACCCATTTCACACAATTTCCGATTGTTTAAGCTTCTTAAATGTGAGTGTTTTCTTCATTTGTTTGCTCTGGATAACAAAGAAATCACTAAAAGTTATTCATTTTGGTTTGTGGACAAAACAAGACATTTGAGAACATCATCATTTCCACGTCTGACAAACACCGATCAACATTTTTTAAGGTTTTCTGATATTTTATGGACCAAACAATAATTGACAGATTAATCGATTATGAAAATAATCAATAGTTGCAGCTCTAATGAGGATCAAGTGGTGGAAAATGGATGGATGATATAAAGACAAAAGGTTATAAAGTGTTTATTTTGACAGACATTATGACTGAAATAGATGCAATTTTTGAAAGCAGACAAATGATTATTGTTGGTATGCTATGAGACATCACAAAGATTAATCTATTTAAGTATTTAAGCTTTCCATGAGTTGGTTATTTCACTATAAATATAAAATATACACTGAAATATTTGAAGTGCCTTATTTCTTTTAGTTAAAGCTAACAGAGACCCTGAACAGCTCACAAGTACATGATTATCGTACCCTGCACAAAAGTCCTTTCATAAGTGTTAAATGGACTACACTCAACCACAAAATTTCTTAAAACTTGATAATATAAAAGCTTAGCGCCCATGATTTTATTGAAAACTGAATTGACTAAAGCATAGGGTCTGTAGAAGAAAAAAAATAAACTGCCTGCATACTGCATACCGGCAGCAAGAACTTACCTTTGTTGAAATTTCTATTTGTTAGCTCCCATCACAGATGAATGGGCTTTAAATGTGAAGTGAAAACTTCACAGAAACTCAACAGCCTGCCTGCAGGTGTCACAGTGATTCACAATCGCATTAATTCCTACGGTAATTACCTACATGCCAATGTGCTTTAACCTTTGCAGTAGGCAAACGACTTGACTTTTTGAATGCATATACAATAAAATGAATGCAGAGGAGAAACCACTGTCCGACGTCCATGTTTACCTTTCAACGCCAAGTATGTGCCTTGAGTGCAAAGACTGTTCAGTTCAAGAGAAAAGGAGAAAAAAAACATGTGTAGAAATGGTCATGATTTTTGGTACAGGCCGACTGCACCACTGAGCAAAATCCATAAAAAGCTATACAGAGGAGTGTGGGTCACTGCGTCCATTGACATTTACAGTCTGTGGTTCTAATAGCCTTATGTTTCTTCCTTAACTTTCCTCCCTCTCTATGAAACCCACTCAACTAGCACACTTACCACCAGAGTGAAAAATCATGAAGGCAATTTGGCAAAGCAGTTTTTCGACACGATCTCTCATATGAAATGTCACTCGTCATTTCGGGCTGAGCTAAATCTGCATGAGCTGCAATGATACTTTAACAACTCCACTTTGTGAGACACATTTCTGCACAGCACAAACACCCTGTTGAGCATCCAACGACTCAAACGGTGCATTCTCATTTATAACTTTCCTGAAAGGCCACATATAATTTGTCTTCAGGGCAGAGTAAAATTAATTTTCTGTGAAAAAGGCTGAAAATGAGGTATGAAATGGTAACGGCTGGTGTCCAGAGCACATGAAATTCAAAAACACAAGGATTTATTTCATCACCCCAGGAGGGAAGAGGAAATAAGTCTGATAATTTGATAGTAGCTTGTCTGCTTATTATTTTGGTGGTCTTTTATAAGATACACTGTATTAGCATGAAGAATCGATCCCTACCTGGCACTGTCGGTAGAATTCGGGGTCTCTGGCTTAGATTTTTTGACCTGTGGGAAGGACATGCAATACATTTGAGTACACCATAAATGCACTGTAAACACGTTCACACAGCTGGTCTATAACACTTTGTAACACAAATGAATGCATGCAGGGAGTCTACAAATAACATCTTCTAGGACTCCAATAATATCACAATACAACAATTCTGTGACAATCATTATATTGCAAGACAATCATACAGCGACACATCACGATATCTGTCTCACTGAAGAAAACAAAACGTCAGTGAAAAGTTAAAAGTGCAGGATTTCTCTATTTATTCACAACATAGAGAATAGAACAAAGTGGATAAAGTCCATGCATTGAACTTGGATGGAGCATCACTTAACGTAGCTTTGACTATTGTATTGCACGAGGAAGGACGACGATATCCATCACCAAATCTATATTTTGACCCAGCCCTATCAGTGACTGTATTTCACAGGATTTACTGTTTTATACCACTCCATTATCTTCCCCAAGTGCTGCTCACACAAATCAGGCAATGTTACGGTACCACCATGGAAATGTTTCACTATTTTCTGAAATTTTATAGACAAACGCATTGAAGTTAATTAACTTAAACAAAAGAAAAAAAATCAATCACTGGTAGATTAGTTCTTAATTTGAAAAGCATTATCTGCAGCCCTAAACAAAGCACCACGATGTGAAGAGGGAGGAGGCGGTACAAAGTTTATTAAACAAACTCATCTTATCAGACAAAATGTGTAACCACTTCAACCGTGTAATCAAAACACAGCCCTAAAATAATGACTTACAACCTGGATATTGGCATGCATGTAAATATTTTCAGCCAGTGTTGTGGAAATCAAAAAGCATGTGGGTAACCTAGTGGGACAGAAGCTGTATGAGCTGGGGTCAGTGGGTAAAAGGGGAGGCATTCTTAGCCTTCCAGAGAGGGCAAGTTACAGATACTCTCACCTACGTCAGAAACCCTCCCTTTGGCGAAGACGACACTGAATTTCCATTGAGTTAAATATAACCTCATGTCAAAGCTGTAGCCACATCTAACTTTTTAAATACATAAAGAGAAATAAATGCAGTTTACCTTCTTAGACTTTCCATTGTCAGTTTTCTCAGTAGATTTTGTGGGCTTTGTGCTGCTCATCAGGACATCAAGATGGAACAGGGATAAAAGTGAAAGAGGAGAGTCGTTTTTAGTGATGCAGTATTTAACACAAGAGGGGTTAGGGAAATTGGCATAACTGAGAGAAGAAACCAATTTTCCCCGTTACTGTGACTTGAATGAAAGGGCCCCTAGGAGACAGACTGAGCTGTACTCTTCAAGTGCAGATTTTAACTGTGAGCAGGTTCTCTGCCTGCTTAGTATATTCTAGTCAGATAAGGTTGTAAAATGCCACCAATCAGGCAAGCAGCATCCCTGAGGATCTCCCAACAGCTTTGAACATGTTTCTTTTCAATATGACCTTTGCAGCCTTCAGGACGTGTGGCATCATTAAATCAAGACTTGCAATACTCCCCAACTTCTTCTCCTGTTTCAGAAATCAAAATTTCAAACATCTGACTACAGCAATATGACAGACAAGGTATGAGGCACTTTCATGCTAAGGAAAATTAATTGAAAATGAGTGTGGCCGCCAAGGATGATGAGTTGATCCTTAATCAGTAATTCAGTCGGCGTGCCAAGAAATAACAGGGCTAGTTGTCACAGAAAGCAGCCTGCTCTGCTGCCAGTCGCGCTTACAGGTGTCTATTCATCTCTGTGCTCTCATCAATTACACAAGCCAGTGACAGATCACTCTGCATTCATTTGTCTCCTCACATATGCCTGGCAATAAAGGCATCAGATATCAAGGTAAATTAATTTATTCATATGAAGATGGAGTACCCACTGTACTCAGTGTAATGAAAGCACTTGATGCCACGGGGCTGCGAGACAGCTCTCACCTAGCGTAGCATTCTCTCAGTAACCCTTTACTGCAACTGACCTTTAACTAGCACACAGATGCCAATAAGACACAAAATCCTGATGAGGGGGACAGACGATTTTATAGAATTTTGTATTTAATCAGATGGAGGGGAAAAACACTATTGACCAAACATCAGACACAAATTTACATTATCTGGTTTAGGACTGCAATGATTATTCAACGAATCGATTATTAATTGATTACTAAATTAATTGTCAACTATTTTGCTAATCGATTGTTCGGTTTCAGAGGGGTGTTTTTTTGATTTTTCATCTTCTTAAATGTGAATACCTTCTGGTTTCTTTGCTCCATGTTGCAAAGAAATCATAAAAACAGAATCATTTTGATTTGTGGACAAAACAAGGACATTTGACAACATCTGATGAACATTTTCAGACATTTCATGGACAGGACAGGTACTCCATTAATCAAGTAAATGATCAACAAATTAATCGATTTGCCTCTAAGTCTCTATAACATAAAAAGAAAATCTCTGTGGACAAAAGCAGCTTTGAGGGTGAACATATGCTGCATGTCAATGTGGTCAGCCAGGACTCGTGCATATATTATTAGAGCTGCTCAAGCTGGTAACTGGCTAAATGCTGTTGATAAAATAATGATTGATTGCTAGCCTAAATGTGCCTGTCACAACAAATGGATGGATGGATTTCACTAATTTGAACACTTCATCCCTAACCTTAAACCTAACCAGTTAAACGTAATGAGGTTCAACCACATTATGAGAAGGCTTTGGCTGCCATAAGGACTACTGGTCCCGACACGTGCGGTATTTATACTAGACAAAATGTCCCAGCGAGTACACACACCTGCTCTTGGCTGTATCTCCACCGGCACCGGCGCTTTCAGGGCCACTTAGCTTCTTCAGTTTCGTTGGTTTATGCTTAGCCTTCCTGTCGCCTTTAGAGTCATTCTCTCGTCCCATCTCTCAGATGGACCTTCACAGAACACAGTGTATTTCAAACGGTCAGTAACAAACACGTTTAAAGTAACAAAAAAACGGTCCACAAATGCTAAAAGCGTTAGCGTCAGGTTGTACCGGCAGATTACAAACGTTAGCTAGTTTGCTAAAAGTGTCACATTCCGCTTTGATGTATCTAGAAAAGGAAATACGCATGGACTTTAACACTTCTAAGATTATCGATCGAATAGCTCACCACGTTATATGTCAGCAAATGTTGGTTAGTTTTTCGAGTAAAAAAACCAACAACCCTTTTAGGCGTCGGTGATGGACGAGGCGGGTTCTTGTGCGATTTCTTTTGCTAGCGTTGACCTGAACCGGCGTCGTTTCAACGCGAACTGTGATTGGCTGAGGAAGTTCAGGTTGTCAGGTTGGGCGCTCGATTCTGTGACCTGTCTTGTTTTGTGTTGTGTTCGAGTGTCGCGGGAATTTTTAGTTTTGGTGCACTGTTTATCTGCTTACACCTAGGACAACTTGAAAGGAACACTCTTGAGTCATAAGTTATGGTTTGGATGGAGGCCAGATGAGGTCATATAAAAATATGTGGGTGGCCAGCTGCTTCTTGCGTCAGGTAAAAAATAAGGAAATCACATTGTCAATACAAATGTTACAATTCTATTTTCAGTGACACCTTAAGAAACCACAGTTTATTGGGATATCAATAACATACCTAAGCCTTTCCTGCACTTTAAAAGGTGACAAACATTGCTACAAAACTATTTTATAGATATTTGTAGTGCCTTTTTTTCTCCCTTTCTGATATTTTTACAAAGAAATCTAGTGTATTTGAATCTCATGAGCCCACCTTTTACTGAGGATAGACTTGGGTGCATCAGCCCTACCTTCATGGGCAAGAAGATAAATAGCCCCATAATAATAAGCAATTGCTCAAAGTTTTTGCCAACATCAATTACATAAAGCAAAGAAAGAAATGTGTTTATTCAAAAGATTTTCAAAATATCATTGTATCTAGTACAGTTGTGTAAAAAATATGGAGGTTTCCAGGTATTGATTAATTTGTCAGTCTAGCAGAGCAAATCTTGCTTGATGGTTTTACTGTGGATGGAGAATTCCATTGACACTTTGACTTGCTGGAAAGGTGTTTTATGCAGAAGCATTAAAGCATATTTAGTATATGTATCCAGGGAGCTCCACTAACTGTTGAAAGATCCCTCACCAGAGCCTGCTGTATCCCCAAAGGTAGGAATAAGACATAAAGGCTAATAAAATTCCATGTAGTTCCAGTGAACATTTCGCAATAGCTTTGCGAAAACATTGAGCTAATGTACATCCACATAACTTGAAGCTCCACCAGTAGGGTATCAGGTGCAGTTCAGCTTATATAAACATGGAGTAGCCAAAAAACACATCACTTGTCCCTTGTACAATTCTTTATCTACAAAAGAGAAAGGGATATTTAGCGTAGGCATAATAAGCCAGAGGGAGTGCAAGTTACAGACTCGACGGCTTTCACGAAGTGTCTAAAATATGATGATCATCTTTGTTTAGTCCATAACCACTCCAGAAATTATGAAAAAGTATCTTGATTGGAAGGAACTTTGAAAATGAAATTCAGTAGAATTGCTGGAGGATGCAGGTAGTGATTTCACAGACCTCTCGCACTCTACCATTTAAAGTAATCTCAATAAAATAAAGTTTAATAAAAAAAATATGTCCTGATGTTTTGAGTGCATAATAACACGGATGAAAATATATTATGTTACCGTGACATTAAAAAGACAATTCCAACTCCAGCATGTTTTTCCAATCTTTCTTCACTTCACATTTGAATAATTCTTCAAAATATTCTTATAAAACACATGAATAACTAAATAAAAAAAATAAAAACAAAGATATTACACAGTATACTAGGTGTTCGCAAATTCGTCCACAAAAGCAGCTATAATAACAGGGTTTTTCATGAATGGATAAACAATACAATGGGGGTGCAATCAATTTATTGATCATTAATTAATTGCTAGATTCATCACATTTGATTAAAATGTTGAAAATTGATTTATAAATTTGAGGGTGTAAAACAGCTCTCCTTTGATGTTAATGTGTTTAGTTTTCTTTGCTCAGCTGTGACAACTGAATGTCTGGTTTGTGGAGTAAAAAACAACATTTGAGGACTCATTCTCTGCATATTTTACATGAAACTACTTGAGAAATCAGAAAAAAATACAATGAATGAATGGATTATGATAATTATGATTAGATTTAGCCCTACTGCACAGTGTCTGCTACGTGCGGCACTAGAAAACTGCAATTTTGATTCTATTTAAAAGCTTATAATGATAGATATGGGCTGAGAAGACACAACTTAAGATCCACTACCTTTAATAGCCTACAAGACATATTTAAATATATGTTACTGTCTCTTTAAGACACCCGAAGAGTGTTCCTTCCTGTATGTTCACTGGTAGCAGGTTCCAAACAGACAGCTGACCTCCCCCAGCGATGATATCCCTTCCTGTAATGTGGGCCTTCCGCAGTAGTGTGAGGTGCTGGCGACACCGGGCTGTCCTCAAAGCGGCTCCGGGGGCCTCAGACAACAGTGTTTGGCGCTGGTTCTCTTCCCCAAATCGCAGCGGTGTCACAGGCATGGAGGAGATACTGACGAGGGTCGTCGCACCGTTACCTACATACGAAACTAGAGAGAAATACCCGCCTCCCCCCGAATCAAACAGCTTAGACTTCATGCGCTTCTACACAAGTCTCGACAAAGAAGACAAACACAACTTCCTGTCAAAGCTCTCCAAGGACTTCGGAGTTGACCACAAAAGCGCCACGGAGCTCGCCGTGAAGCTGCTGGACACTCAGCTGCGGGACCTGGCGACCATTTTGCAAGTTGAAGACAGGCTTCGCTACAGCTTGACTCCCCGTTATAAACAGCTGCTCAATCACATAAGCAAGGTCGAGGGCGGAGTGAAGTTTCTGGTAGACCTCCGCGCCGATGTGCTTGAAATAATCTCTTCTAAAGGCAGCGAGAGCCCACACATCAAGGTAATGCGTTTGTTTACATTCTCTACGGGTGCTCGCTTGAGTCAAACCAGTGCGCGTTTTTAGCGTTTGGGGGCTGTAGGTGTGAGTGAGGCTGTGGTATGTGACTATTAACTCGATTAAAACAGTAGCCTGTCGTTTAAATAACAATCTCTGATGACTTGAACCCAAATTAAAACTGTAATATGTAACCTTTAAGCACTTAAAAGTTGCTAAATTAGTTAACACAGCATTGATAAAGCCCATTGTCTCCACACAACTCTCTCTGTGTTTGTCAGTATAGCAGTCAGGGTTCTTGAAATCCTTGAAAGTTTGTGAATTTGAAAAAAAAAAAGTTTTTGAAAATAGACATGGGTCATTGAAAGGGCTTGAATTGTGTGCAAGAAAGAAGTTGATATTTACGTCTCCCTTATTCATTATGACGCCACCTACTGTTTCATGCACTCGGTTAATGTCAACCAAGGTGTTGGAACCCTGAGCAGGGTTGAGATCTCATGTTGTCATTCCCACAAGTTTTATGGGAAGGCTACAGTTCCAGAAGTGAATTTTACTCCTCTAAAAGCCCGGTTATAATCACTTTGACGGGATAAACGGACTCTTGTCACACCTGCCCGCCCCTGCATACACCTGCATACTCTGTATACACACAAATGCTCCCTCAGTGAGGTATACAAACAGTATACAAATAATGTTCACATCAAAAGTCCAAACTCAGGCAGAATACTTATTCGTAATTCATGTAAACATAATAATATGAACTCAGAATAGGATTAGTAGTCGGGAGTATTGTTGCACATGCAATCATCTTGTTGTGTGTGGTATTTCTGACCAGCATTAATTAACATTAGGCATACGGCAGCCACCTACGCAGATCCAGAGCCATGAACTTCACCCTTATTATGCCCCCCTCACATGGTTCACATTTCACCACAGCTTGTGTGCCAGTGACCTTTGCTCCAGTTTATGCTCTGAACTGAACTGAATCTTGATATGTCGGGTTTTTTTTCCCTTTCCTCATAATAGTGGTTTAGAAAACAAACGGAACAGACGGAAATGACTGGAAGATTTTCCAATATATCCTGCATTTTTTTCTGCACATCTTTGCCAAACTGATCAACTTACTGTACTGTGCTGCTGCCTTCAACTGTGGCTTGAGTTTAAAGAGACCTTTTGACAACGTCTCAGTCTGTATATTAAGAATCAAGAGCCTCTCTGCTGCTGCAGCAGCAAGAATTGTTAGAGAAAGAAGGTTGAAAGAGTGCAAATCAGGCACGTTATGAATATTTTTGAATGACTCTTATGAAGACAAAGTGAAAATGACTTGAAAAGGAGAACGTGAAGGGAAAAAAAATGACATTCTCACACATGTGGCTCTCATGCTCTTTACCCCAATTTAGGTTTTTTTTTTTCAGCAACCTATTTTTCAGAAAAGCCACCTCTTTAGTCTCACTTACCTCATTGTTTAGTTATTCATGTTCAGTCAGGTGTAATTACAGTGATCAGTTCAGTTCAACTCTGAAATGTAGAAATTCCCATGCAGCCTTTGACATTGAATTGGAGTTTTTTATTTCTTTATTTTTTTTTTTCTGTCATGGGTTGTGCATGTTTAAGAATACACCCACTCCCGTCACAACGATGGCCTGTTTTTCTTTTCTCAGAAGCATTATTCATATTAAAACATGCTCACACTAAACTAAAGGATTGTATAAATGCTCTGTATCTGTACGAGTGTAATCATTTCCTTCTGCCGTAGTTGAGTGACAAAAGAACAATCCAAATAATGTGATCTCTTATGCTTGTGATTCATTTGGTATTAATATGATGTTACTGGGTTACATTTGCAGGAATGAAAAAGGGTCCAAGTTTAATAAATGTATTACTGCTCCTTTTAAGTCATAACCTGTTGCTATGGTTCTGTTAGTGGAATAATGATGGTAGCCCTGGTCTAATTGGTGTGATTGAGCAAAATATAAGCGCACATTCTTATCAGTGAGGTATCGTTATTCAAACTGCATTATTTAGTTATCCATATTTTTTAATAGGTCAGTGGACTAGTAGAGGTCATTTGTTTGATACTTTAGCAGTACTGACCTCTTGAATTGGCAACTTCATGATGGTATGGCTTTGAATGATGGCTGTAAACTTCTGGTGGACTCCCGCTGGCCATGAAACGGCAACGGTTAGAAATCGACCACTGGTTTATATAAAAAGATTTTGTGCTGGTGTATTTCTCTCTATGCCAAAGGCCAGTGGCAGCTCTTACAACACCTATAATAATAGACGTTATAGAAATTCAGAGTCAACAAAGTTTCTATTTTTGTATTGAAAGAAAAAAAACACTGTGCTGCTTCATGGTGGCCTTCTCTAAAACACCCGTGTCCACTTCTCACGGACACTAAATAAAATGTACACTTCTCTGTCAACAAAAAAAACACACCAGTGCAGAAATGCAAGAAATATCTGTCTGTTAATCACACGTCTGTCAGACTTGGTAGGCGACTCAGTCGCAGGGGCAGCAGTATGAGCCGTGCTGACTTTGACATCGTTTTAGGGCTGCAGTATTTCCTGGTTTCTTTGTTCTATGTAACAAAGAAGTCATTGAAAACTGAACAATTCTGGCTTGTGGGACAAAACAAGACATTTTAGAACATCATGATTTCCACTTTTGGAAAACGTAATTGCAACCCTACATTGTTTAGATAAAAAATGCAAGGGAACAGATGCAGGTGCTGTTTTACAGTTGAAAGCCTGTGTGCCCTTGATGTCACGTCATCAGTTGTTAAGGGCTATTGCCTTATATATTTTAAATGCTCCACTCCTGCTCGAAATCTATTAGATTTCCTGCTGAGACGTGTTCTAAATGTATGTAATAGCAAAAAACAGGGACCCACTGACAGCTTTTGATGCTTAAAAAGGTCTAAGGCTACCTTCAGACTCTGTACTCACTTGTACTCTTTGAATGCATTGGTTCCAGTTGTGCACACAGCGTGCTCTGGCTGTTGTTAATGCTCGAATTGATTGAGAGCAAAATGTCACGTATGAGGCTATTATTACGCGGGTGTGTCAATTTTATGTGTATAAAAAAAAAAAAACTTAAGAAAAGAAATGATTAGACTGTGGATTTTGCAAGCAACACTTCAAATTCTACTCTAGATTAGTCTCTCTTGGCTGGGTAATTGATTTGGAACCTTTGTCCTCGCATTGTATACCTACAGGCCCTTCATTCATTCTTCATCTGTCCACACACCAAGTAGGTGAAAGATCTATAAACAAATGGGAGATGTCATTGGAGTTGGGCTTTTTTTTTTCCACACAGCGCATCAGCGAGGCTATTTTCACCCTCCACAGACACCGACTGTCAGGTTGTCTGACAAGTGGCAGGCAGCCGACTAGTGTAAAGGTTCTGGCGCCGTCTGAGCCTGACCCGCACACATTTTGGCAGGGGGTTGAACATTTGGCTGTGGACACTCACACTCTTCCATTCTAGCAATGCAGTGTCTTATCGCTTTGTAGAATCACATTATAACCACAGCCCAAGGCAGAGAGGGTCCTTGTAGCGGAGGCTGCGTTGGTGCATTGACACAGCTCACACAGTCAAAAGCTTTATTTTCCTCCCTAATAGAGTGCAGGATTTTCCACCTTCTCTCGCCTTACCCGAGGTTTCAAATACTCATACAGCCCTCCGTTTCTAAAGACTTCCATCTTCTGCCAGGTCAATGGAGTACACATCTCTGTGTGGCCGCCTTTTTGTGCGGATCAGAATTGGCTGCCCACGGCGAGAGGCTGCACTCGCGCAGGCGGTTGAAGTGCTGCATTTTCTGCAGAAATGCCAGGCTGGAATTATCCACCATCAGAGATTATTTAACCTTTGGTGGCCTGTGAAGTTTGAGCAACACAAATACATGTGTATATATTTATATTTATATATATGTATATATATATGTATATGTATATATGTATGTATATATATATGTGTATGTATGTATGTATGTATGTATATGTATATATGTATGTATGTATGTATGTATGTATGTATGTATGTATATGTATATATGTATGTATATGTGTGTATATATGTGTATATATGTATATGTATATATATGTGTGTGTATATGTATATATGTATATGTATGTGTATATATACCTACATACATATATGTATGTATATATGTTTATGTATATATACCTACGACTATATGTTTATGTATATATATGAAAATGTGTGTGTATATATATATATATATATATGTGTGTGTATATGTATGTGTATTTATCATCACACGAGTTTTCTTTACATACTCTTGATTCGCTTCTCACTCCACAGGAAACTGTGGAGTCGTGAGACCTCTCAGCTGACTAATATAAGCTCTGATGGAGAGTTTCTCGACCTCTCCTCGGGGGCTTTCATACCATATCTGTTTTTGAGCTTGTTTGTATAAGGTATTATTATAACTGCTAAATGGGCATTAAAGCCAGCTTGAAGTGAAATCATCCTATAGAACAGCCAATATAAGCAGTATTTATGCGTTCGAGTATGTGTGTGTGTGCGTTTGTGTGTTTGTGAGAGATTTGCTTCAAATGAAGTCTGACCTTTGCGGGAGGACAGACCTGCTTTGAGATGGCAAGTTATTTATTGAAGTGCCTTCCCTACACCCATTGCAAGCTCTAACAAATCACCACTCGTAGTGTGAAAACATTCTGACTCCCAGGCGACCGGAGACCCAGCAAAGTGTGTAAAATATGGACCATGGAATTTTTAATAACCCATTTAGGCAAACTTAGGCAACTTCCTGTCAGGTAATAAGATAAAGCGTGTGAGGTCTCTCAATTAAAGAGGCTGTGTGAGGACTGTGTGTTTACCCAGTGCTTTAGAGAATACTTTTATGGTGTTTTATGTCTTTTGGATATAAAAGAACGAGAAAATGGTCTTCATTTTGCTACTTTTTCGATTGTAAAAGGATGTTCCCCAGAGGGCTGGAAACCTATTATAACTGATAATCCTTTTCATGTCTATCATGTGCATATGAGATAAACCTGCATACCAGTATAATGTACACTATAGCTCCCACTGTATAAAAGATAAGGCAATAAATCCCCAGTCTGTAAATCATGACAGTCGTATATAATGCGGTCACTGTTTTGATTGTCATTTGGAAATGGATGGAAACTCTAAACTCTTATCTCTCTCCTCTCTAAGGACCTGAACGGCACACTGAAGAGCTTGCTCTCCGAGTGGTTCTCTGTCGGTCTGCTGCGCCTGGAGAGAATCACCTGGCAGTCTCCGTGTGAGATCCTGCAGAAGATCAGCCAGTAAGTGCGTCCGTGCAGTCGGGAGTTTCGCTCCTTGTTTCACTCCCTCTTTCAGTTAATTGTAATGTTTGGTTACAGGCAAATTACACGGCATTAGAAATGACAGTGGATGCTTGTGCAGTGCATGATGACAGTGTTGCTCTATTTTTCCACTCGGCTTCAAACTTGCTGCTATGTTTAATAAAATATGTATTTTTTAATGAATAATAATACATTTGTGTATTCAGTATCCAGCTGTTTCACACAAAAAAAGCTCTGCTGAGTGGAACCAGGGAGCTGGTACTGAAAGTGCTTTTACTTTGACACGGGTTGAGAAGGTTGTCGTGTTTTCTGAGGGTTAAAAACGTATTATTTTACGTACTTGAAAACTTAAAACATTAATGTTTGATATGTATGATGATGACTGATGATATATAATGTCGGATAATAATTATTTATACAATATTTTTATCGCCTCGTTTTTTTTTTTACGAGCACATTTTGGTATATTTCATGATACATTGATAAAAATACTAATGCATATAAACGAATGTTTCTGATAATATGCCAGGCTGCAATAATCAAACCAACAATAATCCAGTTTGCATGACGTTTATTGAAAATAAATAATTAATTGTGGGTTTTTTTATACCATAAATACAACTAATAATAACAATAATAATAATAATAATAATAATAATAATAATAATAAAGGATTATACAATTTTTACATTTTTTTATGAATACTTTTTGGTGCTCTAGGCTTGTTAATGTAACTTTTTTGAATGCGCATCTAAGGGTTAAATCATAATTATGAACAGATCCCTCAAAGTGGAGGCTCAGTAAACTGTCAACTGAAAGAGTAACCGTGAGCTCTCCGTTAGGTACGAGGCGGTGCACCCTGTGAGGAACTGGACTGACCTGAAGCGCAGAGTGGGGCCGTACCGCCGCTGTTATGCCTTCACCCACGCCGCCATGCCGGGAGAGCCTCTGGTTGTTCTGCATGTGGCCCTCACCGAGGACATTTCGGATAACATACAGGTGAGAAAGTACTGTCGAAATTTTAATTTATTTAAAGGATTGCCTGCAAGGTCACTGAGAATGTTAGAATAATGCAGAATTTGCTCTTGCTTTTTTTCTATTTGTAGAGTATCGTCCGCGAGTTCTCAACTCTGGACTCGGAGGAGGACGTTAATAAGATAAATGCGGCCATCTTCTACTCCATCTCCTCCACCCAGGCTGGTCTACAGGGTGTCGAGCTGGGCAACTACCTCATCAAAAGGGTCGTGCGAGAGCTTCAGGTGGGTGTGGGAGAAAGTCAGAATGTGCAATAATATAACACTAAAACTCCAAATATTCGTTTACCAGCAGTGGATGGAAATATAAATGTGCATTTTCTTCCGAATAGGTACTCTGACAGATGTTTCATTTAAAATCTTTGACGTATTTACTAGAGAAAGGTGCAGAAGTCTTTGCTTTGGCTCCAGAACTCAAAACGGATCTAATAAACCTGTCCTGTAATACACTAAATCCCTCAGTCCTCTTCAAATGAAATTGCCAGTTAATGCTTGTAACAACCAAACAATGAAATCACACAATCAATGCTTTTTGTCAAGCTTTTCTGAGAACGAACCACTCGTTTTTATCTTCTTCTCACTGATCTTTAAGGGAACTAGCATTTTGTTTATGGAAAAAACCCCAACAACGATTGCTCGTTTAACTGCATCCAAATAAAATCTAAGACCTCTCAAGAGGAAGAAGAGGCTATGTAAACATCTGTTATCTTAACACAATAACCGTAAAGTATCCAGTTTTATCAGTGAAGCTTTTAAACCGCCCTGTCCCATTATGGCTAGATAATAGTGTCTTATCGTGACACATGTACTGATACAGCTGGAAGCTCCTGCAAAGCACCGCTAACCTCCTTCCTCGTGGTGTCGTATCAGACGGTGCTGTTTTGCACAGTGTCTGCACTCCAGGAATAAAATGCTTCACTCCAGAACTGGAGTCCTGACTTTCAGGAGTCGTGATTCGACTTGACTCGGACTTTGACTACATTTGGACTTGGATTTTGACGATGAGGACTTGAACTTTTTTTGTTAATAGACGGTGTTGATTTGGCACATTTTGAAATTCGGCGCTTTTTTCCGTCATACAGTTCCAGCACTACTCGACATTTAGCCATTACTTCATCGTACTTGCTCAGCGCGGGCATGCGTCGCCATAGCACGGCTGTGTGGTGCTGCTGCAGTTGTTTTCAGTGTATTGAACATCAACAAAAGATAAGTTCAGTACTTCCTGCATGAACGGAGCGCAGACTCCATCTGACACTGTGGGAACGGGTTGCGATTCGGCTCATGATCGCCAGATTCCATCAGTGCTGTCGTTAAATATTGAAATTTTAGATATTTTCTTGCTAAAATGTTGGCGATGAACGCACCCTGAAATTTATCATTGTCTTTGTTGTCATTTATTTTATTTTAATTTACTGAAATATAAACCTCCCACTCGTTTCACCGCTCACTTATACACACACGTGAATGCATGCGCGCACAAAAAGAGCAGCAGCAAGGCAATAATGAAATTTCATCCATCCCTGTCAACGAGAGCAGGAGCCCTTCATGTCAGACCACTTCAGCTACCACTTGTTAAACAATTGGATCAGTGAATGAGAAAAAATCAAAAGCCACTCTACCCAACAGATGGGGACCCGCTCTTCATACTGTATCCTACAAAAAGGGGGGGGGGACAAATCGCATATCAAAGCTTTAAGATGCTTTATTCGTACAATGGCACTTCAGTGCTGTGCAAACACTTTATCCGTGTTTGCATGGCAACACGCGGATCAATGAGTGTGCTTTCTGCTTCATTTTGAGGCTGTGAAAGCAGGTTATCGCACCGTGCTGCTGACAGTCCAGTAAGAAAATAGGTGTTTTATTGTTTTACTTTTCTTACACAGCCCTACAAAAGCGCAGAAGTACAAATCAGTGACACTGAGACGAGGTTTTCAGGCAGGCATTAGATATGTAACCGTGTCATATTCGCAGTGTTTAATATTCAATATGTGATTTATTCACTTGAATATGATAATTCGGCATGACCATATGGTGACACGTCACAATATCTGTGAAATGAAGTCAACAAAGTTCTCCTTTGAAAGGTTACATTCTTTTCACCGCTGTGCACCACTGTCCTCCTGTCAACTTTGTCTTCAGAGAGTTAACGTCCGTCCACATTAGTCACGAAGTAATGACACCGGTGAGTCGAAGTGCCAAAGAAATCTGTTAAAGAGTGATTTTTAAAAAAAAAAAAGAATACATACTGCAGATCTGTGGTGTCAAATTGGCGGCCCGCGTGCCATATGCGGCCCTCAATGCCCCCCACCTAATATAATGTGTTTAAACACAATATGATACTAAATTAGTTTGCTAGCAGTAAAGTACATATATATATATACACACACATATATATATGTTTATATATGTATATATATATGTTTATATATGTATATATATATGTGTGTATATATATATATGTGTGTGTATATGTATATATGTATGTATATATGTATATGTATGTATATATATATATGTATGTATATGTATATGTTTATGTATACATATATTTATGTATATACATATATATATTTATATATGTATATGTACCAAATATATCTCAATTGAAGTTCATGGTGTCCACAAAAATAATAAAAGAACATTCCGTGTTGTCGCTGCAGTGTCACAGGTCGTGGTCGTTTCACTTAACCACCACCATTTCCAAGTCTCACTTTGAAGGGAAGAGCTGTTCTCAAGAAAAATGAAAGGGTAGCCTGTGTGTGTGTGTCTGTGCGTGTGTGTGTGTCTGTGCGTGTGTGTGTGTGTGTACATTTCATCCAGAGCTCCCTGCAATTTTATGATCCTAGTGGGAATCTAACCCCTAACCCCGGCAGTGTAAGTGCAAGTCTCTGCCCTAGAGGCTACACAAAAACCACAACCAGACTTGTTTCCTGCAGAGGCCCTGTCTTCCTGACATTAAGGTGAGGAGAGGAGCTGCGCAGCCACAGAGGGCCCACTATGATGATGGATAGATGATGGAGTGGAAAAGAAAAGGTCATAGTTGTGATTTAAGGTGAGGGGAGGACGTCTTGCTTGTCTTTGTCGATTAGACCCAGGAGCACAGTTTTGGCACCACTCCCCCTTTTTTCCGCTTGTTCTCATTCTTGTCTTTCTCATCTGTCCTTGTTTCGCCGCCTTTTCTCTGTGAATTCCGTCCACTGTCAACATGCAAACAATAGTAGTTAAAAGCAGAGGTTGAAGTGATGATGACAAGATGAGAGGGAAACGCAAAGGGAGAGCGAGCAGGACATGCGGCGTAAGAGACGACCTGGGGTGAAATGAAGAAGGAAGAAAAGGAAAAACAACGTCGCAGAGGGAGGCAGATAGACGGCAACATGTCCCTCCAGGGGATGTCTGACACTTTCACTTTCATCTGCAGCCTTTCATTCTTCTGCCCAGCACATCACTCCATCACTTATCAACCAGACACAGGAGCACAAACACAGACAGGCAGAGAGAGAGTGTGTGTGTGTGTGTGAGAGAGAGAGAGAGAGAGAGAGAAAGAGGGAGTGTCTTGTGTTTTATGGGTGGCCTAGACAAAACCGACACGAGGAGAGGATGAGGGAAGAGGAAGGACAGAATAAGAGGGAAGGAGAGACTGTATCGTCCATCTCCATCACCGGGACAGGATCATGAGACAGCGGAGGTGATTTGTAGTGCTGTACCTGTCTGAGGGAGTAAAGGGTCAAGCAACAGCCTGAGCACAAAAAAAGAAAAAGAAAGTAGTGGTTAAATTTTTAAATGGTGAGCTTTGTGCCTCTAATCTCCTTTTAATTCTGCTGTTGCAAAAAGAGGTTCCCTCTGAATTCTAATGGGCATCAAATCTCTGCTGCCTCACGTCTCGTTTTCTCCGTCTAACATTTTGTTTTTTATTCTTGTCTCAAAGCGGCTTAACTCAAAGTCCTTCTTTTGTTTTTTTCTTCTAATCTTATAACACCTTTTAATTAAAGGAGAGTGAAACCGTTTTGGACTGACCTCACGTTGTGCTTCCAAAAAGATACATATAATAGAATGTTCACAGTATTGTAATCCCTTAGAAAACACATGTTTCTTATCATTTTATAGATTCACCCCTCAAACACCTTTTTGAAAGAGTCCATTGTGGATGAACATTGTGCGCCGTCACACATGAGCTGCTTTAATGACAGTCACTGGCAATTAAAAAAAAAAAAAAAAAAGGTTCATCATAGTTATTGTCTGGTGGCAATAGCGGCGTGATTGCATGCATGACGCGGCACTGGTGTGCAATTTTGTTGTGGAGTTTATGACCTCAGAGTGCCAGTTTCGTACTCGTCCTCCAATTCTGGTTCACATTTTGCATAAAAATACTCTTCAGTTGCTTTAAACACACTAACACGTAGTGCATAGCAAATATTGTACACATGTACATTAGATTCAGACCATGGTCAAATCGGTTTTTACCACAATATGCATTAAGCCTATCGTACTGTGGCACTTTAAAAAGCGGTGGTGTCAGCCAGTGTCATTCACACGCTGCACACAATTTTATGTCAAGAACAAGAGTTTGGAGTTTGAATAAAAACACAAAGATTTGCTCTGGAAAAGTGTCAGAAGTGAATTCTATTGCTAAAAAAAATAAAATAAACACTTCTTGCCCCTGGGCTGCCGCTGTGTAGACCCTTTCATTGTATACAAACATTCCAAGCCTCCACCAAATAATTCTGAATATGTTCTTTTGTTGCCCGTTTAAGGACCGCGAACAATAGCTAAATAAATGAGTACTAGCCGACGGCAACAGTCTGTCTGACCTAGCTTCCATAAAAGATTGGGGAGATGATATTAGCAAGTGGCCAGATATTCACTCTTACCGTAAAGCTAAACCTAGCCCGTACACGCGAGAAAGTCTTACAAGGAACTGTTTTTAGCCCACCATGTTTACTTGTCGACGCGCTAGCCGGCCGGCAGCTAACTACAAGCTAGCTACGACATAACAACATAACTTTAGGCAACATAGGTTTCGTATACATATGTGCACTGACACACATTTCTGTGAAATTCAGGCTTTTTCATCGTAATCTAACAGAAAACGCTGACAAATGATAACTTACATGAAATGAAGTGAGCACTACTCTGCAGTAGCATCACCACAGTCTTCTCTTTTTAATGCTTGGAGCCACAGACGATGTCTATTTATTTTTTTTGAAAGGGATGAGATCTTGATAGGGATTCTGAAGAACTTGACGCCATTGCTGGTTTTATTTTCACAGCCAAATACGCTACAAGTAGGCATCTGATGTGTCGGTCTGTTGTACATGTTCATGGTACGAGTGTGTTTTCTGACCCCAAACTGCACATTTCTGTGACGTAGCTCTCCAGAGGGTCTATACATAGTGTCATACTCTTCTGTCCTCTCATGTCTTCCAGAGCGAGTTCCCTCACATGGCCCAGTTCTCCAGTCTGTCACCCATCCCAGGCTTTTCCTCCTGGCTCCTGGGTCTCCTCAGCCAGTACAGAAAGGAAAGCCGGGGCTCCGACCTCCTCTCCGAGCAGGAGTGGAAGGAGGTGGAGCAGGTCACCGTCTCGTCCTCGGGAACCCCGTCCGCGGACGCCCTCCGCAAGCTGATCGGCACCAGCGAGTGGCTGCGCTCAGAGAGGCTGACCCGTGTCCTGGAGCCCATCCTGATGCGCCTCTGTGCCTGGTACCTCTACGGGGAGAAAAGACGGGGCTACGCTCTCAACCCGGTGGCCAACTTCCACCTTCAGAACGGCGCCACCATGTGGCGGCTGAACTGGCTCGCCGACACCAGCCCGCGGGGCGTGGCGAACTCGTGCGGCCTCATGGTGAACTACCGCTACTTCCTGAACGAGACGTCTAAAAACAGCTCCCTGTACCTGCAAAATAAGGTTGTGGTGGCGTCGGAGCAGATCGTCGGACTTGTGTCGCAGTTTCAGAAGAACAGCAAACTGTGAGGGAGAACAAAGACGAGGAGACGCCCAACAGATGTCACAACATGTGCACTGACTGAACTTTGTTGTCATTTCATTCATCTTTCATTTAAATGGACATTGGTTCATCTTGTGTTTGAACTGAACTCGCGCTCGTCCCTTCTTCTCTACACTGAGAGTATCGGCTTCATCTTTGTGGCCCCCCGATGCATTTTTCCTTGCAGAAGGTGTTTGATGTTGTGTAAGTGTTTTCCAGGCTGAGAGGGACTGTAGCTAATGGAGCGCGAGACATCCATCAGCGCCTTTCTATGTTCGTGGATAACGGTGTGTAATCGTGTAAAAAGTGAGTGCAAGCTACTGGAAAAAAATGATGTTTAGATGCGTTGTGTCTCACTGCGAACACGTTGTAGAATTTTGATTATTTTTTCTTTCTCTTTGGGTTTACACGCACTCGCTGGCGTGACGTCTGTGGAAATATTTATTTCTTCTAAAAGAACTAAACGAAAGCTGCCTTGTCTTTCCACCGAGTGTCATTTATCACTGCTCATACTTCACAGTTGACTGTGCTAACGCTGATCCACTGAGTTGGAGCCTCCAATCAGGTGGTAGTTTTCAGATAATTTTGACTGCACACACACACACACACACACACACTACTAACCTCTCCGGAGAGCCATCGCTGATGTTCTAACTACTCTGTACAGGTGCCAAGCAGGGCTCATACCAGCCCACACCCCATTGTTGTGAAATAATATATCACAGCAAGTTGACTGTGAAATTACATTTTATCTCTCCAGGGAGCCAACCTTTCTTTTCATTTTTTTCATTCTCTCTATCCCCCTCCTCCTCTGCCAGTGCTGCTCTGTGTCCTAGAAACTAATGGAGTGAGAAATAAAGTTAAAAGTACAAGGCTAGATTGATGGTGTTCAGTTGTGAAGGGGGTAGGAGGGAGGGAGAATAAAGAAGCATAAAAAGGACAGTTGTTTAAAGGATGCCCTTGAGAGACAGCGTCGAGTGTCTCTGGAGATATTTGAAACAATAAGGGGCCCAATACATCTCTGTGCACTGATGCACTGTGTGTGTGTGTGTGTGTGTGTGTGTGTGTGGACCTGGCGAAGAGCGACTCTGTCAGCGATGTCTCACAATGGAGAAGGATGAGCACTGTGGTGTGGGTTGCCATGGAAACGGCACTGACATATTCACACACTTGTTTTGATTCACCTTTGCCCAGACGTGACTGAAGGTAGTGACCACAGAGCGAGCGAGAGGCTAAAGTCCAGTAGTTTTTAATTATAAAAATCCTAATTTATTATGTCACACAGCAACACTTTTCTCCAAAGCAAGTCGGTTTGGTATTTCCACCGGGACCGAGAAGACAAATTGCTCACATGGCAAACGGTTAACGACACTGAAATTTGATTTATAGACGTCCGCCACTGCTAAATGAAATGATACAAACCTCCACCGGGGAGACTTTTCAGCGCATGAGTCAATTAATACAAATAACTGATGGGAAGGCTTTTAATTATTATTTTTTTTCATAGGTGCTGATGATAAGAGTGCTAATCATGTCCACGTTCCCAGTGTTAAATAGAGGTAATTTGAAAACTGCTGCTCAAACGACCGCTGTCTGAAAATTCAATTACATGACGAGTCCTTAGCAGCAAAAACACGATGATGCTTTAAAACATCGGGGATAAAAAAAATGCAGTGAATTTGAAATGCAATATTTGAGCTTATGTGGCTGCACTGGCAGTTTCCACAATGGACTTTTGTGTTTTGTACATTTTAAGGTGGTCAGTAGTCCTCGTGGAGACCAGAACCTGATTTCTGAGGAAGTTTAGAGCTAAGATTTGAACTGTAGTTAGGTTAATTATTTGGTTATGATTACGTTTAAATAATAGGGAGTGAGGACATTTTGGCTGGTCCTCACAATCTGTCAAGACATAAGTTGTAAGGTTAGGGTTAGAACTGTGTTTAGATTAAGAGTTAAAACGTCTGTAAAACTGCTCTGGTTCACTTTTTTACCATCCACTTTTATACATTTACTCATCAGATATTACTCTACTAATTCTTCGATTAAATGAGCTACTATCATACGATTCAAAGGTGATTTTCACCCTAATTGATTTGGTTTTTTTTCTGTAATCTCACGTCTTCACTTTCTTTTCAGACCAAGATTTTACATACAGACCCTGTAATTGTGAAGACCTACTCCATTTATTTTGACAGGAAAAAAAAGGCCTGGTATGGAAGAGGTTAAGACGAGGGGTCCTGGGGGCCAATAGGCGTCTAGTCTGGTCAAGAGGGGGCCGGTCTCGAGAAAAAAAGTGGATAGAAATAACATTTCAGTAGCAGGTGAGTTAATATGAGCTTCAAATTATGGCACAGATACTTCACAATAACAGCAATTGGGACGCAAAATAAATTAGCAGCAATGTTAAGAATTAAAATTAAGTAAATTATAACGTGGACAACTGTAATTAAAACACCAGATTTTCATTGTTAAACAAAATGGGCCGCATGTGGCCCGCGGGCCACCAGTTACACACCTGTGGGTGAGTGTAAGGGGTTAGTGGGAACTATGAATACGTGTGTGTGTGTGTGTGTGTGTGCCAGGCTTCCTTTGTATCTAATCAGATCGCAGTTTTGTCACATTTCCAGCACAGCAAATGTTGATAATGGATTCACAGCCAAGTTCAATATTGTACAGCTCTGTTTTCTGACACGTCTTGGAGCCAATATTAAACAAAAAAAGGCAGCAGAAGACCTAATTACAATTGATTAGAAACTGTCTGCTGTGGAAATTCATGTCTCATCTAAAAATAAGTCGGTAATTCAGACAGCCATAGATGAAGTGTACCTGTGTGTGTGTGTGTGGGGCGTTGGTGCGAATCATTTCTTGTCCCATGATCAGAGGAAATTGCCTTACAAATGAAGCTAATCAATTTTTTACACATTAAAGTAGCCAGAGGGAAAAATCTGAGAGTGGTGGCCATGACATTTTTATGTTCTTGTTCAAAGAGCGGTCCAATTATATTGGACAAAAGGATGTTGAAGATGGAGCTGCCGGGCCAGAGGAAAAGAGGAAGTCCACACACACACACACACACACAGAAGGTTCAGAGACGTTGTGAAGGAGGACATGAGGACAAGATGGAGGCAGATGATCCGCTGTGGCCGAGAGAAGATTCAGAGATCATCTGGCGGTACGTGGAGGGAAATCAGAAATACTGTCCTACTGTATTTACCAGGTAAACTAATCACCTTATCTCTTGCTCCATCTTAATCTAATTTCACTACACCAGTGTTGGAAATATATGTGAGGAAGAGGAGGATGATGAGTTTTAACGTTTAACGCGATAACTTACTTACCTACATACATAAAAAGTTTGAGAACCACTCATCGTGTCCTCTCAATGGCCTGCTCCGATTTGGCCGATGCCAAGACAGTTCAGAAATAGAAAACATGCACTATGTAAGATGCATGCAACACAATGCTGTGTCATCCCAGGTAAAAAAAAAAGTGTGGCTTTTTGTCAAGAAAAGATGTAGAGTGTTGCACTTTCCCAGAGATATTGATCAACAATTATATTTTTTATTTTTTGTAAAAGCCCAAAAACAAGCCAATGTCTAGTTGGTGTGTGAAAATGTGCTTGTGGTGATGAAAAAGGCCAATTTTGTGAATCAATACAGCTGAAAAGACGCCGCGACACTGGGTGAGTTGTACTCTGAGATGCTCTCAGATAAAGTTAACACCCGATAAACAGCTTCTTTTCTTTTTTCTTTTTTCTTTTTTTTTTTTTTACGAGACACAACGTTAAGAGGAGATGTTTTGCTGTGAGCTCGCCCATAGCAACAAAGCTCAAGGGTCATTCACGAGGAGGAATTTGTGAAGAATACAGTAAAAAAAAACAACCTTTTAATCGTTCACTGGACTTCAACATGAGGCAGGAATCCCTGAGTGTGCAAACTGTGCGCGTTGATAAGGAGCAACACGATGCTTTTCCTCCCACTTTGCGGGAACAAAAGCCCACATCTGACACCTGAATATTCTGGTGATCTTGCAAGACCCCCTTCAGGTATTTGGAGACGAGGACCTGAATACGGAAAAGTCAACATGTTTGTTAATCCACACAGAACCAGCTGATGCTCCTGACAACATGAAAACAACTGAGCTGCAGAGGAATGACTCACTCACAAACCTTGACGCAGCTCATGCTCTGCCAGCTGTACATACTCTCTCTTCTCTGCGGGGTATTCCCATCCTGAGACGTGCTGCATACTGAGGTTCTGCTGTTCGGGACAACCGGCTGCAGCTTTTTTACTCAATTCTGCTCAATCCCTGCCCCGCACTAGAGAATAACTTGCCCCGATCTGGCCTTTTCTGACAATCAGGGGTGCCTTCCGATTTTTAGGCTGATTTGAGCAGATTATCCTGGAGAGTGAGGGGTCAACAGACGTGACCTTGACGCCATCAGACGCGTCCTTCGTTAAAAGTTGATTCTGTCTTCTCAACCATGACTTAATCCAGTTTTTTTTTTTGCTTTTTTCAGCACAAAACATCATCACTAAAATCAAGTTAAATCAAGTTTTTATGAGATCCCAAATCCCTGGAATCATTGTTTGACTGGATCATCTAGTCCAGGGCCACCAGAGGGTCCAATCCGTCCTGCAGGATGAATTTGTGAAAATGTACTATACTAAAAAATACTATATTTTTCAATTCCAGATACCTGTGACTAAATGTTGTGTCCCTTATAAATCCGCTGCGACCTTATAAGTTGTAATGCACATGTGTAACTGGTACATTAAGCATAATATTGTTATTTTTCACAGGAAAATTCAGGTTGTTCATAATGAGTTCTGAACAACAAAGAGAAAAAAACAGTAGTTCTTGTTGTTTAAAGGTTATTATGCTGTTATTTTACTGGTCCGGCCCACGTGAGATCAAATGTGGCCCCTGAACTAAAACGAGTCTGGTCTAGTCTGTGATTTCTCAGGATTAAAACATTGACAATCGGTCACAAAGTTTGTTGTGTCTCCCACGTTTTTTAAGTCAGATTTGAAAATCCTCTGGTGTGGGGCAGACACAAGATAAATCAAACTCAAACTCTTAAAATCATCAACGATCTGAGAAACACGGAGAGTCATGGGGCGCTGATAAGCTTAATCAGCATCCAGTGACCATGCGACAATGGTTTGAATATGAAAACAGATCATTTATATCTAAAACGTTATGTCCACTTTTGATCTCTCTTGTAAAGACACTATATGCCGTTAAGGACACGTGTACTTTTCACCAGAGCAGGTGATTCTTCAGCCCTGCATGAAAAACATAGTAGATTCCAGGTAAACACACTTCTCTTCATTGTTTTGGATACAGAAAAACACATTTCTCCAAATTGTGCACCGCTTATGAGGGATCAATATAAATGTGAAGGGTGTCATTTAAAAAAAAGAGACACTGTGCAACCTTCTTTTACATCTTAAGGACAAGTTTAAGGAGAAAAAGAAAAAAAAGCCTATTTCGGCTTCTGTTTTGTGCCCTTTTTTCTTTGATTCTTTGAATTGGCTTCTACACAACCTACTTTTTTCCATTCAGTGGCACAATTGCTGCGGTGTTAGAAGTAAGGAGTCATTTATTTTCCCCGAAAGCGTCTGTGAAAAGCATGTGGGTTTATTTAGGGCACCAGCTCAGGCTGAAGAATGTGTCCTGTGGAATTTTATAGGGTGAGGCATTTTATTATAACGTCCAACTTACTAGTGACATTTGAGGAAAATCAATATGCACCCCACTTTTTTTTTTTTCTTTTTCATCTTGAGATGTTTTTTTTTTATGATGAGGACTTTTTCACACATGCTATAAATGTCAATGTGTGGTCCATTCAATTCAGTATTTGCAGGCGAGCGAGGGATATAGTTCCTTCTCCATATTTTATTATGGTATACAATATTACCAACTAAAAAATTACATCGTAGGGCTCAGAGGGACTGGCGAAATAAATAAAATTGGCTTGAAAAGTAATACCGTCTACCGGTTTATACCCAATTGCCCTAAAAAAGACTTTTTTTTGTATATTTTTACAACCTAAAGACACCTCCTCCTCGCTCATAATGATGCAGACAGTGTTGTGAGTCAGACAGGACGAATAGACAAAACAACTGGGTGAAATTGAAAGGTTGCATATCACAGAACATCAGTCGATAGAGCAGGAGCAAAAGCACAAAATTGTTAAGCGAAATCAGAGTCAAGAAAAGGGCAAAGGGATCGTTCAGTCGAAAATTCGTAATGGGAAAATGCTGCTATACGATACACTGTAAAAACCTGATGCGTTAGTTCAACTCCAATAGATCGAAGAAACCCATTCCCTTACATCAATTAACTTAAGGAGTATAAGAAAGTAAATTATGAACATAAAAGTGACTCAAATGTTTATTATTCAGGTAACTTGAGTAAAATAGTTTTAATTTAGTTAATTGAACTTAAAACAATTAAGTATTTTACACTTGGTTAGCATTTCAACTTTAATTGTGTTAAATTGGAGTATTTTAATTTAGTAAAATCAAATTAAATATGGAACTGGATCGGACGCAATGCAATGGAAATGGATCGGACTACTTATAATAGCTGAGCATAATCTGCCGCCTTTCTCTTCCCCCCTTTTCTCTGTCCCTCATTTTTCCTTTCACCCCAACCGGTCGAGGCACATGGCCGCACATCTTTGAGTGTGGTTCTGTCAGAGATGACTTCACTGTTGCCTCGAGTGTTTGCGCATTGTGTGAACTGTTGGGTTTTTTTCTTCTCCCTACCTCGTGATTTGGCACTAACTGAATTACTGATAGCGATGTTTATCACAACGACGTCAGACAAAGTCAAACATTCCCCATCACTCAGTTCAGGACACTCTCGATAACTTTTATTTGAAATATTGATCTTTTCGAGTAAACATTAATGTAAAGAACAGAGTGAGAGTCGTCGGCGTTACCACCATATTTCAGTGTTTGTTTGTCATTGTTGTCTGCGTCATTCATGTTGTAAACATCTCCTTCTTTTGTCTCCGTCCTCTTTCTGTCTTCCCAAACCCCTTCCCCTTTAATGATTGATGGCAGACCGATCACAGTGTAGAGACAAAACTGAGACAAAGAGGAGAGGAGGAAAGGATGCTGGAGCAGGGGACAATCAAGTAAAGTTGTTCAAGTTAACTTTCAACCCCTCTTTCTGCCCTTTATCACTTTCCTTTTTCTTTTCTTTCCAGCCCCGTCTTTCTGTCCCTTCTCTCTCCTCCCTTTTTTCAGTCCTTTCTATTGCTTTACTTCTTAAGCGCACATCTTTCTTTCTTTCTGCCATTGTATCTTCCTTTCCTTTCTTTTTTCTTTATTTCCTCCACCCCTTCCTTCTTTCTTTCTCTTCTGTTATTCTGTCCTTAATTGCTTTCCTTTTTACTGTCCATTTTTATAAACTGTATATCAAAAAGTGAGCATATATTTATTTTATTTTATTTCATTTCATTTCATTTTCTTTAATTTAATTTAATTTAATTTTATTTTATTTTATTTTATTTTATTTTATTTTATCTTATTTAATTTAATTTAATTTAATTTAATTTAATTTAATTTAATTTAATTTAATTTAATTTAATTTTATTTTATTTTATAGCCACCAGGAGGCGATACAGGCTGGTTGAAAAAAAATTAAAATGACTCGATGGTAAAAGGAGCCTATACTTTCTTGATATATAATGTCGGTGAAAATTTCCCTGAGGAGTTAATGGTCTTAATCACTATGGTTACAAGTCTTCTTCAGGATCACACCGTGTCAGTTTTGTAAGTCATGTTCAAAACAGATAATAAAACGTGACACATATGAGTAGACATACTGTATGGATGAGTGACAGCCGTCTGTGAAGTTCTGGTTTTAAAAATCTCCAGGATTTAAAACTTGTTTTACAGCTGACAGATAAAATCCATTTTTATGTACAGTCTATGCTCTCAAACATAGCAGCGAGGTCACTGGAGCTGTAACTCATGAGTGGTAACCACAAAAGGTTTGGGTGGACTAAAACAGCCGACTTTATTGTGAGAACATGCACATCCCTCTCTCTGCTCTGCAGCAAGAGCATATAAGGTCAATTAATATTAAACGGTATGTGGGTGAGAATCACAGGGTACCTCATGATATGATACTATACGCGATACATGGTTCACGATACCAATAATATCACGATACAACAATTCTGTGATAATCAAAATATTGCAAGACAATCCCATAGATAGAAGTCACGATGTCTGTCTAACTGAAGATAACAAAACGTTAACGTGAAAAGTTAAAAGAGCAGGATTTCTCTTTTTATTCACAACATAGAGAACAGTGCTATCGACTGTGGATGGAGCTTTCTCCGCCATTATCGCTCCATAAACTCCCTCTTCTTCCGCCCAGGTTTCCCTCATTCATTTGAGCAGCGCCACCCTGAGGAGACATGAAGTAGTGACGCCCAGCGAGTGAAACTGGCAGGGACTGCACTTTAGAGCACCTTCATTTTTTAATTCAAATATCAAGATTTGCTCTGGCATATCCATTATCGTATTGCACAAGGAAGGACGGCGATATATCACCAAATCGATATTTCGACCCACCCCTATTCTATGACATCAAATTCAAGCACTTTTTTAAGGACTTTCCCAGGACCAATTCCCTCCAATTCAAGGATGTGCCGACACAGCATAAGATGGGAGGGCAACTTGTAAGCACTGCTTTGCCCATGGCGTCCACTTTTATTAATTTGCACCACGCTCTGTATCTGGTCAAGTGATTGTCCTTGGGACGTGAATTTGCATTTATCTCACGTCAACGGTGGAGACAGTGGACAGTGGACAGTGTCCGCAAAACCGCTAGTTATTACGACTCAGTGTTTGTTCTGCTAGGTGCGTACATCAAGAAATGCAGGGCATGAAACAGTAGGTGGCGTCATGACATGATTTTTTTATTCACAAACCTCCAAGGCTTTCAAGGACCCGTGGGGACCCTGCTTATACGAGGACCCCAACATATCCACACCGCAGAGAAGATTGTTTTCTTACCATTATTATGAAAGTGATAGTGTGGTTATTTTTAGCCACTGCAGTATACTGTACATCATCGTATGATCACCCAAACCTAGTGAGGAAAGGGGGATACTGAGATCTGACTTTCATATGCATATGTACAGCATGTACACCATTCATTCCTTCCTTGATGTTGTCTCCCTTTCATCAGCATCATCCTCCCCCTTCTTTTCCGTCCCTCTGGTAAACCAACACGGCACCCGGAGCCCAACCAACTTATCCATCTGTCTTCAAAGGGCTTCATGCTTACACACACACACACACACACACACGCAGTCCGGCACACCCGAGCATATCCACACAATGCACACTTGGGTCTGACCATATTTTACAAGCTGTAACCTTTAGAGGGCAGCAGAGTTTCACTCACTGACAGTTCAGTGTTTCCTCCGTGTCTAATAATCTTTCCATAACTTTTCCAAATTACCATAATGCCCCTTTCTTCTTTCATACCTTCTCCTCACATCGCCTCCTCCTTCCTTTCTTTCCTCTCCCGTCAGGTCCATGCTCCACTTCCTTCATTCCCCCCCCCCCATACATCCACCATGCAGGCTGCAGAGATTGACAGATCTGCTGTATCTGGTTATGGCAGTAATTAAATCTCATTTGGCTCGCTGATGGCATTTATCGCCACCTCCGTCATTCAGTGCAATTAGTCAGTATTAGTTGACCTGACATCTTGTATCAGACTTGGTTATTGAATGAAAAAGGAGTAAACAGACAGAGCAGAGGTAGCGTCACCCCCCCGGGTGACAGCTACTCTATGCCCTGATACAGATGCAAGACAGATTGGAAATGGGAATGTGAAAACTCTCTCTCCGTCTCTCTCTTACTGTCTTTCTATAGCTGTGAGGACACTCATGGTTATAAGCATTCATTTGCCCTTTACCTTAACTAAGTGAACTAACCCAATTCTAACCCTAACCCTAAAACTAGGTCTTAAAACCCTTTAAAGTTCAGATGAAATGTCCCCACAAGGTCAAAATATGCTCATCCTATCCTTTTGGACCCCACAAAGATATAAACACCAGTACACACACACACATTCTCTTCTTGAGACACTGCACTGACTTCGATTAATTTGAACAGCCTACAAAGCATTATCCCTAACCTTAACCTAACCCCTATTCATATCTCATCCCTAAAGTTTATAGCATAGCCTCAGAAATTAGATTCTGATTCATCGGGACCAGGTTTTGGTCTCCACGAGGACAACGTTTATGACAGAAAAGGTACACACACACACAGTAGGTGATTTCGGTGATTTCAGTGAGCAGGTAAACTGGTCCAAAGGTGATGAGCACACACGAGAAACTTTGTCATAACTCAACTAATATTTTACCCTCAAAATCTTAGCCATCTGGCAAAAAAAAACAAACTATGGCAACTATTTTTTGTCTCTGTGTGAGAGACAGTGTGCGTGCGTGTTATTATAAATTACCCCCAACTGTGTGTGACGCAAATTTCCCAAGTGCTTGACACTTGTGAAACCGACCAGATGTCGGGAAGTTTAACAACACAGATGTTCTGACACACACTGTTTATGCATGATCTCTTGCATTTTTTAGGTTGTGCATAATCATTGTTGCGTCGTAACTTTTTCTTTTTTCTCCACTTAAAAATAGCAGCGACTCAGAAAGTAGCTGACGTGTCACGGACTTGGGAGAACGGGGCAGCTCTCGTTCCCCGCTCCGCACCTCGACGTCCGCCCTTGCACTGCAGTCAGTGACCCAAACCGCCAGAGTCAGGCACAGTAATACTGAACTGAGGTTAGAAAGTGACATGTTTGCTCCACTCTGCATTACAGAGGCCCACATCATAACAAATGCAGAAACTATTACAAGAATCAACTTGATCCAGATTAAAGAGGTGCTCTTTTTTTGCCCACAGCTCCCCCTACAGTTTTGGAGTACATATTTTTATGACAATGCCGTAAACATCCACCCCTGACGCTCCCCCTTCCTTCTCCTCTCCTGGCCATGTGCATTTGATTCCAACAAAGCCGGTGAACATGCTTCTGTGGTTTTTGAATTCTTGCCATTTAAATAAAAAAAATTAAATAAAAAAACCTGTCAGAGGTTCACTCATGTGTGGCCCCTCCCCCAGTCAGACAGACAGCCATTTCCTCTTCCTCGCTTCCTCCTAAAATAATGCTATCACCGCCTTGATCTTATAGCCGGTACCTAGCTGTTTCTCGCAAGACCTCCTGATTCTGAGGACTCAAGGTTGGCGGCAGCCCTGATCTGGCAAAGCTGGTTTTCCACTGACAGACAAAAGGGGGAGTGGAGACAGCCGCCAATCTCCCCCAGGACAAGACATTTAATCATCACAATGACTCTAAAGCTGTTAAATTAGGGTAACAATCCTGCACAGTTCTGCTTTCAAGGGTTAGAGAAACACAAAAACACAACAAAAAGTCGATGTCATTGAGACCTTAGTTTGCTGGAACACTCCTGATACCTCAGAGTTTGTTCAAATCCTGTCTTGACCGGGGTTTATCTGTGTGGGGGTTTGCATGGTTCAACTCACATTCCACAGAATTAAGGATTGGCAGCGAAGTTTATTGGAGACTGTGAATACAACACACTACAAGTTAATTTGGCCCCAGTGGGACATTTTGGTGCGACATCCATATCCACATAACGTTCTTTATGAATGTTAAACAAAGACAGATGGTATAGATACCATAAAAAGAAACCACAACAGGGATGGACACATCACCAAGTTCCTTCAAGTTCATTACCGTGAGCTGAGTAAGCAAATTGCTGTGGGAATGAAATACTCGGAGTTGCCAGGATTGAAGCGGAGCAAAGTCACCTGCCAGTATTTGCTCAGACGAGCTTACAATGCTCATTGACTTTCTAATCACTTGTTGCTCCGATCGCTTTGCTTTACCCCAGCGTTGTTTTTAAAAACAGACTAACAGTTTCTATCGCTCAGCGCAAGACTAAAATAACAGCAGATAAAAGAGAAGGTTAAAGGATCCTCGATGAAATATTGATACAAAACAACAAAGAATGATGGGGCTGTGAGTGTGAGTGGTTGTTAGTCTCTGTGATTGGCTGGCGACCAGCCCAGGCCATAAACTGCCTCTCACCCTCGCACCCAATGTCGACTGGGATGGCTTCCAGCTCCCCCTTTGACCCTCAAAGGATAATGATGGATGAAAACAAAAAAAACCCCTAAGATTCAACACATTACAGCAAGCAGATCATGTAGCTACATGGTTAATGCTTTCAAAACCGTACGCCTCAATTTGTGATGCGGCTAATAGATTTACCACAGTGTGACTTTCCAAAGCCTTGGTGCAAAAAAAAAGACAAAAGAGCGAGCGATGAAAGAAGCTTTTTTGAAGGCTATAAATGGAGAAAAATCTTTATTTTCCTTGTTCATAGTTACAAAGGAATACATCAGGATCATGTATGGAGCCGTTCTGCTTATTAATATTTGATTAAAAGCTCACAGATGTGTTATTTATCCTCAATCTAAAGCTCCTAATAGCACAAGAGCGACGCGAATCTTAGCATGTCTCTTCAAAGAAAAAAAAAGAGACACTAACGTGTGATGAAACACATGCGGCAACTGTAAGCGACCTCCTTTTATTCCATTCACAGACAAACTGAATAATGAAGCAAATCCCTTTTCCTGTCAAGTTCTTGGTCTTTTACAGTCACTGTGTGCATCTCACTGATCCGTTAATACGATAGACCTCCTCCACACTCACTTCCACTCCCTCTCATACACATCCTCGATTTTGGAGTTGACTCCAAAATCAGTTCATTCTCTTTCTTTTCCCCCTCAGTTCGCACCGCACTATCCCTCCATCTCTCTCTCTCTGTGCCTTGTCTATGCGTCTCCTCTCATCCAGACTTGCACGCGGGTTGCAGAGCTGCATATTGAACGCATTCGTGGTCCCACTTCACGAGGCTGTGGGTCTCATTTAAATAAACGCAGCAGCTGGGCTGACACGCCAGCCTCACCTCGCGGATCCGCGCTCCTCATAGGGGAGAGCGGAAGCCGACGATGTCTGTGACAAATTGCGTTTTGTTATTTTTCATTCCTCTGATTTATTCCTTCCCTCTAATGCACTGCCACCCAGCTACGCCCAATTCCCGCCACCACCCTCGCCCCTCCCCCCCCCATCCTGTTTCCCATCTACTTCTCTCCGATAGAGCGGAAGGCCTATTGCAGCGGTAATGACGAAGGTTAATTGGGCTTGCTGTGTCTTTAGGAGGTTGGATGGAGATGGTGACAGTGGTAGCTTTTGGGGGCAGATAAAAGCAGCGGGCAGATAAAAATAAAGACTCACCGCATGGAAACCTCCGCGCAGAAACTGACACCTTTCACACTATACAATTACTCCGGGGTCACACTCTGACACCGCATGCCATCAGAAAGATTAGTCGATTTGCATTTCCATGGAATGATGAAATAAAGTGGGGGAAATAATAAAGCCGATGAAAAGTTCTTCTGTGATGGATCACCTGTCTCGAGCTATACTTTCAAGTCACTGCAAGCTGATTTGCATGGTGAGAGAAATGAAAACCCTGGAGTCCTGGAGTATGTTCCAATTCACACTATCATACTTGGTTTGGACCGTTCTGTATTTTCATTATAATGTGTACATTAAAGTACCAGGGTGTAACATTTTGCTGGGTTTATTGGGAGAAATTCAATGCTCTTTTACCTATAATGTATGTTTGTATGAGCGTATAATTACTGTAAAATAGGGATCACGATACCATACAAGACATACGGTCCACGATACCAATAATATTACGATGCGTTTCTGTGATAATCGATAATCACGATATCTGTCTAACTAAGGATGGAGCATCTCTTAATGTAGTTTTCATTATCCCGCCGTAAACTCCCTCTCCTTCAGCCAGGTAACTTCCGCCAAAGTTTCTCTCAATCATTTGAAGTATTGACGCTCTGTGAATGAAAGTGCCAGGGACTGACTTAATTTATTCATCAAAATAAATTTGTTTTTTGTAGTCTTAGAAATAAGTCTTTTCAGATGGATGGATGGTTGAGTACAGCAGCATATTCATGTGCTCTACTCTAACGCTGCTGCATTTTCTCCATCAAGCATCTGTTAATTTTTCTTCTTGACTTTTCACCACTGCCTCTCTTGCTGCCTCTCTGGATGATTTGTACCGCATGTGCTCTTTGTGAATCATTTAAATAACACATTTTGGTTCACGGTGAGGACCTTGCATCTTAATAGATTGGCAGTCTTATCAGATTTATTCGTAGCGTAGCTTGCCGTTGCTCACTTTTCAAGACTTTCAAGACTTGTAGTGAGTTGTAGTGAGGGAGAAATGGCAACATCTACACCTGATAGTGTAGATTGCTGTTCACTTTTATCTTTCCCTTTGGATCATTCTGTGTTTTGATTTTGTGTCCAGTGTGTAACAGTTCGGGGGGTTTACCCGGTCGGAATGTGATGCTGTATTGCCCATAATGTATGTTTTTATAAGTACATAATCACTGTAAAATAAGATTGTTTTGAGTTTTGTGGCCCTACAAAAATGCATGTTTTCACCATGTTGTGCTGCCATGTTTCTAAACCATCCAGAGGATGTGTTACACAGTCTGATGCTGAAGATTATGACGCAAACAAAGAGGAACTAGAAATTCTGTGGCAAAATTTCGGACATGCCTGCTTCTTGCTGCAAATGTTGGGTGGATTAAACGATTAAGCTTTTTGACTGGGGGTGTCCAAACTTTTTTTTTCAAAGTCATAGTATACATTGTCGTCCAAAATGACCCAAAAAAGTCATAGTATAGTATGTCGTCCAAAATCACTCAAAAAAGTCATAGTTTAGTATGTCGTCAAAAATAACTCAAAAAAGTCATAGTATACAATGTCACCAAGTCAAAAAAGTCATAGTATAGCATATTGTCCAAAATCAGTCAAAAAAGTCATAGTATAGTATGTCGTCCAAAATCAGTCAAAAATGTCATAGTATAGTATGTCTTCCAAAATCACTCAAAAAAGTCATAGTATAGTATGTCATCAAAAATCACTCAAATAAGTCATAGTATAGTATGTCTTCCAAAATCACTCAAAAAAGTGATAGTATAGTATGTCTTCCAAAATCACTGAAAAAAGTCATAGTATGTAGTACAAAATAGTTTAGTATGTCGTCCAAAATTTGACAAAAATGTCATAGTTTAGTATGTCGTCCAAAATTTGACAAAAATGTCAGTTTAGTATGTCGTCCAAAATTTGACAAAAATGTCATAGTTTAGTATGTCGATGACAATTTTGGACGTATATACATAGACATATATGTACACATATGTACAGTATGTGTATGATTGTAATGACACAAGACACTTTTATTTCCCATACTTTATTGTTTATTCCTGTTGTTTACAAAATACCAACATAAATACATAAGAGGAGGCTGAGTGATATTGCTATTTGCATGTGGGTTTGCGAGTGAGAACAGAGGAGCAGGCAGAGGAGGAGGAGGGCACTGTAGCAAAGGCTCCACCCCTCTGTCACAAATACACAGTGGTGAAAAACGCTATACATACGGTAGACGGTGACAAACCAGAACATGGAAATGATATTAAATAAAAACAAGATGATAAAATGACTGCGATATAAAAACAGCTAAACGTCATGTCTGTTAAAGAGGTGATGATGATGATGAGGATGAAGGAGTAAAACAGCAGCACACAACTATTGACTAACAGGACACTGAAAATTGTTTTTTTAGAGTGCACTCCTTTAGAAACACACTGGGGAAGTGCAAGCCGGGAAGCCTTCATCCATTTACAGCTCACACTTTTGTTTACCTGCTAAAAAATAAAAAAGGAGACGCAACCGTGCCCCCCCCCCAATCAGCATTAACCATCACACATGCAGTCACTCGCCTCCAAACATCGACTTGGTTCCACTCTCACTGTATTCAAAGCCATAAAATCCACACTATCTGTACAGCATTCTCTTCTTCTTCTTACAAACCTACAATCATGTGTTTCAAGAGCAAAGCAGTTTCCTAATAACTCTTTTTTTTTTGTCCCCCGTTTACAGTTAAAGAAGACGCTTTATAGGCTACAAGGCAGGACACACACAGACACACAGCAGGGACACGCGGATTTACGTGGGTCGTGTTTACATTTCTCTGACAAGTTACTGTAATAATAATAACAACAATAATAATAATAATAAAAATAAAGAAAAAAACAAACTTGAACCTGTGATAAAAAGCTTCATTTAAAAACAACTGAATCTTTGAACCCTTAATTCTGTGGCGCTCGTCTCAAAAAGCAACGCGTCCACTGCATCTCTGTGTATACTGTGGATCTATAGACGGCAAGTTTACATTACAGCCTCGGAGACACGTAACCATAACACTGAAGAAAATAACTGACACCACCAGCAGGTGGCGCTGCCACCGACTCAGCAGAAGAGGACGACGACGACACAGAAGCAGAGACACACAGTTAGAGACTGTTGGCCCGAGTCATGGTCTGATTTGAGGGGGGGTTTTCTCTCATTGCAGAAATTATCGTTTACCGTTAAAGACTCGTAGCAAGAATCCTGGAGGTGTGGGCGGGGCTTAAAACTACAATTGTCCAATCGCCGGCCTGGTGGAAGAAGACGAAGACAAAGGAGAAGAAGGAGAAGGAGAAGAAGGAGAAGGACGTGGGTTCACTGGACGGTTGTGGCCGAGCCGAAGGTTTCCTGGGAGGCGTAAACCATGTAGAGGAAGCCGTCCTGGTCCCGCTCTCGCTCGTACACCTCTGAGATGGCGGCCGACACGGACACCATGCTGTGGCCGTTCACCAGCAGGAAGAACGCCTGGTTTGAGTTCAGCTGGAGGCGCCTCCTGGTGGGGGAAAACCAAATGAAAGGTCAATAAAATGTAAAAAGTTAAAAAAGGAAAGATATAAATGAAGGAAATGAGAAAAAAAAGGAAAGGGAATTTAACTGGAGGAGATGGTGAAAGGAAATTCAAATTATAAGAGGAAAAAGGGATGAAAAGCAAAGAGGCAACAGAAAAGAAAAGAAGAAATACAGTATAAAGAAAGGGAGAGGAGAAAAGAGGAAAGGAACTTTAGACAAAGAGGAGATGGTGGAAGGAAATTAAATTATAAGAGGAAAGAGGGAAGAGGGGAAGTAAACGAAATGAAGTAATACAGTATAAAGAAAGGGAGGAAAAGAGGAAAGGAAATTTAGACAAAGAAGGCGGGATGATGGAAGGAAATGAAAGAGGAAAAGGGGAAGAAAAGTAAGGAGGGAAAGGAAGACAATAAGAGCTAAAGGAGCTGGTATAAAAGACAAGGTAAAGACAAAAATATAAAAGAGGGGAGGAGACAAGAAAAGAGGAAAGGAAATTTAGACCAAGGAGTAGAGATTATGAGAAGAGAAAAAAGAAAAGAGTTCAAGGAGATTGCATAAAAGAAAAGAACTGTGATTAAGAACTTTGAACAGTAGAGGGCAGCATTACACCTCTCAGTGCACAGCCTGCCAGAATATGGTGGTAATGATGAACAAGGGAGGGTTATGAAAGTGTAAGAGGAGGAAGAAAACAAAGGAAGCAACAGAAAGTGATGGAAAAATCAAATGAAGAAAGTGCAGAGGAAAGGTGACAAGGTGACAAGGTGACGAGGTGAGAGGAGTTGACCTGATGATCTTGATGAGCTCACTCATGTTGACATGGTCCGGCACCAGGAACTTGGTCTTGTCCAGGATGGGAAGCTGTTTCTCTCCCTTATATCTCTCAATGATCACCTGCAGGAGAGAAACATCATCATCATCATCATCATCATCATCATCATCATCAGTCAACTTTTTTATTCATGTTATTAAAAACCTGATGTTATAACAGAATCGTTCAGTCAGCAGGACGTTTAAATCAAAACCTTAAACTTCAGAAACCATAGACTGTTCCTAATCTCTGCCGCGATTAAATCGATTATTAACCGATTCGTCAACAACAAAGACATCATTATCATCAATCCTTTTTAGTTTGTGGACAACAGGGGCGGGTCAAAGGCAAACTATTGATTTGGTCATAAATCGTTGTCCTTCCTCGCACAATGCGACAGGATAGACGCTCTAAAAGCAGAGGTCTCAAACTCGCGGCCCCGCCACTTAATATCAAGTCATGCGTTAATTCTGTATGTTTTTTGCATCATAAATTCATTTATATTGTGAAGTATTAATCATTCCATATCAAAACAGAACACTTTTATTTTGAAATGATGTGAAATATTATTATTTGTCGGTGACCCCTAGGTCATTTGAGTTTGAGACCCCTGCTCTAAAGTTTCACTCGCCGGGCGTCACTACCTTGTCTCCTCACCGCTGCAGAAAAAGGGTATTTTTTGACAATTCTACAGCCATAAAATGTAAATAAATCCAGGCGGCCTGATTATCATGATCAGGTCATAAGAGGGTTAACTAACAGCAGAGGTGGAGTGAAAGTGAAAGGCTGCGGTTGTGTGGAGGAACGCTGCGCCCTGTGTGCGCTGCATAAACCAAAGCAGATACAGTTTGAGCGTGGACTGTAATCAGCCTGTCTTGTTGGAGTCCTCTGCTCCTCCCTCCCCCACACTCCTGTCTGGATGGAGTTATGTTACAGTGACACAGCGCATCTGCCTCTGGTCTTAACTCCTCACCATGACATGGCAATTTATAACCCCAGGAGGGGGAACAGGAAACACACACACACACACTCTTTAAAGATGAGAAGAGGCCTAACATGGGGCAGCAGATGGAAGGCTGCGGCTGCTGCTGCTGCTGCGACACTCGTATCACAAAATGACAAAAGTGTCAGGTGACACTTGAGGTGTGTTTGTTAATGAGCGGTTGTTGCTGAGAGCCGCATGACATCTGACATGTTAGACCCAGTTACACCCGTTTCTAAAATGATACAATAATGTAGAGCTGCAACAATTCATCAGCAATAAAAGTGAATTGCCAACAGTTTGCTTTCCTGATTTTTCAGCTTCTTAGATGTGAATATTTTCTCATTTCTTTGCTTGAGACTTTGAAAACAATAATTTTTCAACACTTGTCTAACTCTTGGTGAACCGAACAACTCATCATTTAATCCATAAACATGTAATAACTCTCTTAATTATCATTATATCAATTATAATCACCATATAAACAAAATATCATACACATGCAGGTCATCATAGAGAACCTTTTGGATGAAAGAATAAAGTTTTAGTGCCTTTTAGGAACAAAAAGGCTTCATGTGTTGTGCAAACAGCCTCTGTGACACAACGCATCATTGCAATGAATGTTCTGTCTTTAATTTGTGTTCAGTAAGCAAGTACTTCTCTGTCTGCTAACTGGTTTATCTAACTTTTTAAGAAAATAATTATCAACATTGACTGATTTGAAAGCCTGATAATGTGTGTTGTTTTTTTTTTGCCACATTGCCCAGCACTAGATGGCACTTTATTTTTTGTTGTGTGTGTTTTATGTCTATTTGTGGCAGAACTTTATACATGTGTATTTATATGTTAATGTAACATTAACCAACCTCGGGACTACAGATGGGAACCAGCCTATGGCTCCACTGTGGTACATTTACATGTGAATGTTCACTAAATCAGTGGTTCTCAAACCACTTTTAAACCAAGTAACACCACTGATGTTAAAATACAGTGTAAAGCTGCAACGAACGATTATAATAAATTAATCTGTCGATTACTTTCTAATCGATTAATCGTTTGGTCCATAAAATATCAGAAAACCTTAAAAAATGTTGATCGGTGGGAAATGATGATGTTCTCAATTGTCTTGTTTTGTCCACAAACCAAAATGATTCACTTTTAATGATTTCTTTATTATCCAGAGCAAAGAAATTAAGAAAATACTCACATTTAAGAAGCTTAAACAATCAGAAATCTTTTTTTAATCATGAAAAAAAAAGCTTTTGACTGATTAATCGATGATCAAAATTGTTGTCAATTAATTTAGTACTCGATTAATAACCGATTAATTATTTAAGCTCTAATACAGTGGTGTAAATAGGTCGAGCAAAATCAGCTACAGACTTTTCACAGGAGGCAGATTTATTCCCAATTAGATAATTTGCTTCCTCCTCCTCCTCCTCCTCACATATACTTGTGAAATGAGATTAAGATGGAGCGAGAGATAATGTGACTCTAATTATTATAATTTTTTGGTTATTTGTTAAATTTCCTACAGTCAAAATTCCTCAGCTCAACTTTGATCACATATTTATATAGGACGAGAATCAGAGTACAGCCAGAGGAAGCCCGTGTACCACAGTTTGAGAACCATTGAGCAAATGTGTAGTGTCCCTAAGTGATGCACATCGTGAAGATAAATTTCCTTTGGTGATCACAGGGGGATTAATCATCAGTGTCAGTGCGTGTGTGTGTGTGTGTTTAAACTCACAGGTATCTTGTTAGGGTGCTGCTCTCGGATCAGACGCACATCCTCGGCTCTTTGTTCTGCAGAGAAAAAGAGGAAAAATAAACAAGTAAGGTTATTTGTCCTGAGACACACTGACACAGACAACAGAGAGATAAGGACGTCAAGAGCATCAGCTGATAAAACACAAAATCAGGTCAACGTTTGCACAGAAGATGCAGACACACACACACAAAAAGAAAAATTGCGACAGGAAACCAGAACAAACATGAAAAAAAGAAGAAGAAATAATCGCATCCATTTTAACAACAGGTGTTAATGGGAAGGTTAACTTGTTCGTCGGTGACCTGGGGCAAAGCAAACTGAGGTTTAACTGTATTTAAGTGCTTTGTAACCAGAGCAAAAATAAACAACAGATAACACAACACGTGCTCTCTGCACTTTGAACGGACAACATCAACTGTAACAGTGTTTCCTGGAACCAAAAGAGACCAGTCAAAAAAAACATCAGCAAGTCAACATCAAACCTTTCTTTGTCATATGGTGAAAAGAAACCACTAAATCAGAAAACACCCACACCGATGAATCAAGTAACTGTGTTTTAAGGCAAACTAAAAGAGATCAGTAAATAAAGCTGATTTTAACACAGGCCCCTGTCATCTGTCAGACAGCTGCAGCTTTCAGTGACCAGTATTGTGTTCTGTGTGTTTGCAAAGAGGACAGTCAATGTGACCACTGTTGGCATGTCTGATTTAATCTACTCATTACAAATGTTTATCTTTCCATAGGCGGCCATTTTCATGCTTTACTTGAGGAACAGTCTCAGCAACAAACAGCCTTTGAGTCAAGAAGGGTAGAAAAAAAGGAAAATGCTGAAATGGGAAGCAGTTGAGCTGAAAGTCTGTGCCACGCACACACACACACACAGAGACACACAAATTTCTGTTCTGTCACAATCTGGAAATTAATCAGAATCACCTGACACAGCTGGAAGAGGCCTTGCTCTTTCCTTGGTCATGAAAATATGCGACTTGAACCGATTTAGGGGTGGAACTGTTAACTGAGGCCCTGCTGACACGGACGACATCTACACGGACAACAATAATCCTGTATTAACCTGATTAATATCTCTTTTAGGACATAAAATCAACAGGATTTTTTAAAAACACAAGACCACAAAAAAGCCATCAACGCATCTCACATTTCCAGTACAGGAGTTTGTCTTTCTGCTTTTTTTGTTTCTCCTCCAGTGACTCATGTCTAACATCACGTAGAGAGCATGATGGTGGTTCCACTTTCACATCAGTTCAACTGAACAAATGTAGTCGGCTGGACGATGCACATCGAGACGTCACAGTGGAGAAGATGCAGACTCCGTGACAAGAGTGGCAAAACGACCGCGGTAATCTGGGCGTCGGTCACAGCTGTAAAAACCTGGCTCTTTTGCAAACATGTGACCCAGGAGCCAAGTGTGTCTCGACAAAAAACAGATGTTATCGTGTGTTTGTTTGTGTTCTTTTACCCTATAGCACAGCACACAATAGCATAAAAATAATGTTTTAATAACTGGACAACAATAATCCAATTTCTGACATGGGTCACTAGTAAAATATTGTCTTCCTAATTACATTACATTACATGTCATTTAGCAGACGCTTTTATCCAAAGCGACTTACAAAAGTGCATTTAAACATTTGGGTACAAATAAGAGCTAGAAGTAAGTAAGAGCTAATTCTCTTCACAAATAAATCAACCAATAAGGACGTCATAATGTGACTAATATCAGAAAACTCCTCACATCTTCTGTCTGATCAGTACACATTGAGTCCAAGTACACAGTCACTCTGTAGCAGAATAGACAACCTGATCCTTCACTATAACCCAATTTGTTCAACGCATGTGCAAAAGTGCTGCTACTTCCCCCCCATTACTGCCATTGTTATCGCCAAGGAAAGAAGAAACCTAACTGGGGCTCAAACAACGACTTGATTAATTGAATATTAACTCATTTTTTGGTTTGTGGACAAAACAAGACATTTGAGAACATAATCATTTCCAGTTCTGGTAAACACTATCCACATTTTATGAACAAACAAGTACTCCATTAATCGAGAGAATTATAAACGATCGATTATAAAAATGATCATAGGTTACAGCCCTAAATCTAAACCCAACCCATTGTGTGTATTTATTATCCAACTGCTAAAACGAAAACAACATAATTCTGTTTAAAAACTCCACAACTGTCATAAATTATTTTTCGACAGGAAGTAGCCTGTTACGACAGGAAGTAGCCACATTTCAGGTATGGATCGGGTCGCTAGATCCAGTCTTTAGGAGTTACAACTTTAATTGTGTGTTTTATTTTTGACTAAGTGAGGTATTTAGTGGAAGGGGAAGTCGCTCAGTCACCGTTTAGTTTTTAAACACCTCCTCATGGATCATGGGTCCGTTACAGCAACTTACGTAACGCACGTGACACATGTTTCTCCAGCCCTCACGTGCACTGCTCGTGTAAATTCGGACCCATAACGTGAGAAAACGGAAGGGTTTTTTTTTTGAAAGTCACGCTAAGAAAATGGACACCTTTATAAACAAAACTAAATTAGTGACACATTTATGGTCTTGCTGTGTACTACGAGGTAGACGTTTCAGAAACAGTGCTACACTACGGAAGCATGTGGCGCATTTATTATGAAACCACAGACTCGAGTTTAACTTTAAATGTGTTTAAACTTTAGATTTAAAAAGGAGTCTAATGGCTGTGTCCACACAGATACTCGTTCCCATCCCCCAATCCTGCACCTCCTGCATTTCGACACCAACACTTTTTTTTTCTCTACCACAGCTGATAAAAACATCATAAACACACTCAGTCTGGGACACTTCTATTCAAACATTCTAGTCTGAAATCTGAGTGTGTGTGCAGTCATGTTATGTAGTGTTGTTCTGGCCTGTCAACACAGACCGTCTTCTGTATAGAGACACACACCAACCTACAGTGTGATGTTTACCGAATTAGCATTAGCACTCAGAGCTAACATCGCTTCTCTCCTCCGGGACAAAGGCAGCTATCAGCCGTGACTCGGCGATTAAAAATAAACCCCCAGCGTGACGAAAGACGTCAACTGTCATAAAAACCCAAATGTTTTTGAGTGTGATATTAGGTGACACCTCACCGTATGTCCGTCTTTGTTTGAAGCTTTTCTCTGAAGGCATCCTGCGTCAAAGTCAGAGGCTGCTGCTGCTGCTGCTGCTGCTGCTGTTGTTGTTGTTGTTGTTCTTCTTCTTCTTCTTCTTGACGGCTGGGACACAAAAACTAAAAATAAAATAAACGTATTATATAAAACGCTAAAATAATTCGAAGAAGAGGAGGAGATCCGGGGTTAAAGACGTTGCCGTGGAGGGCGAAAGACAAGCCGAGGACAGCTCGTCAGGAGACGGGTGTTTTAATGTCGCTTCCTTCCTTTGCCTGTGTTTTTATCTCGAGCGAGCAAAACAAACCAGGTCAGCTGACCTGTGACGTCACCCTGTGAACCAAAGACTCCACAGAGGGACATTAATAATAAATAAATAAGAGGGACTTTTTTTAAATTAAAAGACTGAAAATTAAACGACGCCGTAAGTGTAAGAATGTATCATAGAGATGTAAGACTCATCTTTTTTTTCTGTGTGTGATGTCGCCCTTTGATAATGCGTGTGACGTCACCAGACTGGCTGTGAGTCAGAGGCTTTATTTATTTATTTATTTATTTATTTATTTATTTATTTATTTATTTATTTATTTATTTTATTAAAGTAAAACACTTGTTGGGAACTGCTAAGTCACTATCCCCACTGGAAAATGTAGGAGGATATAGCAATTAAACAAATATGCCGCCTCAGACTTTCCAACTTTGAAAGTATGAGGATAAAAATCATCTGAACAGAAACAAAACAACTTTGAGCACTGCTACTACTGCTGAGAGCTCAAATAAATCAAGAAGAAAAATAAGGAAACGTGCACTGTTTAGTCCAAATAAACTGAAATACTACAATTAAATAAGAGATTATGATATGGTAAGTTGTGGCACATCTGAGTAAAAGTGTCTACTTCTATTATCTATTAAATCTATTAAAAAATAAAGAAAAGAAAGGAAATAATAGAAGAAATCCATTCCAATTCAAATTAACTGAAATACTAGCATTAAATTAAATAAGATTATGATAAGAAGTTGTTACACTCTTGAGTAAGAATACCTACTTCAGTCCAAATCAATGAAAAACTAAAGTAAAAAGAAGAAATTAAGAGGAAAAGTGCATTTTTCAGTCCAAATGTAGTGAAATACTAAAGATTATGACAAGAAGTTACAGTACTTTAGTGCAAAATAATTCAAAACTAAAATACAACATTGAGAAGTGTCAATGTAAAGTAAAAATACTTTGACCTACAATTGAATTAAATGAATAAACCTGATTATTACATTTCTTTCATCTCACCTTTATTTAACCCACATGAGAGACCTGTATACCTGTATATTGGTGATTTAGGTCCAATGGTGACTCTCACTGTGACCTACATTTAACATAGAAGAAACAACAAGATAGGATAGAAATACACACAATACCACACGACAATATAAGTATGCAATTTCAAGATTTCAGTGGTTTCAAACTCATGGCCCGTGGGCCACACATATATATCAAGATATAATAATCAGCCATTTCTGTAATTTCTTTAATTAATAGATCATTTGCATCATAAATATTTTTTTTTGATTATTGTTGCATATTAAACAAGCTTTTATTTTTAAATGCTCCAATCCAACCTTCTTTTTACTGTCTTTATATTATTCTTTGCTCTAGAATAAATAAAGGACATACAATCTCACACAAGGCAATAAGTGGAAGTGACCAACACAATATCTGTGTCTGCGTTTGCAGACACTGTCATATCTGAGCCTGTACGGAGGAGGATAAATGATTATAAATAAAATATAATTATTAATTAATGTATACAGGGAAAAAAAATGAATGAATGAATGAATGAATACACATATGCAAAATGAAAAAAATGTATACAAATAAATAAATGCATAAATAAAATAATGAATGAATGAATAAAATAGTACATTAATTCAGAAATACAGAAATGGAGGGTGCAGTTCTTATTCTTGTCCAGCAGGTGGAGTGCTTTGATCATATGTTGCTGTCAGTGTGCTGCTCTCCAAGTTTGTAATAAACCCTTATCCTAACATTAACCATTACAACTAAGTGACTTAACTTAACCCTTACATTAGCTCTAACCTCAACCCAATTCTAACCCTAAAACCAGGTCTTAACCCTGACAGAACATGAGGACCAGTCAAAATGTCCTCACAAAATACCCAAAAAAGAATACACACATACACACACTGTTTTTATATCTTAGTGAGGACACATCATTGACATAATGCATTCCCTAACTCCTTACCCCAGTGGTCAGCAACTGGTGGCCTGTGGGCCAAAACTGGCCCGCCAACATCAGTATCATGGCCCCGGCAGATGATTTTACAAATCTGATGTTAAATTATTCTGATTTCATAGCTTTTCTTCTGAAAAAATATGAACTGATTGAAATTGCTAGAATGGACAGTTCACCTAAACTAAACGTTTGGTTTGAAAACACTGCTGTTGTCATGGTGACAGCCAGGTTCGGGGACTGCACTTGTTATGGCTTAAAGGAGAAGAAGCAGTAATTCTTAAAATTGAAATGATGCACAATAAATATCAACAGTACCAGTTTCTTTGTAACGAGCTGCTGATTAAAAACAACGTCCACATTATTGTTAGTTTAAGGCAGCAAACGTGCGTTTTTACCCGAACCTTAACCATTACACCTAAGTGCCTACACGTAACCCTTACCCTCACCCTAACCTTAGAACCAGGTCTTAACCCTGAACACTGAAAAAGCCCTTTAAAGGTGTGAGGACCAGACAAAAAGTCCTCACAGGTTTGAATGTTTTTTTAGACCTCACAAAGCCAAACACACACACACACACACACACACACTGTGATGCAGGCCATAGGGACTATGTGTGTATGTGTGTATGAAGCTTCATTTCTTTCCAGTTTGATCATCACTGTAGTTACAGATAAAACACAAGAATGTGTGTATGTGTGTGTGTATACCCTCCCCACTGAATCAAATATTTGCCGTCAATATTTGGCCCCTCTCTCCTGTTCCTCCTCCCCGAGCCTCCGCCTGCTCCCTCCACTCATTAGGTGGCAGCGGTGTGATTCCTGGGCTCGCACCGGGAGGCTCCTCGAGAGCCGACGTGGCCCGCGTGTGTGTCTGTGCAGACGCCTCGAGTGCTAATCCATGTGATATGAAATGTTGACACTGTTACAGTGTGATATGTTACGGGAAGTGCGGTCGATAACAATAACAAGTGAGGGATATGAAGGGGCCAAAGGTGAAGTCTCTCAGTGTGTGTGTGTGTGTGTGTGTGTGTGTGTGAAATAATGCATCCTGCACATACACCACTGTGCACTGCTTATTCAGTACATTTAAATTAATTATTGATTATACAACGTTCACACTAATCACAAACATAGCACCGATTTACCCACCCCCGCATTTGTGGATGTAATTACTATCAATATCTGTGGAATTAATTTATATAAATTTACTGTTATCGCCTGATAATGAATCCGTATATTCCCAGTGAGATTAGAAAGGTCTGTGGATTATCAGCAAACAGCAGCTGACAGAAAGTTTTAGTCCTGCGAGGAGCACAAAACAAAAGTCCATTTACCTCAGATATCTCAGAACATCCGGAATGTTTTGTTTCTCGCTACGACCGACGACAAATGCGGTGAATTTCATGATGGGAATATGTTTTATAATCCCAAACATCAGGAGGTTGAGGCTCCTGAAAAAGGTTAAAAAGAACGAAATTGCAATGAAAGTATTTGTCCTCACAAACAATAGCAATATTCATCAAAAAGAATTAAAATTTTAAACAAAAACAGAGAGAGATCCTGTGTCCATGTTTACAAATACATATCATACATATTAAAATGAGATTATAAGATTATTCTATGTGTATCTTTTCATTTAGATCAACCCCTCACACCCCAGAACAAATGCTTCAAGGACACAAAAGTGAATTTTGTAACCGTCTCACTCTCCTGCACCAAACTCCACAGAAAAAAATCAGCGTTTTTAGTTCACAGGGACACAGACGCTGCTGTCTCACTGCTGCCTCGTGTGGTTAAGTTTAAGTCACTCGGATAAAACGAATATAAAATTTTAAATGCCATCGTCACATAGATAACACATTTGAACTCTGTGATGGAGGCAGCAGTGGATCATCGGCTCCTGCGTGCTGCGATATAAAATCACAGATTTTCTCTATGGACTTTGGTGCATGAGAGTAAGGGAGGTTTTCCTAAGATAAGGCATTAAGGGTAACACTTTACATTACACAACAAGGGCAAGGACAAAAATTTTATCCATTTGGCAAGCATTCACCACGAAAAAAAAAGGAAGTGGTCTGTAACTCTGCCTCCAAACTTCACATGTGACACAAGAAACCAACTCTGAACACATTGAAGTTATTGTTCCGTGGCTTTACGGCCTTGGTATACGTCTGCGCACATGCCGTACACGCTGAAGTGTGTAACGCACATCAGGGTCCTGTCGCATCTGACTTCGAGGGGCGGTACAAGTCTGGACGCAGGGAAATAGGACGTATTCCTACCAAAGAAGAAGAGAACAATGCTACAGCTCGCTGTTCTAGACCATGAAGAACAAGAAAGTCCACCATAACCACCGAGTCGGCCATTTGCACCCTACGTAAATGAGCGAACTCGTCCGAGCATGTTTGTTGTACCTACATAAAAACACTCCAATTTGTACTCAAAGGTGAAAAGTTATTGAAAGGTTTTGAGGATTCAAAAAGGCGTGGCCACGGCAACCCTTGGCGTTTTAGCGAATTTCAACCATTCGCCATGAAACAGGAAGTGCCATATAAATTCGGCATACATTGAGTTCCACTGAATTTCCTGAAACTTGGTGGGAAAGTGTTATACGTCGATTACGTCGACCCTACCCATGGCATTAACTCAACAGGAAGTCGGCCATTTTTAATTTTGGTGTCCATTTTGGCGATTTGTACCAAAATAAAAAAAAAACGTGCCAATTTGTACTCGACACATCGAAGGTAAAAAGTTGTTGAAAGGTTTTGCGGATTCAAAACTGCGTGGCCACGGAAACCCTGGGCATTTTGGCGAATTTTGAACATTCACCACAAAACAGGAAGTGCTTTATAACCTCAATGGCCTCAACAACTCAGGAAGTCGGCCACTTGCAACCTACGTAAATGAGCTACACACATCAGAGGCGAAAACTTGCCGATTCAAAAGTGAGATTAGGGAACTGCTGTACCCTCCGACTTGCTCAGGGACACTTGTATCTGGATGCGAGGGCCCTATCATGACTGCATGCAGTCCTAGTTATTATCATTATTATTATAAACCAATTTGAGTGCTAGAAATGTATAATGGAAAAGAAAACCCTTAACTATCCCTTTAAAGGTCTGTCATATAATGAGTGACAAATATTCACAGGGCCCCTTCTGTGGGACAACTTTCTCTACTTTTCTTCAGTTTTTATTTGACCGTAAATATCACAAGAAAACAGAGAAAACAACACAAGCCTGATGTTCTTTTATGTTGTTTTCATTTCAATGTTAAAACAACATTTTTACAGTGCAGGGCCACGTGTGCTGTTACTACGTCTGCGTATGTCAGTGTCGACCCTGCCATTAGTGTCCTCCAACAACAAAAAGTGCAATGACCTCAAGCTCAGCGTGTGTCCACTTTTTTTTTCATATTTTACCTACATGATTAAATGTGTGTGTGTGTGTGTGTGTGTGTGTGTGTGTGTGTGTGCAGAAGCCGAGCCACTGCAACACAAAACACTTAGGACTGTGGCCTTTTCTAGATTACATTGGTTGCGCTGTTGCCAAGACGACAGCAATTAGAAAAGACTAGGTTACCAAGCAGAGAGCGGTTATGTTTCCGTAGCAACCAAGGTCAGGGAGAAGGCTCTAGGTTGACGCGAATCTTAGGAATAAGACAGATGCAGCATTTTTCTTTTTTCTTTGTGTGTGTGTGTGTGTGTGTGTGTGTGTGTGTGCGTTATTGTACTTTGTAATGACATCAGGTTCCTGTTGAATGTATTTACAGTGGAGGAAACACTGTAACGTCGTCAAAACACTTTATCTACTCATTGTCACTGTATATTACTCTTTCATGCCTCGTCATTGTCTAATTATCTAGATCATATTTTTCACAGTATTTTATTCTATAATCTTGTTTCTGGCTTCTTCTTTTTTTCTGTATTTTTTAATGTTTAATGAATTTGTATGTTTTGTATTATTAAGTTTTACTTTAAAATAGCTTATTCTATTCATAGCCACGTGATTTTCCGTTTGCCGATCAAAAAGAAGACAAAAGAAAAGGCCATAACAGTTACTGCTTTTGCTTCTTTAGGTTACACACTTCTGTAGGTTACACATGTCCATAAAGGGACATAGGACATAATATAACATAAAGAGACATATAACATAAAGAGACATATGACATAATATAACATAAAGAGACATATAACATAAAGAGACATATAACATAAAGAGACATATAACATAAAGAGACACATAACATAAAGACATATGACATAATACATAAAGAGACATATGACATAATACATAATATAACATAAAGAGAAAAACATAAAGATATGACATAATATAACATAAAGAGACATATAACATAAAGAGACATATGACATAATATAACATAAAGAGACATATGACATAATATAACATAAAGAGACACATAACATAATATAACATAAAGAGACATATAACATAATATAAATATAAAATATAATATAGACATATAACATAAAAGAGACATATAACATAAAGAATAACACATAAGAGACATGTAAATATAAAGAGACATGTAACATAAAGAGACACATAACATAAAGAGACATATAGTATAAAGAGACACATAACATAAAGAGACATATAACATAAAGAGACATAACAAAGATAAATAAAGAGACATATAACATAAAGAGACATATAACATAAAGAGACATATAACATAAAGAGACACATAACATAACATAATAAAGAGATATATATAAAAGAGACACATAAAGAGACATATAGTATAAAAGAGACACATAACATAAAGAGACATGTAACAAAAAGGGACATATAACATAATGAGACACATAACATAAAGAGACATATACCATAAAGAGACATATAGAAAAGAGACACATAACATAACATAAAAGAGACACATATAACATAAAGAGACATATAGTATAAAGAGACACATATAACATAAAGAGACATATAACATAAAGAGACATGTAACATAAAGAGATATATAGTATAAAGAGAGACATGTAACATAAAGAGACATATAGTATAAAGAGAGACATGTAACATAAAGGGACATGTAACATAATCCTCTATCACACACGTATGTAAATATAAACTGCTTATATTCAGAGTCCCGCGTCTTTCTCGTCCCAGTTCAGTTACCACAAAACCCCAGAAACAAACCCTAAGCTTGTGTAAACAGTCTGAATGGAGAAGAGAACATGAACACATGAATGTTCTCTGCTTTTCATTCTCTGGTTGTGGATTCACAGCACAACGATCCAACCTGCACCTTACACCAATTCTCTCAGTTCTGGAGCTGATAATTGACGAGGGGCAAAAAGACGCTTTTTGAAAAGGATTTTTTTTATACATAGGAGTCTGAAAAAAGAGCAGTGCTGCAGCAAATGTAGTGAAGTAGGAAATAAAATCGATAGAAATAGATGTGAGAATAGAAAGAAAAGAAAATACAACATCATATTATATTAGAGAAACGTATTTAATTTAATTTGAAGATTAAATGACAGACAGTGGAAATCTATTGCTCTCAACTTCCTTCTCTTTACCTGCCACTGTTTTACTTTAATTTATTGTTTTATAATCTTTTTTTATTAATCTTTAGAACACAGGCTTTAGGCTGCTTTTTTTCCCATTACTATGTTAAAACGTATATACATAGGCTATAAGAATGTGCAATGGAGAGTGTCTTATATTCATTTTTCCAGCACAACCTATAGGCGATCTGATGAAATAATCTTTTCACCAAACACGATTTTTTTGATTTAGTCTTGAACAGTTTCCAAAGCTTGAAATTGTTAAAAACATTCATTCTGTCACTGAAAACCTGAAGAAAAATATCATTATGGCGTCTAAACACCAGGTCTCAAAGCCATTCTGCAAAAGACTCTCATGCATGCTACTGGAAAAAAAAATATGGATAAAGTGACAATATATCAAGGGTGTGTCTGCGGCACAGCTCTTTTTTTTGTTTAAGATTGAGGGGATAAGACACTCCCATATAATATATATAGCCTCTGTATATATATATACACGTTTTAACATAGTAATGGAAGAAAAAAGCAGCCTCAATTCTCTATGTTCTAAAGGTTAATAGACGTTGTAGCCTCTGAGATAATCAAAAACTACATTTCTGGCATCTCCAAACACAATATTAGTACTGGGGAGAGAACTTTCTCCAAATGTCTACCTTCATGTATAGAAATATTTAACACTTGTAAATCGACTCACACTGTTTTTTTCTCTTCATATTTGATGCAAATGTAAAATGGTTTGACAGAAACACAATAATTTGCTTGTTTATTGTTTGTTCTACTCTGCTTAAACACGCGCGCACACATACATTTCTTCCTCTCTCTCAGTGGTTCTCAAACCTGTTATACCAAGTATGTGGTGTAAGGTTTTGCAGTCTTGTATAAAGTATCTAAATATGTATATATATATATATATATATATATATATATATATATATATATATATATATATATATATATATATATATATATATATATATATATATATATATATATATATATCCTAATTACTTTTACCAAACTTATATTGAAGTCACTTTTTTTAATATAATATTATTTATATAAAAGTCTTAAAGTATATGACATTTAAAAGTAGTGCCAGCAGAGGAAGCCCGCGTACCACTGGTGATACATGTGCCCCCACCTTGAGAACCGTGCTTCATCTAAAGCTGATCTAAGAAACACATGTTCTGGAAAATATGTCACGAAACAATCACAGAATATGACGTATGAAACAAACTGCTGTGTGTATGTCTGTGTGTGCACATGAGGACACAGCGGCGCGTCGTCCAGTACAGTATGTAGGACTGTACGTCCCCTGTCGTGTGCACCTTCCTGTAATTAGCTGATTATCACAGCGTGTTGTCACTCAGCAGCTTACACAAACAACAATGACACACAATGGCCCTCCTTAAGCCTCGATCTCGCAGATAGTATTCACTGTGCTTATGTAAGACGGAGCAGCAGCAGCGGCGTCTCACACACACACACACACACACACACGTCCAATCCCCCTGAAGACCTCCTCCACCTCCCTCTGTCCTGTTTCTCACCAACTGTCCACTCCTTTTTTCATCTTTCATTTGTAAATACCAGTTTATCTGTCTCTTTAACACACACACACGCCGTCCACTCAGGTGTGTAACCAGAAGCTAGGAGGACACTTAATCCCTCAGCACCTGCCGTCTGTCGGTCCGTCCATACCTCCATGACCTCTCTGCAGCTGCCTGTGTGTGTGTGTGCTTTTATGTGTCTTTAAATCGGTTTATTACACATGTAAACATGTTCATGTATTCATAATTGTGCGTTTATATCAGTTCGCAAGGGGGATTATGGTCAATTTGGACACTTCATGTGTGTGTGTTTGGTGTTGACATCAAATTAATCCCACAGATTGGGTTAAGACTACAGCCGCTCGATTATGGACAAGATGGTTTATTACTTGTGAACTTGGACTTGACCAATACCATTTTTTTGTGTGTCTGACACCGATTTCAAAATCTTGAGTATCTACCGATAATGATATTATTGCGATACAGTCATTTTTGAACATTTATGAACGTATGAAGCTGTTAACAACACATTTGTGTGTGAGTCATTTTTAAAGACATAATTCTCCAACTGTGTAACAAATATTGTTCTCCCAAAAAAGAAGAAACATACAGCCGAAACATGACTCAGCTAAAATTTGTATTTACATTTTACAGTCGCAGTGAATAGTGAAGCATGTGATATAAAGGATTATTTTGGATTGTATCAGATTTTACGTTTTGATCTGTCCAATATCAGACCAGTATCGGAACGATCGGATACAATATCATCACGATATTTACAATACGATATCATCACGATATTCAAGTCACAATACGATAACGCCACGATATTTAAGTCACAATACGATATCGTCACGATATTCAAGTCACAGTACGATATCATCACGAAATTTAAGTCACAATACGATATCATCATGATATTTAAGTCACAATACGATATCATCACGATATTTAAGTCACAATACGATATCGTCACGGTATTTAAGTCATGATACGATATCATCACGATTTAGTTTATACAATATCATCAATATTTAGTCACGATACAATATCATCACGATATTTAAGTCACGATACAATATCATCACGATATTTAAGTCACAATACAATATCATCACGATATTTAAGTCACTATACGACATTATCACAATACACAATATATCGTCACGATATTTAAGTCATGATACGATATCATCACGGTATTTAAGTCACTATACAACATTATCACAATATTTAAGACACAATACGATATCATCATGATATTTAAGTCACGATACAATATCATCACGATATTTAAGTCATGATACAATATCATCACAGTATTTAAGTCACTATACGACATTATCACAATATTTAAGACACAATACGACATCATCACGATATTAAAGTCATGATATTATATCATCATGATATTTAAGTCACAATACAATATTATCGCAATACTTAATACGGCCACTGTATTGAAAATGGCTGGCAGCCAATGAAGTCCTAATTATTTTTACCAAACTTACTTCTCTTGAAAATAGGTGAATTATTCATAATCTATTTAAAGCTAAATTAGGTGTTACGGAAAAAGGAGTCCTCCATTAACAAAAAAAAAAAGATTTATGAAATAACACATGCACAAAAAGAAGCTGTGATTAATTCATCAGACCCAGATCTCTTGAACACTGTATGTGAACTATTCACAATCTGGTCGAAATGATTTGTGCTCCCGCTCTTATTTTTAAAAGTGGTCAAAATTATAGCCTACACTCACGGGGACTTATTTTATTTCTTTATTTCTTTATCTCTTTATTACATGTCCCAAAGGTGTGGACAGAACGCTGTGCAGCTTGGAATGATTTACAAAAAGAGCAGAATCTTAAAGAGATGTTTGTATTTTGATATGTTAATCATTCTGTATGTTATTAATATTCTATTATATTCTTTGTTTTGCTCAAAAAAAAGAGATTTTACCTCGTAATAATGCTTTCCTGGTTCATAAACGGCAGTGAAAAAATAGTCCAAAACGTTCTTTTAAATTTGCTCTTGCCACAATTTTGTGTTAAAAATGTGTAACGCTGCGTTCAAATTAAACACGATGACACCTTCACATTTAAAGTTCATTATAAAGGCACATGACTGCTGTCTGGTGTCTGTACAGCCAGTGTGGACACAGAGGCAATAGTTGGCTGTGATGGAAGCTTGATTTTCTAAATTTGAGTGTGCAAAATAAGACACAATAAAACACATTTTTGTGAGCATGAAAGCACTGTTGAATATTTGGAGGTGGGAGGCAGAAAACACCAGGATTCTCCCTGTTCTTATTGGCCGATTAAAAACAAAATTGGCGAGTACAATTTCAACAATTTTATTGGCGTAAAATATATACAGACAGTAAAATGTAAGAAAAAAAAGAAAGCAGAACAACAGTATAAAATTACACGTTCCTTGGTTCCGGGAAAAGAAATCCTGAAATGAATGCACAGTTTCAGAGCTCGGAAGAAAAAAAACACACCTTTGGTTTCATCTAAGAAGTCTGGCTACCTACAGCTCCCTCCTCCGTTGCACATCAATCACCCTCTCTACATCTCCATTTACACTTATTCCAGCTTCTCCTCCCCACAGGTCCCTCTTTGTTCTGCGGAGGAAGTGGGGAAGAGGAGGAGAAAGGAAAAGGCAGAATTGCTGCCTCCTTGCAGATGGGGAGGAGGGGCGGAAGCGGAGTGACCACTGCGTGATGGAAGGAGGAAAGAGAAGAGAAACTGTGGCTCCTATTAAACAGAGAATGACTGCTGTTTTTCTATGGAGGAGGAGGAAGAGGGGCCACAACACTGTTTTGTGCCTCCTGATGGAGGACATGTTTGTTGTATTGTCACCAGTAACAATGTGAAATTTTGATTTTTTTTTTTTTTTGAAGTATGGAAACCAGACACACACACTCACACAAAGTGGCTCCTCACGCGCAAACATGCCTCATGTGGAAGTTGACCACGTACTCGGCGTTGGTGCGCTGCACAGAGATGGCAAAGGGCTCAAAGGGGTGGAAGGTGAAGGCGACCAGGCGCCGCACGGCGTGATTCACGGGCCGGCCCAGCAAACCCGCCTGGATCTTGAACTTCAGGAGGCCGGAGTCACGTGCGTAGAACCTGGTGGAAGAGAGAGGGAGAGCTGGTTTCCATTTGGAGTAACTGCTGTGCTGCTCTTCTTTTAATCACAGGAACAAGACTACGAATGCTTAGAAATATCTGTCGTACAATCGATTAATCTGTCGGTAATTTTCTGGATTAATGGAGTGGTTGTTTTTGATCCACAAAATGTCAGAAGAATTTGAAAACTGTTGCTAAAAGCTCAAAATACTGATGTTTTCATATGAAAACAGAAAATACTCACAGTTATGTTGCTGAAAAATCTGCAAATTTGTATTAAATATTTTAAAAAAAAGTGGCAATTCATTTAAAACGGATGAATCGCTGCAAACGTTTGTTTTAAAACAGGGGCAAAAGTGTGGATGCTAAAAATCTATCTACAAATTAAAGTGAGCAAAAGATTATAATGTTGATTCATCTGTCAATAACAAATAACAACACATCTTGGTTTGTTCATTTAAAAGCATTTGTCATCGACTCCTTGGGCCACATTTTTCTGACCGAGCCCGTCACAGGTCCTGGATTATTTTCATCTGTCGCACAGGTGGGTTCTAACCTTTATTTGTGGTTACGAGACAGGATCATTGTTGACATCCAGGAGGACACACAACATGAGTTATCATTGGTTGACGTTAAATTCAAGCACTTTCCAGGACCATATTGCCTTAATTCATAGGCCGGATGTGCCGACACGGCTTAAATTGGCAGGGCAACTTAAGAAGAGCCGCTTTGCCCCATGACGGAGTCCACTTTTGACTTGCAGCACGCCCTGCATCTGGACAAGTGACTGTCCTTTTTGGGATGTTGGGACAAATTCAGCGTTTGTCATTTTATTTGGTGAGACAGAGATCGTGGGATTTTCATTTCCCAGGCATCACGTCGTCATTTGCTCTCTCCTGCTTTACTTCACTCGCTTATTGTTCTGAACGGAATCTCACGTCAGCGGCGGAGAGAGGGACAGTGGTCAGTGTCCACAACACTAATTATAACTCCATGTTTGTTCCGCGTAGGCCTAGTTTATGTACAGCAAGCAATGCAGGGCATGGAACAGTAGGTGGCGTCGTAACAAACAAGGGAGACATTTACCTAAATATCAACTTCTTCCTTGCACAAAACTCAAGCACTTTCAAGGACCAGTGGGAACCCTGATTCGAGACATTTCCAGGATGAGTTAGTACCTGATGGGGTGGTCTCCGCAGGTCTTGGGTCTCTCCATCACTGACACCCACTTGTCGTCGTAGCTGAAGAGGGAGAGGTCGAGGTAAGGGCTGCTGCTGTACGACTGCGCGCTGATGGGCAGCTGACCCAGCAGCCGCCGCACCGCCTCCGTGTGGCCGCCGTATTTGGCGTTCACTATGGTGTCCTTAAATCTGAAGGCACAGACAGGTGATGGGGGGGAGGGGTGTGGGAGGGAGGGACATCAAGTAAAATTAAAAAAAAGTTGATAATCATCAGGTTTTTGCCTCTAGTCAAAGCTCGAGCTCCTGATGTTTGACTGAGGTCGGAGATTTTCTTCTTTTATTCAACATTTTTTGCTTCGTATTTAAAACGTGATAAGCTTCAAACATGGCAGGTGACTTACTCAGGACACCCGTGTGTGCAGTGACAACTTTGACTGTGTTTGGACGAGAAATAATGAGAGAGAGAGAGAGAGATATATCGCTAAAAAGGCCGATTCCACCCACAGAAACGACTGAATGATGTCATTACATTGTTATTATATCAGTATTTCAATACCCACAGACACGGCACTAGCATTTACAAAACACTCTGTTTTCTGTTTTGGGCTGGGCAATAAATTAATAAGGTATCAACATTGTGACACAGGACAAGGTATAATCGTAAATGTTGGACATCGTGGCATCGATGACGTGGTTTTCCTGGTTTTTAAAAGCTGCCGTAGTCCAGATATTTCAGTCATCATCTACCTGCTTTATCCTCCACCAGAGGGTCGCGGGGGGTGCTGTGCCAATCTCAGCTACATCGGGCGATAGGCGGGGTACACCCTGGACAGTTCGCCAGTCCATCGCAGGGCCACACACAACTAGAGACAAACAACCATTCACTCTCACACTCACTCCTACGGTCAATTTAGAGTGTCCAATTCGCCTAATCCCCACATTGCATGTTTTTTTTGGACTGTGGGAGGAAGCCGGAGAACCCGGAGAGAACCCACGCACACACGGGGAGAACATGCAAACTCCATGCAGAAAGGCCCTTGTTCCAACCGGGGCTCGAACCCGGGTCTTCTCGCTGCAAGGCGAGAGTGCTAACCACTACACCACCGTGTGGCCCAGTCCAGATATTTATGATATTTAATTAAATATCAATAAACACAAATATTATATGAGGAAATCTTAGTCAGCAATGATTTAAAAAGCAGAATGTGACCACATTTATAGGCAATGTTAAAGTAAAGATCCTTAACTAAAGGTTAAAAACTGAATACAGTGAAACACACCAGATATCACCTAAAGTTAAAGTAACAACTGTATTTGAAATACGTAATACAGACTGTGGATATTTTATTTTAGACTACACTGCTGTATTAAGGATGTCTTTTCAGTGGCCTTGAGCTCAGTGAGTCAGCCTGTGTCTGTCTTTATATTGAGATTTATCCAAATATATCTGCTGTATCCAGATATTATGTATAAACTTTATCACCCAGCCAAGTTTCCTTTTACTCGTCAGTGCTAGATACGTCCATAGTTTTCCTCTCACCTTGTTTTGTGCTATAATATCTTCAGTCCTAAGGCTTTGCCTCTTTCCTGCCTGGGAACTGAGCTTCGCTCTCTGCAAAGTTGTAAGTGACACAAACATGGTTTTCTCAAAGTAACTGCCGGCTTTCCCTTCCTCCAGCTCCTCCTTCCAGCATCAATTTGAACGCTCAAATCCAATTCTGAGCTCTTTTTCCTCAGTCGAACCTTTCTCCTCCTCCTCCTCCTCCTCCCTCAGCTCACTGCCTCATACTCTGTGCTCCTCTCTCTTCGCCTTCCGCTGAGGATAGTGTCACATGCGCTGGTGAGTCCGCACAATTCAATCACAGCTCTGCTGCTGCCACACTGACCACCTCAAAATCTCACTTCTATATCCAGATTAAGTCCTTAAACTCCTTCCTTCTCCTGCAGGCGATCACCGCTGATCTACTTCCCCTTTCTAACCAGACGACTTCAAATCCTTCCTGACATTTAGCTGCACAACATCAGGCTTTTTTTTTCTCCCCTCCCTTTCATACAGAAAAAAAACCACCTGACTTGGGTGGTTTGTCATCAGAATTAAAGTCAAACTGGGACGTTTTCAGTATGTTGGTTTTGTCTGCAACAATAATGTGATTCTATAGCACAACGCTCCTGTGCGTTCTCCTCTCCCGTCCGTACCTTCTCTGGACCTGCCGAGCGTAGTTGTTGGACGAGGCCGAGCAGGGGAACTGCACGGCCTGGCTGTGCAGCGTGGCGTTTCTGAAAAGGTCGCAGAAGTTTTCAAACAGCTCCAGCAGCTGGTCGGAGGTGTTCTCAAAGACGGCCAGCACCTCTGTGGACACCATGTTGTACACGACAAAGAACGACGGCTGAGGGAGAAAAGTGGGACAGGGAGGAGGAGGAGGAGGAGGAGGAGGAGGAGGAGGAGGTGTGGAGAGGGACACAAAGAATAAATATTTTGTTGGTGCTTGTTTTTTTCCATCCTGTAGATAAATTATCTCCAACCATGAGCACAAAAATATCTATTTATATATTCAACACTAAAAAACAAACAAAAAGGGAAAGAACATGCAGATGAATGAGGAAACGATTACTCGATTTGAGAATTTGTTCCATAATTAAACAAAGTTTTCTGATTTTTCAGCTTCTTAAAGGTGAATATTGTCCTGGTTTCTTTGCTCCATATTACAAAGAAATCATTAAAAGTGAATATTATCAGCTTGTGGACAAAACAAGACATTTGAGAACATTGTCATTTCCCAGGTTTGAAAAACACTGATCAACATTTTACAGAGATTTTGTTGACATTTTATGGACTGAACGATTTTTTCGAAGATACTCTAAAATAAAAAATGAAAACAAACACACACACACACACACACACACACAGTCAGTCCGGAGACATTACAACTAAAAAACTATAAGAAAAATATCATGTATTTATTATTCATCATTTGTGAGGGCGTCTAAAAAGCTAAGATCTTATCTAAATAAAACGAGGATTAATTAGATCTATTTTCCCGTCACCGGGAATGAGACGCAGGACTGAAGAGAGTCCTTAGAAGAGACGTGTCCGTGGAAACCTGAAGAAAGAATCTCTTTCATGCAACGTGAACGACAAAAGACACGAGAGACGGCAGGGGAAGGCAACTAAGAGAGCAGGGGGAGGAATTCAGTGCACGTGTGCATGTGTGTGTGCGGTGTGCGGTGTGCGTGTGCGGTGTGTGTGTGCTTGTGCGCAGGCGTGTGCGTGTGCGTGTGCGTGTGCGTGTTCCTACCTGCGAGGGGTCGGTGACTCTGAGCGTGACCACGTCCTCGCTGGTGTATTTAATGAAGAGGTGATGCTCATCCAGCAGCTGCATCTTCCACATCCTCAGCCTCCTCAGCTGATCAAAAAACTGGAAGAATCTGATGAAGAACACAGAGAAACACGAGCGAAAGATGAAGAACGCGTGTGAACTGAACTCATCGGTGCGTGAACGTACTCGCGAACTTACTACCCCTGCAGTTTATGTTTGTAGTGCATATGTTGGTAGCTTGAGGAATAACAAGTCTTTTCAGAGCAAGGTTCTGGTTTTTTGAGCCAACATATTTCTACAGCTTTGCTGAACAGAAAAAAAAAAGCAGGTGGACAGAGGCTTATGCATTTTTGAAGCGAAAAGCTTTCTACGCAAACAAAGGACGACGACATACTTTCTGGTATGTGAAGGCCACCGTAGTTTCACCGACACAAAGCAGAAAGAGAGGAGTGTCCAGCTTTTCTACAGACTCACCAGTAGGCGTCGTTAATTCTTACACATGAGGCCTTCAAAAAAAGACATATGTCCAGTTACTCTATGAACAAGCTACCAGTAGAAGTGAAATCAGCACCAAATGTGACTACTTTTAAATCTCGGCTCTGTTCTCATATCCGTCTATTTTTCTGTATTCATCTCTATTACAACAAGTATTTTTTTATTACAGCTGATTGACATGATCATAGAGATGCACATAGACATGGGTTTATATTGCATATGCTGTTATAAGATGCTCTATTTTATGAACGTTGTAAAAAATAATCACTAAGGAAAGTGTATAAACAAAAAGACAAAAAAACAAATACAAAAATCAATTATTTAGACAAGTAGGTTAAAAAAAATGTTTGTCTACATGTGAAGAGTCTACATTAAATATTGACAAGTTTATAAATATAAAAAATGGAAATGAAAAAACATGATTTGTCAGTTAACAGAATTTTTTTTTCCTTTCTGATTTTTAAATCCAACCAAAAAAACCTATTGGCTATAGTTTTGCAGAGAGAAGGATTAAGAGGTGCAGGTGGCAGTTAAAAGACCATTAGGGAAATTGCATTATTTATTTAAATTGGAAACGACATAAAAATATATATATATTTATAAAGAAAAAAGGCATATGGAAATCAAATGCAGTTGTGAATATGATCTAATGAGCAGCAATACACCAGCAGGTAACAGCCAAGCTCATTTATAAAACTCTCTCACTTTACAGTGTCTTTGTTAATGGGTTTTTCAAGGCTGCTTTACAGGCGGAGGACAAGGGAAGTCTTAATGCATTTTCTCTGCATGGCAGTAAAACGTCTCCTCACATTTATAACACTGTAAAAAAAAAAGCAGCTCTGCTCTGCTGATGCACTGACAGCCCGGCATTAAATGAGCCTGAAGGAGACACGGACACAGGTTGATATGATTTCCTCGGGTGTAAATCTGCCGCTGGTTGTTTTCCACGGCAGTTTGATTCGTTCGGGGATGCGTAAATACTGCAGTCATTCTCAGGCACGGACCAAACACAACATCCACATCATTTAGGTGACAATTTTGAGTTCAGCGGTCAAGTGCACATTTACTGTCTGGCCCCTGCTCCTGACAAATGTGTTCCTACTGCGGTGATGTGCTTATTATTATTCTTTTTTTCCTTGGAGCCGATTCATTTTATCTGAAACTTTGATGCGTTAGCTACCTTTTATGAGGTCTTTCTTGGGGCTGCTGTCAATAAAACTCAGACTAAACACAGTCAGACAGTGGGTTGGAGGGGGACAGTGGTGAGGACTTTTTTTTCAGTGTGAACACATTATGTGATTTATTATCTATACAAGCCATTCTATAATTCTAATGTAGCACATAGTGTATATATTGTAGATACATATTCCCATATAGAGTGGCTCAATAGAGGTCGAAATTAAGTGCAAAATGGTCCTAATTCATTTTAGGGTCATCTTCACCACAACTTATTGTATCAGCTATTTGTTCTACACTAAGAAGATTCAAGAAGAAAATAACTGAATACATGAGGAATAAATAAATAAATAAATACATAAATAAATAAATAAATAGGATTGAAAAGAGGAGTGTAATTTTGCGTCATTTTTCATACCTCCTCTTGGCGGTGGCGCTGCCGTCCTGCTCGGCTCTCCTCCACAGGTAGACGAGCAGCCGGTGCTTCAGGGAGTTGATGGTTTTGTCTGTGTACAGGCGGGGGAAGCCCGGCTGGCTCTCAGCCTGGGCCTCCGTGTAAACTGCTGAGAGAGTGAGGAGGTCGTCCTCATAACAGAACCGCCCGATAGTCCTCACATCCAGGAACGTTCCCTCTGGAGTCACCTGGTTGAAAGCAGAGCGTGAAGAATTTCAATTCTGAATTTAAAGAGATTCAGAGATGCAGCGGCTCACATTTAACACCAAAAGATTTTTTAAGGCAGATTTATATGTTAAAGCTACAGTGTGATTTTTGTTTTTAATGTTTCTATTCTGCATCATTCATCTGAAAAGACACCCCGTCAACAGTACTATCACACCTAACTGAGGGAGTTAGGTGTGTATACAGAGGCAGCACAGGGATGTAGGGGAGCAAGAAGCATTTATCCCATGAAAATATTAAAAGATGCAGGATTTTTACCCTAATTTAACAGCTTCGGGGTCATTGCCATGGTTAAATCGCTGTCCCCACTCCCCCTACTGTCTGTTAGAGGGAAACCAGTCTTGCAAGGAGTCCTCGGAATTAGAAAGTCTCGCGAAATAAACAAATTGCTTCCCTAGACAGGTATCAGCTTTAAGATCCAGCCAGTGAGCAGTCAGCAGTGTTCAATTCATCATGCAAAAAAAGAAGAAGAGAAAACTGTTGTAGGAAGAGGAAACTGTCTGACTGAGCGGGAGACCACACACAAGTGAACGTTGGATCGGCTTTTTTCAATTGGCGAGAATTGAAAAACACAGAAGCTTGCAAAATGCATGCCGACCGGCATGGCTTGGGTTTGCCATTGAAAACAAATGCACATGGTCAGGAGAGCGGAGAGAATTTACAACAGTGAGGATAAAGTGGTCGATAATGGATGCATGTTTACTGTGGTGTTAATAAAATATGTACTCCAAAACAGTAAGCGACGCTCTATAAGGAAAAAGGTGAAAAGGTGAAAAAGCGGCCAGACTTGCAAAGATCCGCTCTCAATTTGTTTTTTTGAATAGGAATAATTTCTGAAACCTTGTGTGAACAGTTCTTTGTGTTTTCAGTCACACTGCAACCTGTCTGAAGACATTACGCTTGATCATAATTGACATCATCATTTACTTAAAACGAGGAGAGGCCACTTTTCTTTTTCAAGGTGCCAAATGCCGAATTACATTCAACATAAAGACATCACATAGTAAAAACAGTAAAATCCTATTTGATTTTCCAAAACAACACAAAAACATCAGGTAGAAACCCAGTCAATGAAATCACATATAATCACAGAAGAAACAATCACTCAACTCATCATCAGCCACAGGGCCATTATTTGTATTATTTGTGCAATGTTGCCTCCGACTGTGCAGACATAAAAGAAATCACTTCCTGTGTGCAGTACGGTAATATCCAAAGTCACGAGATCTGAACACAGCTATATTAAGAAACAGAGAGAGTGCAGAGACACTACAACACACTGCTCACCTGAAAGACGTGTATGGTCTGCTGTTGGACTGACAGCACAGCCAGGATGTTCCTGTAGAGGTAGAGGCCCTGGTTGTGGGACAGAATTATCTTGTCACACTTGAAGGACCTGGTGTCACATAGCCTGCCAGTGTGCAGGTCAATAATGTGGAGTGAGTAATCTTCGAGAGGGGACCGAGGATTTGGAGTCACAGACTCGTTGTTACGATACACCTAATGAGAGAAAGGAAACATGACATGAAAGAAGCAGTCTGACCCAGAAAGCTCAGTTTTAATGTCTTTTGAGTTGACTCTTTCAGACTGACGGTGTTGTTACCTCAAAGAAATATGGTGGCGGCTCCTCTGGGACGTACACAGCCGAGCCAACAATTACATATCTGCAGTCATCTGTAAAAAGGCTACACTCCCGGTTCAGGTGCTCTCCATTTGAGGCCACATTAGTAACATGGAGCAAAGAGAAGAAGCGCTCAAACAGACGGCCACGGATGTTGAGAGAGCGCTGGTCATTGGCTGTAAGAAGAGTTTCTCCCTCTTGGCCTCTGAGTAAGTCTTGAGCTGCCTGACAGCCTTGGTATTCATATATCTGGAACAGGAAAATTAATATTACATATTACAATATTTTCTTGTTGGTAAAACTGACTAAATCTGTCCAAATCTTCAGAGAAACTGTAAAAAAGGACACAAAGACACACAGCAGTGAGGTTAGTCTCCTCTTACCTCCAGAGAAGTCTGGTCTGAGGAGAAGGCGATGAAACAGCGTCCATCGGGTGAAAACTTCCTGAGGAAGCAGGGGGGCTTCTCCACGTTGACCACAGTGAAGTTGGGGAACAGGTTCTGATGGAAGCAGCGCACTCTGTACCAGTGAGCTCCCGGTTGACCGGAGCAAATCCTCCGCCTCTCCAGACGATGAACCACATTCTGATTCTGGATCCGCCTGGGTTTCAGGGTTGGAGTGTCCTCATCCATCGCTGTGATCAGAGAATGACCTCCTCAGGAGGCAGTCAGGCAGGTATGATGAAATGACTACATCACAAGAGGAGTCTCAGTACCTGTGGTTTCAGGGGGAAGTGAGAAGAACAAATAAAGACTCTGTTGCTAGAACTTTGGAACTGGGCAAATGTTATAGATCAAGTAAAAGATGAGATTGATCACTTTGCCAAAACAATTAGTAATGAAATCAATTACTTGACTAAAGGCAAATTAATTAGACATGATCAATATTTTCAGATCAATCCATATTGTTGATTATTAAAATAAATGTCAAATAACTTAAACAGTGAAACATTTTACACAACTCAGGTAAAGTATTTCAAACATTCATATGTAAACGGATCTTACAGTGTGCAATATCATAAACATTAATATGATGTATATTAGGGCTGCAACTAACGATTATTTTCATAACCGATTAATCTGTTGATTATTTCCGAAACTAATCAACTACTTATTTGGTGCAGAAAATGTCAGAAAATGTGTGTTTTCCCAAACCTGGACATGAATGTCTCGTCTTGTCCACAAACCAAAGCAATTCAGCTTTAATGATGTTGTTGTTTTTTGAATCAAAGAAAAATATTCACATTGAAGAAGATGATAAATCAAAGCTTGTTTAAATTCTTTAAAAAAAACACTCAAACCGATTATCAAAACAGTTGACTATTAATTTAGTAATCAATTAATCGAATACTAGTTGCAGCCCTAACGTATATATTTACGACTACTTCTGCAATAAGTGTTATTGTTTACTCACTCAGATTTGTTGAACAGGAAAAACAAGTACATATTTAAATTAACAGGAGGAACACAGTTAAATATTGGAGTGTATGTGTGAGCATTTATAATAGCTTAGGTTCAAAACACAGGCAACGTTTAGACATAAAATGGCATTACAATAATGTAATGTGGTAACATAACCATACGGATGTTCTTGGCTGCTGGTCTGACTACGCTGGTGCATCACGCCCACTAACTAGGACCAGGTTTTGGTTACCAATGGGGACTACTGGTCCTAACCAGGTCTGTAATTAAGCCAGAGAAGGTCATTAAGAGCTACCAAATACAAGTTTATACACATACACACGATGAAAAGTACAAAAAAGTGAGACTTTTTACTCTGTTCACAAGAGTCTGATTGAACCTAACGTCTAAACTGAGGCTGTGGTGTTTGGACCATAGACTTTTACACACGCGAAAACAGTCACATTTGTACAACATTTATAACACAACAAGCTGAAACTCACACTCTCGCTGTGTGTGTTTGTCAGACACAGAACTGTCCCACAACAACAGTATGAGTCTCGTCCCTCCACGCTCAGATTCTCGCGTTAGCAGCGACAGACCTTTAAGTTTGTGTGAGGAGCTCGTCTGTTAGCAGCTAGCACTTAGCAGCTGCCGTTACACGTCCCGCTGCTTGTCCTGTTTCGTAGAGTGCGACATTCACTGTGACCTGTCGCATTTCTCTAAACCTCGTTCCTCGACACAGGCAGCAGCAGTTTGTTTTTGTCAGCGGCAGCCGGTCATGGAGAAAACGAAGAAGACGGAGAAGAAGAAGAAGACAGCGGCGGGAAGTAAAGCACAGAGGGCGTATGTTTTTAAACAGCGCCACCACAGCTTCCTCAGGTGAAAAGCGGTACTGCATCTTACAACACCTGAAAATGAAAGGAAGTGGAAAAGACTTACATACAGTCACCCTTCTACATCATTGTTATCAATTAAATCAAATAAAACAATAAATACATGAAAATAAATCAAAAGTAAGAACTGTCTGTCAGCAGCATTATATCAAAAATTAAAGGACACATTTTGTTTTCAAATTTCTGGGGATGGGACGCACAGTTGTAATTATCACTCTTACCTTTGCTGCAAGAAGACCTGTGTTCAGCAACATCTCTCTGTGTTCTCCTGTGTGACCTGTGCTGGATGTACCCCGCCTTTCAAAGCCTATTACCTGCCAGCTGACACTGGCACCAGTGCACCTGCAACCCTCATGTGGAGGATAAAGCAGTAGGAGACGGATGGAAGGTATTGTAGTTACCGTGATTAGCATCTTTATATAGAGTGCCATGAATCCATCAATCGGACTTGACAGCACAACCTTACAAAGTAGCAGAAGAAAAAGAAAGGATGAATAAAGATCTGGATTTAAAACATTTGTCAAGCTCCATCTCCGTGGATTTCCTCTGACAACTTGAAACAAGAACTGCTGCCATTCATTATTTTGCAGAAGCTTTTCCTGCCAACATGGTGGAGTGAATGAGCCGTGTCACATGACAGTGCCCGGAGCTCGACAAAGAGACAACATTAGTGGAAAAGAACGACCTTTCAAACTCTTCCACGTATGGTCAATTTAGAGTGTCCAATTTACCTAATCCCCATATCAAGAATCAAGATTTTTTTTTTATATTGCATGTTTTTAGATTGTGGGAGAAAACCGTATATGCAGTTCCCAACTAAATCAAACACTCTTATTGTGAAATTGTGTGGAATATTGTCATGAATTTTGTTATCTTTCACTCCGACTGAACATTGAGAGCACTGGTCAAAGATGAATGAGTTTAAACTGCATTTTGAATCAGTAAAAAAAAACAAAAAAAAAAAACATAAAACGCAACAGAAACAAATCATTCCATGTGAAGTTGTATTCTTGGAAGTTGCTATCCCAGATTGAAGTTCACATTTTACATTTTCTGGAGAGAGAGAGAGGAATAATGTCACAAGGACCCCACTGCACTATAAATACAGTTCTGTGTACCCCATGTGCCAATTTACTGGATACAGTTTTTTGGATAATTGCCATGGACGGAGGAAACTTGCTTGGTGGCCACACATTAAACAAAAGTCCACCTGCTGATCTCAGTCAAGTGCCAATTTACTGATCAGTAGGTGGGTTTGCAGGTGCTGCGGCAAACTTTGAACATGATTATAATTGCTTTCACTCAATTGGCAGAGGGGAAAAAATATCCCAGAGACCTTTTGGCCACCACTTTACCCACAGTGTATTTGGCTGTATTGTTTGTTTAGCCAATTTCGGCTAATTGATTTGTTTATGACGGCGTGCTTGAAAAAAAATCTCCGAACCCTAGGTGACTGGCTCTTTGCTCCCACTAATGACGGATAATTAAATTATGATTATCCTCTTTCTTAGGAGACATGTTCTTATAGATTGACAATGGCATTATAAAAAGAAAAGAGGGGAAAAAAGAAAAGAAAAAACAATAACGCTCGCAGTACATTGGTTTTGGAAGACTGCTAATGGCTCTTTGTGCAATTATCCCTGACCAAAGAGTCTCATTCAAATGTTGTAATTTTCCATAAAAGCACATGTAGTGGGCATAAAAGGCCAGTTTGAAAAGAAGAAATGAATGGAAGGAAGGATGTGAAATTATCCACTTAAAAATCTAATGGCATTTTCCTTTTCAACTATGTCTGATTAAACCTGTGCCTCATGACATGTGTGTGTGAGTGTATGTGTGTGTATGACTGCACATGTTCCAGCGCTGGCTGCCATCTTGTGCCTCCAGAATTGTGTGTTTTTTGTGTCGACGTGCTTGTGTACAACAACAATAAACCCACACAGGAGTAATTCGGAACAGAAACTCTAACTATCTTCTGGCTGTTCTGTTATTTTCCCCACTAATAAAGCGCTCAGTGCACAGGACCCTCGCCTCAGCTTTTAGCATCAGCCCATGAAGTAGAGGAGTGATGGAGTGTCCATCTGAGTGTTTTTACACAGTGTTTATTTACGAATCTCTCTTTTTCTTCCTTCTCATCCTTTTTGGGCTTTTTGCAGCCCAAAGTGGACAGTTTCTATTCTTCCTCCTCTACTTCACATCAACTTGTGTCCGAGTGAAACAGTGGAGACATTTACCATCTTGACTTTAAGTTTTATTTTTTTTCTGCTACAAAATTATATCTTCAGTGTCTCCTACTTTTAACATCCAGGAGTGAAAAGGGTGGTTTAAGAGAAAAGAAAGAAGAAAACCTCCAGTCTCCGAAACAAACGGAGCTGAACTGAGTACAAAGTCTGCAATTGCAGTTATTATCGTCATTATAATGAACAGAATGTTCTAAAAGAGCATTTGCATTAAGGGACGTCATGGATGAAAAGCATAAAGCAAATTCACTGACACGATATAACTCCTATGTAAAAGCCACTTAGAAAAAGGTTATTCAAAGAGTGGAGAGTGAATAGAAATACATTGTTTTTAACATTTCCTCCATCTTATTTCTTCCCCTGCACAGACATTTGTGTTTGGCATTTAATAAAAAGCTTTTTAAGTTTTCTATGCGGCCTAATTTCAGAGCACAACAGGATGTTTTAACACTGTAACTTTGCCGTCCTTATGCACCTGAACTTCTCTTGTGTTTTGTCACAGTGAATGATTTGGAATTCCCCCCCCCCACCCTCTATTATTCAGGGAAATTACAGTGATCACAGGTGCATTATTGTAGACCAGTGCTGCACCGCGGACTGTGAAGTGTGGAGAAAGAGGAGAGAAAGACGAGGGGAAGAAATGGCTTGAGTGGAAGTTGCAGCTTTGTCTTTTCTCCTGCACGGACGGATTAATGATGGACCAGCGGGGGATCAGGAGATCCCACAGTTGTCTTTCTATTTTGAACTTGTGTTTTATGTGCAGAGGAAACATGTGAATTTAATCCTGGAATTCGACATAAATAAGGAAGTTACAAAACCAATGACAAAAAATCTGAAGATAAATACACCGAAAGTATGCTCTGCTCGGAAACGTCACATGTTCAAGTATTAAAATGTACCTCTTCTTTAAAAAATGTTGTCAATTGTGACTGAGAGCTGGTATCATCAGCAAAGTGTTTCCAGGACGTCACTATGGCAAGGGAAAAATGTCACGATTGTGGAGGTTTTAAAACAGGAGACCAAAGACTGGTTGGACAACTTGGTCAAAACCTCCGGTCCTTCACTTTTGGCACTTTTCCACGATACAGTGCTAGCACTACTCGGCTTGACTCTTCTCCATGAAGGATAGTACCTGATACCTGGGGCTTCCTTGACACTGATACTAAAATGTGACATCAACAGACTGCCGGCCACTGATTGGTCAGAGCGTGTCGTCACTGGAAGAGTCATGAGTGTGACGTCCGACACAAGAATCAAAGAGAACAATGCCGAAGTGTAGATCGGTTAAAAAAGACTTAAAAATCCTGAAAACTTGTGTTAATCTCCAACATTTAGCAAAGGAAATGTCTAAAATCTCTATATGTAGCAGAGGAGTCTGGTGAAAGCTGCCGATTGTGAGCTGATTCACGACCCGTTCAGTTGTATTTTCAGTTCAGTGATTCCGGTCATGCAGGAAGTATTGAACAATTCAGTGAGTATTTTTAATGAACTGATTCTAATGATTCAGTTACACCAAAAACAACTGCTTTGTCCATCACTAGTTTGTGTGTCTGTGTCGCGTATAAAACAACGTCACGGCAGTTTCGCGCAGCCGTGCTATTGCGACCCCGCCCATGCCGAGGACGAACTATGCAGAGCCGAGTCGTGCTTTAAACTGTGGAAAAGTGCCATTTCTTTAGTTATGCTGCTCACAAACAGACAGACAAATGGACAGACGGGCAAAAACTTAACTTCTCTGTCCTTTTCTCCAGCCTCCTCTTGTTTACTTCAGACGAAAATGGTTCCTCAGCCTCGGGGAAGACGTAGATTCAGGGGTTCTTCAGTGTAATTGGTAGGGAACCCTCCGGCTAAATGTCCCATTTTTTTTTATTTCAATGTTCCTCAAGTGAGCACAGATCTGGAAAGATGGTCTCCACTTTACCTCTCATTATGGGGAAAAGTTAATATTATAAAAATGAACTGTTCTGCCAGAGTCAATTATCTAGCTCAGTCTCTCCCACTGAATATCCCCGTAAAATACTTCAAAGAATTTGATTCACTCTGTAACAAGTTTTTTTGAAATGGTAAAAGACCAAGAATTCATCTGTGTAAATTGCAAAATCCGGTAGCGAAAGGTGGCCAGGGACTCCCAAATCTATTGTTCGATCCCACCCTGTTGTCTCTCATCTTTCAGGGACTATGGAAAAAAACTGTCTCGTATATTTAAAATCAACCCCTTTCTAAGTTTATCCTCTGGTTTATGGGACAACCCCAAACTCCCTATTAATAAATTACCACCTATATGGAGGGAGTGGGTAATTAAGGGGGTTCATACTCTGGGTGATCTTTAAAGATGGTGTCCTCAAGTCATTTGACAATTTGGTTGGACAATTCAAGCTACCCAACAATCAATTCTGGAGACATCTTCAGCTGAGACACTTCCTTATTACTACGTTGGACTCTACTCACACACCACCTCAGGGCATGGACTGTGGATCTCAGAGATTGGACATTGGTCTTCCCATTATTACTCTATGCTTATGAGTAATGAACCATACTGATTACCCATCCAACACAGCTCTGAAAACCCTATGGGAGAGGGACCTGAACATAACAATTGAAGAAAACGATTGGGATGTTATTGTTGGGGTCACTGAGCAAGTCTCTAGGGATATCAAAATAGGATTGAATTTAAAATCCTTCATCGTTCCTATTGGTACCCAAGTAGGCTATTCAGGCTAGGTATAAAGGATACACCAGACTGTTGGAGGTGTGAAGGGGAGCTGGATACCCTCGCAGATGGTTATGGTCATACCCAAAGATTCATACATTTTGGAAAAGGGTTCATGAGATTATATAATGAGATCTATAATGTGTGTTTATATGTATATATATACATATATAGTTTTTCCTTCTCCTTATAATTCTATTTTATAATTAATTTCCTTATTGTTTGATTTTAGTGCCCGTACCCTTAAGAATTAAAAATCAATAAAGTTTGAGTCATAAAATCTTTTATTCCCGAGTGAGGGACGGATATAACGGGAAGGCAAAGCCCTCGATATACAGGTCAATCTACATTCCAACTATCACCAATGGTCATGGGTTTTGGGTAATGATCGAAAGAACAAGATCACAAATCGCCGGGCTCATCCTTATCCAAGATAAGGCGAGGAGCTCGGACATCCTGGAGGGGCTCAGAGTAGAACCGCTGCTCCGCCACGTCGGGAGGAGCCAGCTGAGACCTCGGGGACGACCCAGGACACAATGGAGGGATTCTCTCAGTGGCCTGGGACCACCTTTGGATTCCCTCGAAGGAGCAATGGCTGGAGAGGAGTTTCGGGCATATTCTTCTGGTAGGAGACCTCAGGGCCGACCCTGGAAACGCTGGGGAGATTATATTTTGGGTGGCCTGAGAATGTCTTGAGACACCCCCCCCCCAACCACAAAAACACAATTAATGCTAACTGAAGGCTACATAGATTCTCCAAAAACACGTGGAAGGAAAGGGTGAGGTACATGGAACTTTACCGATAAAGGCTGCCAAATTGTACACACTGTACCTTTAATGTGATGGAAAATTAGTGAGCGTATTTGTGTGTGTGTGTGTAACAGTATTGATCATGATGAGCTGGACCTGGTCAATTCACTCCACAGGGACAAACACTCCCCTCTCTTGGGTCAGAAGCACAAGAGAAAAAAAAAAGACAGGGAGACAATTATATCCCCCAAAAAAAAAGAGGTCACCTGAACTTGCCTCACTACCCTCTCATGCTCTTGATTCAGTCGGAGGCGAGTGGCCTTGGTGGGGGTTTGAGCGGCTGTACACATTACAGACAAGTCTCAACAGCTGGGCCTGTAATTTCTGCCATTTGAGTGTGTGAGCTGAAAAGCAGAGTGATGGGCACTTTTCTGTGATTATTCCTTTGGCGGAGTGCTGGCTGAAGGAAACAACCACGTTTTAAGAACATGTCCATCAGTCGCTGGGAGTATTTGGAAATGGTATTTGTAAAAAAGTAACTCTCCCATGTCGTATTGTTAAGTTTGAAAAGCATTTGCAGTTGCACGTTACAGCGGATTATACAGCAGCGTTATACGGCAGCGTATGTTGTTGTAGCACCACAGCATAATTTCAGGTTTTAATACACTTTGAGACCAAAACACTGGCCAGTTTGTCTGTTGCTGAAACAACCACGCAGCACTAAGACATAGTGAATAAAATCGAATCCAAACACACCCCCATCCAATTTTTTGTCACATTACATTTTGTGCTAGCGGTGGGAGTATATGAAAGTAATTTGTCAAACATGTTTTCAGTATTAGCCAAAACAAACATTTGAGAATAAATGACAGCAGGACTCCACACTGCATTTCTCTATAATTCATGCCATAATTAACTTTTGTGGTGTCTTGTCTCTGAATGTGGAGGCACTTGTATATTGAATTTTATTTTTGAAATTCACTGCATTTCATGAAAAGACTGAAACTCACTGATATTCAACTATAATTTGGAGCCACGAGCCACATGAAAGTACACACACACGGTGGATGGATGGGCAGTCAGGAAGATAGATAGATAGATAGATAGATAGATAGATTAAATGGAAGGTTATACAGAGTAGAACAGCATTTCTGATTTTCCACCAGAGGAAGCTTGCGTACCACTGGTGGTACACGTACCACATCTTGAGAACCATGGGTGTATATAATTACTCATGTGGAATCTATAGGTACTTTTGCCACCTCTGGTGATGAGGTGTAAAAATATACAGTGTGTCATTTGGATGTTGTCATTATGAGTGTGGTACCTCCTGTTGAGCTTCAGCTGCATGGCTCCACCTGCCTTCTTCCTCCTCCTCCTCCTCCTCTTCATATCATCTCTCACTTCTGGTTTCACATTTGCAGGTAAACGAGTTCTGGTGAGTATTAACTAAGATCAGCGTTGGCTATCTAATCAGAGCAGGTCACATGGAACAAAGACCTCTCCTGTTCCTGCAGCCACCTGCACTGACCACTACAGAGACCCAGAGACCTCTGAGTACATGAGCACATGAGTGTGTGTGTGTGATTCATGTGTTCATCATGTGGAGACTCACCTCTTTACCTCTTTATTAGGACAATTACCTTTTTTTAAGTACCTTTAAGTAATGTATGACGTTTCGAGGTGAAGTTTATGGTTAGGTTTAGGTGAGATTGGGATGAGGATTAGGCAGGAAGTGTGTATGATTAGTCTCTGGAGAGTGGATGTGTGACGTGTGTGTGTATGTGTTGGCCCTCTTTAGGACTGTTTCTGGCATTAACACTGCCCTTGTTAGGACCAGTTGTCCTCATGGAGACCAAAAAACCTGGTTCTAATGTAGCAGAACCCAAGTTTAAGCCTAAAATTTGAATAATTGTGGTTGTGGTTATGGTTAAAGTTAGGGTTAGACATTGACTAGTGACTTCCAAATGAATCAAAGTCAATGCAGAGTCCTAAGAAGAATAGCTGCGAGCATGTGTGTGTGTGTGTGTGATACCTGCATTTGTGCATGTGACTAAATGTTCATGTAAGTATGTTTATCTATGTGTCTAACTCTGTGTGTGTGTGTGTGTCTCCAGGGCCGAGGGGTCGACAGATGCTGCTTCTCAGTGAACACAATGAATTACTTAAAGGTCGTTAAGCCAAACACGGCCGCTGTGGCTGCTGGTTTACCCAACACTGATAGGACCATCTGCCAAAGAGACTGTGGCTTCCTCGCTGCTCTTTACAGACACGTAACCAGACGCTTATCTGCCAGGTGGGGGTGGGGCCCACACTGCTGATTAAAAACATCAGAACTTCTACAATTGTCTGTGTGGATTTGTTCAGGTGTGTGTGCAGGTGTGTAGAACCTCCATGCCTGTTTATGAAGAAAGAAGACAATAAAAATGTGAGGGGTTTGTGTGTCTGTGTATGTGTGTGTGTGTGAATTATTGTATTGTAAGTTGTTCACAGCTCTCAGCTCTTTGATTATGTCTGTTTTGTGATTATTTATCTGAGTTTGTTCTTTGTATAAAGAAGAAGAAAGAACGGATGAGAAAACATATGTAGGAAAACAAGATCCGAGAAGCCAAAATCGGGATTGTGATTGTAAATGCGTTCTTCTAAACGTCCAGATTTATCTTTAGCAGTCAAATCCACCTTTGAAAATGTTTCATGGCTGCTTTCAGCCACAGTCCAACAATATAAGTCATTACATGCATGTTAAAAGTCAAATTTTAGATAATTGATAATTAATTGTAATAAGATGAAATTTCTTAATGACGTTTGTCTGACTAGAATTGAGTCTTAGTCGGACTAACATACCTGGATAATGTAATTCATAGTCTGATTACCCTGCATGTATACGCTTAGTCGGACTAACATACCTGGATAATGTAATTCATAGTCTGATTACCATGCATGTATACACTTAGTCGGACTAACATACCTGGATAATGTAATTCATAGTATGATTACTCCTGCATGTATACGCTTAGTCGGACTAACATACCTGGATAATGTAATTCATAGTATGATTACTCCTGCATGTATACACTTAGTCAGACTAACATACCTGGATAATGTAATTCATAGTCTGATTACCCTGCATGTATACACTTAGTCGGACTAACATAACTGGATAATGTAATTCATAGTATGATTACTCCTGCATGTATACGCTTAGTCGGACTAACATACCTGGATAATGTAATTCATAATCTGATTACCCTGCATGTATACACTTAGTCGGACTAACATAACTGGATAATGTAATTCATAGTATGATTACTCCTGCATGTATCGCTTAGTGGACTAACATACCTGGATAATGTAATTCATAGTCTGATTACCCTGCATGTGCTTAGTGGACTAACATACCTGGATAATGTAATTCATAGTATGATTACTCCTGCATGTATACGCTTAGTCGGACTAACATACCTGGATAATGTAATTCATAGTCTGATTACCCTGCATGTACACGCTTAGTCGGACTAACATACCTGGATAATGTAATTCATAGTATGATTACTCCTGCATGTATACGCTTAGTCGGACTAACATAACTGGATAATGTAATTCATAGTATGATTACTCCTGCATGTACACGCTTAGTCGGACTGGAGTCGGACTTGGTGTTCTGTGCATTCACCAACATGTCCTCGGAGGTCTTTGACCCAGAAATAAGAAGACGATAGATAAACTGTGGCAGCGCTGGCGCTGACACAGCAACCACAAGAATCATGTGCCATCTAATTTGTATCACGATTAATAAGTATAGCAGGTATGAAAGTTACAGGACCACAGCACGAACCATCTGACCGTAAGAGTTATGCACCAACAATGTAATGTTTTAACTCGTTTAACCAAGCTCCAACACTGAAGTGGCATTGTAAGAGATGCTGACACATAGTAAGTGTTTTACATAGAGATGACAGTGGGCGGACATGTGCGACCTCAGTGAAACAACAGCAAAAAAAATAGATTCCAAGATTTGAGAGGCAAAAAAACCCTGCAATTTTAGTTCACAGGAAAAGGGAGCTCCTGGTTTGGTGTTGCCTGTGTCACTGAGGTAAATGTAAACAAAGGCTTTAGACTGATCGAGGCCACTGCAGTAAACCAGCAACTCCTGAGTCCGGTGAGGTAAAATCTGCAGTTTTGTCTGGCCATTTTTCCTGTTGCCTAAAATAAAAGGGTCTAGGCAAGTTTATTTATATCGCACATTTTCACAACAAGGCATTTCAAAAGTGCTCTGTAATCACAAGAAAGAGAAACAAAGCAGCAGCAGCAGTGTAGAGCACTGAACTGGACCCAGATGCAGGACGTGGCGAGTAAAAAGTCTTTAACGACAACGATAAGCACAAAACGGGCTGACCAGAACGAGGATCCTCAAATGTGCCCTCACACGCAGGCGCAGGATCAACATGGAAATTAACACTGACTGTAAAAAATAAAGAAAAAGTGATAATATTTCTATTTTTGTTCAAATGTGGTGGCAAACAGGTGGGTTTTCAGGCGAGAATTACGATGAAAAACTGAAAGTACCTTACCCATGTTTAGTCCTGGTTCTGGGGACAGAAGTGGTCTGGATGGTTCATAGTGAGTCATATACTTGGCCTAAACCATTCACTGTTAAATTTTCTTTTAAATCAAAATCAGTCTCAACAAAGTCTGTAGTAGAATTAAGACGTTAATAATAATGAGAAAGAATTACAAATTCATATGGTGTTTTAGAACACTATTCGATAAAAATAAACATGTTTTCAGGATGAATTCTTTTCTGTTTTTTTGCCTTTGTGTTTGGAGAGACAGGTGAGAGAGTGTGTGTGTGGGGGGGAGGGGCACACAGCGAGTTAAACAGGGGTGCGTTGTTATGAGTCGGTGTCGCATGTGACACCGACTCATAACAACGCTTCGTTTTTGTTTTTAAAAGAAAGAAAAAGTGCAGTAAAGCATTGAAAATGATGCCTGTAAACGGTTAATTAGGATCCTATTGTAAACGATAGCTTATTGTTTCTCAGTTTAGTTTCTGTTATCTCCTGAAGGATTTCACAAAGTTGTATTTTGCATGTGTGTGGGTGAAGTCTGTGTGTGTGTGCGCCTGCGAGCGTAGGTGTACAATATGCACCTGATGGTCTGGTATGTGAATGTGTGTGTGTGTGTGTGTGAGATATTTGAAGTGGTTGCTATGCTTACAGGTCCCGCTCTATAAATGGTAGAGACAGAGTTATAGATTTGGAAGGTTTCTCTCTCTCTCTCTCTCTGCAGTGCTGTCTGGATTTACTTCATATAATCTGCACTGTGGGCCACACGGTTGGTGTAGCGGTTAGCACTCTCACTTTTGCCTCTGCAGCAAAAAGACCCAGGTTTGAGGCCGCGGTTGGAACAAGGGCGTTTTTGCATGTGTGTGCGTGGGTTTTCTCCAGGTTCTCCGGTTCCTCCCACAGTCCAAAAACATGCAATATGGGGATTATGTAAATTGGACACTCTAAAGTGACCGTAGGTGTGAATGTGAGAGTGTTTGTGGTGGTTGATTGTCTCTATGTGGTGGACTGGCAAACTGTCAGGGTGTATCGCCCTAAGTCAGCTGAGTTGGCACAGCATCCCGAGGATAAAGTGGTAGGAAATGGATGGATGGATAAACTGCACTGTCATGAGTATGAAGCAGGTTTATGAAACTAAAATTGACATTACTAAAGTAAACTCATAGGATTCATTCACAAGCCAAAAACAACATTTCCTCCACACAGGGCTGCTCCAAGCCTCTACGGGGGCCCTCCCACCACCTCATTGTAGCCGGTGCTTGACTCTTATTGACACAAACTTTAAATTGCATTAATTAGATCTTTGTTTTTTTTTACACAAAACCACTGTCACGCCAGTGTCCAAGTATTTATTTGAAGTTTAATGGCTTTGGTTTTTAAAACTTTAAAAAAATAAATGTGCACTGAATGAGCAAACTGTAAACCAAATAATGTGAGTAAGCTCAACACTTAGATATCTTAATAAACTCTGTCTAAAGACATCTAGACTTCTTTAATATGTTCTCCACATACTACTGGGGGAACTTGGTTCTCATATTATGCCTTGAACCAACTCTGCGTCCACATCACTGAAAACACTTTGCACACTTTTAATGTTCCTGTCTTCTCTTCTCTGCAGCACTGGATGTCATTGTAATAGATACAATAACACTGTGTGATGCACTACACGAGAGGTGTCAAACTCGTGGCTCCAGGGCCATATGCGGCCCACTGCTTAATAAGATGTTTTGTTTTCAGTAAAAAACTAATCATTAATCTTAATATTTTGAAAAAAACACACCACAATTTTGAATAAATATCTAATTCCGATTGTGATATGATTGGCGATATCAGAGGGAATGGTCATTTTCACATGATTCTTCTCATTTTCATTAGAAAAAAATGTGTTCAAAATGATTATTGTGTGATATTTGTGCAGATCTGTGAGAAACAAACACGTTCTCTTCAGACTGTAGAAAAAGATAGTAGTAGTGTACAGATCGAGACAATAATTCATCTAAAATGATATTTTTTGACATTTTGCACCTCCTGTGATTTGAAAATTGCAGTAGGCTATATTGCGATTTCGATTAACACTACTGAACAGTTGCTTTTGCCTAAAAAGTTCGATGTTTTCATCACATGACCGGCCCCCTACTGGCCAGACGAGATACTCTGAGAGGCCTGCACTACATCATTTTTACCACTTTTCCGTAACGTCTGTAAGTGTTTTGCGTATTCAAACTGAGCTTTCTTTACTTTTTTACTATTTCAATGCGCACACGTGTTTGCTTTGTCATCCTCTGCCTCGTTTTATTACCTCACTGTCAACATATAGCACGCCATCTGCCGTGAACCTCGCTGTTCTCTGCCCTCGCTGGTTAAACTACTACAATCCAAACTGAAAAGGGTTCAGACTTGACCTGGATGTATGTGAAAGGAAAAAACTGAATAACAAAAACCACAACTACTCACAAACGTCTGTGTAAATGTGTGTGTGAGTGCAGACCCATTTCAAAATACACGCAAATACAAAACCCAACGGGGGGGGGGAAGCGCACACACAAAAACAAGCACTCGACAACATAATAGCGTTTCGCCACAATGGTTTCTGAGTCTGTGAAATTAGAAAGTACAATGTTGCACACCGCTCACAATGGCCTTACAAATCACTCATTTGTGTCTGAAAATACTCCTCTCCTTCACCAGGGAGACACGCGCTGACAGACTGTGCATATAGCTGTCATCTGTCGAGCGAGTAGAGCTCATGTGAAATGTGACATCTTTTTTTTCCCCTTCTTCTTCTTCTTCTTTTACTCACTTTAGAGGCTGCTGTTTGAAGCCGGAGAGCAGGAGACAAGTTTATATTTCTGCGAGCTTCATACAAATACATCTCAGTGCTGAGAAAACGTGCAGTTTTAGTACAATATGTGCAAAAACAGAGCTGATTTGTGCAGAATCAGCTGGTTTAAAGGAGTTACCGGAAAATGATCCCGTGAGTAAGCGCTTTTGCCCATTTTTCCAAAATAACTTTCAATATTTGGCAGTTATTTACAATTTACTGCACGTTAAAATAGTGTATTAACAATTTAAAATAAGGAAAACCACTGTAGTTATACATGAACACCATATTTTGCGTGTTAATTTTGATATTTGAACAGTAAAAAACATATTCAAGTCTTTTTTGTCTCAATGTCCAAAAACAGGGCCAATTTTTTTTTAAACTATTTACAGGCAGTTTTTCCAACTCTCTCCTCTGGCTTCCTGAAACAGCGCGAGTGAAATTACCGTAATAACCACACCTTCTCAGCTTTCAGAAACCGTCACGTAATTACAGTGATGTAAAGTGCGCAAATGTGTCGTCGGTGTTAAAGGGTTGAACTTAAACTTAGTCTGATTCACACAATTTCACTCTGATTAGCTATTGCATCTTTGCTTATTAAACCAGAAATAGAGAATTCTGAAAATTTGATTTTTTTTTTTGGTAAAATCATCAGTGGGAACATAACAATGTCGGATAAACCCACTTCAGTTTTGTATATATAGCTATACAACATGGTTCTCAAACTGTGGTACGTGTACCACCGGTGGTACGCGAGCTCTACTGTGTATATGTGATCGAGGTGTGTGTAGAAAATGAAGCAAATAACCAAAAAATATGAATTAAGTATATGTGAAGAAGAGGAGGATGATGAGAGAGAGAAATTGCCACTGTATTTAAATGGTGATAATGGTGTTAAAGCAGTGTTTTGTTTCCATGTCCGTGGAGACATTCCCTCACCGCAGTCGGAACATGGATGTAGAATCATCCTTTCTGAGAGTTCTACATACTTCCCTGTAGAGGGGCGGAGAAAGCCTGATGTCACCGCCCGCTTCCTTAGTCCCGCCTCCGCCTTTGCCTCAGCTTCTCACAGAGCTGGAACAAGAGAAGACGACGTGTCTTCCAACACTTCATGTCTCTTTTTCTAACTTCCAGCAGCTTGTTTTGTTAGATCATGACATGAAGAAACTATGAGAAAAAGTGTCTTTGATCAGCCCATTCTCATTCTGAGAGTCACTGTCCCAGACAGGTTGCTTTACAGAGTTAAAGGCACAGCAACATAAAAGGTATACAACATAAAATCAATTAAAAAAAAAAGAAAAGTAAAATAGTGACATAATAAAACAGTGAGTAAGTGACTAGTTGGCTATTTTTCACTCATTCACTCATCGTAACCCGAACCCCAGTTTTATCCTGGCCCTGAACCTTAATCTCTGACTTTTATTTAACCCCCTTCTCTGCTCCGAGCATCTAAATGCACAGCCGGTGGATTTTTATATTGGAGTCATTTGAAACTTGCGTCTCTTTCTGACGTGGAAGGACACCTTGTGCGTCTGTAGCGCCGCGTTTACACCAAACACACGTTTTGACTCCCGCTGTGCAATTCACCAGTCGCCACACTCTGTCCTTTTTGTTTTGTCCAGGTATAAAGACGATGGTCCCAACTCAACTCGGCACATTTTAGGTTGGTTTTCCACAACAAAAATAGTACCTACTCAACGGGGGTGGAGTCATCACTTGAAACTGCCGGGACTTTGTTTTTACACACGGCACACACACACACACACACGAACGAGTGACTAGTGACTTGTAAAGCAGTTGTTTTCAGTGTAAGTGAATCATTAGAATTTGCATGATCGTGTGTCTTGACATTGGCGTGAACGAGTCCAGCCAAAAGTGGAATTTTACTCATGCCGTTTGGACAGAGCACGGCCGTATACGACGCTCTCAGATGAGAAACGTGTCGCTTTAATTGCCTGCTCTACGCGTTCTGTGACACTAGTGTTTTTGGCGACACAAATTACACACCGGAGCTTTAAATATTCAATTATAATAAAAAAGCAATTATGATAAGTAAAATCAGAACGAAGACTCTGCCGCTCACCTTTCCATTTTCATGGAAAGTTCCAGTGGACCTGATTTGTGAGACCAGATCCACTTCAAAACACACACACTGTTTTTTTTGTTTGGAATTCTGTAAAAACATTGCAGCATGGCAGCGTCTGTAAAGCCAACTGTCGCCTAAAGTGCTGTACCTATTGAAGACTACAAACCCCAAAAAGTTCTTCTTTTTAAGTTCATACACTTATCGCTCATTCCCAGTGTTCAAAGAACTTGTTGAAACCCCAGGTTTTAATTATTCTTTCACCACTGAGAATCATCATTCACTCACGGGTCGAATAGCTTTGCAGAGTGCGCAGGCTTTTTATCAGCTTCAGCTCCAGTGAGTAAGACTGCAGGACACAGGACGCAGGACACAAGGACGGAGGATGCAGGACACAGGACGCAGGCCTGGACAACAAGCAAACGTTCTGTTTTTTTCCCCCTCAGGTTTTTCCTTCATACTAAAAAAGTGCTCGCAAATCACGCGATGTGGTTATAGAGCGTATGTTGACCATTGCATTGACGTGACCTGCAGGACAGAAATATAAAATATGATTAAAAGGATAAAAAAATACAACTGTAGATCTTTGTCTCGTTGAAGTCAATGGGGCTGTTGTTTTTTACACCACTGTACAGAAAAAAGCTATATTAACATTTTACATTTTAGCATCAAATGTGCAAAAAAATATGTATATACAATTAAAGGTGCCTCATCCATCGTATACAGCACATTATGTATTATTATGCTGCTGATGTGACATGAACTGCAGCATTTTTGCCCTTTTTTTTACATGGAGTCAAATCTGTGCATGTGTCTGTCATTAATATCACATCATGTTTCACTATTCTGTGTAGCAATAATGACTATAGGTGTTTGTAATGGAGTAAAACACAATCATTCCACAGATATATGTATATTTCCTTAAATTAATTTGAAGCAAAATGACACAGGAAACAGGAAAGTGGCACAAAAAAAGAAAAAAGAGAGATAGATAGATAGATAGATAGAGAGATAGATGGATAGATGGATAGATAGATAGATAGATAGATAGATGGATAGATGGATAGATAGATAGATAGATAGATAGATAGATAGATAGATAGATAGATAGATGGATAGATGGATAGATAGATAGATAGATAGCTGACGCCTGTTGCACAGTCTGCTGAATTTGGCACTGACCTGTTTCTCTTCGTCTCCCGTGTCTCATTGTTGCTTCAACCTAATAATGTGTGTAAATGCAATAAAATATAAAATCACACAGCTCACAACTTTGTGTTCATCAAATATATAAAAAATACAGTTTTATAGCAGATGCAGATGAGAAATAGAAAAGTGAACAGTGTTGAGTGGAGAGCGAGGCAGCACGGAGACTAAACGCCATCCGCGTCTCTCGTCGAGGAAATAACGCTGATATAATTTCTCCTATAGTTCAAATGGAGGGTGGGAGGGAGGGGGTGGGGGGATGGTGGGTGACGTCAGGTCTCATCAGGCGTACAGACCTCCTATTGGACGAGTGGAGGCTTTTTAAACGAGGAGACAGCGGCTCATCGGAGACTCGTTCCCTCTCTCCATGACGCGCAGCAGCAGCCGCCCTCCATCTTTCTCCATCTCTGTCTCCATCTCTCCGTCCTGAAGCGACGGCAGCGCGCGGAGCAGCATCCAGGTGAGACCTGAGAGCGTGTTGCGTGTTAGGAAAAGAAAAGAAAAGAAAAGAAAAGAAACAGAACTAGAAATAGAGTGAAGGCTGTAGGAAAGGAGCGCACTGTCCGTGCGCTTTGGATAAAAATACGCAGAGGAGAAGAAGAAGAAGAAAGGAGAGAGGAAAACAGTCACGTTAGGTAACTTTGAATGTATTAAATGAATTAAACTCATTTTTCCCTCCTTTTTTTCCCTCCTTCGTGGTTCAGACGTCAAGACGCAGCAGCAGCAGCAGCAGCAGCAGCATCCACGGTGCCACCCGACCCGCTCCAAATCAACAGGTATGTGAACCCACCTGTCTCTGTTCAACACTGACAGTTGACCTGCATGACTTCAAAGAAAGTGAGAGTCTCGCGCCACATTCCACCGTTAACAGCCTTGTGTCGATGTGAAGACCGTGTCATTATCGGTAACAGGTGTAGGATGTCATCGCACATCGCGATAAAAAAAAAATGTTTAAATGGTGGATTTCCGTTATTGAGGAGGAAAAAAATTCATATCATTCAACTCATGTGTTCACCAATTGAAAATTGTGAAAAATTAACTTTTACAACACAGTGAGGCAACATAAGTCATTTTTAAGATAATTTCATATCTTATCATGTTTCTTTTCATGTCACCTGATTCCCCTGCGTCTGTAAGCTTATATGTTTGAAAGAGAAGTCCATTTCCACACTTATCACAATTATATTAAGAATCACAATTATTTCTGCTCAGTATAATCAGAATGATTTAATCACAGAACAAATGGCAAAAAAGAAAGTAGATAAAGAATCCACCTGCGCCTCCTGGGGTCAAATAACAACAGCTCAATGTTAGAGCCCTTTGACTGAATCGATGAGTGGGTCCTCTGCTTAAAGACACCGGGTCTGAAAAGTTCCTGTACACTCAGTCATTTCCTGTGTGCAGACACATTTCTCTACTAAAACGCTGTGGTGCAATCATAGCTTTATTATGAGTGTGAAAGTGTGTGTGTGTGTGTGTGTGTGTTCTAAACTGAGGCAGGGGCGATGATTTCAGCACCAGAGCCGTGGACAGCTCCACACATCTGGCCTGATGCCGCCCACCAGCTCTGAATCTAAAATGGAAAAAAAAAAAAAAGGGACACAATTATAGCTCTGCTCTCACCTCACAAAGCTCACAGGATCTTGAGGCGAATTGGATATTTAACACATTTTTATTTCGAATTCTCTCAAACAAACTCAGCCTCAGATAAAAAAAAATACTTCAGTTTAAAGATTAAAGACTCAAAAAAAAAAAAAAGGGAAAAGAGGAGAGCAGTGATGACAGCATGAGGAATGTGACAGCCAAGACTCATCATGCATATGATTCATTTTTGTCAAAATTCCCAAATTATTCCGGGTGAATTGCCCTGGGACGTGTCGGTGACAGGCAGCCTCCTTCTGGCACGGTCTGAGGTGTCAAAATGAGAAACTGGAGCGCAGCCAGGATTCACTATTTACATAAACCCTCCCCCCCCCACACCACCACCACCACCACCTCACCCCTTCACAATCTGAGGCTTACACGGGATACATACACCCACATTTACACGCACAGAGCAAATGGTGTTACACAGCACATACAATCTGTAGCCATGAGAGAAATTCAGTGCTAACAGGTGTTCAAACAGGCCGCTCGGTACGTCCTTCCAATTATTGCAATTAGATGCTGCCTGGTTACCACTCCATAATGTACAACTGCTGCTGTGTGTGTGTGTGTGTGGAAGAGACAGGGAGACACACAGACAGAGAGACAGAGAGACAGAGGGACAGAAATGGTGTCGTGTTCGTTGCTATCTGTGGAGAATGAAAACAAGCAAGAAATATGAATTAGATACCATTGAGTGAACGCGCTATGAATGCATAACTAATCCCCCCCTTCTTCTTTTTTATTTTTGCCCCGAGTCATTATCAGCTTTAGCAGATTGTCTGCAAACTGAAGGCGTTTTTTTTTTTTTGCAGGTGTTTGAATCCCTGGGTACAGTAGACTGATTTCACTATCACTGGCTGTGTGTGTTGTGCGTGTAGAGGCACTTGAATGTAAAGTTTCTTTCAATTATTAGGATTGGGGGGTTTTTATTGGAGGTGATTTCTTTAAAAAAAATCCATTGAAATGATTAAAATGCAACAATGTCTTCTCCTTTTTTTTTAGTTTTCATTATACAAAGCAGTAAATGTTGTTGTTTTTTGTAGAATTAAAGTCGACGTATTTACATTCTGGCATCAAACATGTGCTCAAACCTTTAAAACGGAACAGCGCTTATAACGCAAAGTGGCATCATTAAACATTTAAACATACACTTTTTCATATGGAGACAAATTTAAACACGTGTTTTCACACCACATCATTTTTTTTCATATTCTGGATGACAGTCATTTGCGTGTAGGGGGGGTAAAACACTATATTTTCTTGATTGTAAGCTCAAATTGTCACATCTCTGAGAAGCTTCGCTGGCCTCGTGGCTCGAGAAGGAGGCTTTGATTATGTCATTCCGCGAGAAGAAAAAAAAAAAAATTAAAAAGAGGAGGAAAGGGCTCCGTCTTTTTCCATCAGCCCCGCGAGAAGGAGACATCTCGGCGTGATGAGTGACTGAGCTGTCAGACTTTACAGGGAGCAGAGGGCAATCACAGCGGCCGCACTCTTATCACAGAGCAACAACGAGAAGGAAAGATAACAGGGTGCCATAAAACAGGACAGCAAAGAGTGACATCTGAGCAATATCTGTCTGTCTGTGTGTGTCTGTCTGTGTGTGTGTGTGTGTGTGTGTGTCCATAGGTGAGCGTTCATGTGTGTCATATTAAGCAGGAGATGTTTGTGGCAGCTGTCGGCCTTGTTTGAACAGCAATCACAATCAGTGGCGACAGCAGCTGAGTGTGTGGTTGTGACAGCGCTGCTTTTTGCTCCCCCACTCTCCGCCTTGCACTTTCTGCCTCTCCTCCTCCTCCTCCTCCTTCTCCTCCTCCTCCCTCGACCCTTCCTCCCACACTTCCTGTCTGCCTCCTGCTCTCGTCGACGTGACAATGCACAACATTATTGCGCATCGCGATAAAAAGCGCTCCCAGTTTCCATGTTTGTGATAATCGTGCGTGTAAAAATACACTTTTTTGTTTTTTAGTGCGAGTGACTGGAGACTGTTGTTTTGTTTGCCAGCGTACAGTCCATGTGATTTATTCTGAAGATTCGGGGTTTTCAGCAAACAATATACTCAGAGACATCATTTTTGGTAACATCCGTAATGTTTTTGGCAACATTAGTTTGTCTTGTTTCTCTTGAAAGAACATTACAGATGTTGAACAGAACAATGACTTTGCAACAAAACAACATTTTGTATCTTTTTTTTTTGGGAACATCCAAAATGTTTTTTTTGTAATATTAGTGCACATTAGTGCGCATGTTCTTAATGTTTGTGTAACGAAACAATGTCTTGTGACGCCATAACGCAACAAAAACACAACGTTATTGTGACATAACAGCACATTTGTTGTAACATTTTTCGGTCAGCTTTCAGGACACGTGCACAAAGACAAAACAGTCCCGATGTTACCGAAAACTGTTACAAAAGGATTGTTTGTTTGTTTTTGTCACAAAACAAAGACGTTGCAACAAAACATAATTCTGTAGCTTTTATCGTGATATTAGTTACTTCTGTGTCTATTGTGGAAATATCCGTAACTGCACAAAATGATCTCATGGATGCGCGCACATATTGATTCATGTATTTTGTGACATTTTCCAAATTCCATGGTCATTTCTGATGGGTAATGTTTTTGGGCTAATTTAAATATATATTAAAGCATGCTACACTATAATACTTCTTCACATCATCCCTGGCGTTGCATAAGGCAGTTTGTTTTTATAGCCTCTGATCTCTTTTAAGGCAACTTCAAAAAAAAAGAAGAAATAAAAAGAGAAGAGAAAAGGTTCTTTGTAAAGCGCTGAAACCAGTGTGTCCTTGTTCCTCCACGGTGGCCTTGTGTAGATCTTCTCCAACACAGGCTGAAAAAAACATTACTCTGAGCGACTGCTGCTTCACCTGATGATGACAGTGACACACAATGCGATTCAATTTCGGTGCTTCTTTGAGGGTAAATCTCTTGGTTTGAGCTAAAAAACAACAACAACAACAACAACAACAACAACAAAATAGACCAAAGTGGAACAACTGAAATACAAAAGCACACAATGTGAAGCATTTATCATATCACACACTGTGACTATGGACAATAGTGCAAATAATCAAGCATTAACAAAAAGGTTCTTGTCCTCCATCCCTCACCTTTAACCTCCACACTCTTGCATGCCGGCTTCATTTTTCTGTCTCCGCCTCTGTTGTTTCCTTTCCCCTGTACTTAGGGGGCAGCAGGCTTAATCCATTGTTTGATGTGGCCTTTTTCATTCAATGGAGGAAGGCACAGAAGTGGAGAGGAGTGGAGTGGAGAGGCGAGGCGGGGGGAAAGAATGGAGAGGTGGAGGTGGTGGAGGTGGAGGGGGTCACTTGAGGATGACAGAGAAAAGAGAAAAATTACTGGGGGTTGGAGGGTGAAGTGAGAGCAACAGGCTTGTTAAGGTTTGTGGTGATTCACTGACACAGTATTTTGGGGCCATTTTCTTCCACTGTCGTTTTCACTGGCATCGCCGTCACAGTTCACACCGAACAAGGACTTAAATATCAAATAGAATGTACATCATTTACACAGAAAGTCAGATTTTCTCTTGTTTTTTGAAGATTTAAGGTTTATTTTCCCCTTAGACCACAATAGGTCTGTCGTGATTAATTGATTTCTATATTAATGGCCAATTCTTTTCATACTCAAGTATTGCTATGAGTCTAAGATTGTAAAACAATGTGAATATAATAACCAACAGATTAAGCAACACAGTAGAGCCATGGTTCTCAAACTGTGGTACGTGTACCATCAGTGGTATGCAAGCTTCCTCTGGTGGTAGAAAGTCAGTTCTATTGTATATGCTAGGGTATGTGAGGTGAGTGGAGCTTCAGGAATTTTAATCAGAGTGTATAGAAAATGAAAAAATAAAAATAATAATAATTAGATTCACCTCAGCTCTTGGGAGCGTTATTTTTATTGTGCTCGATCTGAAACGCGGATTTCGTGGTGATAGAATGTAAGAGTACTGAATGTAAGGCGTCCCATTAACGGGGAATATTACTCATTGGTGTTGCAGATGAAAGATTGATCCGTATGTCCGCTGCAGCTTTTGACAACGTGCCTCGAATCAAACCACAGCATTGCTCACATTGCTCTTAATGCTACCAGAGCAGTGTTTGTCCAACTTCATAGCAAAAGTTGTGAATGCAACTATGGTGAAATGGTGTCTAACTTTGTTGAGCGGACTGACAAAAACATCATCAGTGGGGTCTTAACTCAGAAAGAGCACCATTTACAACTGTGTAATGTTTGAGCTTAGTCATTTAAACTAGCTCCTAAAGCTAAATACACTCTGCTTTTGCTTTCTCATTTAAGCTAGCGCCTAAACCTAAATAGACTCTAGTTTTACTAAGTCATTTAAGCTAGCTCCTAAAGCTAAATACACTCTACTTTTGTTTTGTCATTTAAACTAGCTCCTAAACCTAAATAGACTCTAGTTTTACTTAGTCATTTAAACTAGCTCGTAAAGCTAAATACACTCTACTTTTGCTTTGTCATTTAAGCTAGCTCCTAAACCTAAATAGACTCTACTTTAACTCAGTCATTTAAGCTAGCTTGTAAAGCTAAATAGACTCTACTTTTGCTTAGTCATTTAAGCGAGCTTGTAAAGCTAAATACACTCTACTTTTGCTTTGTCATTTAAACTAGCTCCTAAACCTTAATAGACTCTACTTTTACTTAGTCATTTAAACTAGCTTCTAAAGCTAAATACACTCTACTTTTGCTTTGTCATTTAAGATAGCGCCTAAACCTAAATAGACTCTACTTTTACTTAGTCATTTAAGCTAGCTTGTAAAGCTAAATAGACTCTAATTTTGCTTTGTCATTTAAACTAGCTCCTAAACCTAAATAGACTCTAGTTTTACTTAGTCATTTAAACTAGCTCGTAAAGCTAAATACACTCTACTTTTGCTTTGTCATTTAAACTAGCTCCTAAACCTAAATAGACTCTACTTTTACTTAGTCATTTAAGCTAGCTCCTAAAGCTAAATACACTCTACTTTTGTTTTGTCATTTAAACTAGCTCCTAAACCTAAATAGACTTTAGTTTTACCTAGTCATTTAAGCTAGCTCGTTAAATACACTCTACTTTAGCTTTCTCATTTAAACTAGCTCCTAAACCTAAATAGACTCTAGTTTACTTAGTCATTTAAGCTAGCTTGTAAAGCTAAATACACTCTACTTTTGCTTTGTCATTTAAACTAGCTCCTAAACCTAAATAGACTCTAGTTTTACTTAGTCATTCAAGCTAGCTTGTAAAGCTAAATACACTCTACTTTTGCTTTGTCATTTAAACTAGCTCCTAAACCTAAATACACTCTACTTTTGCTTAGTCTTTTAGGCTACCTGCTAAAACTAAATGGACTACTTTTGCTTTTTAAGGCTAGTGTTTGACCTACTTCATAGCAAATGTTCTGAATGTAACTATGGTGAAATGATGTCTAATTACATTGAGTAAACTCTGACTGACAAAAACACCACCAGCTTTGTAACAGCTTTGAACAGTGTACCGTTTCAGCTCAAACACGATTAGATTTAGCCAGCGTTTGTGCTGCTGGTGTTTGTAAAGTTCTCATATAGTGACACCGCCTCATTCGAAGGGAACGATTCTCGTATGCAAGTGTAACCTAAACAACTTAAGCATAAAGAAAGGCCTTAAAACACTGCCAGGCCAGCTGCTCTGAGACACAAATGTAGACACTTTAATGAAGTGTTGACAGGATGAATCATTATCTTGTCACAGTATTGTTTCAGCGACTGGGAGAAGAAAACAGAGGTTAGCGCCATTGATTATCCTTTAAAACGCTGCAATTTTGTTCTCCACTGTGAATTTTAGCCTTACAAATAAGTGGAAATGTCTTCTCTTTTTTTTTTGAGTCATTACACGGCAAAATCGACAGATTGTTAGGTAGAAAATATTTTCTTGGCAAGGATCTGACTTTACAAAAGAGAAAAAAAGTTTTTAACTGAACTCAACTGTAAGGTGAAGAAGATATTTGGGAGAAGGAAAAAAAAAAACACTGACAGATGGTAGACCATCCTAATTATGACAGGTATAAAAGGAACAAAACAACAGCTTTCAACACTGGACTGGAAACTCATCATCCGTCGTCTGTTCGGAGTGAGACAGTCGTAGATTGATGATTGACAGATAGATAGATAGATAGATAGATAGACCGATCGATAGACCGATCGATAGATCTGACACATTTACTGTAACTCTACAAGAGCACAGTAAAGTGAATATTGGTGTTGACTGACTGATTGATGGTCGGAGTCACACTCCATCCTCAGAAAATGTGTGCTATGAAAGGCAAAAAAAAAGAAGAAAAGAAAACAGCGACGCCGTTTAGCTCGAGCATGGTTTTTTTGCTCGGGGAGAACATGCAGGTTGTGAGTCATTATTGGCTGCTGGAATAATAAAAGATGTGACTGTCTGTGTGATTGCTGACAGACAGTCCGTAACATCTGAGCTGTCAGGCTCGGCCCGCTCTCCCGGCACAATGATACCAAATCATTTATTCCAACAGCGCTAACAAAGGACTGTCAGCATAAAGGAGAATACAGACAAATGCAAATAAGGGTTCGCGCTTGAAAACTGGAAGGTCAAGATATGCATTTTACACACGACTGCCTCTGTGTAGACTATTACTGTTTTCACTGCGGCGCAAACAACTGGATACTTTTGTCTTTTGTGCCTGTGTGTTCTTGTGTTTGGTATTTTAGGACCTTTTTCCGGCATAAACACTGACCCTGGCAGGACCAGAGGTCCTCGTGGAGACCACAACCTGGTCCTAAAGAAGCAGAACCTAATTTTCTTCAAAGAATTGCGCTTAGGGTTAGGACTTAACTGGTTGTATTTATTTGGTCCAGCGTAAAATGTCAGAAACTGTTCATTTGCCGACAAACCAAAATGATTCAGCTTTATTATTGATTTTTTTTATTATTATGTGGAGCAAAGAAACCAGAAAACACTCACATTTAAGAAGCTGAAAAATCAGAACGCTTGTTATAGTTGAAGATTCATTTAGTAATCGTTTAAAAAAACAACAACAAAAACGTGACTGCAGAGTAAACCCGAGAAGCACAGTATCTTAATGTGGTCAATGATGGCTAAGATTAAAAGTTGTTATTAGTTAATTGCTTAAATACAACATATACAGTATACATGTACATAAGCAACAACCAGCATCAAACACACCCATCGACTTTGACGTGGCATTTAATTAAAAACCCTTCTCCCGCGTGATTGCCCCATGTATTTCCAGGATGATAATGTGAGGGGGAAATATAATTAAAGATCTAATGATTAACTTCATTAGACAGAGGCAGACTAAACTGTTAGTAAATTGCTGTGAAGTCAAGTGCATGTGTTAAAAAAAGAAGAAGAAGAAGAAGAAGAAACGGTTCCTACGCTCCTTTAAGACCAAAACAACACAGTTTTATCATCCGTGCACACATATTACAGTATATTACATCGGTGTGAAATGATGTGTGTGTGTGTGTGTGTGTGTGTGTGTGTGGAGCGGCAGCACAAACACGTTCACACGTCTCCGTTAATTACCGACGGTTGACAGTATCTGCTGGTAATAATTGTTGGTATTGAAATAATCACGCGTGGAACGTGTTTTCCTGTCCGCAGATTAGATTTGTACTCCCTGGTTTTTTTTTTCTCCCTTTCTTTTCTTTTCTTTCCTGCATGAATGACTACTACAGTTAATGATTCACACGTTTGTTGTTTTTTCCTTCCTTTCCTTTCTCTCGCTCCACTCCAAGGTCGACGCAGAGTTCTGCAGAGGCGCTCCTCCGTCCACCTGCACACAGTGAGTAACTGTCAGCACGTCGGGCCCATCTGCCGCCTCGCTTTCCTCGCGGCGTTCGCTGCCTACGTCTTTTTCTTTCTTTCTATTCATTTATGTATTTCTGTTCAAATGTCAGACCGTTTATTTCTTTTTTTTTATTTACTTTTCACGACACGTCTCTCCACGTGTGAACGAGTCTGTTGCGTTTCACGCCCGACGCTGTGTGATTTCGGGTCCTCGTGTGCGCCGCTCTATTTGTTCAGTGTAAGTTTGTGTGCATGTGCGTGTGCATCCATGTGTGTCTCCGCATGTGTGTTTACAATCCAAGGCCATTCAATAGCGCCACATGGATCCATCCCATATCCCCGTCGCCATGGTTACCGGGGGCCACTTATCACAGAGGGTCCCGGCAGATCAAACAGGTGTGCATCCTGAAGATGTCTCTCCCCGACAACTGTTGCCAGGAACCTTTGTTGCACACAACGCACAGGTGCTTGTCCCCGCCGGTGACAATCAGCAGGAGCACAAAAACATTGTCTCCGCGTCCCAGCCACCAGAATACACTAGTGTGTGTGTGTGTGTGTGTGTGTGTTTGTCACACACAGTGGGAGGTTGAGTTTTTCACAGAGAGATGTTAGACTTCAGGTCCACACCAGACGACTTTCTCTTCTCTTCTCGTTTCCACTGTCTCTCCCTCAGTCGGAGAAGCACAGGTGTAAATAATGAAATGAATTAGCGGGTCTCTTGAATAAAGAGGAGCCATTGTTAATGTCATCAGGAACACCTGGGTCTCTCCACCCGCGGGATTTAAAGGGGCCGCGGCGACTCGCGCTGCTTTGTCAGTCAAATAAATGAGCGTAATTGAAGTTTTGAAGGTTAAAAGCGTTCAGGATCCAATCACTCCTCCCAGTCAGTGAAATCAGTCACACCTTTCACAAGTTATTACAAGCCTTTCTCTTTTAGGAATGAAGTTGATAAATAGGGACGGCTTAATGACACTTTTGCCTTCTGCCAACATCACAACCTTAAAGGTACAAGTGTGTAAAGTTTGTCCCTTGTGGGCGACTGTAAAAAACAACAAGTGTCATTATTTTATCTTCTATCTAAAAGAAAAATCATTCCACCTACATTTTTACGTGCTGATGCTCAACAGCAGCGTTTTCAAACACATAAAGTTCCAAACATGTAACTCAACACGAGTTTACGATCAAACGATAAACACTGATCAACGTTTTCTGGACGATTAATCGAGAAAATAATGGACAGATTAATGGATTATGAAAATAATACAGTTTGTATGAACGATAAAGTAAAGATGCAATAGACGGGATTTCACTCACATGATATTATTGATGGTTTTTCTTCATTCAGATTAACACGATAATAGAAAAATACCACGATTAACTTAATCTACGTGCTCTTACACGTACGAACAACATTTAGACGGCTGTTGAATCCATTTTATTTATCGCCAGTGATGTTCGGAGGAAAGTTAAACAGAGTTTTCTGTCTTTTTTTACTCAGAAACTTGAATCATGCTCTCGCAAGTGGATTTTTTT